>NW_026606095.1:0-625000 GCF_029834395.1 Sorex fumeus | reverse complement strand
CAGCCGAGAGAGCTCTAAGAAGAAAGATACTTAAAGAACTTCCCCAATTCCTGCAAAATGCCCTAGGAGAATCAGACTGGACAATTCTCAGGCCCAGAGAACAAAATCTACCAATCTATTAAAAACTGTCCTGCTCCTTATGCCTCCTTCTTCCCAGTGGATCCCAGCCAATCCCCAGTACAAGGATAGTTAGCTAGAGAGAGAAGGTAAGCACTGAGAGAAGACCAGGAAAAGTTAAGAGGCTTCACCACTGAAAAGCCAGCTTGGTAAAGGGAAATTTGAAACTGTAGAAGTTTTAGACTACGTTTTAACCAATTCCCAAAGTCTCAGCAAAATAAATGATCTTATTGTTGCTTCACAAGTGTGTAGGCCAAAGATCAGCATGGCCCAGTTGCTTTCTCCACTTATAAATCTTATCATGCTTAAATCAAAGTATTTGCCAGTTATGTCCTTATCTGGAGGTTCTGGAAAGGAACCCACTTTTAAACTCATCAGGCTGTTGGCAGACTTCGGTTCCATGTGACTGTACATCTGCAGTCTCCATTTCCTAGCTATTGGCAGTAACAATGCAGCAGTTTATGGCTCTGTGGTCTTCATGTGTGGCCCCTTCCATGCTCAGGACCAACAATAGTACATGAAATTCCTCTTGGGCATAGAATACATGCAACTCCCCATTCTACCACCAGTATCTCTACTTTTAAACCATTCGAATGATAAAGTTGAACCCCAGAATGATCTTCCTTTTGCCATATAAAGTAGCACAATCTGATTGCTCACCAAGCTCCCAGATCCATTCACGTTTAAAAGGAAGAAGACTGTGGGATGATAACGTTCCTGATGTTTATTCTTAAGAAGTTGCCTGCTTTAAGACATGCTGGGAATTTTTATTAGTTCTCAGATATGAATATTTCAATAACTGAACCGAGCATCTATTGACAATATAAAGGAGATATGGAAGAATAAGAAGAAAACCCCATGTTTCTTGTAGTTGTCATTGTGATGACGGGAGAGATATTATCAATGAATAAATGTTATGAACATTAGGATAAAGCAAGAAGCATTCTGTTTGTCATGAATTGTAACATATCCATGTAATTTGTTGGTCTTACAGTTTACCCCAAGATCATAATCTTAGAGAAAGATGAGTCTGAATCAAACCAAATACTATATGCTAATGATAAGACTGTCACTGTCACTGTCCTTCCGTAGTTCATCGATTTTGCTCTAGCGGGCCCAGTAATGTCTCCATTTTGAGACTTGTTGTTTCTGTGTTTGGCATATTGAATACATCATGGGTATCTTGCCAGGCTTTGCTGTGTGGGCGAGATACACTCGGTAGCTTGCCGGACTCTCCAAGAGGGGCAGAGGAATCGAACCCGACTCGGCCAGGCTGGCTGCGCACAAGGCAAACGCCCTACCACTGTAATAAGACAAGAAAGGAAAATTTAAAAATCCAAAGTGCAATTTCCTGATACAGAGAGAAGATTCCCATGACTAGAAACAAAATGTTAGGTGATGCTGAGCTTTGAAAATAATACAGCCATCATGGCAAAGGAACCTGGAAGTATGTGTCAGGAGATTTAATCCAGATTCTCATTCGACCCTCTGACTATAATATAAAATTGAATCTTTATATCCCACCAAAAAAAAAAATTTAAAAGGCATGGAATAAAGTGGTATTACTCTAAAGCAGAAAATATAAATCAGAGGCCAATATATGCCAGCAGGCCACAGATGTGTTTTGTTTGGCCCAGGAAGTATTTTTTTTAAATATAATGTAGTATTGCCTAATACCAATATTTCTTAATGTATATTTCCCTTTTAAAAATAAATCTAGATTGAGTTTGGAGTGGTAGTACAGCAGGTAGGGTGCTTGCCATATATGCAGTTGATCCCAGTTCGATATCCAGCACATCAGAATCCCCTAGGCCCGCCAGGAGAGATCACTGAGCACAGAGCCAAAAGTAAGCCCTGCAAACTACTGGCTGTGACCCCAAAACAAACAAAAATAAATAAATTCATGTTTCTACCTTTTTACCAAAGATGGAGAGATTGAAAATGTCAGGCCTGCATTTCACACGGTGACAATTCACCCTAGTTGTTTGTCAGCTACACTCCTCAGACTCAGATACAGATATTCTTGTTCCTCACCAGTCCTACAGGGAAAGCTGGAATTTTTTTTTCATCTGGGAGGCCTCACTGGGGCCTATTGACGTCTAAGTGTTTGACCTTGCTCTCAAGCATTCCACAAGTGTTGTCTGTGATTACCTGCAACATGAGGTCACTGGGATGAATGATCAATCTCTACCTTAAGAGGCTATAATTCCAGTCCGTATGATGGGTTCTTCACACACTTTCCCCAAAAAGGTGTAAAATGATCACCTCCAACTCAGGGTGGTCCATATCCCCTGTGTGTGGTAGAAAAGCCATAAAATGCTCTAAAAAGCAGACATTTATACTCGTAATTGGAGAAAGGTTTCAATAAACTGCAAATACAGTTTTCCACTGGGCAACATTTAGGTGCTGGCTTTTTGAAAAGCAAATAGAAAGTGGAGATGAAGAAAGGACAAAGTACCGGCTATGCTGAGAGACGGGGCAGGACTCCAAGAGAGGAGGCCCTGCAGGGAAAACAAACATTCTCCATAAGAGAGCTAATCCCAAGGGATTATTCTAGAGAAAGGAGCCAAGAGTTTATAGGACTTTGGGGTTTCTTAAAATTTATTTCCCCCTTTTCTCCCTAAGATATAAATCAATCTCTTTAAATAGGGATAGCTAAGAGAACACATTTTATTGCAATGAATAATTTCCCCCGGGAGAAAGATCACTGTGCTTCATTTCCAACAGTTGTGGTTTGTGGGGGGAGTGGGGGACGGTTTGGGGTTATTTATTGGGGGGGTGGGTTTTGAAATCCTACAAGTGTATGAAAAGTTGTCCAGATGAGAACACAGAACTTAGCAAATTATTCCCATCTTTAATTATCATAAAAGCAAAAACACAAACCCGTGTTCATACACACATAGCACTAGGAACCCAGAAAACTAATTGAGTGCCAAGCACTTCGGGTACCCTAAGGAGATATATATACATATATATTTTTTGGTAGCCTGAGGCTGCCAGAAACTTTGCCTGCTGAATGAATTATAGAACAGGAAGCAGATGGGCTGTGTATATGAAACAACCACTATCTGGCATGATGTGCTGTGCAATTTGGCTGCAAGATTAAATTGAGCTATTGAATGTTTAATACACTATGCATAACAAATACAGCCAGAGCCACAAAACAGCATAAATTACAGAATTGGTATTCACACGGCCTTTCCCAGGAATCAATACACTGCCACCACTCATAAGAGTCTGTTGTTTAATACACATAAAGAAGAGAAGAATTCTTCTATTAAAATGAGTTATCTGGGCTATTTACCAAAGGCAGTGATTTAGCAGTGGTAAAGTCTGTGTAGTGCAGTTGAATGCAGATGATAATACTTCTTGTCCTTGTCTGCCTGTTTCATTGCTCCTATCAGTTGCTGGGGCTTTGCGTCCCTGGGGTACATTAGCAGTCAGCCCAGGAAGTGTGTTTAAGTAATGGACATAATGTTCACATTTGCTAGACCAGCCTTCTCCCTAATCATGAATTATTCTTCCCCAAGGCTCAATTGGAACATTACTTTAGAAGCAGAAGATTTAATCCTTTTCAGCTGATTGGAGGGAATGATTACAGTATTATTTTCTTGTACAGGCTGTCTCCAGTAAAGGTGCCTTTTTCTGTCCCCATCTTTAATAGGCAGCAATCTTTATTTCCCTGGAGGGAAATGGCAATGAATTCGAAATGGGATAAATCTTCAGGAATGCAAGATACTAAGGCTGTAGATCACTGCTGGTTAGTTAATTAGTTTAGCCCTCACTTGTTTCATCTCTAAGATAGAACACCTTGTTACAAGGGGAAACACTGGGTGGGTGGGTGGGTGGGTGGTTAGTAGGTGGAATGGGGGAGAGGAGGATAGATATCTACCGCCACAGGTAGATAAATAATTCACTGCCTTAAAGCAACAATGCCCCCATGGATTTCCTTCTGTGTAAATGTTCAGTTCTGGATCTTTGATTTCCCACTTGCTATGATCACTAAAATAAACAGTGCTTGCTTTCCTCTGGCCATCATGACTTTTAAGGACAATTTAAGTCACTGAGAAGGGTTGCATCTTTATCTAGCAGAAACCGTTAACGCAGAGAAAGGCGAAACGGTGCAAGAAACAAAGCAAGAAGATTGGAGGCATTGCATGTCTAGATTGATATTTATATGCTGTCCTGAGAGGCAAAAATAAAAAGTGCTTAAACAATCCTGATAAGTGTTCTTTAAGTATAGAATAGCGACAAATAACAATTGACTCTTTTTTTAATGCTTAATGTCTCCAGACAGGAGGAAAAGAAAAAAGAAATTTATTATGTAGGGTTGGAATATCTAAGCATCAGACTCAGCATTCTGAACCCCATGTAACCCCCTAGGGCAGATGGAAAGCCTTCACTGGGAAACCGTCCTTTCTCCCAAAGTTGGATTTTGTGGAGACCCATGGACTTGTTCTCTTCCAGGGCCACCAATGTTCTGTTTAAATAACAAAGACAGAAAGAGAACCAATCGACGTAGGAGTTAACTGAGTTAGGACAAAGTCTTTGATGGCAAACGCATCTTACTTCTGATTCAAAGCAAGGACCCCCACCCCACCCTTTATGATTGCCTGTGGTCTATTTGGTAGCACTGTAGCACTGTCCTCCCGTTGTTCATCTATTTGCTCGAGTGGGCACCAGTAAGTCTCCATTGTGAGACTTGTTACTGTTTTTGGCATATTGAATACGCCACGGGGAGCTTGCCAGGCTCTGCTGTGGTAAAAAAAAAAACAAAAACCAACAAAATAAAACCCAAGGTGATGCTGCTTGGGCCCTGATTATAAACATATTACATGTAAGTGATGATTACCACAGTCATGAGGAGCAAAAGGGCAAGGGTGCCTGAGGTCGGGGCTTTTCAATCTCTCCTCAGTGTGGAGCACAAGGCATAAAGTCAACACCCTACGGATGAATGCTACAAGACTTTGTACTGAGTGAGCACAGGGATCCTGGCGTTTCCAACCCAGAACACGCTGGGAGAGGAAAGGGAGAATATTTGGGGTCAAAGCATCACAGAGGTGAACAGGAAGACCTCCTTCTCCTGGCTTTGCAGAATGGTACTTGGTGTCCTCCTCAATCTGTTAAGCTATCAAGGAGAGCAAAAGGTGCCACAGTTCTTTGGAACTAAGGGAAAGAGAGTGTGCCATGCTGCTTTAATATAGTCATCCCATTCTCAATCCTAATTTATGCCACTTTCCCATGGTGGGGGAGTCACGCCACTCCTTCCCACTTTTGCAAACCCTGGAAATTATAGGGACAACGTACTAACTCCAGAGATAGTCACTTTGGTCAGCCTTTTTGTTTGCAAGAAGACACGGTAGTAGTTTTTAAGAATAGAGAGCTGGGAACAAGTCTATGTGAGTCTGTGACACAGAGAAATAAATGCCATCACAATATGTACCTATATGACACAAGCTGTTACCCTCATGTTCCCTCATTAAGCTACCCCTGAAATCTGCTCCAGGAATCATTAATGCTTCTGAATTCAAAAGCATCCAAGCCTTGGGAGACAACAACCAGCAACTCTCCTTCTTCTGTCATCTTTCAATTGATCAATCAAATCAAAATTGATGAAGCTCCTATTTCTCTCTCTCAACAGCTGAGTTCCCAAGCAGAATGATCCTTCCTATTCCAAATCTCTGTAATTGCCTGACCCACATTTTTTTTTTCTGTTTTCCTGCCACCAGCTTCTGGCCCAGAGAATTAGTATTTTTCCCAAACCAACATTTACATATATCTTATGTTTCTATTCTTCCGTGGCAGGAAATGGGAGCAATTATCATGTGCTACATAATAAGAGAAGGAGGTAGTGCTGACAGCTTTCAGCTTTTCTTCCTTTCCCTCTCCTTCCTGTAGATAATGAAGTTTGGAGAAATGGCCAAAACCTTGCAGGAAAGAAAACAGAGAAATGCAGACAGCACCATGATGAAGAAGGATGAGCAGAAAAATAAGGCGTCGGTGGAACAGGCTCCTAAACCCTGCTGTAGCCAAGATTACTCTAATCTTGGCTGAACCACTCAAGTCCCTTGAGCCTTGAGGCTTTTTCATGTAAAATATTAGGGGTTGTGCTTAAGTCCCTGGCTACTCTATATCTCTATATTGATCCTGGTTGTCCCCAAACATTAATGGGACTTTATGACATTTGACTTTATCTCTGAAACTCTGGACATTTGCAATTCTCTGAGTATTGTGTGGCAATCAGAGCCTTATTACTTTCTAAAGCTCATTGAAATTTAATTTGCTGTGAGCAATGTCACACAGACCAGTTTGACTTGGAAGTCTGCAAAGCTATAGCAGTGATTGGCAGTGAGGTTCCCTGCCTTCAAAATTTACCATCAGGGATATCTAATGGAATCTTTTTCTCATGTAAACATAGAGCTTTCATATCCAACTAGAGTTGAAGCAGATGAGTTTTCTGGGGCAGACTGTTCTAGATAAAATGCTACTTTTTCACCTAGGTAGCTTCAATCTTAGACACCAAAAATAAGAGTTCTGTCTCTTTCAGAATTTAACAGTCCTATTTACATGCTAAAACACCTGAACCCAGGCCCCTTGGGAACCAGCTGGGCTAAGACCCCACCCTGCTGAAGCCCCCCGAAGCCACACTCACATTCCACAGACACCATCATGTAAACACGCTGGCTCAGTTCTACAAATTTTCAAGGTTCTGGAGCTTGTGGTTGCATTTTCAGCTGTGCAACACCTCCAAATTCCACAATACTGACATTCCAGTAGGAGCACACCAAACAAAATGGGAAAATAACATAGAAGTCAACTAAGCCCGTTAAACACAAACAATAGCATGGAAGGCTCAGAAACAGACAGCTTAGTAAACCCTGAGACAAGGATTTAATGACTCCATGGTGAGATATAAATTGGAGCGATAGCACAGCAGTATGGGCGTTTGCCTTTAACACAGCCAGCCCAGCTGAGCCAGGTTCGATTCCTCTGCCCCTCTCGAAGACCCCCGAAAGCTACCAAGAGTATCTCGCCCACACGTCAAACCCTGGCACGCTGACGTTTTGGATATGCCAAACAGTAACAAGTCTCACGATGGAGATGTTATTGGTCCTCCTTGAGCAAATCGATGAACAACAGGAGAACAGTGCTACAGTTCCTTTTGTTATAGTTAGTTTTTTTTTTGATAATTCCATTAGCCATGTATTTGTAACAAACAATATAAAATAAATTATTTTGTGCCTCCTAAGGGGGCCTTGTACATGTGACATATTCAATATGCCAAACACAGTAACAACAAGTCTCAAATGGAGACATTACTGGGCCCACTCCAGCAAATCGATGAACAATGGGGGGACACTGTTACAGAGCTACAGTGCTCCTGCGGGGGCAGATATGGGGAAGGATTGGGAAAATGGGGGAACAGGGAGGGAAGTTCACTCTGGAGCTATGATTGGTGTTGAAACATTGAATGCCCATAAGAACTATATTCTAGACAACTCTATAAACCATGGTTTTTAAATAAAGGAAAAAAATCAATACATAATTTTATGAAATAAAGTTTTTTTAAAAAAAAAAAACAGTCCAGAAGGCTACATTCATTCTACTAGAACCTTAAAATTACTTTGTCCAGAGCACAGAGAAAAACCCACGGAGAGGTGCCTGCCTTGTAATCCTGAGGCCAGTGAGGCTACATATTCACTCATCAGCACCCATATGCCTGCGTGTGATCCCAGAGGCTTTGCAGGGAGATCTCCAGAGAATGCAGCCACCACATGTGCAACCTCCAGTCACTGTCACTGTCACTGTCCTCCCGTTGTTCATTGATTTGCTCGAGCGGGCCCAGTAACATTGTGAGACTTGTTACTGTGTTTGTCATATCAAATACACCGCGGGTAGCTTGCCAGGCTTTGCCATGTGGGTGAGATACTCTCCGTAGCTTGCCAGGCTCTTCGAGAGGAATCGAACTCGGGTAGGCCACATTGGCCGCGTGCAAGGCAAATGCCCTATCCGCTGTGCTATTGCTCCAGCCCAACCTCCAGTCATCACAGAATAAATAAATAAATAAATAAAAGCAACGGAGGACATAAAAAAAGCAAGATACTATAAGACAATTATATATTTGCATCTAAATACTGATGTGACAGAAGTATTGGAGGAGGAGGGAGCAGTGCCAAAAATATCTAGTTAATTTAGTTTAAATCTCAATGACATGAGGTGTAGACAATCAGAGAGACAACAGAAATGGCTAAGGAACAGAGATAGTAACACTTAACTTGGAACACAGGATGGGTAACACCCTCTTGGATCCTGTGCTCACATATGGAGGGACTGAGCCTCTCTTCTCACTCCCTTACCATCACACACACACACACACACACACACACACACACACACACACACACTGCCGGGGGCAGATGGCAAGAAAAGCAATGAAAGGCTGGCTATGTGGAATACAAAGCAGCAAGTTTGGACCAGGAATGCAGTGGGGAACAGGATGAGTGACATCACATACAGGAAACAAAGCCTTGGACATGGTGAGGAGATTACTATTAAACTGTACGGTTTAGATCTACTCTATAATAGGTAGGGAGTTCTAAAAGTTAAAAAAGAGACTTGGATATCAGAAACATCTGGACTTTGTATGGTAATTTTCCATGCAGAACTCAAGGACCCATATAGGAACTAGATCAGTTTTATTCATGGTAACACTGATAGCGGTGCATTTTCCATTCTCTTGTTTCCAAAATAACAGCCATAAATGGTGTGAGGAGAAGAAAATAGAGAAGAAGTACTATATTTCTATGTTTATACTAACAACATCTGTGCTTTTTTCACATAATCTACTATGATTTTTTGGTCAAGAAGTCATGTTGACATAAACCTAATATTAATTTAAGAGGCAGGAAATATTATGAGAAATTAGGCTTGTTCTTCAAACCCGTGTTCTCCCTTGAACACATACCTTGCTTTCTTGCCTCTATAAATTTGCTTGCTTTTCTTTCCACTCTATAGAATCCCATGCTCTCTCTTGAACACATTATTTGCACCCATTTTCTCACCCTACATCTTTCTAAGCAACTTTGATTCAATAGAAAATATTTTTCTCCATACACACAAAAATGAACTTAAAAGAGTGAGTTACAATCAACGCAACCAATATTAGATCTCTAGATCCAAAGCTTCTTTTTCTTGTTCAGTTTTCAAAACTGTATAGTATATTTGCACTGTCCAAAGTGGTGACCACTAGTGATACATAGTTGTTGCACACTTGAAATAAAGTTCTGATATATATATAGCTTATATACGTGTAAATGCATACATAGATTAAATATACGTAATGATTACAAATATTTAGTATGAGCAATGAGAATACCTCTGGTCAACTCTTTTGTTTTGTTTTGTTGTCTACTGAGCTGTGCCCAGGACTTGCACTTGGCTCTGTGCTCAGAGATCACTTCTCATGGACTCAGAGTACCATGGTATACTGGAAATAGAACCTAAATCAGCTGCATACAAGGCAAGTGCCCTACCTGCTATATTATCTCTCCATCCCAGCTTCTGGTCATTTTTATATAAATTACACACATCCTCTCAAGATGCATCAACGGGAACTCTGACTTTTCTTAAAACATTCTACCAGCACATGGGCTTCCAGACTCTGCCTCCAGAGTTTCGGGTGCTATGATTGATCTGAAGTCCTCTGCTGAAAAAATTGACTTTTACTGATTTGTTTTCTACTAATTCTGTTTGCCATTCCTTTTAGTTTTGTTGGAGAAAGCAATATGAAATAAGTTTGTTTTATACCTAATAAGGGGGCAGGCTGGAGGTTAGAAAAAATCTGAGGACATTAGTGGATGGACTGATGTTGGAACATTGTCTGCTTGAAACAACTCTATTATGAACTACTTTGTAGATCAGTGTCTTAATAAAAATAAAAGGTAAAGGTAAAGGCCCTCCCGTTGATCGTCGATTTCCTCGAGCGGGCCCAGTAACGTCTCCATTGGAGACTTTGTTGTTACTGTGTCTGGCATATCGAATACTCTCGGTAGTTTGCCGGGCTCTCCGAGAGGGGCGGAGGAATCGAACTCGGGTCGGCCATGTTGGCCGCGTGTAAGGCGAACGCCCTACCCGCTGTGCTATCGCTCCAGCCCCCTTAATAAAAATACATTTAAAAATATAAGTTATCTGGTGATAAACTGGGAGAAGTTGTGTATGATACAAAACTGCTTTCTTAATTTACTCTTTTTATTTATTTCAAGTGGGCTGGAGAGATAGCACAGTGGGTAGGGCATTTGCCTTGCAAGCGGCCAACATGACTGACCCGAGTTTGATTCCTCCACCCCTCTCAGAGAACCCGGCAAACTACCGAGAGTATCTCGCCCGCACGGCAAAGCCTTGCAAGCTACCTGTGACGTATTCAATATGCCAAACACAGTAACAAGTGTCACTATGGAGACGTTACTGGGCCCACTGGAGAAAATCAATGAACAATGGGAGGACAGTGACAGTAACAGTGATTTATTTCAAGTGAGTGTCATGTGTATGTGTTCATGTGTGTTCAAGCGTGTTCGTGTGTGTGTGTGTTTGTGCTTCCAGGAATCAAACATATAAGGAATGTACTTGACCACTAAGTCACATCCTCAACCCTGGTTCTTTTATAGAAGAGAGATCATTTCCTGATGTGCTCTATTCCTCTGTTTTGTGTGTGTGTGTGTGTGTATGTGTGTTCTAGTTCATTTAAGAAAGATAAGGATTGTATGCATGCAGAAGACAGACATGCAAGAACACACAGAAAGTGCTATGCAGGAGAGAAACTTCCAGGAAAACAAACTTTCCAAGACCTCAGTCTTGGACTTAATATTTCCAGAACTACTAGAAAATTAATTTCTGTTTTTTTAAGCCACCCAAACTTTGTTTTTTAATTAGTCTTATTATTTTTATGTAATCACTATTAGATGCACAGTTATGAAGTTGTTCATGATTGGTTTTCAGTAACACAATGTTCCATCACCTGTCCCTTCACCAATGTATAATTCCCATCTCTAGTGTTCCCAATTTTCTTCCACCCCCCTCCACCCTCTCTCCAGTCTGCCTCTATGGAAGGCAATTCTCTCCTCTCTCTTTCTCTCTCTCTCTTTCTCTCTCTTTTTCTCTCTCTCTTTCTCTCTTTCTCTCTTTCTCTCTCTCTCTCTTTCTCTCTCTCTCTCTCTGCCATTATGGTTTGCACTGTAGGTATTGAAAGTTTGTCATGTTTGTCCCTTTACCTACTTTTAGCACTTAGTTCTTGTCCAGAGTGATAATTTCCAACTATCTTATATTTAGCATAGTGGTCCTTTCTCTATCCTAACTGCCCTCCCCTTATGACCACCTGTGACAAGCTTCCAACAATGGATCATTCCTCCTGAACCTTTTTTCCACTATCCTTGGGTCTTAGTCTCATACTATTTTTTATATCCCACAAATGAGTCCAATAGTTCTGTGTCTGTTTCTCTCCCTCTGATCCATTTCACTCTTCATGATAATTTTCATGGCTATCCATTTATATGCAACTTTTCTGACTTCATTTTTCCTGGTGGCTGAATAGTATTCCATTTTGTAGATGTACCATAGTTTCTTTATTCTGTCATCTATTCTTGGGTACTTGGGTTGTTTCCAGATTATGGTTATTGTGAATAGTGCTGCAATGAACATAGAAGTGCAGATGGCTTTTCTGTAGTGTGTTTTTGGGCCTCTCAACAACCATACTTTGGTATCATTTTTCTTCTAACAAAGATATAGGGTATTGGAACAAAAGAAACATAAATGAAGTTAATTCAAGCTTTTTTAATGTAGGAGTACTGCTATTTATTCAGCCACTGATTAGTTGATTGAATTGGGTATGAACTCCACCTTACTTTTTTTTCATAATTTTATTTATTTTTCTTCTTATATTTATTTATTGAATCACTGTGGGAAAAGTTACTAAGCTTTCAGGTTTAAGTTTCGGTCATACAATGATCAAACACCTCTCCCTTCACCAGTACTCATTTTTCACCAACAAGAACCCCAATATACCTCCCCTCCTAACCCTCCCAATGCCTGTGAGTCTGATGATTTCCACTTAACTCTTCTCTACATTGATTACATTCATTATTTTGACAAATGATGTACCATTATTGTTTAGAATTTTCCCCCCAACAATCAGAATTGCTGAAAAGGCATTATGAAATACTTTGTTTTCTGTAGCTGGTTATGAGAATCATATAATCTTGCGTGGCCGCAATAGCAGTCTCGCGATTTTGGATTTCTGCAAAGAGCCAGATAATTATGAGATTGGTTTCTGTGCATCTGGTGTTAAGGCTGTACCGGAGAGCTGCTCATGGGGGGCAACTCGTGACCTCAGTAGGGCATGAAGGACGAGCCGGTACCATCCCCCTTCCCATGAGACTGCAGTTGCCTCGTCACCGCCGGCTCATACATGGCGTCCCAATATGCTCTGAGTTGGCGGCCACCTTGTATGTGGTCCAGATGCATTTCTGCCAAAAGCTGCTGGGTATCGAGATTTGTTTCTGAGTCTCTGGGATCATGGCCTTTAATTAGCTTAAACAGGAACCAGAGAGGCCGTTTGTAGGCAGCAACTCGAGGTCTCATTGGGATGGGGAGGAAAGGGCCAGTTCCACACCCATCTGGGAAGGCCCCGCGTGTCTTGTCACTGCAGGCCCAAACCTGACTTCCAGTGGCCTCTGGAGGATGGTGGTCACCAGGCCGCCAAGCGGAACAGGCCAAGGCACGAAACCTATTCCGACCTAGAGTGACCCAGCGCCAGTCACCTGTTGCAGGAACAGGATGCATTTCTGCCAAAAGCCTTTGGGTTCCAAGATTCGTTTCTGAGTAACTCAACCTGTTTTTCAGTTTTATTTTTTTCCAAAAATATTGTAATCTGATGAGGAGGTAGTAGAACAATTTTAGAATATGTTCTACCTGCCAGGAACTACTCCAAATGCTTTGCATACATTGATCCACTTGAGATTTCTGAGACTAGAGATGGATGTTGTTAACCCCTATCACCCACAATCTGTTGAAACTCAGCAGATAGAAACCCAAGAGGACAAGTGAAATTAATACTCGAGGGCTTTGTTTTTCTTGAGCTTTGACCCTTCATGGTAAAGAGTTCTGTCACTATGATAGGTATGAACATTTTTCATTATTGTCTCCTTGTAATATAATTTCTACTGCAGTGGGGCAGGGGGAATGTGACCCCTAAAAATACCATATCTCTTTTAAAAAGAGAGGTTTGAACAAACTCATATAATCCATGCCTTACCCTTAAGAGCATGAATCACATCATTTTTTCTGACTTCCTACATCTCAAGACTTTGTACATATTTTAAATGTGGCTTCCAATTGAAGATAAATTCTTTTCATGGTACATGAAAATGTCATAAGAAATCACCATTAAAATTTTCATATTGTGTGTTGTTACATCAGCGATTTTCAAATGCTTCATTATTGCTACTTTTTCAAATTCATTACCAATCATTACAATTTATACTTTAGCAACAGAAAGTTTGCTTATGCACTTTAACAAGGCAATAAGTTAAAACCTAAATTTTGTATAACTTGGAAGATTCTTTTTTTTTTTCCCTTTATTTTATTTTATTTTTTTTAAAGTTGTAGATTTACAATTTTTTGTGCTTTGGTTTCAATTATACAATGATCAGATACCCATCCCTCCACCAGTGCCCATTTTCCACCACCATGGATAATATCCCTCCCACCCCCATCCCCCCATCCCCCCGTCTCTGTGGCAGGGCAATCCCCTGTGTTCTCTCTCTCCTTTTGGGTGTTTTGGTCTGCAAAAGAGGCATTGAGTGGCAAACATGTTCAGTCCATAGTCTACTTTCGACATGCATCTCCCCTCCTGGGAGGATCCTCCAAACATCCTTTATTTGGTGCTCCCTTCTCTATCTGAATAGCCCTTTCCTCTAGGATACCCGGCTGGCCTCTAAGTTATGGAGTAATCCTCCTGGTGCTGATCTCAGCTATTCTTGGGTATTAATCTCATACTTTGTTACTTTATATCCCCCAGATGAATGCAATCTTTCTATGTCTATCCCTCTCTTTCTGACTCATTTCGCTTAGCATGATACTTTCCATATTGTACCACTTGTATGTAAATTTCATGACTTCATCTTTTCTAAGAGCTACATAGTACTCCATTGTGTAGATGTACCAAAGTTTCTTTAACCAGTCATCTGTTCTTGGGCATTCAGGTTTCTTCCAGTTTCTGGCTATTGTAAAGAGGGCTGCAATGAACAAACAAGTGCAGATGTCACTTCGACTATACATTTTTGCCTCTCTGGGATATATTCCCAGGAGTGGTATTGCTGGGTCAAATGGGAGCTCAATTTCTAATTTTTTGAGAATCGTCCATACTGTTTTCCAGAAGGGCTGAACCAGTGGACATTCCCACCAACAGTGAAGGAGTGTCCCTTTCTCGCCACATCCACGCCAGCATCGGTTGCTTTTGTGTATAACTTGGAAGATTCTTAAAGAGTCCTCAAGGATAAAAGTTTAGAGTAAATGCTTACTCCTAAGGAAAAAACAGTACACAGTACACATGACACTTGAGGGTTAGAACATTTGTATCACACATTAAAACTATAGAGTTTCAATCCATTTTAGACAGGTTAAATGGATTGTGTTTAAATGGATTTTGTTTAATTTTTCCATGAGCATTTTCTTTTGCACCTAAGGTACATTATATTCTTTTTAACTTACCTATGTCTTTCTTCAGAAAACTTTTTTAAGTCAGGAACTTTTTTTTAAGTCAGCTAAAAAGAATGATTTTAATACTGGAGAATGTGAACACACAGACATTCAGAGAACCAATAAATTGACACTAAAATACAGATAAAATATAAAAAAAACTATGTAGAATAAAGGAGCTGTACAGATTGTAGGTGTATGAGTAGAGAATGCTCTTTACCATGGAGAATTAAAATATCTGGCTGTGCACTGATCTTAGAAAGACACATCCCAACCCAGAAAGATATTCTATTTTTAAAGTCCCAGATATTGGATTCTATGAAGACTCTTAGATTGAAATTAGTTTCTCGAAAACAGAATAATATAATTCAAATTCATGAGACTAATGTGAAAGTCAGAATGTTGGTCAGCATGTTTTTTCAGTGGTGAAATCTGTATGTGAGTCAGATTCTGTTCAGGAGGAGTTTTGGAAGGCCTGAAGTTGAGCTGATCTGGGAAGATGTTGAACATTTCACATGTGCTCTGGCGTCACTTGGTTTATACTTTCAAGCTACCCTGAGATCTCTTTCTTTGGAAGAGGACCAGAACAAAGTTTTCTCCCAATTTGATGCAGTTTTTTTTTTTTTACCAGCAGCTTGAGAAACACTAATGTGGTCAAAATTGCTTCACCTGTTTCTATGTTAGTTGGAACTCAGAGATGGGGACACACTATCAAACATAGTTTCTAGTTATGCAACATTCAGAGTCAGATACCATATAACATTATCCCTTAGTAAGGAAAACTTTTTTAGAAAGTCTTAATGAGCCATTGTCTATTTACAATAGGGGTTACCATAGTAGAACATTTAATTCTCTCTTCCCTTCTAGAGAATTTACAATCTTCTCAAGAAAAAAAAGAGTAGAGTAATTAAATTATTGAACTACAATATAAAATACCTTTTTAAAATCTACTAATATTCTTAAGAGAATTAAAGACCAACCTGACTCACTTTGGATAATATCACCTAATAGGTCTGCATATAAAAACATAAAAGGCTAAAATCTTTATACTAAAAGTTAAAAAAATCTATTAGAAACACAAAAACACTTTTTATATTGTGTATATATTGATTTCTCCTTCAGTTTCAAAAGGTCAAGCAATAAAATGATATAATTAAAGTGAGAACTTACATAACGTATAGCAAAGTAAAAAGAAAGAAAAAAATAGAATCAATCAATGGTACCTGGACTCAAATTCAGAGTCCCCACTTACCTGCTATTTTGGCCTCTTTAAAATAGACTTGATAATATAAGAAGTATGAGGCTGTTTTCTGAGTTAAATAAGTTAATGAAATGTGCCTGGCATATGTAGATACTCAATGAATAGCAGCTATCAAAATCACTGTCATTTTAAACATGCTTCATTATTCAATCATTTCCTTCCCCTTCTCTAAAGAAACCCCACCTGTCTTCAGTCAAATGCATTTAACAAAACGCCTCATAACCATCATGTGTCTACAGATAACTGAGCAGTATCTACATTCTCAACTTTTCTTTCCTGATGGATGTTAATTTCTCTTCGATTAAAATAGATGAATTATAAAGAAAGAATCAAACACGTGGGCTTAGCTTTGAGTGACGGAACTGAAGGCAAACCAGCCTCCGTTTTGACGTAGACTTGAGGCTCAAGACTAAAATGGATCTTTGAACAGCGGATTTACAATTCAGAGGTTCATTTTGACTCCACTTCCTAATTCTATTTCCATTCTTTCTTTGGCTGCCCTTGCATTTTTTCACATATGTTCTTAGCGAACATTAGATTAAACATTTTAATTAAAATCCTGGACGTGGGCCTGAAAGATAGTACAGGAGGCAAAGCACTTTCCTTGCACGTGGTTAATCCTGTTTGGAATTCCATTACCACATATTTTCCCTGAGCACCATCAGGGATTGCTTATGAATACAGAGCCAGGAAGCCCTGAAACCATAGGGTTTGGCCCCAAAATCAAAACCAAAAATTAATAATAATTAATAATAAAACCATGAGTGTAATTTACAGCAACTGTAACTAATAATACTATTACTACATTCACAAGTGGTGAGAATGAAGTTTAAAAGTTCTCACCAAGGGTTGGGAGGGAGGTATATTGGGGTTCTTCTTGGTGAAAAATAAGTACTGGTGAAGGGAAATGTGTGTGATGATTGCATGACCGAGACTTAAACCTGAAATCTTTGTAACTTTTCCCACAGTGATTCAGTAAATTAATAAATTTAAAAAAAGAAAAAGAAAGGAGTTCTGTTACTATTTTTTCCCTAGGTGCATGGAAAGATGCATTTGTTGAGAAAACTAGTATTCCCTCAAACAGAAGTATTCCCTCAAACAGAAGACCTTGGCATGACTTCAACACTAACGGTCTTCTCCCTCATTGTATTATGAAGGGCACCAGGCACACGGGTGGGGGGTTTATATTACTGACATGCTTTCTCGTTTGCTTTCCGGATTCAATTTTATTATTACTGAGGTAAACATACGAGTGTGTCTTTCAGCAAAAAGAATAATAACTGAAGGATAAGCTTTAAAGAATAAAGTAAATAACCAATGCTTTGTGCGGATGTATCTGTTTGTAAATTGTCCTTTTACTTACCCAACATTTTAACCAGTAGTAGGAACCTTGTTTGTGTTCTTGTGGAATATGTAACTGGTATCTGGCACCTACTCTGCCTTTTCTGCTGTGAGATGTCTGTCATCAGTACACTTATATTAGAAAGAATAATAAAATGCCTTCTGTTTTTATGCTGTTTTAGATTTTTTAGGTATAAATGTGTTGATCAAATTCTGCTTGCAAATTAACATTACATGTTTTTCTGAGAAATTAATACTTTATTTCCGGAAAAATTCTTCATAATCTCTTTGACTATTAACCATTCCTCATTCTATATATTCTATCTGGAACTCATTAAATGTTGCAGCTTTTAATTCTTTCCACATGTCTCTTAATTTCTCTTTCATTTCTCTAATCTCTCTGAACTGCATTCTTGGTGATTATGCTAGACTTTTACAAGTCAAAAATTATTTACAGGACTTCAAATTACTGATAAACTTATTCATTGAGTTTTATTGTTCATTGAAGCATTTCCCAAAAACCAAAGCCTTAACCTAATTCCCTGATTATACAATGAGATGAAAATGCATATTCTCATGTAAATGTTCTTTTGTGATAGATGCTTATGTTGATGGCCCTGTTTCATATTCTGTATAAATTTAATCTTGCAATTTCAGTTCAATTAAGTGGCATATTATACACTTGTGATTAAATGAAACTAGGAATGATTTTTAATATACACACAAATATATTTTTCCAGCGAATTATGTACCCTGTTTAAAAGCATGCTGATTTTTAAAGTATCAGAATGTACTAGTCTATACTCCAATTGTTTAGAAAAGTTTATGAAGAAGAATATTTCAGTAGGAAAATGTATTTGATGCCAGCCAAATTTTCTATTGTGTGTGTGTCACTATAAATGGTTTTTCTATTTTCAACAGTTTTCAAAATCAAAGTCATATCTAAACTGACAACTTCTTTGGCAAGTTTCAGCTAGATGTAATTTAAAACAGTCAAGGAAGCAAAGCCTAAACAATAAGGTTCTTAATGGGAACAGTGACAGATCCTTAAGTACTGTCATGCTGTGTCTGACACCAAAAGACTCCGGAGGAAATTTGTTAAATAAATACTTGCAGTTAAAAGAATACACCTGCAGTTTGCGTATACATTCTAAGCCATAAAAATAGGTAAGATCTGAGAATGCAGTGGTGTTAAACATTGAACAAAAACATGCCTTAAAAATCCCCCAAGGAGTTTTTCTCTTTAACCCTAAGAATATTCTTTAGCGGTACTTGGCACCCAAAGTCATTTAGAGGTCACAGGAGACTAAAAAAGAAATCCTTTTGACAACAGATCATTTCTATACAAAACAAGACTGTGTATATTCTATGACATTTTGTTTTTTTTATGACAAGTTGTTCTGGGAGGTACCCAGGGCTACTTCTAGTGATACCTTTGGCCAACAGCCAGTGGTTCCATGCTAAGACCTGGAATGGACTCCTGCTGCCCGTAGGGTTGGTGACACCTACGGCCACCCAGCTAGTACTAGGGGCTATGTAAGTGTTTTATCCTGTGAGTGTTTAATCATGCTTTAACAATATTTTTTATTGTTATTTTGGTAACATGATTACAGCAATGTTAACTTGAATGGTATTGATGAAAAAAATTATTACACCTTCACCATTAGCAGAGTTTCTTAAAGCCTTTACTTCTCTTCTTACATCATCTCTAGCCATCCTCTCCTCTCCTCTATGTCCTTCCCCAACTACTTGGTAATCTGTTTCACAGTGGCCAAGAATTTGTTCTTATTAAATACTGTCTAATCACTTGTTTTGTTTCTCCATAAACCACATATAAGTCAGAAATAATTGAAGTCATCTGGCATTTATCTTTTCTCTTGGATTTATTTTACTTAAAATGATGTACTCTAGTTTCAGAAAACTAAAAAAAGTTATCATTTTTACTGATGCATAGTATTCTATTATGTTTGCGTGTGTATGTGTGTGTGTGTGAGTGTTTCACAATTTTTCTATTCAATCATTTGTAATTGGATATTTGGATTATTTCCGTATCTTGGATATAGTATTTAGTGCAACAGTGAACATCAATGTGTATAATATGCCTCTGAATTACTGGTTTGTGTCCTTGGGGTAAGAGGGTAGGTCATAAGAATGTTTCATTCTTAGGCTTTAAGAAATTTCCCATACTATTTTTCATGGGGTTGGAGTGATAGCACAGTGGGTAGGGTGTTTTTCTTGCACACAGCTGACCCGGGTTCGATTCCTCCATCCCTCTTGGAAAGCCCAGCAAGCTACCGAGAGTATCCCACCTGCACGGCAATGCCTGGCAAGCTCCCCGTGGCATATTCAATGTGTCAAAAACAGTAACAACAAGTTTCACAATGGAGACATTACTGGTGCCCGCCCGAGCAAATCAATTAACAACAGGAGGACAGTGCTACAGTGCTACTGTTTTTCATGAATATACTGATTCACAGACATACTGTTTCAGAGTACACTTCCAAAATCAATAAATGAGAGTTCTATTTTTACCACATCTAGCTCACTCTGTTTCTTCCAGTCTTTTTAAAATATGATGACCTTCATAGTAATTCTTACTCATATACACTCACATGCATATGACTTGCTTTTACTAGAATGAGATTTTTAATATTAATATTACATTAATATGTATGTGTTATGTATTCAGAGTGCATGAATATTCTTTTATAGACACACTAAAATTCAAGGACTTTCCTTAGAAAAATAAACTAAATCAGAAGGAATTCCAAATGAGTCTTTCATGGAAACTGATTTAATTTATAACCATTTTCTTTACTTAGATCTCATATTTGGCTTTAGATTCAAAATTACTATCCTTGTTTTGACTTTTCATGTCTCAACAGGTCAAATACGGATTCTGGTGTTTAAAACTTTATATGAAAATGATTAGGCAATGTGAAGGAAACTCAAGTCTGTGTTTCAGGACACAGCTAAGCCCTCCAACATGAACACATGTTTGTACAGCTGTCATAAAACAAAAAAGAGAGAGAGAGAAACTTATTAGGTCATTCTGAGAAGATGTGGCCTTATTACAACTCTCTTCACCCATACTGCCAACTTTACTTTCTCTTCTGCATTGAAAAGCTTCTAAGTCTATAAGATACTGAGATTAAATAAATTCTTCAATTGGGTAAAATTATTAATAGAATGGGTGCAAAATGAATCAGTCCCCTTTTGTTCTGCTTAAGCACCTGAGATTAGAAGGTAAATGACAAAAGCTTTGGGAAGACAGTGGTTTATAAGGGTTTTATACTTCTGGGGTAGGTCAAAGATCAACCCTCTGCTTTCTGATCCCTGAAAAGTCAAGAAGAAACATAGGAATAAATCCAGTCCTTTTCTTTTTCGTCCAAGAAGCCTCGGGCTCTTTACTGCAGTCATCTCAACAGTGAGTTCACGTTGCTTCTAAGCCAGTAGCACACAGAAGAGAGACAGTCGAGTCTTAAGGTGTTAGGTTTTTTCTAAGATTGCCCAAAGACTCAACATATTCAAACATACCTGAGTCTAGGCTCCAACATAAAAGAGACAAATTGGCACAAATTAAAATCAGTCTAAACAAAACTGAACGGAGCTAGTAGAAGAATTAAATGAAAAGTTAAAAAGAAACAATGTCATGGGGGCTTCTGCCTATGTTTTCTTCCATGTGCCTTGTGGATTCAGATCTGATATTGAGGTTTTTGATCCATTTTTATCTGACTCTTGTACCTGGCATTAGAAAGAGGTCTATGATGGTTGGAAGGGATCTCTCTGGATGGGAGATGTGTACTGACTGTGATTTTAGGACCAAACATGATGCCCTTTCAGTATCTGTATTGCAGACTATAATGTCCAAAAGAGGGGGGCATAGAAAGGGGAGTAGAGAGAGAAAGAGAGAGAGAAAGGAAAGAAGAAAAGTGTTTGCCATAGAGGCAGATGGGGGGGGGGGTGGAGATGACAAGGGGGATGTGGGATGGTGGTGAAAAATGTACACTGGTGGAGGGATGGGTGTTGGAACATTCTATGACTGAATCTGATCATGAAAGCTTTGTAATTGTATCTCACAGTGATTCAATAAGAAATAAACTTTAAAAAAATAATTCAAGTACATTTTTTTATTAGTGAACACAATGAGGTACAGAGGTACAGTTGTAGACTTACAAACTTTCGTGCTTGGGTTTCAGTTATACAATGATCTAGTACCCATCCCTCCACCAGTGCCCATTCTCCACCACCAATGATCCCAGTAGCCCTCACACCCCCCCCATCCCCTCCGCCTGTCTTTGTGGCAGGGCATTCCCTTTTGTCCTCTCTTTCCTTTACAGTGTTGTGGTTTACAATAGAGGTATTGAGGGGCCATTGTATTCTGTCTATAGTCCCCTTTCAGCATGCATCTCACATCCTGATTTTTAAGGGTGCTTGTTAAGAGGAAAAAAGGTAATTCCACCAAGAAATCCAAACACCACTGAAACAAAAATTAATAACAAAAGATATTGAGATGGAAACCTGTAGGATGACATTGCTTTGTCCTTTCTCCCTTTCTCCACAAGGAGCTTAGGTTTATCAGGTTACACCCATCAGAGTGCTCTGAGTCACTCCCATTCCTTCATTTATCTGTAAACTCTTTTCTATGTTCTCCTTCCCAACCAGTTAATCAGCTTTTCCCCTAATCAGACTCTGTTAATTTGTAAGGTCAGATCCTTCTAGGACACTGAAATTGTATTGTAAATTAATATTGCCTTTCTCTTCTCCTTATGTCTTTTGAATAGTTTACTTTAAAGCAATGTCCTTTTTGTATAGATACAGGAAGACTGTTAATATTATGCTTTGTAACTTAGGATTTAACTGGCTTTGAATATTATTCACTCCTGGGTATCTGCTTTCTCGACTTAAGCTTCAGTTGCCCTTAGTTCCTAGCACCCCAAAAGCAGGGTCCCTACGAGGGACTGAATGAACCCAGGGCAAGCGGTGAGCTACTCTGGCATCGAAATGGGCCAGGCTAAAGTGCCACGATTCTTAACTATAAGTTAAGAGTTTGATCATAGACAAATGCTGTCATGATCCAAAGGTAATGTCGAGACTAGGACCCTGCTAGGGATAGGAAAGACTATCTGGCTTGAGCACTGTAGTCTGAGATCAAGATGGCTCTAGGAGAGCAATTCTATAAGTTTAAGGTATTTCTTACTGTATCCATACAAAATGACTTATATTATGAATTCTTATATGTTTGTTGGACAAGGAGAAGAGAACCACACCCATGGGATTCCACTCTAGGGTGGGTCATCCTGCTGAGAGAGTATCTGTCCTAGAAGCAGCTTTCCCCGAGGGAAAGAATTCTACCCCTATTGACTGTGACTACGCCTATGTGTAATTGTTACCCCAACCCCTCATACTTTGGGATTTAACTGTACTGTAAGAGTGGGCTGGGGGATCAGTATCCATACTTCAGAGAAAGAGGATGAAGGGGGATTGAGAAAGAGAATGAAGTAGAATGGGGGAGGAAGAAGCAGGAGGAGAGGCAGAGGAGAAAGACAGGAGTGGATGGAGAGAGGATTGGAATAAACTGAAACTGACTTCAACCAGCCTGACCCTCATTCCTTCCTTTGTCTGTCCATCACCACTGACCTCCCCTGGGTGGGGAAACTGGTGTGAGACTACCGAATGCTCACGGCGGGAGACATAGACCATTGCCACTGCTCTCTTTTTTGAGTTTACACAGAAACCAAAAAGAAATCACAACGCACAATAAAAAAGTTAACTAAACTTAATTTAAAAGAGTAGGGAAAAGTGAAGACAAGAAATAAATACACAGACATAACATATAACATTTTCCTAACAAATAACATATCTTTTCCCTAAGTCAACAAAAACTCATTTGGAATTTTTCTGAATTTTAGGCCTTACTTTGAAGAAAAAATGTCACAAATTTGGGAAAATCTGGTATCATGTTGGACCTCTGAGACAGAGTAAATCTTACGTGTATCTGCACATGACTTTTTGTGTGCAAATCAGTTTCCCACATAAAAATTAGATTATTTACTTAATTTACTTATATTAAAGTAAAGTAAAAAGTAAAGGCCCTCCCGTTGATCGTCGATTTGCTCGAGCGGGCCCAGTAACGTCTCCATTGGAGACTTTGTTGTTACTGTGTCTGGCATATCGAATACGTCACGGGGAGCTTGCCAGGCTCTGCCGTGGGGGCGAGATAATCTCGGTAGCTTGCCGGGCTCTCCGAGAGGGGCGGAGGAATCGAACTCGGGTCGGCCATGTTGGCTGCGTGCAAGGCAAACGCCCGACCGCTGTGCTAATGTTTAAACTATAAAAGTCATTTGATTTCCAACAATTGTAAGCAAAATCAAGGTGTTTTATCTAGTCAGATGAAAGAAACTTTAATATAAATATTCATAAAGAATATCGCCCAGGTATACTATCACAGAGTACTTTAAGTATATAAGAAATAAATCTGAACTTTTACTATTAGGAAATAGTAGAAGAAAATACTCAGTAAAAAAACCTTATGACATATAGCTACACACACATACAAACATATATATATATACCTTATGATTTTATATAATTTCTAGATATATACAAAAGTGCACATATGTACTTTTTACATTATATATTGCAACTATCTGTATGTCATTACGTTTAAATTAGTAATAAGGTGTCTGAAAATATGAAACTTAAGTATTAAAAACATGAACATAGTACAGTTATGCTCAAGGCAAATTCTAACCCTAAAATAGTGTTGGGAAAAGGAAAAGAAAGGAGAGTGAAAATATTCTAAAGATCTCATTCATTAAAGAGAAAATAATTTTATATCAATGAGGGGAACTATACCTCAAAGTGTGGGTAATATCTTCTTTAACTATACATGAAGAAAGACACATTTATAATATTTCAGAGTTAAATTTTAAATGATAAATGACCATATAATTGGAATTTATTTTTAAAAGCTGTATGCATTGGAATAAGGAAAGAAAATGAATACTGCCCTGTATAAGAAAAAGTAAAACTGTGATTAACTCAAAATAGATTTTAGACTGGAATAAGAGAACTGAAATCATAAAACTCCTGTTAGAAAATATAAAGATAAGTTCTTGAGTTTGGTCTTAGCAATATTTTTTTTATTTGACATGAATAGCAAAGGGAGAAAAAGCAAAAAGAAACAAGTAGGACAATATTAAACTAAAAAGGATGCCAGAAAAAAACTATCAACAAATGAGTCTACGTCCTATGGGATATGAATAAATATTTTCAAATCACATATGCAATAAAAGATGAATGCTGAAACATCACAGGATTTCATAAAATTCAATAGTCAGAATATCAAAAATTCCAATTAAAGTTAACAAGCTATTATAAATACGGCATTCAAATGCACACAGATACTGAAAATGGTGCTCACATATAAGGAAACACAAATCAAAAACACAATTAGATATCATCTCATATCAACCATTAGAATGGCTATTATCAAAAGTAAAGAGGCAAAAAATGCCAGAGAGAAGGTAAAGAAAACTCATATGAATATATGCAGAGGAACCAAAAACACACAACAGAAACACCATCTGCTGTCCTATGTTCATTGCGGCACTATTCACAATAGCCAGAATCTGGAAACAACCCGAGTGCCTGAGAACAAACGAATGGATAAAGAAACTCTAGTGCATCTGCACAGTGGAATACTATGCAGCTGTTAGGAAGAATGAAGTCATAATATTCGCTTATAAATGAATAGAAATGGAGAGTGCCATGCTGAGTGAAATGAGTCAGAAGAAGGGGTACAGGTATAGAATGACTGCATTAATTTGTGGGATATAATAATATATATATCAGAAAAATAAGAGGAATAGGAAGAGGGCTAGCTATTGTAGATAAGTGAGGAATAGGGAGGGGGGTCAGATATACTAGATAAGTGAGGAGTAAGGAGAGGGCCATATATTATACATAAGTGAGGAGTAAGGAGGTTGACTGACCTCAATGGTTCACCACCTCATTGTGGCGAGGGGTTGGCGACGGTGCCAACCAGTGAAGAGCAAACCAACAGGTGCTGCCCACAGATGCAAGCAGGTGTAAGGCTGGACTCCATGCATCAAATGTGGGTGGCAAGTACTTTCTGTATGTGAGCAGCACGTCCATGCATGAGGTGTGTGGGGTGTTTGTCAGTGTGCAGATCATTACAACATGCCACCCACACAGCAGAACCTGGCAAGTTACCCGTGGCATATTCAATATGCCAAAATAGTAACAAAAATGGGCCTCATTCCCCTGACCCTGGATGAGCCCCAAATATGGCAGCATTGAGGAAGAACTAGGAGAGGCTGTTAAAAATCTCAAGGCTGAACTAGGCTGCCAAAACGAAGAAGACTAAAATGACTGTCTGCACTTTTAACACGCATATGCTGTCATCGAAAGCATCCATCGAGGAACTGATGGTGCAAGTGCAGATCAAGTACAACGTCATTGAATTGATGAAGAGAAGAAAGCATCAATCATATCATGCCATTTTCGACACTGGAGAAGAACTGTATCTCGGAATGTGCGACAGCAGAGGCATCAACGGTGTCAGTGTCCTGTCAACACGAACTTGGCCATGAGCATTGATTCATTTGAATGCCTTACAACCCGAATCGGATACTCTTTACATTTGAATAGATGTGGCTCATTACCAGCAGTCTCTTATCTTCATCATCTATGCATAAACATCCAACTACAACAAAGAAGAAATTGAGAAGTACTGCAAGGAGCTGGAGAAGTTCTATAAAGAAGACCACACCTTCTACAAGGTCTTATTGGTGATTTTAATGCCAAGATAGGACTGAGAAGGTCACCCGAAGAACTCCACATTGGGACACATGGATTAGAATGGAATGAACAGGGTGAGAGACTGTCTGAGTTCATCGTGTTGGCCAATAACATCCATGGTAACTCAACAGTTCCAGAAGGCCAAATCTAAACGTTGGACATGGGAGTCACCCGGTGGACAGTTCCACAATGAAATTGACCACATCATATTCAATTGATGGTTTTGCCTGACGAGGTCGCTGTTGTCCCAAAATTCCAAACGAGATCAGACCACTGCCTTTGTGCGAAATTCTACTTCACTGAGTGGGGAGAAAGGGTTGCAAAGTTTAAGAAGACAACTCCCAGAACAACCACCCACTGGGAGCTCTTTAGCACTATTGTGGCAATATGGGAAGATGCTATCATTGACAACATTGACGAGGAATACAGGAATATGATTGACCGGTTCAGCACCTCCATGATTGTGCGAGAAATGTCAAAAGTGAGAAAATCACAAAAAGACACCAGTCTTCAGAAACTCTCGAGCTCATTCGCTGACATGATTTGGCATGAGCCTCAGGCAATCACTAGCTAACATCCAGCTTGCAAAGCTGTGCAGAGAAGCAATAAAGAAGACCTCAAAGAAAGAAGAGCAGCAGTGCTGGTGATGCAGCAGAAGCCTGGAAAAGTATTTGCAACACCCACTGGTCCTTCATTTTAGTTCTTTGTTTTGGCAGCTTAGTTTGGTCCTGAGATTTTAGCAGCCTCTCCTTGTTCGTCCTTCTAACATTGCCGTATGGGCAGCTTTTCTGGGGTCAGGGAAATGACCATTTTTTACTCTTTTTGGCATATCAAATATGCCTTGTGTAGTTTGCCAGGCTCCACTGTGCAGGTGGCATGTAGTAATGATCTGTGTTGGTTCACTCTTTGCCGGTTGGCACCGTTGCCACCCTCTTGCCATGATGAGGTGGTGAACCATCAAGGTTGGTGGAACTTCCTATTCCTCACTTATCTACAGTAGCTAGACCCTGCCCTACTCCTCCCTTGTCTACAGAAGCTGGCCCCCACCCTACTCCTCCGTTATCTACAGGTATGGCTAAGGATCATTGTCACTGTCACTGTCCTCCTGTTGTTCATCAATTTGCTCGAGCAGACACCGTAACGTCTCCATTGTGACACTTGTTACTGTGTTTGGCACATCAAATACATCACGGGCAGCTTGCCAGGGTTTGCTGTGCGGGCGAGATATTCTTGGTTGCTTGCCAGACTCTCGGAGAGGTGCAGAGGAATCGAACCTAGGTCGGCTGCGTGCAAGGCAAACACTCTACGCACTGTGCTATCTCTCCTGAAAATGACATCCTGCTTATTTCCCAATATTCATCTGAATCTAATGTCACGTACATAGTAAAATGATAATTTTCATGATAATGTTTTGACACGATAAAAGTAGTAATCTTTAAATGGTTTAGTAAATTATTAAAAAAAAAACAAGTAGTACAAATTTACCAAACCATTTAAAGGTTACTATTTTTATCCTGTCATAAGTTATCATTTTTACTATGCATGTAACATTAGATTCAGATGAATATTGAGTAATAAGCATGATACTGTTTGCATTTCCATGTTTACATTGCTTTGAAATATAAAACTTTTTGTTTTTTAACTAATAAAATGTTTGGGTATTAAATGAGTATGGACGATTTCATTTTTTTGGGGGGGACTGTTTTGGGACCACAACTAGCTCTGTTCAGGGCTTACTCCCGGCTCTGTGCTCTGTGTTCTTGTTAAGTTAAATTCTGCCCAAAGTGGACTCCTCATTACAAGGAGTGGGTGGTAAGGAGAATGTCCTTTGGCAAGCCTCTTTCTGAGATAATGCAAACCTCTCCCCACAGAGCATATATTCAGAATCACGCTCAGTTCTGTTCCTTTAACCAACATCAGCAGGATGTGACTCAAGACTGCTCCCTGGAAAGCAAACTTCAGGAGAGTTTTAGAAGGGGTCAGCAACAGTATAGCAGGCAGGGCATTTGGGTCCCAGGCATCCCATGTGGTCCCCTAAGCACTACTGGGGGGTAATTCCTAAGTGCAGAGCCAAGAGTAACCCCTTAGCATCACTGGCTGTGCCCCCAAAACAAAACAAATAAAATTAAGAAGACAAAGACTCGATAGACCAACCTGTTCTCCCTCTTCCAATACATCCATGGATGACCTGTGAAAACATCAGACATCAATAAAGACTCTTGCTGAATACCTGGGAAAACATTGAGCATAGGGCGCTGTGATTTGAAAGCCCAGTGAATTGCAAATAAGAGATGTAAAAGGACACACACCACTGAACATGTAGTAATAAAACTTAATTTAAAAAGAAAATGTGAGGGGTAGGAGCTTTAGTACAGTGGGTAGGGAACTTTCTTCTCACATGGCTGACCTGTATTCAATTGTCAACATCCCAGATGGTACACTGAGCCAATTGTAAGTGATCCCTGAATGTTGAGCCAAGAGTAAACTCTGAGCACAGTTAGGAGTGCCTCCCCCACAACTGCAAAAATCTTCCCTAATGTCAGCCTTCTACAAAGAAGATAACTAGTAGATATATAAAAAAGTGCTCATTATGACTTATTAATAGGTAAATGCAGATTATAATAAAAATGAGATATACTTTCAGACCAGTGAGAATAAAAAATATTCTAAAATGTTATAAGCAAAGAGCACTGGGAAGCATATGGTGAGAAAGGAACCTTAGTGAAAATGTCATCTGATTATAAAACTCTGTGGAAAACTGTGTGGAAACTTCTCAAAAAAAAGTAAGTATAGAACTCTTGTAGAACCCTATGATACTACTTCTTGTTTCTACTTCAAACATCTATCTACACAAAAACATTTATGTGAAAGGTTATATGCACACTTATGTCAATAATAAGGATATGAAAAGAACCCAATACAATTAAGGATGAATGGATTTAAGAAATGTAATACATAAAACTCCTTTTTTGTGCAGAAAGGTGGCCAAAAAAACCCCTAACAATAATCTCTCTCAGTGTCAGTGGGCTAAATGTGCCAATTAAGAGACACAGAGTGGCACGATGGATTAGAAAATTGAACCCAACACTCTGCTGTCTGCAAGAAACACTTTTGAACAGAGCAAGCGCAGACTCAAAGTCAAATAATGGAAAACAATTCTTCAAGAAAACAACCCCTTAAAAAGATTGAGGTGCCATACTAGTATCAGATGACATAGACTTCAGGCTGAAGAACCTTATAAGAGATAGCAAAGGCCACTCTTAATGATCAATGGATCTGTACATCAGGAAGAACTCACACTCCTAAATGTATATGCATCTCAAGAGGGAGCAGCAAAGTATTTAAAACAACTGCTAATAAACTTGAAGAAAGAGGTTGATGGCAACACAATAGTAGTTGAAAATTTCATCACCACTTTCTCACCTCTTGAAAGATCAACTAGACTAAAGGAAATACTAAGCAATACTCTGGGGGACGAAATGCAAGAGAGAAAGCTAATAGATATATAGAGAGCTATTCATCCCCCACAACACTGAATATACATTCTTCTTCAGTGCACATGGGATATTCTCCGAGAGAGACCACTTACTGGGTCACAAAACACGCCTCCATAAAATCAAGATGATAGAAATTGTGTCGATTATCTTTTCAAACGATGATGCATTAAAAATAGAAGTTAATCAGTACAGAAAAGAAGAATCAAATCAAATTCCTTGAAATTAAACAACTCGCTACTGAACGATACGTGGCTTAGAGAGGATACCAAAAGATTCCTGGAAACAAATGACAATGAGGACAAGAGCTATGAGAACTTGTGGGACACAGCAAAAGCAGTGTTAAGAGGTAAGTTTATGGTTTGCAAGTATTCATTAGGAAGGAAGGAAGAGACCACATAAATAACTTAGCTTTGCAGCTTAAGATCTTGGAAAATGACCAACAAAAGGAACCCAACTCAGGCAGGAGAAAGAAAATAATAAAACTCAGAGCAGAAATTAATGAGATAAACTCCCTAAAAACAATCCAAAAGATCAACAAAACCAGGAGCTGTTTTTTTAATAAAATAAACACAATCAATAAACTACTAACAATACTCACAAAGAAACAGAAAGAGAACCCTAATAAACCAAATCAGAAATGAAAGGGGAGAACATCACAACAGAAACCACTGAAATTCAAAGGATCATTAGAGATTACTTTGAGAATCTTTATGCAATGAAACAAGAGAATCTTGAAGAAAATGGATAAAGTCCTGGATTCCTATAACCTCCCAAGGCTGAACCTTTATTATAGGAGCAAGAAATATGAAGTGGAGCAAGGAAAGCTTCTTCAACAAGTAGTGCTGGGAAAAAGAGGGCAGCCACATGCAAAAATAAAAACTAAATTACAATTCCTTCTGACGTCAGGCACAAAAGTCAGATCAAAATATATTAAAGCCCTCAATATCAGACATGAATCCATGAGGTACATGAAGGAAAACGTAGGCAGAACCCTCCATGACGTTGAAGCCAAAGGCAAGTGAAACAAGCAAGTAGAAGTAAAGATAAACAAACGGGACGACAATAAACTAAGAAGCTTCTGCACCTCAAAAGACACAGTGACCACATGGAAAGCATGATGCTAACTAAGTGAAATGAGTCAGAAAGAAACGGACAGACATAGAAAGATTACATTCATCTGGGGAACATAAAGTAACAAAATAGGAGACTAACACCCAAGAATAGCCGAGATAAGTACCAGGAGGATTACTCCATAGCTTTGAGGACAGCTGCACACACTAGGGGAAAAGGCAACTCAGATAGAGAAGGGAGCACCAAATAAAGGATGTTGGGAGGCTCCTTTCAGGATGGGAAATGCTTGAGGAGAGTAGACTATAGACCGAACAAGATTGCCATTCAATGTCTCTTGCAAACCACAGCACTCAAAAGGAGACAGATAACAAATGGGAATGTCCTGTCACAGAGGTAGGATGGGATGGGGGGATGGGGTGTGGGAGGCATACTGGGACTGGTGGTGGTGGAGAATGGGCACTGGTGGAGGGATGGGTATTCGATCATTGTATAACTGAAACCCAAGCACAAAAATTTGTAAGTCTACAACTGTACCTCATGGTGTTTCACTAATAAAAATTTAAGAAAAAAAAGACACAGTGACCAAGACATAAAGATAGCCCACAGAATGGGTAAAAATATTCATACTTTTTTCCTGTTACCCCACCTCCTGATCTTGAGGACGTCACTGAGTAATCCCAATTGACTGAAGTGACAGTAGTATCTGTCACTTTATACTATGTGTACATCATCTCCTTTAATTGCCTCTGCAATGTAACAAAGTGTACTATTTTATTGCTCTTCTTAAAAAAATATTCACCAATACCCATCTAATAAGGGGTTAATATCAAAGATATATAAGACACAGATAGATAGATAGATAGATAGATAGATAGATAGATAGATAGATAGAACCCATGGCCTAGAATGGAACGAACAGGGTGACAGACTGTCTGAGTTCATCATGGCAACCAATACCATCCATGGTAACTCACAGTTCCAGAAGGCTGAATCTAAACGTTGGACATGGGAGTCTCCTGGTGGATGGTTCCACAGTGAAATAGACCACATCATATTCAATCGCGTTTTTGCCTAACCGATGTTGCTGTTGTCTGGGATCAGACCACCGTCTCCTTCATGCAAAATTCTACCTCACAGAACGGGGAGAAAAGAATGCAAAGTTTTAGAAGAGAACTCCCAGAACAACCACAAACTGGGCTCTGTTGAGGCAACATGGGAAGATGCCATCATTGACAACATTGATGAGGAATACGATAGAATGATTCAGCACCTCCATGATTGTTCAAGGAATGCCAAGAGAGAGATAACCACAAAAAATGCCTTTCTTCGAACACTCTTGAACTTATTCGCCAACATGGCTTAGCACATGCCTCAGGCAACTGCAAGCGAACGTCTGAGCTGGCAAAACAGTGCAGAGAAGCGATCAAGGATAAACTCAAAGACAGGAGAGCAAAAGTGCTGGTAGATGCAGCAGAATCCAGGAAAAGCATTTGTAATGCCCGCCTGTCCTTCACCAACTGAAAGACCAAGATGACTGCCCTCCAACATCCTGATGGATCTATCACATCTTCCAGAAGGCAATGGAGAAGATTATTCATGACTTCTACTCAGATCTCTTTAATAGCCACGTCCACTTGCCCACATAACAAATTCCGCAGGATGGATATGTCATTCCCAATGTTCTTCCTTCCAAAATCCAACACGCCATCTCATCGGTAAAGAAACAAAGAGCACTTGGCCCAGACAAGGTCAGACCAGAATACCTGAAGAATTTACCGTCAGTACTCATCAATACACTGGCTCAGCTCTTCACACACTACCTGTCTGAATGCAAGGTTCCATCCCAATGGAAAACCAGCATGACTGTACTACTATACAAGAAGGGAGACATCCATGACATAGGTAACTATCGCCCAATCTGCCTATTGTCTGCCATCTTCAAGCTGTTCACTCGCGTCATCCTGAATAGGATTGTCAGAACACTAGATGAAGGACAACCATGCAGCAAGCCGGTTCCGCAAAGGATTCAGCATCATCGACCATATCCACACGATAACCAAGCTCATTGAGGTTTCTCAGGAGTTCAAGATGCCTCTCTGTCTAACGTTCATTGATTTAAAGAAGGCCTTTGATTCTGTTGAGATGGAAGCGGTCATCAAAACCCTAGCCAATCAGGGCGTAGAAACTCAATACATCAGGATCTTCCGTGAGCTGCATTATGGATTTACTACCAGGATCTCACCATTCTACAAAGAAGTAATCATTGATGTCAAGAGGGGGGTTCGGCAGGGTGATACCATTTCACCAAAACTCTTCAGTGCCACCCTCGAGAACATCATGCAATGACTGGAATGGGAAGGAATGGGAGTGAAGATAGATGGTTGGCAACTGCACCACCTCCGCTTTGCTGATGACATCGTTCTAATAACACCAAACATCAGCCAAGCGGCACAAATGCTAACCAACTTCCACCGTGAGTGTGGAAAGGTCAGATTACAACTGAATCTCACAAAGACAATGTTCATGAGAAACAGTCTTGTACCTGATGTTCCATTCACTCTCAATGGAACCACCATCTTCGAATGCAACAGTTATATATACCTAGGTCGAGAAATCAACATGATGAATGACCTGGCACCTGAGTTACGCAGGAGGAAGAGAGTGGCTTGGAATGCCTTTAAGAGCGTTGAAGAAAAAACTAAGAGGACAAAGAACCTCCAGCTTCGAGCACATCTCTTCGATTCCACTGTTCTTCCTGCATTAACATATGCCTCAGAGGCCTTACGAAAACAGGATGAGAATGCTATTTGGGTCTCTCAAAGAGGAATTGAAAGAGCTATCCTTGGAATGTCACCCTTTACTCAAATGAGAGATAGAATCCGGAGTTCTGATCTCCATCAACACTTAAGAATCAGGGACGCTGTCTCATTTGCCAAGGCATCAAAAATCAGATGGGCTGGACACGTAATGAGGTTTACAGATGACCGCTGGACTAGAGCCATTACTGACTGGATTCCACGGGATGTCTAAAGATCGCGTGGGTGCCCACCTACAAGATGGTCAGACTTCTTCGTCAAGACCCTGAATAATCGGTTTGAGGCTCTGCATATTCCTAGAACAAGCAGATGCCATTGGGCTACGCTAGCACACAAAAGGGATGAATGGAGACGTTACTGGCACCTGCTCGAGTAAATCGATGAGTAACGGGACATAATGTTATCAAGTGATAAGACACTGGTAGAACCTTACAAGAAAAAAATTCAACCCCATCATAAAATAGGGAGGAGAAATGAGCAAAAACTTCCTCAAAGAAATACAAATGGCCAAAAAAGCACTGAAAATGCTCTAGAACACAATCATCAGGGAGATAGAAATCAAAACAACGATGAGATCAATCTCACACTCAGAGACTGGCACACATCCAAAAAAATCAAGAGCAGTCAGTGTTGTCCTGGATGCGGGGAAGAAAGGATTCTCATTCATTGTTGGTAGGAATGCTGACTGCTCCAATCTTTTGGGAAAACAATTTGGACACTCCTTACAAAACTAGAAATTAAACTTCCTTTTGATCCAGTAATACCATTCTGGGAATATAACGTGGGGGCCCAAAAGCACACTGTGGAAAAAATACGTGCACTTCTATGTTCATGAGAAACAGTCTTGTACCTGATGTTCCATTCACTCTCAATGGAACCACCATCTTCGAATGCAACAGTTATATATACCTAGGTCGAGTTATATATACCTATTCACAATAGCCAGAATCTGGAAAAAACCTGAGTGCCCAAGAACAGATGAATGAATAATTAACCTATGATATATCTACACAGTAGAACACTACACAGTCACCAGGAAAAATGAAGTCATGAAATTCACTTATAAATGAGTGGACATGGAGAGTATTATGCTGAATGAAATAATTCAGAAGCAGAGGGACAGATATAAAATGATTATATGCATTTGTGGGACTTTTAAAAAAACATAAAGTGGTACTAATACCCAAGGACAGTAGAAACAAGTGGCAGAGGGATTGGTCCATGGTCGGAAGCTTGGCGTTTGCCTCACATACTGGGGTACAAGGCAGTTGGGATAGAGAAGGGATTACTATGGCTATGATAGTTGGATAGAGAACAGAAGAGAACAGCGCAGAGTCTTCTACCTCCGCATCCAGCTGTCCTCACCAAGGCCCCTTGGAGGAGCAGAGCCCCAGCAGCTGAAGACCTCCAGTTCCAGCCACAGCCCATGCTTAAGACCACTCTCTACACATTCGGATGAGCCTCATCATGAAGGAACCGGTCGAGGAACCCAGGTGTGCGGGACCTGGGTCGTAGATCTCCAAGCATCCTCGGATTGGGACTGGGGCCTCCTCCACCCAGATCCCCATCTTCCAGTATGTAGACATTACATCCACCAACTGCCCCCGGCGCCGTGTAATCCCATAAACAGCCAAGACCCAGAGACTATAAAACCCTGCTCCCAGAAGAGTGCGGCTGCGTTTGCGGCCGTGTGACATCATATCATCAATTTTTACTCTGGAGAACCTGGCAGGCTACCAAAAGTATCCTGGTCACATGGCAAATTTCCCGTGTCATATTCAGTATGCCAAAAACCAGTAACAATAATGGGTCTCATTCTCCTGACCCTGAAAGAGCCTCAAATATGGCACTTTTTAAAATCTCAGAGCTAGGACGAAGGATACATTAATGGGGCCTGCTCGAGGCAATCGATGAACAACAGGATGACAGTGATACAGTGATGATAGTTGGAAATGATTGCCCTGGACAAGAACTGAGTGAGAAAATCAGGTAAAAGAATGAACATGACATTTGCTCAGTATTGTGGTACTGCAAACCATAATGCCCAAGAAGAAAGAGAAAAGGAAAGCAAGACAGGCAGAGAGAGAGAGAGAGAGAAGTTCCTGCCATAGAAGTAGGCTGATGGAGGGGCAGGGGTTTGGCAGGAGGGAAACTGGGGACATTGGTGTCGTAAATGTACACTGATGAAGAGATAGATGTTAGAACTTTGTATGATTGAAACACGATAATGAAAAACTTTGTATCTCACAGTAACTCAATAAAAAATAAATAAAATGCATGCCAATAAAAATTAAATTGAAAGTGTAATATATATTTATTATCTTATTATCTTATTTTTCCTTTGGAGAACCTGGAAGGCTACCAAAAGTATCCTGCCTGCACAGCAGAGTCTGGCAAACCTCCCATGTCGTACTCACTTAGTCACTTAAGTCACTTAACTTCTCGTTAGTCGTCGATTTGCTCGAGCGGGCGCCAGTAACGTCTCCATTTGTCCCTGTCGCGTGCTAGTGTAGCCCAATGGCATCTGTTCGCTCCGGGAACATGGAGGGCCTCAAACCGATCGTTCATGATCTTGACAAAGAAGTCTGACCATCTGGTAGGTGGGCGGCCACGCGGTCTCTTGACATCCCGTGGAATCCAATCAGTAACAGCTCTAGTCCAACGGTCGTCTTTAAATCTCATTACGTGACCAGCCCATCTGATTTTCGACACCTTGGCAAATGAGACAGCGTCCCTGATCCTTGATCGTCGACGGATGTCAGAACTCCGGATTCGTTCTCTCATTTGAGTGAAACATGATATTCCAAGCATAGCTCTTTCTATTCTTCTTTGGGAGACCTGAATGGCGTTCTCATCTTGTTTGCGTAGGGCCCAGGTCTCTGAGGCATATGTTAATGCAGGAAGAACAGTGGAATCAAAGAGATGTGCCCGGAGCCGGAGGTTCTTCGTCCTCTTAGCTATTTCTTCGACGTTCTTGAAGGCGTTCCAAGCCGCTCTCTTCCTCCTGCGCAGCTCGGGTGCCAGGTCATTTGTCATGTTGACCTCTCGACCTAGGTACACATAGCTGTTGCATTCGGAGATGGTCGTTCCATTGAGAGCGAATGGGGCGTCAGGAACAAGGCTGTTTCTCATAAACATTGTCTTCGTAAGATTCAGCTGTAGTCCTACCTTTCCACACTCACGGTCAAAGTCGGCCAGCATTTGTGCCGCTTGGCTGATGTTTGGTGTTATTAAAACAATGTCATCAGCAAAGCGGAGGTGGTGTAGTTGCCGACCATCTATCTTCACTCCCATTCCTTCCCATTCCAGTCGTCGCATGATGTTCTCGAGGGTGGCACTGAAGAGTTTTGGTGAAATGGTATCACCCTGCCGCACCCCTCTCTTGACATCAACGATCACTTCTTTGGAGAATGGTGAGATCCTGGTAGTGAATCCGCAATACAGCTCACGGAGGATCCTGATGTATTGGGCTTGAATGCCCTGATTGGCTAGGGCTTCAATGACCGCTTCCGTCTCAACAGAATCAAAGGCCTTCTTTAAATCAATGAACGTTAAGCAGAGCGGCATCTTGAACTCCCGAGAAACCTCAATGAGCTTGGTTATCGTGTGGATATGGTCAATGGTGCTGAATCCTTTGCGGAACCCTGCTTGCTCGCATGGTTGTCCTTCATCTAGTGTTCTGCCAATCCTATTCAGGATGACTCGAGTGAACAACTTGTAGATGACAGACAATAGGCAGATCGGGCGATAGTTGCCAATGTCATGGATGTCTCCCTTCTTGAACAGTAGTACGGTCCTGCTGGTTTTCCATTGAGATGGAACCTTGCATTCAGACAGGTAATCCTGAAAGAGCATTGAAATAGCTCTTTTAAAATCTCAGGGCTAGGAAGAAGGAGACGCTACTGGTGCCTGCTCGAGGAAATCGACGAACAACAGGATGATTGTGATCGTGATATATTTACAAGGCTGGAGCAATAGCACAGTGGTAGGGCATTTGCCTTGCACGCAGCCAACATGGCCGACCCGAGTTTGATTCCTCCACCCCTCTCCGAGAGCCCGGCAAGCTACCGAGAGTATCTCACCTGCACAGCAGAGCCTGGCAAGCTCCCCGTGACGTATTCGATATGCCAAACACAGTAACAACAAAGTCTCCAATGGAGACGTTACTGGGCCCGCTGGAGCAAATCGATGAACAACGGGAGGACAGTGACTACCAAATGAGAATATTACACAGCTGTAAGAAAATTTGAAATTGTGCAATCTGCTGCTGCATGGTTAGAACTAGAAAATATCATAGTGAATAAAATCAGTCAGAAGAGGAAAAGGCATAGGAGGACCACTTTTATATGTGAGATATATAAGGGAGCAAAAATTCACCAAAGGTAACAAAATTGATTCAATGGTCTACAGAACTGAGCTTGCGAGGGCCTAGGGAAGAGAGGGAGTTTCCTAGAATTTATGAGGTAAATAGGCCCTCTTGGGGAAGTTGTGGTATCAAAAGGATATGCTAACATCAACATATTCTAAATCACAACGTTTCAATAAAATGGGAGAAATAAAGATAAAAACAAAATAAATACAAATAAATTTCTTAGAGGCTAGTGTGAAGGATATCAAAGAAGAGAGGAGTGAAGGGAAAATATGAAGGACACAAAAGGGTCCAAATTTTCATCGTATAAGTAAGTTTGGGAGTGAAGCCTGCAACATGAGAACCATGGATAATATGATTATATTGAAAATTTGAAAAGTAATAAAGAATAGGAAATAGATACTGTGGTGATAACATCACATAGGATGTAAGTGCCAACCCCTATATTATATGTCTGAAACTCATATAATGTTGCTTGCAAATTATATTTTGAAATTATATTTCAAAAAAATCTAAAATCATAGAATTATTTGGCTACATCTTTTCAAGAGTGTAGGTATAAAAGAGCAAAATATCAATCAAATAAACAATCTTTATGAATAAAAGCACATGTATTAAGCAAACAAAGCATTTGTATCTGTGAAACACATTGTCTTCTTAGGAATACAGAGAAACAACCCAATAGAAATAGTGGCAAGATGAAAATCATAGTTCATTCAGAAAAAAGAAATATAAATAAATATATTAAAATAAACTAGCACTGTAGCACTATATCACTGTCCTCCTGTTGTTCATCGATTTGTTTGAGCGGGTACCAGTAACGTCTCACAATAAATTGTGAGACTTGTTGTTACTGTTTTGAGCATATAGAATACATCATGGGTAGCTTGCCAGGCTTTGCAGTGTCGGGGAGATACTCTCGGTAGCTTGCCGGGCTTTTTGAGAGGGGTAGAGGAATCGAACCTGGGTCAGACATGTGCAAGGCAAACGCCCTACTTGCTGTGCTATCGCTCCAGCCCAGAGTGTTCAAAGCAGACCCGAGCCTCCTGGATACCGCAGCTAGGAAAATAAACTAGAAGTCAGCAAAATTAAAAATTTAAATAACAAGAACATATTAGACAAGCAAAAATGAAGAAGTCTGATAATGCATATTGCTCCAGGGATATTTCACACAGATGTGAGGATATGAATCCTTTGGGTAAAGCAATGTGGAAACATCTGTATTTTAGTTAAGAATTCTCAGGTTCGTTTAACAGTCAAACATACTCCTAAGGGTATGCCCTGTGTAAAATGAGAGCACCAGAAACAGATCCATGATGCACAGGAAATAGGAAGAACTGTGAGCTAGATTGTGCCATACAGAGTTACCAAAATGTATGAATCAAAGTGAAACATCTATAGAACAATTAGTTTAGCATATTCACCTCAAAAAACTATTTTTCAATCCTTTTTAAAAAAATTACCTGTTGTAGGGACTGGAGATATAGTAAAGCAGGTAAGGTGCTTGCTTTGCATGGAACTGAACCAGGTTCATTCCTGACACCCGATGATGATGATCCCCCTTATCACAGAGTTAGCAGCAAACCCTGAGCATTTCTGAGCATGCCCCTCCCCAAAAAAATTACCTGATGTATATGTAATATATCTGCATGCTGACAAACAAGAGCGTCAAAGAAGTTGTTAAGAGGATGAAGAACCTCCAGCTCAGGGCACATCTCTTGGACTCCACCGTTCTTCCTGCACTAACATTTGCCTCAGAGATCTGGGCCCTACAAAAACAGGATGAGAACGCTATTCGGGTCTCCCATAGAGGAATTGAAAGAGCTATGCCTGGGGTATCACACTTTACTCAAGTGAGAGAAGGAATTCGGAGTTTCGACCTCCATTGATGATCAAGAATCAGGGACGTTGCCTCGTTTGCCAAGGCGTCGAAAATCAGATGGGCTGGACACGTAACGCAATTTGGAGATGACCTCTGGCCTAGAGCCATTACCAACTGGATTCCACGGGACGTCAAAAGAATTCCTGGCTGCCCATCTATGAGATGGTTGGACTTCTTTGTAAAGACCCTAAATGAACGGTTTGATGCCTTTCGTATTCCTGGAGCGAGCAGATGCCATTGGGCTACACTAGCATGCGACAGGGACGAGTGGAGACGTTACTGGTGCCTGCTTGAGCAAATCAATGACCAATGGGATGACATACAAGTGAAGTAATATGTAATATATATTCTCATGTCAGAGAAACTGGCACAAATCAAAAAAAAAGAAATGAAAAAGAAACAGTGTTGACATGGATACGGAAGAAAGGGACAGAACCCTCCATTCACTGCAGGTGAGTATGTTGATTGGTCCAGTTCTTTTGGAAAACAATATAAATGTTCTTCAAAAACTTGGGGATTAATCGTCATGTGTTATAGAGGCAGGCTGGTGGATGGAAGAAAATCTATGGGCATTGGTGGAAGGAAGTGGACATTAGTGAGGGGATTGATATTGGAGCATTGTATGCCTGAAACTCAAATATAAATAACTTTAATTACAGTGGAAATTACAGTGCCACAATTAAAAAGTTTAAATAAAATTTATGTAATACAATCCTTTTTAAAAAGAGAAAAATATAAACAAAAAACTGTTTGTTATATTCAATATGGTTTTAAGACCATATATAAACTGAAAAATAAAGGTAGAGGGAAAGAGAGGCCAAAAAAATAAAAAGAAAAAAAAAAACTACAGATAATTTCACTGGTAGGTATTCCTACAAAATATTGGACTTTATTAGAGTAGTAATAAAAATTCAATTAAAGGAAGGAGAACAAGCAAGAATAAGCAGATACATTTAACATTACATTATAAGACTCTCCTCTTGTTTTTTTCACTTAAAATTCTTGGTCCTATCTGCTCATTAAGTACACATAAGCAAACTCTTATGTAATTCTCTTTTAGCCCATAGTATTCATAAATGACACATTCCAATGTCACTGTTACTGTCTTCCCGTTGTTCATCGATTTGCTCGAGCGGGCAACATTGTGAGTCTTGTTACTGTGTTTCGCATATCAAATACGTCACAGGTAGCTTGCCAGAATTTGACTTGTGGGCGAGATACTCTCGGTTGCTTGCCGGGCTCTCTGAGAGGGGCAGAGGAACCAAACTCAGGTCGGCCATGTTGGCCACATGCAAGGCAAACGCCCTACACACTGTGCTATCGCTCTAACCCATAGACCATAGTCTATAACTATTTGCTTACCACAAACCACCCAAATATCAAGTATTTATGCAACTATTCTGTAAAAAGCAGGATCTTTTTACATACAATACCTGTGGTCTGAGATGTAGCCTTATCTACAAAGCAGAAAGTTAGATACAAGGCTATACCAGAAAGGGTCTTGGTTTTGTTTTATTTCTTAAAAAACACACATAACTGTATGTGTGATGAGGCAGGGAGGACACAATATTGGCACATTGGTGGTGGAAGTGGTGCCGTAAGCATAATTTTATATGCTGTAAGCCAAAAGCATAAACATAGGCACTGTTGTAAAACTATGTTACCTCAAGTACAAAAACAAACCAACAAAAAAAACAAGAAGAAAAAAATTTTTAAATGGGGCCTGAGCAGTAGAACAGCCAGTAGGGTGTTTGCCTTGTATGCAACCTACCCAGATTCAGTCCCTGGCATTCCAGACAGTCCTCTAAGCTCCAGCAAGAGTAAGCCCTCTGTACTGCAGGGTGTGGCACAAGAATAAAAAAAATGGTTAAAATATAACAATAAAAATTGAACACATGCATTCAGTCCTTCACAGAGTATCTCTGCCCTATCTATCTTCTTCAACATGAATTCTTTCACATGGATCCTGTGCCATACAATAAAACCCTGACTCAAGAAGCTTTCAAAAGTATTAATGTTCAACATAGTTTCCACAGTGAATCTGCTCCCAGAATTTCGTTGCTAAGCTCTGCCTAAGCCTACAGCTGACACATATAACAAGATGAACCTCTCCTCAGTGAAGAACATCCTGTGGCCTAAGAGCAGGGGTTCATGTCACCTTCAATGAAACTGAGACCATCAGGCAAAGCTCCTCTCATATCAAGGGGTTTAGAGGTAGGCTCATGATTCTATGTTGACAGCAAGACTTCCACATGAGCCAAAAGAATGACCTCAAAGAAGGAGACTCACGTATCTGCCAAGGGTTATTTACAGTCTTCTAGGACTCCTAAGACAGCCTGGCAAGCATAACTAATGGATTAATAGACATTTTCACTTGTTTCTGATTCTGCCCAACCATCAGATGAGTCACATAGCTTCAACCAAGATGACCTGATCATATTTCCCCCTTGACACAAGTTAATCAGAACAGTGACAGCAAAAAGGGCTAAGAGACAGAAGGTTTCAAATATGCAATTGCCAAAGAGAGTAAGAAAACGGATACAATAAGCAAGGTATCTAACCCAAGAGAAGCTTGGGTCTGCCTCTAGAGTATTAGCAGAGAAAAATAGTATTTTGTAATTATAGTTTACATTTTTTTCAACTAGGCCAGATTTTCTGATTTAGTAGTGGAAAAGGAAAATTTGACTAACTTCCATCTAAAAGGATATTATAAGCAAACCCAATTGATTTGGCTGGCCCAACAGAACTGTCTTGACCCAGTGTTGATTAAAAGTACATTAGTGTGGATTCAGAGGAGGCAGAAATGAACGAAGTTCACAAATGTTCGCGGAATATGTCGAAGATCATTCACTCTAATTCTTCCAAGACACTCTCTCTACTCCAAACCTTTCCTCTTTCCTTCTAGCCAATTTCTATTAAGTCTCCTTGAAAATAATATTTTTATTTTTTTTAATCAATAATGTCATATTATTACCTCATTCTTGCTTTGGACAACCTGGCAGGCTACTGAATGTAACCGGCCCACACGGCAGAGTCTGGCAAACTTCCCGTGGCATACCCAATATACCAAATACCACAATGATGGGTCTCATTCTCCTAACCCTGAAAGAGCCTTGAATGTGGCACTTTTTAGAATATCAGGACTAGGACGAAGGAGACGTTACTATGCCTGCTCGAGGCAATTGATGAACAACAGGATGATCATGATCGTGATTTCCTTGGAAATATGATTATTTTAGAAAGTTGGATTTCACTGGCCAATGCTTATATTATGTAGACTTGACTATTTTAAATATAGCAGCTTACAAATTAGCCCTCTCCCCCTCAAAAAAAAACAATTAAAAATTTTAAATGGCATATCCCTAGAGTAGTGTAAGTTACACAGCTCAAGGAATGGTAATACCTTCTTCTTGGAGGAATTATCAAGTGTTGCTTCATAAATGTAATTAGGAACCACAAGGGTTTTTCAGTTTTTCAGGACATTTTCCTATTTAAACATTGGTTTAGAAACCTTGCCAAGGAAACCAGGAAAACTAAAGACCAAAATTATGCAGCACAGAAAGAAAGCAGCTGCATTTCTACAACCCTAATAATTTCACCATCGTTTCTTCTCACAAAAAAAAAATAAGGGGAGAATGAGAAACAAATATGACAGTGCCCATCTCATTTCATTACACAGGCAAACCAAAATATCAGTCATCAGACATATTTGATGGACAACATTTGTCCATTGTGTTAGGATTCCTAAAAGTAAAACCACAATATAGTAGAGAAATTTAATATCAAATTACATTTGAAAGTCCAATTCTGGAATTAAGTGAGAAAATTATTTCTGGCATATGGCTTCCAGTTTAAAAGTATAATCTAAGCAAAATTCCTAACATCAAGAATGTCAAAAAATTTAAAACCCCCTTACTATATCCACATAAAAATCAAGACAGAGATTTTACACTACTATTATAATGATATAATCAATGTTAAAAGACACATAGGAGCCATAGATATGGTATAGGAGTAAAGCACTTGCCTTGAACGTAGCTATGGTGGCTGAGACCCTAATTTAATTCTCCAGCCCCACACATGATCCCCTGAGCCCGACCAGGGATCACCCTTGAACACAGAGCCAGAAATAGCCTCTGTGTGCTGCCAGATGTAGCCAATTCTTCCCTCATTCCCTGCCAGTGACACAAATGAATGAAGTAGGCAGGGTAAGTTTTCATCAAACTTAGAATAGAATAATGAGGGAAGGAAGGAGAGAGAGAGAAAGAGAGAGAGAGAGAAAGAGAGAGAGAGAGAAAGAGAGAGAGAGAGAGAGCACCTTGCCAAAAGATTTAGTGAATGATTTTCCTTCTGCTCCAGGTTCAGGTGCTGGTCCCAAAATTAAGATTTCAAATTAGATAAAATCTTACATAGGGGTTTACTTTTGTTTCCTGTCTAAATCCAAGTGGAAACTAGTTAAGAGGCAAAAAAATGCACTTAAAGTCATTCTCTTCATTTCATATTATTCTTCATGCAAACTTTTCAAATAAAAGAGATATGTGCAAAAATATGTGGAATATGTGCAAAAATAACCCCACAGCTAATATCAAACTCAAAGCTAAAAGATGGGAAGTTTTTCCTCTTAAGTCAGGCAAAACACAAGAATAATCATTCTTTTCACTGTTACTAAATGTATTATTGGAAATCCAATTGTAGCAATTAGGCTAAATAAATAAACAAACTGTATAGATAGTGCAATGTGTAAGGAACTTATCTTACACGTGCCTGAACTGGATTAAATTCCCAGCACCCCATATGCTCCCCTGATCCCTACCAAGAGTGATCCCTGAACACAAAGCCATGAGTAAGCTCTCAGCATGGCCAGCTGTGACACAAGCCCCAAAAAATGAATTTTAAAAGAATATCATTTGTCTGCGTGATGAGAGTAGACTATAGACCGAACAAGATTGCCACTCAATATCTCTTTTGCAAACCACAGCACTCAAAAGGAGAGAGATAACAAAAGGGAATGCCCTGCCACAGAGGTAGGGTGGGATGGGGGGATGGGGGTGGGAGGGATACTGGGACTGGTGGTGGTGGAGAATGGGCACTGATGGAGGGATGGGTATTTGATCATTGTATAACTGAAATCCAAGCACAAAAATTTGTAAGTCTGTACCTCATGTCTGTGCCTCATGGTGTTTCACTAATAAAAGTTTAAGAAAAAAAAAAGAATATCATTTGCCTTAAATTATATGCCTCAGCAAAGTTACAGGATTTCAGCAATATCAAGCACTGAACAAAGTAAAAGTCACACTACTCAGCTCCCAATGAAAAAAATTGCTAAGCTTATTTAGGAAAGAGAGACAGACAGAGACAGAGACACAGAGAGAGACAGAAAGAGAGAACAACCATCTGGGAGAAAAAATAATAAATAGAAATGGAGCTCGATAATTACAAAAATGTGCTAAAATTGATTTGTTTAATCTTATAAATAGATCAATAATCTCATGGCATGAAAATCTTATGTTTGAAATGCATTGTTGGAGTCTTGAATATTGTGGGTCTCATATAATTATTATAACACAGCGGGTAGGGCGTCTGCCTTGCACGCAGCCAACATGGCTGACCCGAGTTCGATTCCTCCGCCCCTCTCGGAGAGCCCGGCAAGCTACCAAGAGTATTCGATATGCCAGACACAGTAACAACAAAGTCTCCAATGGAGACGTTACTGGGCCCGCTCGAGCAAATCGATGATCAACCGGAGGGCCTTTACTTTTACTTTACTTTAAGTGACATGTTACATATCATTATTTATTCAATCCAATCGTCTTCTTCTATTACAAAAAAGTTTTTTTTAACTTAATGCATGAAGAAATTATAGGACATTGTTCCCCAAAGACTACTCAAGACCAACCCCAAATAATTTTTTGGCTTTTTAAGTCCTGTGGCAACTGTTTCTTTTTTAATTTAATTTTTATAAACTTGTTCATAAAAATTTATTACATTTAATATTCTAAAACCAGTCCCACCACCATTACACATTTCAATCACCATATTTTGAATATTTACAGTGAAAAAATTTTTGGTTTCATCTATACAAATGCGATAGCACAGCGGTAGGGTGTTCGCCTTACAAGCGGCCAACATGGCCGACCCGAGTTCGATTCCTCTGCCCCTCTCGGAGAGCCCGGCAAGCTACCGAGAGTATTCGATATGCCAGACACAGTAACAACAAAGTCTCCAATGGAGATGTTACAAATAAATGTTTTGTTTATTATTGTATCACAAAACTAGAACTCCTGTCATAGGGTATTACCTAAAAAATATTGCTGAATGACTAAATGTAAAAATAAAACCTAGGTTTAGTCATGCATTGAGTCCATGAAGTTTAGCCAATTGCTTCATTGCTTGCATTTTCAGCATCCTATGAAAAGGAGTTAATCTTATTTGCTTCACAGTGTTGTTATAAAGCTTAAATTAAGTTATTCATGCAATGCATTTGGCAAGTTAACTGACATATAGAAGGATTTTGATTGAAAATGTTGGTAATGCAATTCTTTCTGAGTTTCCTGCCCCTGACGCAGGATCCAAATATTTTCTTTTGTATTGTGTCCTATGAATAATCTCCTAAAACATCCACAAAGTTTCCTTAGAGGAAAGTGTGTGAAGATTGTTATAGTTAACTCTGGAGCCATTAAGCCCTTGTTTGGTACATCATATTCGCAGACACATGCTCTAGGAATTCTAAAATTTTAAATATGGTGATACAGCTGAGGTTATTTTATTTTTTTAATTGGATGTGACTTTGAGGTCCGTAGGCATCTTTGCCCCGTGTTGTCTGTGCTGTTTTCTTTTGAGAGATTTTCAACTGTTTCTTTTATGGAGAAAAAGTAAAGTGAACAGTATGTGAATAAACAAACAAGCTTGGATTTTGCCATCCAGTCGTTCTTTGTTGATCTTACTTTATAGTTCTCCATACAAGGGGAGTTGCACATTCAAAGAAATATGCAAATATTTTCCTTGAAATTTAAATAACTTAAAATTAAAATGAGTAAAATTAAAACTTTATTTCTTCCATTGTGCACACAAGTGTGAATAGCACAGTTAGAGAACCCTTCATCATCACCATCATCACAGAGAGTTATTTCTATAAGAAATGTTCTAATCTGCTCCAGAGACTAGATGAGAAAGAATTACTTAATGTGGTTTGTAAACACAATTTTTTTTATTATATGAACTGGACTTTAGACCAAACATGATTGCCACTCAATGCTTCTCTTGCAAAACACAGTACCCAAAAGAAGAGAGAGAGAACATGGGGGAATGCCCTGCCACAGAGGCAGGGTGGGACAGGGAGGATGGGGGGGTGGGAGGGATGCTGGGACCCGTGGTGGTGGAGGATGGGCACTGGTGGAGGGATGGGTACTTAATCATTGTATAACTGAAACCCAAGCACAAAAATTTATAAGTCTATAAACTGTACCTCATGGTTTTTCACTAATAAAAAGAATTGAAACCCATACTTCTGAAGTGTTAGTAATATGTGCTAATTATGTCCATGAGAAATCATTATTAACATTATTGTAAACCATAAAGCAAAATTTAATTTGAAAAAAAATAGTTTCCTAACACAGTGCCATCATAGGTGTAAGATTTTAACACTATCTACCTTATGCCTGTTCCACTATTCCTATTGTATGTCTGACTCTAATTTCTATCCAATATGCTGTCACACATTACATCTGAACTATGTGAATTATGGTATTTAACTACAGTAATAAGTGAAACAAAGAGACATTACCTTGAAGAAACCTAATCAATGCTGAACTTTTAAAAATGCATATGAAATTCTGTCATGTTATATAAGGTAAATTACTCAGTGGGAAATTAAGTTTTCAAAACTTCTCATGCTGAGTACTAATCCCATGTTGGTGAAACTATTTTTATTCACTGGTAGACATTATTCTTTCTCCATTTGTCACCCCTTATTCACTTTTAGTGAATAGAGATACACCTGCTTGAGACAAACTTGTATGGCAGAGCATTCAAGTGGATTCTGCAGTTAGAACTATTGAATTCAACACACAGTTCTACAGATTATTACTCTGTGTAAAATTAAGGCAACCACTCAATCTTCGTGTATCTGCTTCATCATATATCAATAATGAAAATCAGGTCTATTACTTTGGATTCCTATGAGAATTATATGAGTTAATATTTGTGGAAAACTTAGAAGAGTCCCTGGCATAATAAATGCTATATGGGAAAGATACTATTTACATTGAATCAGCATAATTAAAAAGTTAAGTAATTTTTTTAAAAAAAAACTTTCCTTCCTCTTTTAATGCTGTTGCTGTAACAAATAGAGTCTCATATTTGCTTCTCCAGAATAAATTATAATGAGCAGTTTTCATGTGTCTGTTGGCCATCTGTATATTCCTTTGATTAGTCAATTCAGCTCTTCTTCCTATTTTTCAGTGAGGTTTCTTGTTCTTTGTTGTTGAGTTTTGTGAGTACTTTATATGTCTTGTATACTAGCCCTTTGTCAGATGTATGGTGTATGAATATCTTTTTAGTGAATAGACTCGTTTTCTTTTAGTTATGGTGTCAGTCACAGTGCAGAAACTCCCCTGATGAATGCAGTCCCATTTGTTTAGTCTTGCTTTTGTTTTCTTTGACAATGGAGTTCAATAACTGAAAATACTGAAGTCAATAACATGGATTGTTACATCTGTGTTTTCTTCTATGTATTTTATGGGTTTAGAATATACAACAAAGTCTTTAATGTGCACAATGTCAGAAATAGATACAATTTCATTCTTTTATATATATTGATTAAAAACTTTTTCCAGTACTTTTTGTTGAAAAGGTTTTCTTCCTTTTAGCTACTTTGTCACAAATTAACTGTCATTATACCTTAGAGTTTATCTCTGAGATCTTAGTTCTAGTGATTTTAGGCTCTACTTTATTCTAACACCATACTGTTTATGATTAACACAGATTTATAGTATATATTGTTAGGAAATGTGATGCCACCTGTCTTTACTCCCTCAGAATTGCTGCAACTATTGGGAGCAGGGGCTGTGGTTTTATTAAACTTTTATATTTACTCTGTGTTCTTGAAGACTGCATGGGAATTTTGATAGGAATTGAATTACATCTTTATCACACTTTAGGTAAGCTGATTTTTAACAATGTTTATCTTTCCAATCCAGAAGCATGGACTATTTTTCATTTCCTTTTATCTTCTACTTCTTCCAGTAATAGCAATTTTCATTTATAACTATTAAATTATAGTTTTCAGTATACAAGTAAGTCATTCACCTCCACAATTGAGTTGATTTCTAGGTATTTACTAATTTTAAATTTTCATTTGTTTAGTTTTGGGTGAGACACCCAGCAATGCTCAGGGGTTGCTCCTGACTCTGCACTCAGGAATTACTCCTGGTGGTGCTTGGGAAATCAAATGGGCTATACAAGGAATCCAACCTGGGTTGACAGTGTGAAATGTTAAGTGCACCACACACTGTACTTTTGCTCCAACCCCTTTAGGTATTATCTTCTTTTCATTTTATCTTATTTTATTTTAGACATCATAATTTGCAATGTTGATAATGGCAGGGTTCCATGCATAAAACATTCCAGGAAGAAATTGGTTAAAATGGTTCATATATTGTTTATTTATTATATAGTTAAAGCAGTGTTAATTTCCAAATAAAAACACAAAATAATTTATCAAAGACCTGAGAGATCGAACATGGGTTAAGGTGCCAGACTTGCACACTGTTGTAGGTCTTACTTTTTAGTGCAATTATAACAGGATTTTTTTCTCTTCTAATTTTTTGTCTTCATATAGAAATGCAATAGATTTGCACTTTGTTTTTGTAGCCCGATATTTGACTACCTTAGTTTATTGTCTCTCATAGTTATTTTAGGGTACAGTAATGATTTTTTTTTGCTCAAGTGCTAACCTCAACTCTGTTCTTAGGGGTCACTCCCAGCAGATATACAACCAGAGTTGACCATATGCAAAAGAAATGCTGAATCCTGAACTATCTCTCCAGCCCCTAAATTTCTTATTTTCCTATTTATTTATTTTTTTTGCCTAATTGCTGCAACTCTGGCTTTCAAATCTCTGTTAAAAATAGTGATGATAATGAACACATTTGTCTTTTGACTGATCTTAAAGGGAAAATTATCAGTAAATGTTGAGTCCTTATCACAAACATTTAAATCTTGTCAAAAAATTTCTCTGAATCTACTGATATGATAATATGATTTTATCTCTTCTTTTGTTTATATGGTTTATCACACCAACTGATTTGTATTTTTTGTATTTGTTGTACCATCCATGCATACAAATAATGAATCACATACAATGTGATTGTGAGCCTTTCTATGTATTATTGAGTTTGCTAAAATTTTATTGAGGATTTTTGCATCTATGTTCATCAGGAACATTTGCCTATAATTTTCTTTTTAGAACTGTCTCTATTAGCTTTTGTAGTTTTGGCCTTATGGAACTATGTGGTAGAATTTCCATTTATTAAACTTTTAAAAGTACTTGAGAAGGTAATAGGTAATTGTTGAATGTTTTCTAGAATCCAATAATAAATCATTAGCTTTTTCTAATTTTTATTTTGAGTTTCATCATCTTGAAATTGCCATAAAATTTAAGAATTCTGAGCTTATAAATATAAAGCAAGTTAGTCTCGAATTACAAGAGAAGACCAAATTGTAAATTATTATTATTATTTTCCACATATTTTGCATTTTTATAAGTATTCTGCTAGTTCCAAGTAGGGTTCCCTTGAATCTTTTTAAATCAACTGATGCAGAAAATGCTTTTGAGAAAATTCAACCTTCACTTATAATAAAAGATTTTTAAAAGTATATGAAGATAGTAACAGTCATCTACAACAAAGCCACAGTCAATATAATATTCAATAGTGAAAAACTGAAAACCTTCTCCCTGAGATCTGGCAAAAGATAAGGTTCATTTTCTACATTTTTATTTTTATTTAATATGGTTTTGGAAGTCCAATGCGCTATCCACTGCCCCACGGAACCACCTTTTGGAAGGGGCTGGAGCGATAGTACAGCGGATAGGGTGTTTGCCTTGCATGCAGCCAACATGGCTGACCCCAGTTCGATTCCTCTGCCCCTCTTGGGAGAGCCCAGCAAGCTACCGAGACAGAGCCTGGCAAGCTACTCATGACATATTCAATATGTATTTAGCATATTCAGTATACTAAACACAGTGACAACAAGTCTCACGAAGGAGATGTTACTGGGCCCGCTCGAACAAATTGATGAACAACGGGAGGACCATGACTCTATAGTTTTGGAAGTTTTTGCCATAAAAATCAAACTTAAAAAAATAAATCAAAGGGATAAAACTGGAAAAGAAGTTAAAGTCCTGCTACTTGTGTATGAAATGATGAAAAAAAAAACATAGAAAGCCCTAAGTATATCATTGAAAATATCTCATAGGAACAATACAGCAAGGTAGCAGTCTAGAAAATTAATGCACAAGTAACTGTGATATTTCTATATGCTTATACTGAACTAGAAAAGAAATAACAAAGACAGCCCCTCAGCCCCTCTCAAAATCGTGTCCAAAAATAATCAACTACATAGGAATCAACTTAACAAAGCTGGTGTAAGACTTATACAAAGAAAGTTATAATTCACTACTAAGATAAATTGTACAGAACAACAGGAAATGAAAAAATATTTCTTTTTCATGGATTGGAAGAATTAAATTGTCAATTGTCAAAATGATTATAAAACCCAAAGCATTTAACAGATTCAATGCAATTCCCATTAAATTTCCAAAGACTTTCTTCATAGACTTGGAACAAACTACTAAAACTTATATGGAACCATAAAAATCCCTGAGTAGTCTAAGCAAATATAAGATAAAAGAATATGGGAAGTATTGTGTTTCTCGACAGTGAATTGCATTATAAATTTATTGTAATCAAAACAGTGTGGTACTAGAAATAAAGATAGACTCACAGACCAATGAAACAGAATCAAAAGTTATAAGATAAACCCTCAGATTTATGGGTAATTAATCTATGAAAAGAAAATGAGTACATGAATACAATCGAGGAAAATCTAACAAATGGTATTGGGAAAACTGGATGATGGCCAACATGGCCGATCCGAGTTCGATTCCTCCGCCCCTCTCGGAGAGCCCGGCAAGCTACCAAGAGTATTCGATATGCCAAACACAGTAACAACAAAGTCTCCAATGGAGACGTTACTGGGCCCACTCGAGCAAATCGACGATCAACAGGAGGGCATTTACCTAAAAAATAAAACACAACTCACAAAAGCAGGTAGGGTGCTTCCCTTGCACACAACCCTTCCAGGTTCAATCCCGGGCACCCTATATGATCTTTGAAGCCTTGCCCAGGCTGATCCCTGAGCACAAAGCCAGGAGTAAGCCCTGATCACTGCTGAGTGTAGCCCAAACTGTGCCCCCAAAATAGATTTCTTATACACTGTCAAATATTTATAAAACATAGAATATGTAGAAGAATGAAAATATAAAATGGTGCACACTTCTTCAAAAACAAGTTAAGCAGAATTATGACATGGTTCAATAAAGTTGCTTCTATGTGGATAGCTAAAAATTAAAATGAATGTGATCATAGAGCTGTGTTTATCAGAGAAGGAAACAATAAGGGGAATCAAAGAGAGGAAGAGGTTCAGTGGATAGTGGTGGATAAATATTGGTGCTTTTGATGGGCTTTGTGGCATGGTACTACACAGTCAAGTAAATTAATGTTATACTCATAAAAATAAATAAAACAAATTCTGAAATTATATCAATAAAAAGTAATGAGCATAAAGCCCCTCCACAAATTATAAATTAAATAAATATTGCAATAGATAATAGAACATGTATGAATGCTGAAAATATTGTGCTAAACGAAAGAAACCAGATACAAAAGCATATGTATTTTATGATTCTATTTATATAAGTAGGAGATTACTATAATGAAGAAATTCATTATAAGACTAAAAGAAAATTGGGAGGGGGAATGAGAGAAAGGGAGTCATTACCAGTGGTTGCAAAGTTTCTATTTCATATGATGGTAATGGTTTTGGAAAAAAACTATGATTTTCACATGATATTTTGAATATATCTCATGCCATTTGAGTCATACATCTTAATTATCAAATGTAAATATCACATCGTGTAAATTTTACCACAACAAAAATAAATGTGGCTGGAGAGACTCCTAATCACAAGAGCTTGCCAATGACTAAATCATAGAGAAACCATCTATGAGTTCCTAAGAAAGAAAAAATACAGTGCTAATAGCTAATGATATTACTTCAGGCTATAGGAGTTAGGTAACTGAGATTCACATACTTCTCATTATTCCATTTGTTTTTTCACTTTCCCTCAGAAATGGGAAGTCTGTCTCTATTAAGTTCCTCAAAATTGACCTAAATGTATCCTGCCATCAAGAAAGAATAAAGAATAAAGGTATATTAAATAATTTTAGGTAAACAGTAGATAAATAGGGACTCATGCAAATTGTTCTTTGATGATTTTGACTACATTCATGGAGTATTTTTCCCATAATAGTTCTAAAATCAGAGCTAAGTCTAGGGCTCTTTCTTTTTTGTGTTTATTTTTCCTTCTTTCCCCCCATCTCATCTATGCAGACGTATCGTGAATCATGCATATTATGTGCATTGTGTATGAATCCATACCAGCTACTGGGATCAAGAAACTTTCTGAGACTTCTTTCTACAAAAATCCTTCTTGTAGTACACTGTGTCTAGTTAGTTCCATTTGTGGAGTTAATCTCTATTGAGAATGCCTGGAGATTCTTGGGAATAAATGATTTCCTTGAACATTAACATATAACATTCAACTTATTTTGCAGAATTAATTTTGTTTCCTAATACAGGACATCGACTCTTTCAATGACTCCTTTTCTTGCAAAGCTTTATGGTTGTCTTTGTTTATGAGTCTCTGACTCTTATGTAACAGAATGCTTTTTTTCTTTTTTTTATTTCAAGGACTAGAATTTTTTTAATTTTAGGTCATTTACTTCATTACCATTGTATAAAAATATTTACTTTGTGTTAGAGATCTTCTAAGTAGGCAATTTTCCATTCCAATTTATTTTTTTCAGTCTGAACTCATCTACATACAAGAAGATGAGCTAGAAATCCCTTTATTTTGTCTATATACAATCTATCTCAGAATCTGGTAGAACTTTACAAAAAAACCCTCCAACCCCATCAAAAAATGGGGAGAAGAAATGAACAGAAATTTTCTCAATAAAAAATTTAAATAGACAAAGGGCACATAAAAAATGCTCTACATTGCTAATCTTTTGGGTGATGCAAACAAAAACAATGAGATATCATATTACACCACAGAAACTGACATACATCAATAAGAACAAGAACAACCAGTGCTGGTGTGAATGCTGGGAGAAAGGAACTTTCATTCATTGTTGGTGGGAATGCCAACTGCTCCAGAACTTTTGGAAAACAATATTCACATTCCTAAAAAAATAAAATAGGAATTGAGCTTCCATACTATCTAGCAATACCATTTCTGGGAGTAGGATGCTAAAAAACACAGTAGAAATGATATCTGCACTTGTATGTTCATTGCAGCACTGTTCACAATAGCCAGAATCTGGAAAAAACCTGAGTGCCCAGGAACAGAACTGGTTAAAGGAACTTTGGTTCACAATGAAATATTATGCAGCTGTTAGAAGAGATGAAATCATAAAATTTGCATAGAAGTAGATGGTCATATAGAGTATTATGCTAAGTGAAATGAGTCAGAAAGAGAGGGACGGACATAGAATGATTGCACTCATTTGTGGAACATAAAGTAACATAATATGAGACTAACACCTACAGACAATAGAGATAAGGGCCAGGAGAATCACTCCACGGTTTGGAATCTGGTCTCATGTGCTGGGGGAAAAGACAACTGGAATGGAGAAGAGACCACTAAGTAAATGATGGTTTGAGGGATCGTTCGGAATGGGAGATGTGTGCTGCCAGTAGACTAAGGACCAAACATGACAGTCTCTTAGTATCTGTGTTGCATATCATAACATTAAAAATTAGAAAGAAAGGTTCCATATGACCCCATGATACGACTTCTGGGAATATATCCCAAGGGTGCAAAAAAGCACAGTAAGAATGACATCTTCACCTGTATGTTCATTACAGCACTGTTCACAATAGCCAGAATCTAGAAACAACCCAATTGCCTGAGAAAAGGCAATTGGTTAATGAAACTTTGATACATCGAATCTACACTATGGAATACTATGCAGCTGTTAGTAAAGATGAAGTCATGAAATTTGCTTGTAAGTAGATTGTCATGGAGAGTATCATGCTAAGTGAAATGAGTTAGAAAGAGAGACAGACATAGGATCACTGCACTCATTTGTGGAATATAAAATAACATAATATGAGACTGACACCAAGGACAGTAGAGACAAGGGTCAGAAATATTCCTCCGAATTTGGAAGCCTGTCTCATGAGCTCAGGGAGAAGGAAGCTGGAATAGAGAAGGGATCACCAAGTCAATGATGGTTTGAGGGATTGATCGTTTGTGATTGGGAGATGTGTGAGAAAGTAGATAAAGGATCAAGTGTGATAGCCTCTCAGTATCTATATTGCACACCATAATGCCCAAAAGTAGAGAGTATGGGGAAAACTATCTGCCAGAGAGGCACAGGGAGGGTTGGGATGGGGGGTGAGGGAGGATACTGGGGACATTGGTGGTGGAAGGTGTGCACTGGTGGAGGGATGGGTGCTCAATCATTGTATGACTAAATCTTAATCATGAAAGTTTGTAACTGTATGTCACAGTGATACAATAACAAATAAATAAATAAATAAATAGCATTGTAGCACTGTCCTCCTGTTGTTCATCGATTTGCTCAAATGGGAACCAGTAACATCTCCATTGTGAGACTTGTTGTTACTGTTTTTGGCATATCATCTACGTCACGGGTAGCTTACCAGGCTTTGTCATGTGGGAGAGATACTCTCCATAGCTTGCTGGGCTCTCAGAGAGGGGCAGAGGAATCGAACCCAGGTTGGCTGTGTGGAAGACTAATGCCCTACCGTCTGTGCCAGCCCAAATAAATAAATAAAAATGAAAAACATAAATAAATTGTCTGATTCTACGGGTAGTCTTTTCTAAATACAGTGAAAACATTTTTGATTTCATCCATAAAAATATGTTTGTTTATTATTGTATAATAATAAATAATTATTTATTATTATTAATTATAGTTATTTATTATTTATTATCTTGACCCAGACAAGATCATACCTCAATACCTGAAGAACTTACCGTCAGTACTCATCAATACACTGGCTTGGCTCTTCACACACTACCTATCTGAATGCAAGGTTCCATCCCAATGGAAAACCAGCAGGACTGTACTACCATACAAGAAGGGAGACATCCACAACATTGGCAACTATCGCCCAATCTGCCTATTGTCTGTCATCTACAAACTGTTCACTCAAGTCATCCTGAATAGGATTAGCAGAACACTAGATGAAGGACAACCATGTGAACAAGCCGGATTCCGAAAAGGATTCAGTACCATCGACCATATCCACATGATTACTAAGCTCATTGAGGTTTCTCAGGAGTTCAAGATGCCTCTCTGTCTAACGTTCATTGATTTAAAGAAGGACTTTGATTCTGTTGAGACGGTAGCGGTCATCAAAGCCCTAGCCAATCAAACCATACAAACTCAATACATCAGGATCCTTTGTGAGCTCTATTACGGATTCACTATGAAGATCTCACCATTCTACAATGAAGTAATCATCAATGTCAAGAGAGGAGTTCGGCAGGGTGATACCATTTCACCAAAACTCTTCAGTGCCACCCTCGAGAACTGAAATGGGAAAGAATGGGAGTGAAGATAGATGGTCGGCAACTACACCACCTCCGCTTTGCTGATGACATCATTCTAATAACACCAAACATCAGCCAAGTGGCACAAATGCTGACCGACTTCGACCGTGAGTGTGGAAAGGTTGGACTGCAGCTGAATCTTACGAAGACAATGTTTATGAGAAACAGCCTCGTTCCGGACACTCCATTCGCTCTCAACGGAATCACCATCTTCGAATGCAACAGTTATATATACCTAAGTCCAGAAATCAACATGATGAATGACCTGGAACCTGAGTTGCGAGGAGGAAGAGAGTGGCTTGGAATGTCTTCAAGAGCATTGAAGAAATAACTAAGAGGACAAAGAACCTCCAGCTACAAGCACATCTCCTTGAATCCACTGTTTTTCCTGCATTAACATATGCCTCAGAGACCTGGGCCCTACGAAAACAGGTTGAGAACGCTATTCAAGTCTCTCAAAGAGGAATCGACAATGGAGTACTATGTGGCTCTTAGAAAAGATGAAGTCGAATTCCAACAGGTACAGCCCGCCCCCAAGGGCCTGGGTTCCTCTCTGGGCACGCGCAGCTAGAAACAGCCCCGAGACAGCCGGTTTTCAACCCCTGAGCCGCGTGGGACGGGCACAGAGGCCCAGCTCTGGGCAACAAAGCTGAACGGCTCCAATTCCAACAGGTACAGCCCGCCCCCAAGGGCCTGGGTTCCTCTCTGGGCACGCGCAGCTAGAAACAGCCCCGAGACAGCCGGTTTTCAACCCCTGAGCCGCGTGGGACGGGCACAGAGGCCCAGCTCTGGGCAACAAAGCTGAACGGCTCCAATTCCAACAGGTACAGCCCGCCCCCAAGGGCCTGGGTTCCTCTCTGGGCACGCGCAGCTAGAAACAGCCCCGAGACAGCCGGTTTTCAACCCCTGAGCCGCGTGGGACGGGCACAGAGGCCCAGCTCTGGGCAACAAAGCTGAACGGCTCCAATTCCAACAGGTACAGCCCGCCCCCAAGGGCCTGGGTTCCTCTCTGGGCACGCGCAGCTAGAAACAGCCCCGAGACAGCCGGTTTTCAACCCCTGAGCCGCGTGGGACGGGCACAGAGGCCCAGCTCTGGGCAACAAAGCTGAACGGCTCCAATTCCAACAGGTACAGCCCGCCCCCAAGGGCCTGGGTTCCTCTCTGGGCACGCGCAGCTAGAAACAGCCCCGAGACAGCCGGTTTTCAACCCCTGAGCCGCGTGGGACGGGCACAGAGGCCCAGCTCTGGGCAACAAAGCTGAACGGCTCCAATTCCAACAGGTACAGCCCGCCCCCAAGGGCCTGGGTTCCTCTCTGGGCACGCGCAGCTAGAAACAGCCCCGAGACAGCCGGTTTTCAACCCCTGAGCCGCGTGGGACGGGCACAGAGGCCCAGCTCTGGGCAACAAAGCTGAACGGCTCCAATTCCAAACAGGAGACATTCCCAACTCCTCGCCCAGTGCCAGGGACTCTTTCCGGAGCCGCGGCCGCTAACGCGGCCGCGAAATATTTTCCCGCTACATATGCCATAGGAACCATAAGCTAACTTCTTAGATGGAAACTTCTCTATTTTAGCTCAGCCACTAGAAATACAGTTGCCAATAACTCATAAGCCTATCTTAACTCACACTGCATATCAAGCAGAATAGTAACACTGAACGTGAAGGACTAAACCACACCTCTCACAATGGTAAAGCAACGCAAAAGCCCACCAAACATTCATATTGAAGAGTCTAGCCCAGATGACACCAACAGTACTGTAGTGTTAGACAACCTCTCTGACAAGGAATTCAGAAGGGAGCTACTTAGGATGCTTAGGGAATTAAAAGAAACAATGGAAACCAATGCCAATAGAAGACAAGAGGATCTGAAGGCAGAAATGAGGAAAATGCAATCAGAAATGTCAGACCTGAAAAATCTCGTAGGCGAATTGAAAAGCTCAGTGGAAGGCCTCAGCAGCAGAGTAACAGCGGCTGAGAACAGAATCAGTGAGCTCGAAGATGAAGTTCAGAGACTCTCCCGAAAAGAGCAGAAAATGGAAAAGAGACTCACAATTCGGGAACAGATGGCAAGAGAAGATCGGGATGAAGCCAAGAGGGGTAACATAAGAATTATTGGAGTCCCAGAGGGACAGGAAGAAAACCTCGATGAAGAAGAAACTGTCAAAGAAATCATTGCTACAACATTTCCAGAGCTGAAGAAAACTTGTGACCACATTCAGGAGGCCCGAAGGGTACCAGCTAGAAGAAATCCGAATAAAAATACCCCAAGACACATTCTGATCAAAATGACCAAAACCTTAGACAGAGACAAAATTCTGAAAGCAGCAAGATCGAAGAAAGAAATCTCTTACAAAGGAGCATCCTTAAAATTCACAGCTGATTTTTCTGATGAAACCCTCATGGCCCGAAAACAGTGGTGGGACATAGTAAAAAAACTCAATGAAATAAATGCCTCCCCAAAAATACTTTTCCCAGCAAGACTCTCATTCATAATAGAAGGAACAACACACAGTTTCACAGACAAACAACAGCTCAGGAACTTCATAGACTCAAAACCATGGTTACAAGAACAACTAAATGGGCTACTTTAAGGCAAGAAAGGCCCCTCAAATACACCCAATTTTAACATAACAATGGGACAAAATCCCATAACAATAATCTCTCTCAATGTCAATGGGCTAAACGCACCAATTAAAAGACATAGAGTGGCAGGATGGATTAGAAAATTGAACCCAACATTCTGCTGCCTGCAAGAAACGCATCTCAATAGTCAAAGCAAACACAGACTCAGAGTCAAAGGCTGGAAAACAATCCTACAGGCAAACAGCTCCCATAAAAAAGCTGGGGTAGCCATCCTTATATCAGACCACATTGATTTCAGAGTGAGGAAGGTCATAAGAGACAGTGAAGGCCATTACTTATTGATCAGAGGATCTGTACAACAGGAAGAACTTACAATAATAAATGTATATGCACCTAATGAGAGACCAGCAAAGTACTTAAAACAACTACTCATAGATTTGGAAAAAGACATCAATAGTAACACAATACTAGTGGGAGACTTCAACACTGCTTTGTCACCTCTTGATAGATCAACCAGACTCAAGCTTAGCAAGGACATACTTCATTTGAGGGAAACAATGGAAGAAAGGGACTTAGTAGATATATACAGGACACTTCATCCACAAAAAGCTGAATACACATTCTTCTCAAGCGTACATGGAACATTCTCCAAGATAGACCACATGCTGAGCCACAAAACATGCCTCCATAAAATTAAGAAGGTAGAGATTGTATCAACAATCTTCTCAGACCATAATGCGCTGAAATTAGAAGTAAATCACACACAAAAACAGAAAACTAAATCAAACACCTGGAAATTAAACAGTGCACTATTGAACAACGAGTGGATTAGACAGGAAATCAAAGAGGAAATCAAAAGATTCCTAGAAACGAATGAAAATGAGAACACGAGTTACCAAAACTTATGGGACACAGCAAAGGCTGTGTTAAGAGGAAAGTTTATAGCTCTACAAGCATTCCTCAGGAAGGAGGAGCGAGCACACATAAGTAACCTAACCTCACAGCTTAAGAGCTTGGAGAAGGACCAAAAAAAGGAGCACAACCCGAACAGGAGAAAGGAAATAATAAAACTCAGAGCAGAGATTAACGAGATGGAAACCCAAAAAACAATCCGAAAGATCAATGAAACCAAGAGCTGGTTCTTTGAGAAAATTAACAAGATCGATAAGCCTCTAGCAAAACTCACAAAGAAAGGGAGAGAGAAAACCCTAATAAACCGAATCAGAAATGAAAAGGGGGTCATTACAACAGAAACCACAGAAATTCAGAGGATCCTCAGGGAGTACTTTGAGAAGCTTTATGCCACGGAACATCAAAACCTCGAGGAAATGGATAAATTCCTAGACTCCTACAGACTCCCAAGGCTGAACCAAGAAGACCTGGAATACCTGAACAGACCTATCACCATCAAGGAAATTGAAATGGTAATAAAAAGTCTCCCCAAGCACAAAAGTCCTGGCCCGGATGGATTCACTAGTGAATTCTTCCAAATCTTTAAAGAGGACTTACTCCCAATGCTCTTTAAGCTTTTCCACGAAATTGAAATATCAAAAACACTTCCAAACAGTTTCTACGAAGCAAATATCACACTGATACCAAAAGCAGACAGAGATACCACAAAGAAAGAGAATTACAGGCCGATATCCCTGATGAACACAGATGCAAAGATCCTCAACAAACTACTAGCAAATAGAATCCAACTACTCATCAAAAAGATCATACACCATGACCAAGTAGGATTCATCCCAGGGATGCAAGGATGGTTTAACATTCGAAAATCAATCAACATAATCCACCATATCAACAAAAGAAAAGATAAAAAGCATATGATCATATCAATAGATGCAGAGAAAGCATTTGATAAGATCCAGCACCCCTTTATGATGAAAACCCTAGCCAAAATGGGTATAGAGGGGACCTTCCTCAACATAATTAAAGCCATCTACCACAAGCCTACAGCAAGCATCATCCTCAATGGGGAAAAACTGAGAGCCTTCCCTCTAAGATCAGGGACGAGACAGGGATGCCCACTCTCTCCACTGCTGTTCAATATAGTACTGGAAGTACTTGCAATAGCGATTAGGCAGGAAAAAGATATTAAGGGCATTCAGGTAGGAAAGGAAGAAATCAAGCTCTCACTATTCGCAGATGATATGATACTCTACTTAGAGAACCCAATAACTTCCACCAAAAAACTCTTAGAAACAATAGACTCGTATAGTAAAGTTGCAGGTTATAAAATCAATACCCAAAAGTCCATGGCTTTCCTATACGCAAACAGTGAGAGAGAAGAAAGCAACATGAAAAAAACAATCCCATTCACAATTGTGCCCCAGAAAATCAAGTACCTAGGAATCAGCTTAACTAAGGAAGTAAAGGACCTGTACAAAGAAAACTACAAAACGCTACTTCAGGAAATAAAAGAGGACATGAGGAAATGGAAAGATATCCCCTGCTCATGGGTCGGGAGACTTAACATTGTCAAAATGGCAATACTACCGAAAGCATTGTATAAATTCAATGCAATCCCTATAAGGATACCCATGACATTCTTCAAAGAAATGGAGCAAACACTCTTGAAATTTATATGGAACAATAAGCCCCCACGAATAGCTAAAGCAATTCTTGGGAAAAAGAAAATGGGAGGAATCAACCTCCCGAACTTCAAACTATACTACAAAGCAGTAGTAATTAAAACAGCATGGTACTGGAACAAAGGCAGAACTGCAGACCAATGGAACAGGGTTGAATACACTGACATCTCTCCTCAATCATATGCTCATCTAATCTTTGATAAAGGTGCAAGTAATGTGAAGTGGAGTAAGGAAAGCCTCTTTAATAAATTGTGTTGGCATCACTGGACGGCTACATGCAAAAAAATAGGCTCAGAACTCTGCCTAACACCATGTACAAAAGTAAGATCAAAATGGATTAAAGACCTCAACATCCGACCAGAAACCATAAGGTACATTGAAGATAAAGTTGGCAAAACCCTCCATGACATTGAAGCTAATGGTATCTTCAAAGATGCCACGCCACTGGCCGAGCAAGTGAAAACAGAGATAGATAAATGGGACTATCTTAAACTAAGAAGCTTCTGTACCTCCAAAGAAACAGTGACCAAAATACAAAGACAGTCTACAGAATGGGAAAGGATATTCACCGAATACACATCTGACAAGGGGTTGATATCCAGGATATACAAAATACTGGTTAAACTCCACAAGAAGAAAACATCCAACCCCATCCAAAAATGGGGCAATGAAATGAACAGAAACTTTCTCAAAGAAGAAATCCGAATGGCAAAAAAGCACATGAGAAAATGCTCTACATCATTAATCATCAGGGAGATGCAGATCAAAACCACAATGAGATACCATCTCACACCTCAGAGACTGGCCCACATTCAAAAGAACAAAAGCAACCGATGCTGGCGTGGATGTGGCGAGAAAGGGACACTCCTTCACTGTTGGTGGGAATGTCCACTGGTTCAGCCCTTCTGGAAAACAGTATGGACGATTCTCAAAAAATTAGAAATTGAGCTTCCATTTGACCCAGCAATACCACTCCTGGGAATATATCCCAGAGAGGCAAAAATGTATAGTCGAAGTGACATCTGCACTTGTTTGTTCATTGCAGCCCTCTTTACAATAGCCAGAAACTGGAAGAAACCTGAATGCCCAAGAACAGATGACTGGTTAAAGAAACTTTGGTACATCTACACAATGGAGTACTATGTAGCTCTTAGAAAAGATGAAGTCATGAAATTTACATACAAGTGGTACAATATGGAAAGTATCATGCTAAGCGAAATGAGTCAGAAAGAGAGGGATAGACATAGAAAGATTGCATTCATCTGGGGGATATAAAGTAACAAAGTATGAGATTAATACCCAAGAATAGCTGAGATCAGCACCAGGAGGATTACTCGATAACTTAGAGGCCAGCCGGGTATCCTAGAGGAAAGGGCTACTCAGATAGAGAAGGGAGCACCAAATAAAGGATGTTTGGAGGATCCTCCCAGGAGGGGAGATGCATGTCGAAAGTAGACTATGGACTGAACTTGTTTGCCACTCAATGCCTCTTTTGCAGACCACAACACCCAAAAGGAGAGAGAGAACACAGGGGATTGCCCTGCCACAGAGACGGGGGAATGGGGGGATGGGGGTGGGAGGGATATTATCCATGGTGGTGGAAAATGGGCACTGGTGGAGGGATGGGTATCTGATCATTGTATAATTGAAACCAAAGCACAAAAAATTGTAAATCTACAACTTTAAAAAAAATAAAATAAAATAAAGGGGAAAAAAAAAAAAAAAAAAAAAAAAAAGAAAAGATGAAGTCACGAACTTTACATACAAGTGGTACAATATGGAAAGTATCATGCTAAGCGAAATGAGTCAGAAAGAGAGGGATAGACATAGAAAGATAGCATTCATCTGGGGGATATAAAATAATAAAATATGAGATTAATACCCAAGAATAGCTGAGAGCAACACCAGGAGAATTACTCCATAACTTAGAGGCCAGCTGGGTATTCTAGGGGAAAGGACAATTCAGATAGAAAGGGGAACACCAAGTGGAGGTTGTTTGGAGGATCCTCCCAGGAGGGGAGATGCAGGTTGAAAGTAGACTGGACTGAACATGTTCGCCACTCAATGCCTCTTTGGCTGATCACAACACCCAGGAGGAGAGAGAAAACAAAAGGGAATGCCCTACCACAGTGGCAGGGGGGGATGGGGGGATGGGAGGATGGGGGGGAGGGATATTATCCTGGTGGTGGAAAATGGGCACTGGTGGAGGGATGGGTATTTGATCGTGGTATGACCGAGATCCAAGCACAAAAATTTGTAAATCTACAACTGTACCTCATGGTGTTTCACTAAAAAAAAAAAAAAAAAAAAAAAAAAAGAATACTAAATCAACTTGTTTAGTGTTTATTTACATTAATTCTATCTGTAATATCCTTCAAAGTTGGAATATTAAAACATGTCCCTTAAAAAAAAAAAGAGGAATCGAAAGAGCTATCCTTGTAATATCACGATTCACTCAAATGAGAGAATCCGGAGTTCTGATCTCTATCAATGCTCAAGAATCAGGGACGATGTCTCATTTGCCAAGGCATCAAAAATCAGATGGGCTGGACACGTAATGAGGTTTATAGACAACCACTGGACTAGAGCCATTACTGACTGGATTCCACGGGACGTCAAAAGATCGTGTGGACACCCCCCTACAAGATGGTCAGACTTCTTCGTCAAGACCCTGAATGATCGGTTTGAGACTCTGCATGTTCCTAGAATGAACAGATGCCATTGGGCTACGCTAGCACGCAACAGGGATGAATGGAGACATTACTGGCACCTGCTCAAGTAAATTAATGAATAACGGGGGGATCAAGTGATCAAGTGATTATTGTATAACAAAAACAGAACACCTGTTATATAGTATTACCTAAAAAATATTGCTGAATGACTAAATGTAAAAATGAAACCTAGGCTTATTCATGCACTGAGTCCATGAATTTTAGCCAATTGCTCCATCACTTACATTTTCAGCATCCTTTGAAAAGGAGTTAATCTTATTTGTTTCACAGTGTTGTTATAAAGCTTAAATTAAGTTATCCATGTAATGCATTTGGTAAATTAACTGACATATAGAAGAATTTTGATTGAAAATGTTGGTAATGAGATTCTCTATTATTTTCCAGACGTTGTTAGGAGCAGAATAAAATATATTAAATAATTTACTGTGCTCATCATGTTTCCCAATGTCCTTACTTCATCTTCATATTGACATTTTGCTTCTGAAAAAATGCTCCAATCATTCTATTATATTTTTATTTTAAACATTCCCAATTTTTTCTATCCCATTCTCTTGAGGCCATAACCTATATATTTTAAGAGCTAATAATGACTGATAAAAGTATACATTGATTTCTTTGAGAGGACATATTTCCTTGCCAGAACTCAAATTAATGACTAATGACAGGAACTCAGGGCACTGAAACAGCCTATAAAGGATTTTTAGCTAGAGGAAAGAATATATTTAACCACTCTCAGATTCACTTTTTAAGTAAGATGGTAAAATCAAGATTCCAATCCAAATATTTCTCCTTAGTGCATCTCATACAACAAAAGGTAATTTGTTATTTTAACAGGTAAGAGAAATGTTTTAATTTTTCAAAGATATAGATTTGGAAATCAAGTAAAATAAGATTTTAAAAAGTGTCTCCTGGGCTGGAGTGATATCTCAGTGGGTAGGGCGTTTGCCTTGCACACAACCAACCTGGGTTCAATTCTCAGCATCCCGTATGGTCCCCTGAGCACCACCAGGAGTAATTCCTGAGTGCAGAGCCAGGAGTAACCCCTGAGCATTGCTGGGTGTGACCCAAAAAGAAAAAAAAAGTGTCTCCTGACCCACAAAGCAGATATTAATTATCCTTCTGAAAGCAACTATCATGCAGAGTGCTGAAATTGTGCTAAGTTGTTTAAAGAATTCCTGAGAATTGAGATGAGACAGTAAAGGTAATAATTCTTTCAAAAAGCCTCTTATGATAAAATTTAGTGTAAAGAAGTAATAGTGTAAGTAGTTGCCAATTTTATTTTTAAAGGTACAAAGTTACCAAAGTAAACTATGAGTCTGAGAAAAAAAAAAAGAATTATGTAAATCCCCAAAAATGATGGAACAATTGGTTAATGCCTGAAAAGAATAATATTGATTGTGTATTCTCCAGGCAGCTAGGGAAAGCCCTATGGCTCTTCCTCTCGCCACCTGTGTTTGGTGGACTTGAGCCTTTTGCCCGCTTAGGATGGCTGATGCCATGGGCCCACAAAGGAGAAAACGAGGTCCAACCTGGTTGATGATCAGTTGCCCTTCATTCCATTCTCCCCACGTGCCTGTTCCAATTTCACTAAGCTCCCCATTCTAGTCTCACACTGCCCCTCATTCCCATCTCCTCCTGTATCTCCTGCTCATCTCTCCCGCTCCCTCTCAAAGAGTCATCTGTTGTCTCTCCATGCTCCTACTCTTGCATTCTTCCCCTACATTCTTCTCCCTCTGTCCCCCTTGCTAGTCTCTCTGCACTCCATCTTGCTGCCCTGGTCTCTCTCTAGTCTCTCTCCATCTCCCCAGCATTGGGGGTAGCAGAACCAACATATCAAAGCACTTCTTGGTTGCCCATTAGGCTCAAGAGTGGAAATACAACCTAGGGGTGTTTCTCCTCTCCTCAGTCCAACAATTTAATTAACATGTTAATTAACATCTTAATTCTACATCTTAACATTAGTTATTTTGTATGGACATAGTAAGAGATACATTGAGCTTGTAGGGTGGTTTTCCTGGGGACATCTTGCTATAGATCTCAGACTATAGTGCTCAGGCCAGATTAATCTCTTCTAACCCTAGTAGGATCCTACTCCAGTTATTACTTTTTGAGTCATGACAGAATTTGTCCATGACCATGCTCTTAACTTATAGTTAAGTAATATGGTGCTTTTGCCAGGCCATTTTGATGCCAGTGTAGCTCACAGCTTGCCCTGAGTCCATCCACTCCCTTGTCGGTAAGTTGAGGGCAACTGAGGCTTAAGTCAAGAGAACAGATGCCCATGAGTGAATATCATTCTGAGTCAATTAACTCCCAAGTTACAAAAGCATAGCATGAACTGTCTTCCTGTGTCTATAGAAAAAGGCACATTGCTCTGAATTAACTATGCAGAGGACTTAAGGAGAAGAGAAAAAACAATATTTTATAAGTTAACAGAGCACAAAGACATTACAAATAAACACAGAGGAATCGGAGCACTGTGATTGGAGCAGCCCAATAAACCCAAGCTTTCCATGGCAAGGCAGAAAGGACAAACCAATGTTTTCCTACTATTAGTGATAATAAAAAAAAGTAACCATAGCACAGAGTCAATCAAACAAACAAGGTTTATTGGGCATATCCCACAGTGAATAATGCTTTGATATAATGTAATCTCAAATTTTCATTTAATACTATACAACCACTCAAATAAACTGAATTTGAGAATATCCTTTCATTTTAATTTTCATGATTTCAACAGTAATTATGAACTACGATTTCAAGTTAGACAGCATGCTAAGTGCTCTGCATTCACTGTCTCATTTTTTCACCATAATAATGCTGTAGGAAAGGTTATTTAGAGAAGAAAATATTAGTCTCAGGGATAACTTGCTGAGAGACAGATTTGGTAGTATTGCCACCCCAAAAGCATACTCTAGAAAGCAGTTTTGGTATGGCATGAAAAACAAATGGACATGACCATCTGTGATATGTTTGTCTGACAGTCCTTCCTTTTGGTAGCACTTTCCCAGTGAATCATTTTTTTAAAATTTTTATTAGTGAGATACCATGAGGTACAGTTGTAGACTTACAAATTTTTGTGCTTGGGTTTCAGTTATACAATGATCAAATACCCATCCCTCCACCAGTGCCCGTCCTCCACCACCACGGATCCCAGTATCCTTCCCACCTCCCACCTCCAATGCCCCCCATCCCACCCTCCCTCTGTGGCAGGGCATTCCCTTTTGTTCTCTCCCTCCTTTTGGGTGTTGTGGTTTGCAAAAGAGGCAATGAGTGGTAATCATTTTTTAAGTTCAATAACCAGAGTTTGCTCTTTTTAAAACTTTTTTATCAAATCACTCTGAGTGATAAAGACCCTTAAAAAGATATTCTTGATTGGGTTTCAGTCATACAGTATTTTAACTCCAATTCCTGCACCAGTGTAAATTTCCAAGCACCAGTGTCCCCAGTTTCCCTCCCATCACCCTCTGCCTACCACTATGATAGGCGCTTTTCTTCTCTTTCTCTCTCTCTCTGCCTCTCTCTCTTTCTCTCTTTCTCTGTCTCTGTCTCTGGGGATTGTTGTTTGCAATATTAATACTAAAAGGTTATCAAGAATATCCCTTTACCTACTTTTAACCCTCAGATCTTATCCAGCATGATCATTCCCAGCTGTTATTGTAATACTTATCTCTTCTCAATCTTACCTCCTCTCAACCCCACACACACTTGTGGTTGGTTCCAACCATTTACCAGTCCTCCTGAACCCTGTTTTCCCTGGCCATGGATATTATTCTTCTGTTATATATATTTTTATATACTGAGTTCGATTCCTCCACCCCTTTCAGAGAGCCTGGCAAGCTACCAAGAGTATCTCGCCCGCACGGCAAAGCCTGGCAAGCTCCCCGTGACGTATTCGATATGCCAAACACAGTAACAAGAAGTCTCACGATGGAGACATTACTGGGCCCACTCCAGCAAATCGATGAACAATGGGAGGACCGTGACCATGACCATGACCACAAATTAATGCAGTCATTCTATATATGTCCTTTTCTTTATGTCTCATGTCACACAGCATGATACTCTCCATGCCTATCCATTTATAGGCAAATTTCATGACTTCATTTTTCCTGATGGCTGCGTAGTATTCCCTTGTGTAGATATGCCACAGGTTCTTTATCCTTTCATCTGTTCTTGGGCACTCAGATTGTTTCCAGATTCTGGCTATGGTGAATAGTGATGCAGTGAACATAGGAGTGAGATGGTGTTTCTGCTGTGTGTTTTTAGGTCCCTTAGGGCATATTCCCAAAAATGGTGTTGATGGGTCAAATGGGAACTTAGTTTCTAGTTTTTTGAGAAACATCTATATTGATTTCCAAAAAGGCTGAACCAGTCAACATTCCCACCAACAATGAAGGAGAGTTCCTTTCTCCCCACATCCATGCCAACACTGGTTTCTTTTGTTCTTTTGGATGCCTTGGCAGAAAAAAAATATTCAATCCCTCCAAATAGATGCACTGGATGTGTGCCAGTCTCTGTGGTGTGAGATCATATCTCATTGTTGTTTTGATCAGCATCTCCATGATGAATAGAGATAAAGAGCATTTATTCATGTGCCCTTTGAGCATTCAAAGTTCTTCTTAGAGAAAGTTTCTGTTTATTTCATCACCCCATTTTCTTTTAATTTTTATTAGTGAAACACCACGAGGTACAGTAGGGTTTCAATTATATAATGATCGAGTACCCATCCCTCCACCAGTGCCCATTTTCCACCAACACTGATTCCAGTATCCCTCCCACTCCCCATCACCCCATCCCACCCTGCCTCTGTGGCAGGGCATTCCCTTTTGTTCTCTCTCTACTTTTCGGTGCTGTGGTTTGCAAAAGAGGCATTAAGTGGCAATCAGGTTTGGTCTATAGTCTACTTTCAGCATGCTTCTCCCATCCTGGGAGGGTACTCCCAACACCCTTTATTTGGTACTTCCTTCTCTGTCTGAGCTGCCTTTTCCCTTAGCATGTGCGACTGGCTCCAAGCCATGGAGTAAACTTCCTGGTACTTATCTCGGCTATTCTTGGGTGTTAGTCTCCTAATTTGTTACTTTATGTTCCCCAGATGAATGCAGTCTTTCTATGTCTGTCCCTCTCTTTCTGACTCATTTCGCTTAGCATGATACTTTCCATGTAGTACCAATTGTATGTAAATTTCATGATTTCATCTTTTCTAACAGCTACATAGTACTCCATTGTGTAGATGTACCAAAGTTTCTTTAACCAATCATCTGTTCTTGGGCATTCAGGTTTCTTCCAGTTTCTGGCTATTGTAAAGAGTGCTGCAATGAACAAACAAGTGCAGATGTCACTTTGACGATACATCTTGGCCTCTCTGGAATATATTCCTAGGAGTGGTATTGCTGGGTCAAATGGGAGCTCAATTTCTAATTTTTTGAGAATCGTCCATATTGTTTTCCAAAAGGGCTGAACCAGTCGGCATTCACACCAGCAGTGAAGGAGTGTCCCTTTCTCACCACATCGCTCCAACACTGGTTGCTTTTGTTGTTTTGGAAATCATCACCTCATTTTCTTATGGGATTGGATTTTTTCTTGTAGAGTTCAAACAGTACCTTATATATCTTTGATATTAACCCCTCATCACATGGGTATTAGTTGAGTATCCTTTCCCATTCTGTAGGCTGTCTTTGTATCCTGGTCACTGTTTCTTTTGAGATACAGAAGCTTCTTAGTATAAAGTAGTCCCATTTGTTTATCTTTGTTTCCACTTGCCTGGTCAGTGACATTTCATCTTTGAAGATACCTTCAGCTTCAATATTTTAGAGGGTTTTGCCAACCTTTTCTTCAATGTCCCTTGTGGATTCAGGTCTGATATTGAGGTCTTTGATCCATTTTGATCTGACTTTTGTGCATGGTGTTACGTAGAGGTCAGAGCCCCCTTTTTTCATTTTTTGCATGTAGCTCTCCAGTTTTGCCAGTATCACTTATTAAAGAGACTTTCCTTGGTCTACTTCCTATTTCTTGATCCCTTATCAAAGATTAGATAATCAGATATTTTAGAGTGTGTGTAAAGATATTCAACCCTAATCCATTGTTCTGCGGATCTGTCTTGATTCCAATACCATGCTGCTTTAATTATTATCGCCTTGTAATACAGTTTGCTGACCTAAATTGACCAATTAGATGTCACTTTCCTTTAATCATTTGTGATATTACTCAAACTGAACCAATCAAACAACTTTTAGGAATCACTCAGTCCAACTTTCAAGGAAAAATGCTGTTTCCCATTCAGGCAACTAATGCAGTCTTATTTGTATTACAAGTTTTCATTCATGTGGCAAAAGTTTACCTAAATAAACAAATATAGTTTAGAGCTCTGGGATTCAGCTATGCTTGAGTTTATCTTCATCATGACTTCAAAGGTCAATTCTATTACATGTCATTATATTAAATTTACCATATTTATTATTTCCATTAAATATTTAGGTGATATTATATATTCCTATGACATTTAAGTCAATTTAACTTGTATTTATGTCTCTCAAAATTAAAATATTCTTAATAAGACAACAGCAGAAAACAACAAAATGTGATGCCAAAACAGATCCATATCATTATCCCTAAAATATACATTTTTGACTAGGCATATCTCTGAAATTTTTGTCTTAAAATACTTGCTTTAAAATATAGGGATGATACCGTATAAGAAAAAAGGTTCAGGGAGTTTGTGTCAAATCCACTTACTTATTATGTGGCCTTGGAGAATTTTCTCGTATCATTTATCTATTTATGTCTTCTTTGTTTCTTCCAGACTGAGCTACCAAAAGAATCTAAGTGGTCTGGGATGTGGCTCAGTAATTGAACTCTATTTGCTTACATGTCGAAGCCCTGGGTTCAATGCCTAACAGCGCCAAAATAAAATTCTTCTCTACATTAAAACAAAGCAAGGGCGGCCGCACGGGAGCCTTGTGGAAAGCGGGTTTGAGCCGGGCTCGGGGAAGCGGCGGGGACCTCATGGGAAGGGGGGCTTTGTGGGCCGTCCCCCACGCCCCACCGAGGTCGCCAGCTGCCCCCCACGAGCGGCTCTCCGGCACGGCCACGACTCCAGGGCACAGAAATCAATCTCTTAACTAGCTAACTTTTAATAGAAATTCTTCCAGGGTCAATAAGTAAAATAGCAGAAATTCAAAACCGCGCAGTCGCTATCGCGGCCGCGCGACATCATTTTATTCTTAAACCAAGTTGTAGAAAGCAAATCATTTCACAACGCTGTTTCAGCATGTCTGATTGGGGGTGGGGGGGTGGGTCGTAAACTCTAAACAATAATTGTGCATCTTCTATCGAAATAATCTATCTAGTCAAAGTAGATAGAGTATTAACTAGAACTCATCTGCCTCATAAGAATTGGGAGGGGTGGGAGGTGGGGGTCTATTGGGGTTCGGGGTTAAAAATGAGTATTGGTAAAGGGAAATGTGTTCGGTATCTACATGACTGAGACCTAAACCCGAAAGCTCTGTAACTTTTCCCACAGTGATTCAATAAATAAATAAATTATAAAAAAAAAAAAAAAAAAAAAAAAAAACAAAGCAAGAACAAAATCTAAGATGCACAGTAATGATTCATTTAACCATCATTCATTAAGAACTTATGATGTTCTGGGAACTTTTGGTAGTAAAAGAGATATAACTTTCTTAGCCCTCATGGGAATAAAGTACATACTAAACAATAATAGCAACAGATATCATTCTTATGGAAGTTGGATCTTTTCATCCCTTTTAGGTTCTGATGAATAACCTTCAACTGTTCCTACCTAGTCCATGCCCTAATCATAACAGATTTTGTTCTTCCCCTGGATTTCTACCAAGTCTGTGTGGGTGAGAAGCCTTAACCTTTCCTGGATTCTTAGGTATTGGCTTACTTATATGTGTCCCACTCATGCATCACTTTGATATATGCATAAACTTGCTCTAACGTAATCAGTTTTCACAGACCAAGCAATTGCAGTTGATGGTGTAGTCATTACTAAATGTTTTCCCTTCGTGCAGTACAAAACCTTCCTCTAATTTCACCACTTCTTACAATCTCCCTTATATTTTCTTAATGCAACTCAATTACGCATTATAATTCATTGACTCTGGAACTGAAACCATGATAGCTTATAAAAAGTTTCAAAATAATGTCCCTTTAACCCATGGAATATATTTTTTGCCTTCAGCTAAATACACAGGAACTCTAATCCCTCAAGAGACTTGTTTTAACTCTAATACATACTAAAGTATTTTCCCAGTAATTCTTTTCCAAGGAAGAATTCTACTGCTACTTGCTAAAGTAATATGATTTTTTCGCTTTATGACATATTTATACATGGTTATATAATGGTGATTAGTAATAAGAAATAAGAAAGGAAACTATTCAAGTCTACAGAGATGTGGTCCAGTACAGTGGGCCAGAAAGTTTTTTTCAACTACATGGGAAAATGAATAGATGTTAGCCAGAAACAGAAGAGAGAGCATTCCAGATAAATACAAAAGTATGTTTAAACTACTTTAATGATGAAGTAAGATATTAGGGTAGAAGGCAAATAAGGGTAAGAAAATAAAGATATGTTTATAGAACAAAAACAAATGTTATAGAAAGTACATGCAACAAAGTCCTGTGTAATTGGAGAGGCTTGTTACAAATTCTAAACTGAAATTTCTACCAGACCTACACGATGAGGAAGACATTAGCAGTGAGACAATTGAATTTGCATAAAATAAAAGCACACCAAAAACTACTGTTCCTAGCTTATGGAGGATGACAGATTACTAATAATTATTATAAGAACATACTGTGAATGCTTGTTTATCTTATCTCATCCAATCACTGTAAGTCTAGATAATAGACATTATGCCATATTAAAGGTGAAGTTTAAAAAGTTTATATTAGCTGTGTTTAGTTGCTAAACTCCTAACCGCCAAAGCCAAAATTCCAATCCAGGCCAGTCAACATTGTCAAGGCATTGTCTTAAACACCAGGGCACACTAAACTCAGGTCATCTGTGTTCCCTGCTTCAGAGTTTTCATGTCTATAGTCATAGGAAGGTAGGTACCCACCACACCATCTTACCATTATTTGATGCAAAAGAAACACTTGAGAAACACACTGAATTCTTAAAATTTCTTCTCCACTAGGTCAAATCAGGTTCCTTTTTACTGTGAATGTATAGAGATAATTTTGTGATGTTTTCTATTCTAGTATAAAAAAACACAAGAATGAGAGCTCTAACACAATAGATTTTATGACCTAGATGGAATAACCCCTGGTTCACTATATAATATCTTTTTTGTAATGTTTTTGCCATTCTATATAATACATTTTAATCACTATCATGAATTAAAATGCTCAACATGGTCAATAATCAAATGAGCTCAGAAGACAATTAGATCAGCCATTTTAATATGAATTCATATAGTAAATCCTCTGACAAGGTCTGTATGACAAAGTAGAAGCAATCCAGTCCTACCAACCACTCACAACAAGCGGGGGCTTTTAAAAACCAGCTAAGATGTGACCACTGAGAATTATGGAAAAACCAAAGCAAAGAACCACAAATTCAATTTCCAAAGGCCCTGCTCTGCTGTTAGGAATTTCCCTGTACTCTTTTCTGTCACTGTTTAGTGATTTTTTTTCTTCCTTGTGAGTTATTCTTCCTTTCCTGTGGTGGAGTGCTTTGTAAAGAAAGCATTAGAAGGCTGGATTGCCAACGCACTGAATTTTTAAACCCTCTAAATAGGACATTAGTTCATAGCTTGAATGTTTTGAAATCTGATCAACATGCTGTTTCTCAATACATTAAGCAAAGCAAGCAAAATTAGTCTGCTTTATGTCAGGTGCTTAGCACAAATCCCTTAATAATGTGCTTGAGTGCAGAAACCATTAATAAATGCATAATTCCCTAAGACAGGCTTGATTAATTAAGTCATATGTGTATCCTTCTAATTAAAAAAAAGAACATTAGGCAGATGAGTGGAAATTCTGAGTACAGAATTCAAAGGCTTCTTTTGAATGTCTTTTGCCTTTCTCTTGAAGATGAAAGGAGGGCTGCTGGTTATTGTAGCTGCCAACAAACAGTTATAGCACGGGCACAAAGCACCCAGAACTCTGTGTCTTATTAAAAACAATTTGGTATTCATCTGCCAATTTGTAACTCAGTTCTCAATCAGGGGCCTGTCTGATTAAGTCAGGCAATTCAAATTTGAGGGGGCAGCTGGTGCAGCTATGCAAATAAACAGATGAAGAAGAAATGGAACCAATGAATCAACAAGCAGATGGTAAAAAGCCAAGGCCCGCAAAGAGCACTTGAATTCTTTTTTCTCTCTGCTTCTCATCTCCCCGTGTCTCACAGAATTTATATTCCAAGGGATTATGAAGATTATCACTTAATTTAATCATCAACATAGAACAGTTTCTAAAGTTTATCCCGTTAGCATTAAGGACTTCTAGAAATAAAACACTGGTTGCTGGGTCCACTATTAATCGCTCATCTTCTTCAATCATTTCCCATGCTCTCTTAATCGGTTAACTATAAAATAGAATTTAGACAAATAGATGTGCCCATCTTCATTTCTAGCCAAATATTTCCATACTAAAGTTCAAGCTCTTCAAAAGAGTAAGAAAGTCTTGCTTAAGTTCTCATGGCTCTCTTAGAAGGCCATTAGCCTTAGAACAAGGTTCAAAGAAAAGCATTAGGGAGTGAGTCTGGTCATTACCTCAGTCCTATAGTCCAACGACCAGGTCAGTGTCACATAGTCTTACAAATTTTTGATCTCTCTTCCTGCGGCTGGTTTAAGCATTACACATTTGTCCTTGTCTGAACCACATCTAATTGGAAAAGGCTCATAGAGACTGCCTATTTCAAGGCATCTCAAATTTCAGGTATGACTTTTGGCAGGCACATGGTCGAAACACAAATACCTTCATTCATTTTGGTTAATAAAAGCAAAAATATTTTCTTTAATTTTTCTCTCTGTATCCTGATACCAAATAGAAACAAAGCTATAAATTATGTAGGCTACATAATAGATGCAATTAGATATTGTTAAAAGATTTAAAGCATGATATAATGTGGATTTTTTTTAAAATATAACATTATTCAAATAGATTAGTTTGATGTAAATACTGAGATTATTTTTAAAACTTTGACAGCTGAGAAGATACTTTAGTTGGTTACAAATGATTGGTTTAATTAAGAGAGAAATGTTTCCATTTTTAACACAGGGTCAATGTTTTACTTCAAAGATTGTTAGGCTCATTGACATGTTTTTAGTTATAAGGTACAAATAACACTTTTTAAATAATTTTAAATATTTTTGATAATTCTTTCAAGTATTTGAAATAAGCTGCATTTTAACTTTCTTAAATTGAAAGAAAACTTTATATCAGGTACTTTTCTCTTTGTATTTTGAATGGCATAATATTGACTTCTTTGGACTAAATTTAAATATCAGACATTGTTAAATCATTTCTTTTGCATCAAACAAGGCAAGACCTATGCTAATGTCATTTCGTCTATAATCAACTATTAACAGAGTCATGTAAGCTAGTCATGTATGCTTGTGTACAGGTATAGAATAATGGTGTATTTTTTTTCCTTCACTGTATCACTGTATCACTGTCATCTTATTGTTCATCGATTTACTCAAGCAGACACCAGTAACATCTCTATTCGTCTCAGCTCTGAGATTTTAGCAGCCTCTCCTTACTCATCTTTCCCAAAGAATGGGGGCTCTTTCAGGGTCAGGGAAATGAGACCTGTTATAGTTACTGGTTTGGGCATATCAAATATACCACGGGGAGCTTGCCAGGCTTTGCCCTTGTGGGCAGGATACTCTTGGTAGCTTGCCAGGCTTTTTGAGAGGCATACATATATATAGAGAGAGAGATAAATATATATATGAGAATATATATATATATATATATTTCTCTATGATTTGTTTCCTACTGTCTGTACTCCATCAAACATGGCATGGTAGTTATGGAAAATGGGTAGGAACGGTCTTATGATGTGTCATGCTTTGCGGCCACGGGGTGCAGAAAATGACCTGGAGCATGGAGGAGGTTGGGTGTCGGGCAGGGTCCCTTGGGGCAGGGAAGTCTCGCGCCCACCCCCCTCAGGGGTGCCAGGAGTGAAAAACAGCCTGGCGCAAAGTCTGGTGGATGATTCTGGGGGCATCATTTTATGCTCCCTTCCGGGAGAAGCAACTGTGGGTTCTGGAGGGTGGTAGATGAGATTATCTGGCACCATCAGGGTGTGGTTATGGGTGTGCTCCCTGGGATCCACTGGAGACTGGGGGAAGCAGGCAGAGGACCTCTGCTCCCTGGTCCTGTGGAGTCCAGATTCCAAGGTCACAAAGTTCTGCATTACCTGGGTTCCGTGGGACTTCACTCCTGTGTGAGGCTCGGCCTGAGTATCCAGAAAGTGGCCTGGAGCATAGCTGCGGTTGGGTAGTGGAGGTCAGCAGCCAGGGCTGGGTCCCTTGGGGCAGGGAGGGCTCTCACCCACCCTCCTCTGGGCTGCCTGGGTCCCTTGGGGCAGGGAGGGCTCTCACCCACCCCCCTCTGGGCTGCCCCCAGTGAAAACAGCCTGGCGCAGAGTCCCTTTTTTTTTTTTTTAAATTATTGCACACAATAGCCGAGGCAGTCATGGACCTGCTCCTACTTCTGGTCTGGCCTAATATTAACTTGCACAGCAAGTGCTGAGCACTGTGAGGAGATGGGGATGAAATTTTTTTTCCTTAAATGACAAATATAAAAGCACTATTGATTTTTTAAATCAATTCCAAAAATCTGTAGCAAAAAAATAAATGCTAATTGTTGAAAATGTTAGGTATAGTCCAGATGTAATTGTATGCACAATTACACAACTTGTTCATTGGAGGCTAGAAAGATAGTATAGCAAGTAGGGTGCTTGCCTTACACATAGCTGGCTAAGGTTTAATTCCAGCATCCCAGATGGTCCCCTAAGCACTGTCAGGAGTAATTCCTGAGTATAGAGCCAGGAGTAATCCCTGAGCATTGCCAGATGTGGTCAAAACAACTAAAACAAAAAACAAAAACGAATTTATACATTGAATTATTGCATTTTAGGGTTTCTATCATCATCCAGATATTACTACAGTTAACCCCATTGGATACAAATCCCTGAGAGTTAATTTAATCTTATTTATTTTATTTCATACTTGCTTCAAAGATTATATCTGATTTTTCTTATTTAACTATTCTCTCTCACTCAGCTTAAAAAGAATTTCCTTTCTCAAAGATGGATTTCTTTATACTTATCCTATAAAATAGCAACTTAAAAAAATTAGAGGCACTATGATTTAAAAATCTATACATAGTTGAATTTCAGGCATAAACATTCTAGCGCCCATCACTAGTGTCCACCAATGTCCCAAATTTCCTCTCAGCCTGCATCCTTGACAGGCACATTTTTATGTTGTGTGTGCATGCATATATACATACATATAATTTATATTATGTTATATATTATGTTATATGTATTATGTTGTATATATACATTTATGCTTCGTGTGTGTGTGTATATATGTATGTGGTGTATGTATGTTTGTGTATAGGAATACACATATCACTTTTCAGGACCAATGTATCAGGAATCCCTGCCCCAGTCCTGCCCTGATTACTTCCCATCTGCCTCTCCTTAATTCCTTCCTCAATTTATATTCCTCTCTGTTTGCTTCCTATACACTAAGGTCAAGGGTGATTAGGTATTCACCATTTAATACCTTGAAATAACAAATTCTTAATAAATGCATTAATGTCTTTTCTTATTCAATTCCACCAAGTCTTGACCATTAATATTCTTTATTATTTTTTTCTTTTCCTATAGATGGATGGATTAAATAATGTGTCAAATTTGCACAGTTGTCCTAATGTAAAAGAATTGTTTGAAAGGAGGGAAGGAAGGAAGGAAGGAAGGAAGGAAGGAAGGAAGGAAGGAAGGAAGGAAGGAAGGAAAGAAGGGAGGGGGAGGGAGGGAAAAGAGGGAGGGAGGGAGAAAGGAAGGAAGGAAGGAAGGAAGGAAGGAAGGAAGGAAGGAAGGAAGGAAGGAAAGGAGGGAGGGAAGGAGAGAGGGAGAGAGGGAGAAAAGGAGAAAAAGAGGGAAGGAAGGAAGGAGGGAGGGAGGGAGGGAGGGAGGAAGAAAGGAAGGAAGGAAGGAAGGAAGGAAGGGAGGGAGGGAGGGAGGGAGGGAGGGAGGGAGGGAGGGAGGGAGGGAGGGAGGGAAGAAATTTTATCTGATTTTTTTAAATTTTATTGAATCACCATGAGATAGTTAGAAGCTTTCATGTTTGGGTTACAATCACACAATGATGAAACACCCGTCCCTCCACCAGTGCACATTCCCCACCACCAATCTCCCCAGTATAGCCCCCTTTCCCCACCCTCCCCCTTTCTGGCAGACAATATTCCCCATACTCTCTCTCTCTCTCTACTTTTGGGCATTACGGTTTGCAATACAAACACTGAGAGGTCATCATGCTTGGTAAAAAATATGGAAAGCTTCACAAATTTGCGTGTCATTCTTGCTCAGGAACCATGCTCATTTTCTCTGTATCATTCCAATTTTGTTATATGTGCTGCCGAAGCGAGCACTACTTTTTAATTTATGCCTCCCTTTCTAATAACCCTCTTAATACCATTCATCCTGACATAATCCTGAAGCACTACATGAGTCAGTTAAAAAACCAATGATCTTACATAATTTTCTTCTTTAACAAACTGAAAGAAGACACAGATAAGTGAGAGGTAGAGAAGTTTTATTTCATGGTGAGAGATAGAATTAGATGTTTAGTGTTGAACTTTTCCATTTTTAATTTTGAAAAATAATACCTAGTCCTTCCTTTGACTCTAAATGAATCTAGCTCCCATATAAATGCACTGGAACATAAAAAAGAAGCCATAAAGCATCTACATCTCAAAAATCCATCTAAAAATTATAGGTTTCCTATTTTCATATCTTTCTTTTCTCTTATAATGCCTCTACCCTCAACTTCATCCATTGGGTCTGTTATTTTGGGTTTAGTTTCTTAGCCAGTCCACTTTTATTCATAATCTCCTTAAGATTCAAGTCACATCTGTACTTTATCTCTGATCACCAAAAAAAAAATAATAATAATAATAAACAAAACCTGGAACTGTGGCCTTGTCCAACTTTATGATCTTGGATTATAACTACCTCAGAGAAAATTCTATCTGATTCCATTTAGACTGGCTGATAAAGTCCCTAAGCTCCATTAACAATATTGCCCATGGGAAAAGAAGCAAAATTTCTGCACAATTTCCAAATAATTTCATATTATATAATTCAATCTTTAATTCAAAGTTACTAGCTGTTACAAATTATCTTAGATGCTTAAAATAAAATGTTTGTATTCACAAGATATTAAAGAGTAGCAAAGAAATGTGGGAAAAAAAAGAAAAATAAAGTAAAAAGTGAATTAGTAAGGATTTACATCAACCAGAATTACAAGGACTTCATATTTCATGTATAGAAAAGGAGTGAAATTTTGTTGATTGAAAGAAGGGGTCAGACAAATTTCCATGTGCAGAGCAAACTAGGTACAGTAATATATAATTTTGATTCTTCCATTACATAATTAAAGCTTGAACTACCAGTAAAAAAAAAAACTTTCTTAAACATCAAGTTTTGTTTGCTTTTATACAATTAGAGGAAGGAAAGTAGGGAGGGAGGAAGGATGGAAGGAAGGAAGGAAGGAAGGAAGGAAGGAAGGAAGGAAGGAAGGAAGAGTGGGAGGGAGGGAGGGAGGGAGGGAGGGAGGGAGGGAGGGAGGGAGGGAGGGAGGGAGAGAGGGAAAGAGAAAGGGAAGGAGGGAGGGAAAGAGGGAGAGAGGGAAAAGCATATGACAGGAATGAATAAATGACATTGTAAGAACTCTCCCACTAGCTTGAGTGTCAAGTTTCCTCCCTGGAGGAAGAAGAAATCAGTTACACTTTTCAAGAAATCTGGATTTCTAGTAGACACAATGACAAGGCAAAATCCACCCCTTAACTAAAAAGGACTTTCATTTTGGTCTATCATTTTAAATAGGGTAAAAGATCTTAAAACATTTATTTAGAAGTGATTTTTTAGACCACCACTGACTCAGGAAAATTAAAGACAACATTAGTTTGTTAGTTAGAAGTCTCTTGTGAAAAGAGGTGATAAATTTTTGATATGAGACTTGTGATTCTTTCCAATGGAAGAACTTGATCTGTATTATAATTCATTTGCTTTATCAGCCTACCAGTAACTTCCTGATTATCTATAATGTCCTTATAGTGACCTCAAACTCGCTGAAATGCAATTCTGTAAATAAGTTCCAAAACCACCCACTAAGAATTTTCTTCTGTTCCTGTTTTTTTTTTGTAAGTTATGTTAATTTATAACCCCACAGTAATATCCAGGATTCTCTCAAAAGCAGTTACATAAATATTTTTAATTGTACTGTCTTCTGAAGCATGCAAACCACAGCTCATCCCCAAAATACGAAAGTCAATGGTTATCTCACTAAACTTTTAACATAATGTGAACATCAAACTTCTTCAATGAAAACATTTCAGCAGATTTAGGAGTTTCAGTGTCTCCTGCTTTCCTGTGAACAATAAAAAGTGGACTGACTGTGCATGACCCTTTTCTTTCTCCATGTTTCCTGTGTTTGATAACCCCATGAAATAAGTTATAAATGGTGAGAAAGGTCTGAATTTAATTCTATATAAGAAACTAAAGACCAAATACTAAAATTTATTTAATATAATATACTTCCTCATACAAAGAAATCTAGGGATCTAAGTATGATCTTCAACAACTGTGCAAAGAAATTAACATTCCTTTCACTTCAAAAAAAAGTTTCTTCGAATGCCCATGTGAAATAAAAAATGAAACAGGAAAAATTAAAAGATGGCATGTTTGGTAATGGATGCTTGGATGTGAATATACAGAATATAAAGACCAAAATCAGGATATACATGTAAAGAAACAAAGTCTATGACTTCAGAAAAAATGGGGAATTTTTAAAGTACTGCTTTGCCTGAGAGAATTTTTTCAGTATATTTTCTTCCCAAGGAACTAGGTCATTATAAAATCTCTTCTATTGCCACTGCAAAGAATAGAGATCAAAGGAGGGATACTTTATTAATTAAGAATGTCAAGACTAGGGGGTATAGTGCCGCCAGCAGGTCAATCTGTACCTGTGAAGCGAGTGCATCTGCAGCCTAATGGTGCCTTCAGACTTCCAGATACCCCAAAATTGCTGCTCTGCCTTTGGCCAGACCCCAAAGACTTGGGGCAAAGTTAACCAAGAAAGTAAATGGCTAAAAGTTAGGTACGTGGGAGACATACCCACAAACCACCTCCGACTCAGCTACATAATTGGAGGCATGGCCTCTCTGGTTCCTGATCAAACTGCTTAACGGCCATGATCCCAGAGAGTCAGAAAAAAAAATCGTAGAACCCAATGGCTTTTGGCAGAAATGCGTCCAGTCCCTGCAGTAGGTTACCAGCTCTGGGTCACCCCAGGTGGGAATAGGTTTTGTGCCTTGGCCTGCTCCCCCTGGCAGCCCGGTGGCTGCCATGCTCCAGAGGCCACTGGACAGTCAGGTTTGGGCCCGCAGTGATGAGACATGCGGGGCCTCACGGGATGGAGATGGAGCAGCCCTTTCCTCCTCGTCCCAACGAGACCCTGAGTTGCTGCCCACAAATGGCCTCTCTGGCTCCTGATCAAGCTGCTTAATGGCCATGATCCCAGAGACTCAGAAACAAATCTCAAAACCCAGCGGCTTTTGGCAGAAGTGCATCTGGAACACACAGTAGGTTTCTGTCGCTGGGCCATTTCAGGGAGGAAAGGGTGCTGTCCCTCCACCTGCTCCCCCTTGGCAGCTTAGTGGCCACCATCCTCCAGAGGCCATTGGACAGTTAGGATTGGGCCCTCAGTGATGAGGCACGTGGGGCCTCACGGGATGGGAGTGGAGTCAGGCCTTTCCTCCCAATCCCAACAAGACCCTGAGTCACCGCCACTAACAGCCTTTCTGGCTCCTGATCAAGCTGCTTAACAGCCATGATCCAAGTGACTCAGGAGAAAATCTCAGAACCCATCAGATTTTGGCAGTAATCCCTCCAGATTTAGGTGTTAAAATTTTGAATTTCAAAATCGCGCGGCCACTACTGCAGTCAAAAGACATCATGTGTTATTCATAACCAGCAATAGAAAACAAATTGTCTACTGTTGCCTTTTCAGCAGATCTGAGTGCTGGGATAAAATCCCAAATAATAATAGTGGGTCTGGTGTCAAAATATTGAATGTAATCAAAGTAGAGAGAGAGAGTAATGTGGAAATCATCTGCCCCACAGGTAGGGGGAGGGTGTGGGATGGGGATATACTGGGGTTTTTGGTGGTGGGGAATGGGCACTGGTGAAGGTACGGGTGTTTCATTGTATGACCAAGACTTAAACCAGAAAGCTTTGTAACTACTCTCACAGTGATTCAATAAATAAAGTTATAAAAAATTAACAATAAAAAAGTAAGGTGGAGTTCATGCCCAATTAAATCAGCTAATTGGTGACTGAATAAATAGCAGTACTCCTACATAAAAAATAAAAGATCCCTGTCATTGTCACTGTCCTCCCATTGTTCATTGATTTGCTCAAGCGGGCACCAGTAACATTGTGAGACTTGTTACTGTGTTTGGCGTATTGAATACGTCACGGGGAGCTGGCCAAGCTTTGCCATGCGGGCGAGATACTCTCGGTAGCTTGCCGGGCTCTCCAAGAGGGGCGGAGAAATCGAACTCAGGTCTGCCATATAATAAAAAAATAATAAAAAAAATTTTCAAGACTGAAAGCAACCAGTGTTAGAGGGGATTAGTTAAAATGGTAACCCTCATTCCTCATTGGTGGGAATGTAGTCTGGTTCAGCCTCTGTAGAAAACACTAAAGAAGATTCCTCCCAAAAGTAACAATAAAATAACTATCTGACCCAGAGATTCAGTTTCTTCACCACCCCCAAAATACAAAAACACTCATTCAAAAATATATATATAATCTATAGAATACCTTATCTGATTCTATTGTAGAGTAAACACAATACCAAGGGTTAGAAATCAACTGAACGTCAGTATCTGGAGTCTACTTTCCTGTTTTCTCTTCTCTGCATATTGACAAATGCCTATGGTTTGAAGCAGTGTGTCCCTATTTATGTTTTTTGTGGGAGAAAGGTTTCCCCTGTCCATATACTTATGATTGAAAATGCAAGGTTTGATGACTCCTGTACCACCATCATCTAAACATTTCATGACAAATACTTTTTCAATGCGACTGTGGTAGGCACTCCCATTTGCCATTCAGATCCATTCCCAACTCTGCTTTGAGGCCTGACTTCAGAGGTAAGAATGGAAGGCCTTCTTGCTAGCAGACTTCCAATTAAGTTCATGCAATGAGAGATAACGGCATGGAAGGTGACATAAGAGAGGTGTTGGAGTATTTATTCCCTCAGCTAATTTCCTGCTAGGCCTTGCGTTGGCAGCAGTCTGGGCCTGCGCTGATATTGATGACACATTAATTCCTGTTGGGAACTGCCATTCTAAAATTGTAAACAATCAGCAATCAAATAATCCATATTCCCTATCAGGCCTATATGTGGTTAGAACTCTCTTCAGCTGCCACATCAAGGGTATTGCCTAATGCTTACCAGCTCTCTTTTCTTTTATTTTAAATTTTATTTTAAAGTTAAATTTTATTTTAAAATTTATTTTAAATTTTATTTATTGAGATTTTGTGGCTTACAATGCTATTAATAATTGTCAGGCACATGATTCCAACAGCACACCTCTCACCATTGTACCTACCTCCCTCTCCCAATGACCAAAACACCCCTCACTTTAAATCACCTCCACCTCCAACTCAATTGGATATATCAGTTTTCCAATTTTGCTGCCTTTGGCCTGCACAGTAAAAGAAACTCAAGCTCTAGTAAAAAAAAAAAGATAACCTACTGAATAAGAGAAAATATTTTCACATGAGAAATCAGATAAAAGGTTGCTATCCAAGATCTATAAAGCACTCAAAAAACTCAACATCAAAAATTCCAATAACCCAACCCACAATGAGGCAAAGAGATGCACACACACTTCCCCAAAGAAGATAAATGGATGGCAATAGGCATATGAGAAAATGATTATCACCATTCATGATTAAGTAAATGCAAATCAAAATAACAATGAGGTATCATCTCTCTCCTGGGAGAATGGCATAGATCAAAACGCCTGGAAATAGTGTTGGTGGGGTTGCAATGGGAAAGGAACCCTCATTCATTGTTGGTAGGAATGGCATCTGGTTCAATCTCTAATGAAAAGCAATGTCTATCAAAAAATAAATAAATAGAACTATCATGCACTGTAGCACTGTCCTCCCATTGCTCATTGATTTGCTAGAGCAGGCACCAGTAACGCCTCCATTGCGAGACTTGTTGTTACTGTTTTAGGCATATCAAATACGCCACAGGGAGCTTGCTGTGTAGGTGGGATACTCTCGGTAGCTTACCAGGCTCTCTGAGAGGGACGAAGGAATCGAACCCGGGTCGGCTGCATGTACAGAAAACGCTCACCTGCTGTGCTATGGCTCCAACCCAGAACTACCATAGGACCCAGTAATATCACTTCATGTCAAAAACATTCATTTGAAATTATATATGTACGCCTATGTTCATCACCATACTTAATACAATATCTTGCTTTTTCTCTTAACCTTACTTACCTATCCAAAGAAAGACCCTTCTTCATCTCTCCTCAGTTTAATTATCTGATTATGACTTCGGCTCATGATAAATTATTACCTTACATGCATGCAGTCTATGAGAAGTGCTCTAACCTAGAAACATTTCAGGAGGACATCCTGCTACAAACAAATCAGCTGTCTTGTCTTCCATGAATGACATCACTGTTTTCTATAGCAACTATATGACTTCATCAGTTATTTTTCATTTCTGGTTAATGAAATTTATTTATATGAAAGATCTAACAAAGATGTAAAACACAAAATTTAAATGTCACATTTAAAAGCCAGTCTCATATCCAAAACTAAATAACAAGTGAATGAGAAGCATAAACATGCACAACAAAAAAAAGTCATGTTCAAATATTTTAGGGGTAGTCTAATAAGATGATATTTTCACAGAATTCTAGCATTTATAAAATGCTATTCATTTCTGTTTGCACCCTAGATATGGATTTCCTTTTATATGAAAAAGACAAACCTTCTGTGAAATATTTTGAATGCTTCTCATACAAAAATCTAAATAATATCTCCAGAGGAACTGAAATAATATACAAATGAAAAAGGATGGGGATGGGGGAGGTCCACATTAACAAAGGCTTTAAAATACCTTCAACAAAGAGACTTCACCAAAGGAAAATAAGGACTGGAGCAGTTGAACTCCCTTTATCTATATCCTAACAAATAACACCTCCTGTGCCTTAAATATTTAATGTGAAATCTGCAGATTTATATAGCTAACAAAATGCCAGGGGCTTATTATCTTTACAGTTTGCATGACAGGAATATTCATATCGCTAGATTCCACAGTCGAAGACAACGGGAATTCCTCCAGGTGCTAATGGCAGATAACTTTCACGTGTTTCAATAATCCACTAATTATGGAACCCCTCAGGTAGAACAATGTCATTAATCTGATTAAATTTTTATATTGCTGGAAAGCTAAATCTTATTAGGTCTTCAGTGTTTTATTTGGTTCTCCGGTATGGATATGCAAAAGGGCAAAACCATCTGTTCTCCACTGCATTTCCCAGCTGAGAAAAAAGCAACTCAAAAATAAGTAACCCCACATTTATGATGCAAGGTCATCAACCCGAAATAAGATCTAACCCTGCCCCCTGAAGTCTGGAATTTTCCAGATTCGTTTTAGAACTCCATTCTTAATGGTTGAGGGTGGCATACAATGTTTCAGCAGTAGGGCCATAAATCATGATAAGATTAAATATTTATCACTCCCTGTTAGAGATAGTGTCGAAATTAAAGTGAAGAGGTTTCATTGTTCAATGAGTACAATGAGACTATAAAAACCCTAGTGCTAAATGTACCACCCAACTACAATGACCATATACCCACCCCATCATGCTTTCGGTAACATAGTGGCCCAATTTGTGTATCCATGCTGGTCTATCACACACTTAATTAGAAGATTCCATAAATCTGTATATTAGATAAAATCCCAGTGAAGTTGATGTACTCCTCAAAACATATACAATCTACCCATGTGAGTAATAATTTGTGAATAATAATTGTAAACTGCTTATACTCCATAATTTTAAAATGCCATACCAAGTTTACCTATTATTTCCACTTTACCAAAATAAGCAGTATATATTATATATATATATATACACATACACTTTTTAATAAGAATATGGTCAGGGACATAGTATAGTGTACAGGGCATTTTTGTCTTGATCATTTCCCACTTGGGGTTGGTTCCCAATATCGCATATGGTTCTCCAAACACCAAAAGAAGTGATCTCTGCATACAGGGTCAGGAGTAAACCTGAGCACCACTGAATGTGACCCAAATATAAGACAAAACAACAAAATCACTGCCAGGCTGAAGAGGTAGCTTTGCATGCAGAAGTCCCAGGTTTGATCCCTGGGACCACATGAGTCAAACATGCTTGGTGTAGCCCCTAAGCAGCACTGAATGCGGCCCAATATATATACACATATATATGTATATATAACTAATGCTTATTTTGGTAAAGTGGAAATAATAGATAAACTTGGTATGGCACACATATATATACTTGAAAAATGAATTTCTAATAAAAATAAAGTGTGAAGATGTAGTCTTACATATTGATCAAATCAACTAAATAAACATGTTACAATTTGTTGGAACTGTGACCTAGTTCATCTACGTCTACTTGAGTTTCTTTTAAATTTCTCACTTCCCAAATATTTTTCTTTCTTCCAAGGTTTCCAAAACACTGGAAGAAGCTGTGATAGCCTTTTTCTTGGCCCAGGGATTTCTTTTAATAGATATGTGGTCAAGACTCACAGCCAGTCCAGCTCTCAGCTAAATTTAAATCATTTGATACTGGGAATAGAATTCATAATCTTAGGTTACAAAAACACTATCCTCTAATAGAGCTCACAGGACTTTAAACAACTCTATTTTCTTCTTGGGCAAGCAGCTCGGAGACACCAGAGAAATAAACCTTTGCTCAAATTGAGCTCTAACCAACCATGATAACTGAAAAGTAATAAGAACGAGCAACCAACCAATCTTCTTAAGTTTTCTAATATATTCTTACAGATAGGCATTTGGGTCAACTGTATCTCAAGAGGCTTGAGGCCACACCCAGTAAGTCTTAGAGTGGGTTATCTCTCTATCTTGGGATTCTCTGAGTGCAGAAGTGATAGTACACTGACCTGTCCCTCTAGAAATGAGGACACTAGCCTACCACTATCGTGAGTTCTGAGGTAGGCAGCCCTCAACACTGAGCGTCCACAAGGATTGCCTCAGCTCAAGAGAGTCATGCTAAGGTTACCAGCCTTTGCAGGGAACTCACATCTTGTGAACAGTTGATGTGGTGGTGAAAAGGCTCTTCTCCTTGCCAGAACAATTCTAATGGATTATCCCAGCTTCAGAACACCACAGGAGTTGGCTAAAGCTTCTACTGAGCATAAAGGGCAGCTTAGCTTCCCTTTCACAGCTGTTGGTGCCCAGAACACCCCCGAATAAACCTAATGTGTATTTGTTTCCGCTGAGTCTGCTTCCTGGGCGAGGATGTTTAAACATTGCCCTTCCTAAGTTTTCTGTGGCTGAAGAAACATACCTGTCTCTTCTTAGTTAACTGTTGTTTATCTAGGACTACATTTTCTCGTACTGAAAAAACAACAACCCATAGAACAGAGAAACAAAAAAAAAAAAAAAAGAAATTGGTCCTAGAAGAAGGTAGAAAAATTGAAAATGTAGCATGCATAAGCACACTGAAGTTCTTCTACTCTTAAAGATACTGCTTTGGGATAGATGAAATAAGAATGTCGATGGACTAGGCTTGAGTCACGGACATAACTTGGCAGTAAAGCACTCTCTTTGCATATACGAAACTCTGGGTCCAACCCTTGGCATTCAAACAATTAATAAAGAAAGCATGAAAACAGTGCTTAACCTTAGACTAACTGTGAGGCGACTCCAGGAGCAAGACTCAGTCAAAAGAGACCTCTGCTTACACTTCAGTTTTAGAGATGGAAGGAATTGACGTCAGGTACACAGCTCAATCTCCTTTTAAAGAAAAAAAAGCAGGTTATAGCTCAAAACCAGAGCTTTAGTGCTCTATATCAAATTCTCTTAAAAAGGAGATTGATACAGACTGTTACATAAGTGCTATACTGAGTGTGCTAGCAAGTAACTTTTTTTCTTCCAAATATTATATTTTATTTCTTATTAGGCAATATTTTTTTCAGTATTTTAATTTTTATTAGTGAGACACCATGAGGTGCAGTTGTAGACTTACAAATTTTGTGCTTAGCAAATAACGTTTTGAAGAGAGTGACAGAAGAAAAGGATTGGAGAAGAAGCCATCACCCCACCCTGGTAAGACCTAAGCCTATCCTTTGTTTGCTTTCACAGGAACCTTTGGAACTTGAATAGAAATACAAAGTAGACTCCACCCCGAGTGAGGCATCCAGGTTCTTTCACCCCAGAGTGTATGTCAGTCAAGGACTATGACTGTTGTTTGTTGTGAGAGAGACACCTCCCAAAAATTTCTAGATAGGACAACTTCACCTTATTGGGCCTACAACAGGTACAGCTCTGAGCTATTAGCGCCCACCTTCAGAGCAGCAGCAGTTAGGTCAAGGCCTCATGAAGAGAGTCTGTGAAAGAACCAAGAGAGTCTATCACACATAATAATCACTAGCAAAGTGGGAATTAAGATGAGTCTCAATCATCACCTGATCATCTATCCCTATGTTCATTCTAGGTTAGCCAGGAGACTTTCATCTTTCAAGATATCCTTGAGAATTATTTCTTTTCTTGCCAGAAAGGACCACTGCAGAGATTCTGTAGGCTCTAAAAGAGGAGGATACATATGAGAAATACAAAATGAATAATGTGCTCACTCAGTCATTTTTCAAAAATTGTTATTATTATTATTACAGGGGCAGACCGGAAAGATGGTATAGGGATAAAGGAGCTTGACTTATACACCCAGATTCTATTCCTGGCACCACCCAAAGTAATCCATGAGCACAGAACCAGGAGTAATTTCTGAACACTGGTGTACTAACACCCAACCTCCTAAAAATTATTCTTATGTAGATTTATAGCATAGAATAATCCTTTACAAAGTTCTTAACCCTTACTGGTAAAATGTTCTCTTTATTCATATCATATTATTATTAGTCAAGTAACAAGGATTATGTAATTGTAGGAATAAGGATTATGTAATTGTAGGAATCCATTATTTAGGAATAAACTAACATATATTGATTAAATTATAGTTGCAGAGTCATAACATTTTGCTTACCTAAATCAAATATGTAACTTGAAGCAGGCATCACCAAACACTTGAATGAAATTCAGGAGAAACTATTTCCAGAACCTTTACATTATACACCTACATCCAAGACCAAGAATAGAACATAACAGGGGCCACAGAGTTCAACTGGAAGAATGCATGCTTTACACGAGAGAGAACTAGGTTTGGACTTCAGCATTTCACAGTCACCACTTCACAGTCACTGCACAGAGCACCAGTGGAAATGATCCCCTACGGCTAAACCCCAGAGTAGTAGTCCCTGAACAGCACTAGGTTTGGCCCATAAATAAATAAAAAGAAAGAATAAAATGCAATAAATCCGACCACTAAGTCTTCATGTTGCATTGGGCAAAATACTTTTTTTCAAAGTGCATGAATTTCCCAATATTAATATGAGGTTTTGAACTAAAGTGGTTCATTTTTTAATTCAAGCTATATTAAATAACTACTATGTACCAGGAAGTGTGCTAAGAACCCAGGATAAATGACAAACAATAGAAATAGAAGCAGGACCTTAGCGGTACTCACAGTCCAGAAAGGGGGAGAATGCAAATGAGTTCAAGTATGTGAATTGTCATAGATGCTGGAAGAAGACAAAAAGTAAGGAAACACAACAGTAACAAAATTTAGTTGCAATTTTTATGAAAGGCCTCTATAAAAAACTACTCTTGAAGTTGAAATTTAAAGGCAGTAAGGAGCTAACAGTGTAAAGAACATTCCAGGCAAGAGACTGTGAAAATGCTGAAGTAAGAGGGAATTTAGCATTATCAGGAAGCTTTGGGAAAGATTAGAATGCATAATGAACAAGGGGTACTGAGGCACAAAATGAGGTTGCACAGGACCAGATCACATAAACTTCTATAAAGAATACATGTTTTATACTCCCCTAGACCATGGAAAGCTTTGGAAGATTCTTAAACAGGAGCAGAATAGCATCTATTTTACATACTGAATTACACTACTGGCTGTCTAGTGATCCAACTGGAGATTAGAGTAACATATAGGACACCAGTAAGAGGGCAATATTGTAGCCTCACAGGAGATTGAAATCAGATTAGAATTCTGAGGAACAATAGAGAGAAGATATATTTTGAAAGTAGCGATCTATATATGACACATTGATTATAATTTGGATAAAAAGGAAAAATCAGAAATGATGCTTCAGTTCCTAACATACACAAGAGAATGATGGTGTTTCTGGTTACTTTTGAAGACTGGAGAATGGTCAGCATCAGCTTTAAATCAGAATCAAGTATTTGTCTCAAACAAATTAAGGGACATCCCAAACAATATGTCAGATAAGCCATTAAATACACACAACTGGAAATCAGAAGATAGCTTTTGTCCATTAATCATTAGCATAAACATCTTCATAATTATCATCAACATGCACCTCCTGCCTAATAGTTAGACAAGGCACTTAACCTCTGGGGATTCTATTTTTCATACATAAAATTGGATTAATAGCATCTATCTTTCTAATTCAAAGAGTTTCTGTAAGGATCAAAGTGAAATAATAATTAGGGAAGCACTTTGCACACACACAATATTCAGCATTTTGATTGAAAATACAAAAACCAATTCTTTACACTTGAGTCTCTATCTCCAATAATTACACATGAATGTCATGGATCATACTGATTTTACTAGTCCCCAACAATTAAAACAATGAGAATTCTTTTTCTGTGAGGCTACAATTTGCAACTGACTCTAGATTATGACCTTTACATGCCTGTTCCTGGACTGGAGCGATAGCACAGCGGTAGGGCGTTTGCCTTGCACGCAGCCAACATGACCGACCCGAGTTCGATTCCTCCGCCCCTCTTGGAGAGCCCAGCAAGCTACCGAGAGTATCTCATCCACATGGCAAAGCCTGGCAAGCTACCCGTGACATATTTGATATGCCAAACGCAGTAACAGGAAGTCTCACGATGGAGACGTTACTGGTCCTGCTCGAGCAAATCGATGAACAACGGGAGCACCATGACCGTGACATGCCTATTCATTCCTATGAAATATCAGGTTTCTGAGAAGGAGATATAAGGGATATATGTAAAAATAGTGTTGAGCATTTGGGGAGAAAAATGGTAACCAAAAACACTTATCAAAGTTCATGAGTACATGTCAAATATCCATAAAAATTAATATATACTACAAGGACAAGAAGATTTCCTTTAATTGATGATTATTAAAAAGATTTTCTCCCATATACTTGACTTTTCTTATCATACTAACTCCCAAATAATTTTTATCATGGAGCCATAGTACAACAGGTAGGATGTTGGTCTTGCATACAGCCTACCCAGAATCAATCCCCAGCACCCCATATGGTTCCTGGAGACTCACCAGGAGTATCCTTAAGCTGAGAGCCAGGAGTAAGTCCTAAACAGCTCTGTGTTTGACCCATAAAAACACTGTCACTGTCACTGTCACTTTCCTCCCATTGTTCATCAATTTGCTCGAGCAGGCCCAGTAACATCTCCATTGTGATACTTGTTACTGTGTTTGACATATCGAATATGTCACGGGGAGCTTGCCAGGCTTTGCCATGCAGGCAAGATGCTCTCGGTAGCTTCCCAGGCTCTCCCAGAGGGGAAGAGGAATCGAACTCGGGTCGGCCATGTTGACCACTTGCAAGGCAAACACCCTACCTGCTGTGCTATTTCTCCAGCCCATAAAAACAAATAAAAGAATAATAACTTTTTTCATGTAGGAACAAGAAGTACTTTCCATTAGAAATCCTTGCAAATATAAAGAACATTCTCTTGGCCACTCCCCTTCCAGTAAGATACAAAGCAAATGTCATGGTTCCAGTAACTTCTGAGGGCTTAATACTTTGTACAAGACTCTGGCTCTTAGAATAGACCTGCTGGAGTCATAACCAGGCTAACTGAGTCTCTCTATGGAATCTCTCTGGCTGACAGAGTCTGATGCCAATGCTTAAAATAATTCAAAGATAAATAAGAAATTTACTGTACTTTTATAACTAAGTACCTTACGCCAACAAACAGATAAACTGTCTAATGATAACAAAGCAAATAAAGCATTATTTTTTAAATAATGTTGGAGTACTGCTACTTACCCAGCCTTTGATTAAGCTGATTGAATTGGACATGAACTCCACATTACTTTTTTTTAATTCTATTCGGAATGTTAATTTCATTATTTTATTATTATTTTTCTCCCTTTTTTTGATTCACTGTAAGATACAGTTTAACACTTACATGTTTGATCTTCAGTCATGCAATCATCAAACACCCATCCCTTCACCGGTGTGTCTTTTCCACCACCAAATCCCCCGTATTTCCCATCCCTCACCCCATTCCAACCCTTCCCCTCTCTGTGTGGTAGACAATTTCCCCCCATACTCTCTCTACTTTGGTTGCATTTGATATTTCGACACTAGTCTCACCACCACTCAAACCTGCTAAAAAGGCAATGCTAGACAATTTGTTTTGTATTGCTTGCTATGGATGAAATATAACGTCCGGGAAATTCTGTGACGTTTTCTTCTGGGAGCTATAGTTTATAGTCTCTGGGTCTTGGCCATTGATGAGATTACATGGTACCAGGGACAGTTTGTGGGTGTGACTGCTAAGCTTCTGGAAAAATGGGGACCTGGGGTCGGGGGGAAGACCCAGTCCCTATCTGAGACTTGGAGATCTCAGTCACAGGTTCCCACATACCTGAGTTTTCCTGCTGGTCCTCATTCTGGTGAGGTTCATCCCGTCTTGGGTGAGGCTCGTTCGAGCATGTGAAGAGTGGCTTTGGGCATGATGGGGGTTGGGTTCTGGAGATTTTTAGTTGCCGGGGTTCTGCTGGGGTGGGGAGGGAAACTCAACCTACCCCCCTCAAGGTGCCCCGGTGAAGACAGCCTGGTGTGGGGTCAGGACATTCTGCGGTGCTCTCTTCCGGGAGCTTTAGTTTATAGTCTCTAGGTCTTGGCCGTTGATGAGATTACATGGCTCCAGGGACAGTTTGTGGGTGTGACTGCCAAGCTACTGGAAAACTGGGAGCGTGCGAGGAGGAGGCCCAGTCCGGATCCAAGTGGGCCTGGTGCTCTCAGTCATGGATTCCTGTCTGCCTCTGCACTACAGGCCCTAACTGCATCTTTTTATCTCTTTCAAGATTTATGGATCTCTGAAATAAGGTCAATAAATGAGCTTTAAAAGCTGAGCTGGAGGTGGTTTGTGGGTGTGTCTCCCACATACCTAACTTTTGGCCATTTAACTTCTTGGTAAACTTGGCCCCATGTTGTTGGGGTCTGGCCAAAGGCAAAGCAGCAATTTTAGGGTATCTAGAAGTCTGAAGGCACCATCAGGCTGCTGATACACTCACTCCACAGGTACAGGTTGACCTGCTGGTGTCACCATATCACCCCCCCCTGAAAGCAAAACTTAAAAAAAAAAAAATTTGTCATAGCAGCAGGAAATATTGATCTAAATATCCAATTTCTGCACTAGGTTAATAAGCTCCTTTAAGAAAATAGTCAAAGGTGAAATCCATTACTGTAGTTATTGTTAATGATGCTGGTTATTATTTGAATTTTTTGTTGTTTGTTTGTTTTTTTGCTATTGTTGTTTTGTGTATTGAAGCACTCAGGGCTCACCTAGGCTCTGCATTCCTGGATCACTCCTGACAGGGCTCAGAGACTTAGGAAACCATATGCAGTGCCCAGGGATCAAACCTGGGTCAGAAATACACAAGACAAGTGCCTTATCTGCCTTTCTATCTCTCCAAGCCTGTTAATAATATTAGCGATACTTTCAGAAACTCACTAATTTTACTCTTGCAATAGAATCTGAAGATGTCTCAAGCAATACAAAAGTCAAATATTATGAACAAAATATTTATATCTATCGTGTTAAGCTGTGTGTGTGTGTTTAATTGGTTTGAATGCTTTTTAGAAATGGTCAACAACTAGGATTTTACCTCAGAGGCAAATTACTAGATCTCATTATGAAGAATATGATTCTTCTAGTCATTAAAAACATTAAGCTTATGAGGCTGGTTCTTTAAATTCCTGTTCTCCCTGGAAATTTATCTTGCTTGTCTTTATGTTTCTTTGCTAGCTTATTTCCACTAGGGAAAAACCTGTATTCTCTCTTGAGCACACACTTCTCCCTTTCTCTCCCCTCAGATCTTTCTAAAAAGGTAAAGGTAAAGGCCCTCCCGTTGTTCATCGATTTGCTCGAGCAGGCCCAGTAACGTCTCCATTGGAGATTTTGTTGTTACTGTGTCTGGCATATCGAATACATCACGGGGAGCTTGCCAGGCTCTGCCGTGCGGGCGAGATACTCTCGGTAGCTTGCCAGGCTCTCCGAGAGGGGCGGAGGAATCGAACTCGGGTTGGCCATGTTGGCTGCGTGCAAGGCAAACGCCCTACCGCTGTGCTATCGCTCCAAATAAGTTTTAATAAAAGTTCTTTATCTTCACAAAAATATAAATTAAGTTAAAGCATGACGCTTATGAAACTGAATTTGAGATCCACATGAAGGCTCCCGAGCTCAGAGTGATATGATAGGACAGGGAGCAGAGAACATTAACCTCTCAGTGGTGATAAGGGGGGTTCCCACAGTAGATTTTAGATGGAGAATCAGAATTCAGACAAGCAAAGATCTCATTTTGCATCATCTTCTTTATAGGAGGGATTCTTACTTGCATTTTCTATCTCCTTTGTAATATTTGATATAGTTCATAGTGAACACAATATCACTACTGTAGTGATATATATGTATATATATATATATATCATAGTAATCACATATAATAGTAATACTACAGTAGTGATTGATATCAAAATAGTGTTCAGGTTGATAACATAGTATATTAGTAAATATAGTAATTATTGACTTGCGTATAGTATTTATAGACTTGTGTGTAATTGTGTAGTATATATAGACTTGCGCATAATTGATCACTTGAACACTTGACTTCCAGTTAATCACCAATTTGCTCAAGCGGGTGCCAGTAACATCTCGATTTCTCCCTGTTGTGAGTATGCATTCAATATGTCCACTGTGTATTCGATATGCCCAAACCAGTAATTACAATGGGTCTCATTCCCCTAACCCTGAAGGAGTCAATATGGCAGCATTGAGAAGGATGAGGAAGGAGAAGCTGATAAAATCTCAAGGCCAAACTAGGCTGCCAAAACGAACAAAGACAAAAATGATTGTCTGTACTTTCTATGCACATACGCTTGTATCAGATGAATCCATCGAGGATCTGATGGTACAAGTGAGAAAGATCAAGTACGACATCATTGGTGTAACCAAGACAAGAAGACATCAATTACATCACACTGTTTTAGACACTGGAGAATAACTGTTCCTCGCAACATATGATAAAAGAGGCGTCGGAGGCGTAGTTGTCCTTGTCAACATGGATTTGGCCATGAACATTGATTAATTCGAATGCCTAACAACCCAAATTGGATGATTACACTTGAATAGATGTGGCTCACTGCCAGCAATTTCTATCTTCATTGTCTACGCACCAACATTCAATTATGATGAAGGAGAAATTGATAAGTTCTACATGGAGATGGAGAAATTCTATAAAGAAGACCACACCTTCTACAAGATCATTGTTGGTGATTTTAATGCCAAGATAGGACCAAGAAGATCAGCTGAAGAACTCCACATCGGGACACATGGTCTAGAATGGAACGAACAGGGTGAGAGACTGTCTGAGTTCATGATGTCAACCAAGACCATCCATGGTAACTCAGAGTTTCAGAAGGCCGAATCTAAATGCTGAACATGGAAGTCTCCAGGTGGATGGTTCCACAGTGAAATTGACCACATCATATTGAATCGATAGTTTTGCCTGACCAATGTTGCTGTTCTCCCAAAATTCCAAACGGAATCAGACCACCATCTTCTCCGTGCAAAATTCTACTTCACAGAGAAGGGAGAAAGAGCTGCAAAGTTTAAGAAGAGAACTCCCAGAACGACCACCAATTGGGAGCTCTTTGGCACTATTGCTGCAACATGAGAAGATGTCATTGTTGACAACATTGATGAGGAATACGATCGACTGGTTCAGCACCTCCATGATTGTGCGAGGAACACCAAGAAAGAGATAGCCACAAAACAATGCCTGTCTTCGAAAACTCTTGAGCTTATTCGCCAATGTGGTTTGGTGCATGCCTCAGGCAACCACACGCGAACAGCCGAGCTTGCAAAACAGTGCAGAGATACGATCAAGGAAGACCTCAAAAAGAGAAGAGCAGCAGTGCTGGAAGATGCAGCAGAAGCCGGGAAAAGCATCCGTAATGCCTGGCTGTCCTTCGCCAACTACAAGACCAAGATGACTGCCCTCCTATGTCCTGATGGATCTAACACATCTTCCAGAAGAGCAATGGAGAAGATTATCCATGACTTCTACTCAGATCTCTTTGATAGCCACATCCACCTGCCCACATACCAAATTCCACAGAATGGATATGTCGTATCCAATGTCCTCCATTCCAAAATTCGACACGCCATTTCGTTGGTAAAGAAACGAACAGCACCTGGCCCAGACAAAGTCAGACCTGAACACCTGAAGAACCCGCCATCAGTACTCATCAATACGCTGGCTTGGCTCTTCACATGCTACTCGTCTGAATGCAAGGTTCCATCCCAATGGAAAAACCAGCAGGACTGTACTACTGTACAAGAAGGGAGACATCCACAACATTGGCAACTATTGCCCAAACTGCCTATTGTCTGTCATCTACAAGATGTTCACTCGAGTCATCCTTAATAGGATTGGCAGAACACTAGATGAAGGACAACCATGCGAGCAAGCCAGTTTTCAAAAAGGATTCAGCACGATTGACCATATCCACAGGATAACCAAGCTCATTGAGGTTTCTCAGGAGTTCAAGATGCCACTCTGTCTAACATTCATTGATTTAAAGAAGGCCTTTGATTCTGTTGAGACAGAAGCAGTCATTGAAGCCCTAGCCAATCAGGGCATTTAAACTCAATATATCAGGATCCTCTGTGAGCTGTATTATGGATTCACCACCAGGATCTCATCATTCTTCAAAGAAGTGACTATCCATGTCAAGAGAGGGATTCGGCAAGGGTGATACCATTTCACCAAAACTCCTCAGTGCCACCCTCGAGAATGTCATGTGATGACTGGAATGGGAAGAAATGGGAGTGAAGATAGATGGTCGGCAACTACACCACCTCTGCTTTGCTGATGACATCATTCTAATAACACCAATCATTAGCCAAGCAGCACAAATGCTGGCCAACTTCGACCATGAGTTTGGAAAGGTGGGACTATAGCTGAATCTCATGAAGACAATGTTTATGAGAAATGTTCTCATTCCTGACGTTTCATTCACTCTCAATGGGACAAACATCTCCGAATGCAACAGTTATGTGTACCTAGGTCGAGAAGTCAACATGATGAATGACCTGGCACTTGAGTTGCACAGGAGCAAGAGAGCGGCTTGGAATGCCTTCAAGAGAATCGAAGAAATTGCTAAGAGGACAAAAAACCTCCAGTTCCAGGCATATATCTTTGATTCCACTGTTCTTCCTACATTAACATATGCCTCAGAGATCTGGGCCCTACAAAAACAGTATGAGAATGCTATTTGGATCTCCCAAAGAGGAATTGAAAGAGCTATGCTTGGAGTATCACGTTTCACTGAAATGAGAGAAAGAATCCGGAGTTCCAACCTCCGTCTATGGTCAAGAACCAGGAATGCTGTCTCATTTTCCAAGGCATCAAAAATCAGATGGGCTGGACACGTAATGAGATTTGGAGATGACCACTGGACTAGAGCCGTTACCAACTGGAATTCATGGGACATCAAAAGACCATGTGGCCGCCCACCTACAAGATGATCAGACTTCTTCCTCAAGACCCTGAATGATTGGTTTGTGTATAATTGCATAGTATTTATAGATTTCTTTATTGTATTTATAGACCTGTGTATAATTCTTCCCAATTACAATGACTGATCTGTATGTGTATATATCTATATATGTTCTCGGAATCTCAGAGTATTACCAGTGACATTTGATATACATACTTGCCCTAAAAACTCTTCAAGAACACAGCTACTACCCCTGAATAGGTGCTGACCCTGAACAAAACCCTGCCTTCTTGCAAAATCAAAATCCATCTTTCCCAGGCATACCATTTTGAGACTTGAGAGACATGGTATTGCCTTCCGATTCACCCACAACAGACACTCCTGAGCAGTGACAAACTGCCAGGATATCAAGAAGGTGGGTTTTCGCCTGTCTCCTTTCAGTGCAAGCATGTCCTGGCCTGCATCTGGCTAAATGTCTGGGCAACTGTTTCCACAACCTCACAAAATGGCAGCTCTTTAGTGGATTTGCTTGCACAAACCCTCAGTTTCACAATCTCCTAAAGGGAATTTTTCAGCACTGAGAACAGATCCACTTACTTTAACATAAGTCAAAAGTTATCAAAGTTATTAACTCAAGAAATGTGGGCCACAGAAACTAGAATTCTCTGTGCACTCACAATGAGCATTATCTTTTTATCATGAATCAAAGTATATAAGACAGCAAGTTATAATCAGAAGTAAAATCACCTGTTACACAAACAGAAAGCAAATGGCACCAGAATTTGAGAATGTGGTTCAGTGGTAGAGTGAAGATCTCAAGTGATCCAGTGAGTAAGGTCCAGAGTTGATCCCTTGCACTGAAAAAAAAAGACAAAAAAGCAAACAGCCATTGTCAACAATAAACTTAGTTTTTTCCTATCAAATATCAAGTGTTCCAGCTACAAACTGTTCGGTTCTACATGCTTAATAGATACAATCTCTCCAAGAACTTCCTGATGAGACCTGCATGCTGACCTAGTCACTGGCTAAAGTTTTCTCTTCCCAACAGGGCTTGGATAGACACAGTTAATGCTGATTCTCCTTATTATATCCCTGTATCATGATCTTTTTTAATTCCCCCTTTCTGAGAGGGTTTCTATTTTTCATGCTACATATGTTGTAACACTAAAACAGTCTTCATTCAGTCTTACTGGGGGACCTGTCTCTCTCAGGAGCCTGTGTATTTCTGTCACTGACCCATGAACTTAAAGTTAAACTCTCCAAGGAAAATCCCATTTTGCAATTTCATCAGAGTAGCATGCCAAACCCCCATGTGCCAGAAATAGCGTGTTGATCCTACTGCCTCCAGAACTACAATTACCTCTGGCTGACGGCAGTCAAATTCTCATAAGTCAAAGAGTTATCTGGACTCTTAGAGATTTCCTGGTCAACTAATCCTGCTTATGGGGTAGCTTTTAAAAGTGTCATTCGTGGGCAGGAGCGATAGTACAGCAGGTAGGGTGTTTGCCTTGTACGCAGTCAACCCAGGTTGGACCCCTGGCATCCCATATGGTCCCCAAGCACTACCAGGAGTAATTCCTGAGTGACGAACCTGGTGTAATTCCCGAGCATGGCTGAGAGGTGGAGGGAGGGGTCACACACAAAAAAAAAGAAAGAAAAAAGAAAAAGTGGCCTTCCTTCTTAGTAGGGCATTTCTACCATACTTTCCTTGCCCTAAATAAGAATTTCTGCGTGACAGGGGTATATACTTTTGATAAATTTATTATTATAACCTTGGTAACCAATCATAATGCAATAAGGAGAAAGTCACCTACTTAGAAGAGACATAAAATAAACTCTGCCAGGGGGGAAAATGTGCCCATTCATACTAGTGTTTATACTAATAGGACCCGGCAGATGAAAATTATTTATTTAAAACCCAAAGCATTTCTCCAAATAATAAGTTTGACCTCAATTTTGTGTCAGATTTTAACAGAAGAATGCATCTGTATGTATTTTCTTTTCCCCACTAATATACACTACACTGAGGGAAAATAAATAAGTCAGAATGAAGTCAGAATAAGTCAGTGGAGTCAATGAAGTGATGTGAATTAGTTATTCATGTTTTAAAGTTGTCAGAAAAAAAGTTGCTGGAAATTACAGGGATTCATAGAGACCCAAAGCTAGCTTTTTTTTGATAAACGTAGTTTCTAGAAGAAACATGATCTAGAAGGCCAGAAACATAGTCTAAAGACCTGTTCTCGAAGACCAGATTCTGACATCATTGTTCTGTTTTCACATTAGCTATACATGTACATAAAGTGTCTCTTCCCATTTGGGTACAAATTGGCTGCCCATTCCCTATGATGATCAGTTTTTATATTTGATACATTGCTAAATTTGTTATTGATTGTGCATGAAAAGAACTCCATAGCCTAAAAACTGAAAATATTTTATCAGACTTCAGTAGTCAGTGCTATTCTTTTTTTTTCACAATTTATTTTATTTTTTTTCCTTAAATTTTTATTAGTGAAACACCATGAGGTACAGTTGTAGACTTACAAATTTCTGTGCTTGGGTTTCAGTTATACAATGATCGAGTACCAATCCCTCCACCAGTTCCCATTCTCCACCACCACTGAGTCAGTGCTATTCTTAAGGTAAGATGCAACCTATGACATAGAGCTATTTTAGTTATATATTCACGCATCTTAAAGAACTATAAGTTTTCCTTCAAAAATTAGGTAATAATTATAATTATTACAGTAGATACTTAGCTCCTTGTATGTCAAAGCCCTGATGGAAAGTTCATAGATAGTGGGGAAAATATAAAAGTGAATGAGGCCTGATTCCTGCCTCCAGGAATCAGATACACTACCAGAAGTAAAAAGTGAGACATAAATGTAGAAAACTATATGATGAGGCAGCATGAAATTAGGGTCATGAAAGAAGGACCAAGTACCCTAGAACTCCACAGCAAACTTCTCTTCCAACAGGAATACTCAGGGAATGCTTTCATCACAGAGAAGGAAGCATCTAAATTGGGCAGTAAGCCAGGATTCAGATGTCAGGAGACTCAGGTGGGGGCGATAGGGCATTGCAAGCAGATGAACAATGGCATGAGCAAGAACAGAAGCAGAAAGCAGAGGGAACAAGCAGTGATCCATCTAATCTGGCTGGACCACGATGTACTATGTAAAGGCTAGTGGTATTTGGGATGTAAAGGTAAGTTAAGGTTAAATTGTGAAGGACCTTGAATGTGCAGTTAAAGAATATAAACTTTCTGATTGTTCATGAAGAGAAAAATGAACATCGTCATTAAGATACTCATGGAGTAAAAGGGGAAAGAGAAGAAAAGAGGGAATGAGAGGACATTTCTTATTTGTGATGTCTCTGTTAACAGACTTCAAAGTGGGATTTCTCTTTGTTCCATTTCATCACCCCCCCACCCTAGTTTCATTAGTAGAACTGGTGAAAATGATGTTTCCAGGATTCAACCACAATCCCAAACAAAACAAGAAAATGCATTGTCATCTAAAGCAAAGGCTTCAATAAATGCAACTTATTTGCTTCAATGTTCATTTTAGTCATTTTTTTAATCCTTAAAAACACTAGCTGCTATTCTTAAAGCTATAAAACGGTATGTGTATTTATCTTGCCTCAATCTAAGAAGCACTACACATAGTGCAATTTGCTAAAGCATCTAAAAATCCTGATGCAACACACTTCAGAATCTGCCTTTGTTATTCTTCGAAAAGTGGTTCTGTTTTGCAGAACCAACTACTTGCTTTTGTTTATGATCGTCTGAAGTCCATATAATCTTATTCACAATGACATAGACTACAGGCACAGCATTTCTCAAGATCATTAACAATCTTTTGCAGAAGAGGAGATTTTAGGAGAACTTTCAAAGACACCATTTGAAATGGTTTAGCTGTGGTCCGTTTCTTAACCTACCTGCTCCAGGGACTGAACCCAGCTCTCCAGCACAAACACATGCTCAGTTCATTGAACTGTCTCTGATTTCTTGATTACTTTCTTGATATTTAACTTAAAATATGCTTCAATTGTTTATTATCAACATCCACAATAAGCTTAGAACTAGTTTGCACAAATTAGTTTATTCTTTATATCATTTTTAAAATTTTATTTATTTTTTATGTTAGTGAATCACCGTGGGGTACAGTTGCAAACTTAAAAACGTTTGTGTTTGCATTACAGTCATACAATGACTGTTTAATTTTTTATATCATTTTAAGAAAATGATATGTTAATATGGTGGAAGGGGAATAGTGAATTTTTTATTAAAGTGTTCCATAAATTACTGATGTTTACAAAATATGCACTTGGAGGGGCGTCTGGAGAAATAGTATAAAGGGTAGACATTGACCTTGCATGCATATGGCTCACCTAGGTTGTGTCCCTGGCCCCCGTGTAATGTCCTCTCAGGGAGTGATCCCTGAGCACTGAACCAGAAGCAAGCCCTGAGCACCTTCAGGTGTGGTCCTAAAACAAACAAAAACAAAACACTTTCACCTGTCAGTTGTCTTAATGGCAGAGATTTGATGACTGCTTAAATTTTCAAGGCAAAGAGGACACTCAGATATTTAAATCCTGAAGTTTTTCAGTTTGTAACTTCCAAATGAATCAGGCAATAAAATAGATTTCAGTACACATTTGTTTATGTCATTGAAGTAATTTATTTGCTATGTGATTTAACCGAGCTGGAGCAATAGCACAGTGGGTAGGGAATTTGTCTTGCATACAGCCAAACTGGGTTCAATTCCTCCATCCCTCTCGGAGAGCCCGGCAAGGTACCGAGAGTAGTCCCTCCCGCATGGCAGAGCCTGGCAAGCTCCCCATGGCGTATTCGGTATGCCAAAAACAGTAACGACAAATCTCACAATGGAGACGTTACTGGTTCCCACTCTAGCAAATTGATGAACAATGGGAGAACAGTGCTACAGACAGTACTACAGTATGATTTAACCACATAACCCGTCCCTCCTTCACATTTTTTTAAATATGAATTTTAGAAGAAATTCTCAAATGATTTTAAAATCTGTTTTAACTATATCCTGATTTTCAATTAAGTAAGCACAATAATACACATTCCTTTTTGTGTGGGGGGGACGTGGACGGGTCATATCCAGAAAGTGCTCAGGGACCACACATAGTACCAGCAATTAAGTCAGGGTCACCTGCTTGCAAGACAAGCGCCTTAACTCCTAGACTATCTCTTCAGCCAACAACAACAACAAAAGTCTTCTGGTAACTAAATAAGCAAATAAAATAAGCATATCAGTCACCATTGGGATAGATTATTTTTAGCACAGCTGATGTGAAGTTTAGTGGGATTCTCCATTACATTAATTGGCTACCAGTTCTGCTTAGAGTAATTAGCACCACTATTCATATCTCAGCCCGTGTGTGAATGTAGCGATGCTGTCAGCATAGCACCTGTTTCCCTAGCTCAGCCCAGAATCTCAACTGAGCAACAACTGACTGATATCCTAAATTATATTACATATGCAAGCAACTGAGAGTATCGTGCCTGCACGGCAAAGCCTGGCAAGCTACCCGTGATGTATTCAATAAGCCAAACACAGTAACAAGTCTCAAAATGGAGACGTTACTGGGCCCGCTCGAGCAAATCGATGAACAACGGGAGGACAGTGACGGTGACAGATATTTAGTAATATATGTAATATTATGACACGTGTTCAAAGGAGATAGTACTGAGATTTTTTTCTCCTTGTGAATATTACAAATAATATATAATTTCCCTGAACTTCAAACAAGTTAACTGTCACCTTTAAATTACCTCCATGAAATAGGTACTCGATTACCTCCAAGGTATAGATTTAGGAGTCTTTGGTAGAATCGTATTTTTAAGTTTTTTATTTGTGGCTACATACTGACAGGATATGCCCCAGTAAGTGAGGAAGTGTGGATGACAATTTAAAAATGATTAACTTTAGGGTGGGAAAAAATCAATGAAAAAATTAAATTTGTGTTTATATAAAGACAAATGTTTAAAATAAAAGTCAGAGAAACAGCTCAAAGGACTCTAGCACATGGCTGGCATGCACAAAACCCCTAATTTGTTCCCTAGCGTCTCAGAGCTCCTCAAGCACTGTTCGGTATAGCCCTGGGTGGCTCCAAAAACTGTATCTCCAGGATGAGCAGTAGACCATTTGACTCACACAGCTGCCCACTTATCACTGGGAGAAGCCTCCAACCCTCTCTGAGAAACATTTAGAAGATATAAATTAATTGATTGACCAATAAACAGAACTAATTATTAAGTGCACTTACCTAGTATTGATACTGAATCTGAACCATGTCAAATAGCCACAAATTTACAAATTGGAAAAATTGTAAGTTTCTATGGCATCTTTTGAAGACTAACAGTGCTCTTTCAAATATTTTCCATGTTTAGATATTGTATCAAAAGTTCTACAAGAGATCTATAAACATATCTAAGTTGTGATACACATTTGATTCTCACAACAGTTCATTTCACTGTTCTCTTCTCTTCTCACAAGAACTGTTCTTTCCAGATCACTAATTTGTTTTTTTTGAAAACAAATCACTACAAATCACAACAATTTCTAACCAACTAACTCACTGTATTCCCCTATACCATCACTCAAGAATCAGAAATATGCACTTGGTTTAGTGATGAATATTGTCCTATAACTCCTATGTCAATGTAATTAAGATATCTTTAGCCCCACTGCTTTTCCAAATTATCAAATCCCATCTATCTGACTTAGTTCCTAAAATATTATCATTAGTCCTAAAATTTGGAATGAAACATGACACCCTGAACAACCCTATTAAATTGTAACTAATGAAGGACTGAAGAAACATGACAGTGGACAGGACACTTGCTTCACATACAGCTGACTTGGGTTTGATCCCCTGAACTTCATACAGTCCCCAGAGTTCCACCAAGCGTGATCCCTGAGTGCAGAGGCAGGAATAATTCCTAAGAACTGTCCGGTATGACAAATAAAAGAGAGAAAGAAAGAAAGAAAGAAAGAAAGAAAGAAAGAAAGAAAGAAAGAAAGAAAGAAAGAAAAGTAACCTATGAAGTCAACATAAGAACTCACTGATTATAAGGTTGGAGTGATAATATATGGGTGAGACTCTTGCCTTGTAAATGGCCAACCCAGGTTTGATCCACAGAATCCCATAGGGTCACCCGAGTCCACAAGAATTGATCCCTGAGTGTAGAGCCAGGAGTAAGTCCTAAGCACCACCAGGTGTGACCCAAAAACAAAAATTTTAAAAAGAATCCTCTGATTATTAAATAGGGATGTGTGGTAAAACCAACATGCAGAGCCTGCAAAACAGGAACAACCTCAGAGGTATTGCAGGTTCAGTTCCAAACCACCTTGCAAAAGCAAATATAAGTCAAACAAACATTTTCCTAAAGACGAAAAAAGTCATTGTACTCTGTACTTCAAAGTATACGATAGTATATTTTTTGATGAGGAGCCTCTGAGCTGTGCACAAAGGAGCCAGAGCTCACCTCCAGCCTGCTCACTCTTCAACTGGCCGTCTCAGGCCACATGACTTGGTGTTTGCTGCTCGGGTCCTGTGGTGTTGGGGTCCACAGGACTACACCCAAATATGTAGGGCAATGCACGCAGTTCAAGAGACAAAACTTGGAACCTAGTACGTGCATGACAGATGTTCCATCCCTTTGATCTGCCTCACACCCCCTGCAAGAGCACCATATCTGAAGTGTGCCCATAGCTCAGTTGTATCAGAGAAATGAGTGAATACAGACTTAGGAAAAGAGCAACAATTGGGATGGTTGGCCATGGAGAATTGGAGGTAAAGATAAAGGTAAAGGCCCTCCCGTTGATCATCAATTTGCTCGAGCGGGCCCAGTAACGTCTCCATTGGAGACTTTGTTGTTACTGTGTCTGGCATATTGAATATGTCACGGGGAGCTTGCCAGACTCTGCCGTGTGGGCGAGATACTCTCGGCAGCTTGCCGGGCTCTCCGAGAGGGGCGGAGGAATCAAACTTGGGTCAGCCATGTTGGCTGCGTGCAAGGCAAACGCCCTACCACTGTGCTATTGGAAAGCTTTAAAATCAAACACTATGGACTGAAAAAGAGGGTTCAACAGAGCAGGGAGTGGATGACTTCCCCCCACATCCCCCTTTTCCCAGCAGCTTGGGAGTCACCCCTACAAGCCACCTCTGGCATTATATAATCTCATCAATGACCATGGTCCAGAAACTAAACAATTAATCTCTTAGAAGAGAGCACAGATACAGCGTAACGATATGCCGTAGCCATGCCGCCAGATTCCGCACCAAGCTTTGGGGCAACCCAAAGAGGGGGCGGGTGATTCCCTTCCCCACCCCAATAAAGCCAACCCTAGCAGCTGAAAACCTTCAGAACTCAACCCCCACCATGCTCACAGCCTCTCTCCACATGAGGCTCAAATGAGTCTCATCCAGGAATTAACCTATTCCTGGCCACAAATGCAGCCAAAGGACATCTCATACTTTACACCACTGATATACCAAGAGAATCTCTGCTCCTGGGTCCCATTGAGCCCAGAGTCCAAGGTCACAAGGTTCCACATTACCTGGGTTCAGTGGGATTTCATTCATGCATGAGGCTCGACCCAAGCGTCCAGAAAGTGACCTGGAGCATGGCAGTGGTTGGGTAGTGGAGGTTGACTGAGTTCCTTGGGGTGGGGAGGGTTCTCACACGCCCTCCTCTGGGGAACCCTCAGTGGAAACAGCCTGGCGCAAACAGCCTGGCGCAAAGTCCAACAAATAAATAAATAGTGAAAATTTAAAAATCTTTAATTGACTTGTTCAGTGTAAAGATGTTGCGAACCTTCAATTTGTATGATTAAAAAAAATTAATCTAAAAAAATACAAAAAATGCAAAGAGCAATAATGAGGTTTGCTTGTATACATGTTGATATTTACATTCCAGATATGTTGCTCGGTAGGTGAATCTTGGGGAGCTATAAATGCACATTGAGTAAATATTCTGGGCCATTGATGTGTATCACAGTTTCAGATCCAATTTAGTAATAGCCTCATTATGTGTCCAAAAACAATAGGAAGGAGAATGAGTTTGCCTTTGTTTTTTTTTTTTTTTAGTTTTGAAAAAATAAGGCTATGCCATGAAACAAGAGAATCTAGAAAAAAATGGATAAATTACCGGATTCCTATATCTCCCAAGACTGAATCAAGAATATCTAGAGTACCCGAATAGACCTATTAACATCAAGGAAATTTAAACTGTAATCAAAATTCCTCACAAAAACAAAAGCCCAGGTCCAGATGATTCACTAGTGAATTTTTTGAAACATTTAAAGAGGACCTATTGACAGTTCTTCTCAAGCTTTTCCAGAAAATTGAAGAAAAAGAAAATCTCCCGAACAGTTTCAATGAAGCCCATATCTCTATAATACAAAAGGAAACAAAGACACCACAAGAAAACTACAGGCCAATATCCCTGGTGAACAACGATGTGAAGATTCTCAACAAAATACTAGCAAATAGAATTTAACAACTCATCAAAAAGATCAGACACCCTGGCCAAGTAGGATTCATCCCAGGGATACAAAGATGGTTTAACATTCAGAAATCAATCAACAGAATCCATCATATCAACAAAAGAAAAGATAAAAAACATATGATCATATCAATAGATGCAGAGAAAGCATTTGACAAAATCCAGCACCGCTTTATGATTAAAACCCTCACAAAAATGGGTATATAGGGTACTTTCCTCAATATAGTTAAAGCCATCTACCACAAGACTACAATAAGCATCATCCTCAATGGAGAAAAACTGCGAGCCTTCCCTCTAACATCAGGGACGAGACAAGGATGCCCACACTCTCCACTGCTGTACAATATAGTGCTGGAAATACTTGCAATATCGGTTAGGCAAGAAAAATATATTAAGGGCATTCAGGTAGGAAAGGAAGAAATCAAGCTCTCACTATTGGCAGATGATATGATACTATACTTAGATAACGCTAAAACCTCTACCAAGAAACTCCTAGAAAAAAATAGACTTGTATAGTAAAGTTGCAGGCTATAAAATCAATACCCCAAAATCCATGGCTTTCCTATACACAAATAGTGAGAGAGAAGAAAGTGACATGAAAAAAAAATCCCATTCACAATTGTTCCCCAGAAAATCAAGTACCTAGGAATCAGCTTAACTAAGGAAGTAAAGGATCTGTACAAAGAAAACTATAAAACGCTACTTCAGGAAATAAAAGAGGACATGAGAAAATGGAAAGATATCTCCTGCTCATAGATCGGGAGAATTAGCATTGTCAAAATGGCAATACTTCCCAAAGCATTGTACAAATTCATTGTGATCCCTATAACAATACCCATAACCTTCTTCAAAGAAATGGAGCAAACACTCCTGAAATTCATATGGAGTAATAATTTATATAATAATATACATTATATATATATATCTCAAGAGAGGGGTGCGGCAGGGTGATACCATTTCACCGAAACTCTTCAGTGGCACCCTCGAGAACATCATGCGACGACTGGAATGGGAAAGCATGGGAGTGAAGATAGATGGTCGGCAACTACACCACCTCCGCTTTGCTGATGACATTGTTTGAATAACACCAAACATCAGCCAAGAGGCACAAATGCTGGCCGACTTTGACCGTGAGTGTGGAAAGGTAGGACTACAGCTGAATCTTACGAAGACAATGTTTATGAGAAACAGCCTCATTCCTGACGCCCCATTCGCTCTCAACGGAACGACCATCTCCGAATGCAACAGCTATGTGTACCTAGGTCGAGAAGTCAACATGACAAATGACCTGGCACCCGAGCTGCACAGGAGGAAGAGAGAGGCTTGGAACGCCTTCAAGAACGTCGAAGAAATAGCTAAGAGGATGAAGAACCTCCGGCTCTGGGCACATCTCTTTGATTCCACTGTTCTTCCTGCATTAACATATGCCTCAGAGACCTGGGCCCTATGCAACAGAGATGAGAACGCTATTCAGGTCTCCCAAAGAAGAATAGAAAGAGCTATGCTTGGAATATCACGTTTCACTCAAATGAGAGAAAGAATCCGGAGTTCTGACATCCGTCGACGATCAAGAATCAGGGACGCTGTCTCATTTGCCAAGGTGTCGAAAATCAGATGGGCTGGTCACGTAATGAGATTTAAAGATGACCGCTGGACTAGAGCTGTTACCGACTGGATTCCACGGGATGTCAAAAGACCGCGTGGCCGCCCACCTACCAGATGGTCAGACTTCTTCGTCAAGATCATGAACGATCAGTTTGAGGCTCTTCATGTTCCCGGAGCGAACAGATGCCATTGGGCTACACTAGCACGCGACAGGGACAAATGGAGACATTACTGGCGCCCGCTCGAACAAATCGACGACTAACGGGAAGTTAAGTGATTAAGTAAGAACAAAAGCAACTGGTATTGGTGTGAATGTGGTGAGAAAGGGACCCTTCTTCATTGCTGGTGGGAATGCCAACTGGTTCGGCCCTTTTGGAAAACAGTATGGATGATTCTCCAAATCATTAGAAATTGAGCTCCCATTTGACCCAGCAATACCACTCCTAGGAATATATCCCAGAGAGGCTAAACAGTATAGTCAAAGAGACATCTGCACTTGTTTGTTCATTGCAGCACTGTTTACAATAGCCAGAATCTGGAAAAAACCTGAGTGCCTGAGAAAAGATGACTGGTTAAAGAAACTTTGGTACATCTACACAATGGAGTAATATGTAGCTGTTAGAAAAGATGAAGTCATGAAATTTACATACAAGTGGTACTACATGGAAAGTATCATGCTAAGCAAAATGAGTCAGAAAGAGAGGGACAAACATAGAAAGATTGCATTCATCTGGGGAACATAAAGTAACAAAATAGGAGACTAACACCCAAGAATAGCCAAGATAAGTCCAGGAGGTTCACTCCATGGCTTGGAGGCCAGCCGCACATGCTAGGGGACAAGGCAGCTCAGATAGAGAAGAGAGCACCAAATAAAGGGCATTGATAGGATCCTCCCAGGATGGGAGATGCATGCTGAAAGTAGACTATAGACCTTACATGATTGCCACTCAATGCCCCTTTTTCAAACCGCAGCACCCAAAAGGAGAGAGAGAACAAAAGGGAATGCCCTGCCACAGTAGCAGGGTGGGATGGGGGGATGAGGAGTGGGAGGGATACTGGGATCTGTGGTGGTGGAAAATGGGCACTGGTGGAGAGATGGATACTCAGTTATTGTAGAATTGAAACCCAAGCACAAACATTTGTAAGTCTACTACTGTACCTCATGGTGTTTCACTAATAAAAGTTTTTTTAAAAAATAAGGCAAGAAATTTTTTCTACTGAATGTTAGGCAGTAATGAAATAATAAAATAATTAGATATAAATAATAGAATGTTTTTTCTTGAGGTAAAATCTAGAATAGACAACATAAAGATAATAGGCCATGGGAAAAGTGAGAGGGACTAGGAGAGGTTTTAAGATACTTTGAAACTATATTCTACTTTATCCAGAGTTGGATTTTTGCATTGAAATTTTCAGCACTAGGTTCTTTAGAGCTCCAAACTTGTTGGTACCAAAAAAAAGTAAACATTAATCCCTTTCCAGAAAAAAGTAAAAGTTTACCAAAAAAAAGTAAACATTAATCTACTCAATGTCATAGCAAATCGTACAAGTGTAGTTCAATATGATGATTCTTACATGCATACCCAAAAGAATTAGGAACACATATTTAATTGAAGTTGTAATTGAATACCTGTAATTAAGTTTTATAGTTCCATCTCCCACAATGACCAAAGGATGGTAGAAGCAACCGAACTACAAACTCACAATCAATGAGTGAGTAAATACAGTTGTTATGGTCATATAATAAAATGCTATCAAAGACATGAAGTGTGATATGTTCAACAACAGGAACAAACACTAAAAACAATATGCTAAGTGGAAGAACTCAGGTACTAAGTCCAACATTGTTATCCCAGTTACATGAAGTATTCATTATTGTCAGGTCCACAGAGATCAAAGCAAACTAGAAGTTGCTAGGAAGTAGGGAAGAGTTGGGAGCACATGGGGTTGAAGAATGATGCTAATGGGCATATGGCTTCTTTGGGGTGAAGAAAAAGTTCTGAAACCAGGTAAGGGTGATGGTCACACAACAAGGTGACTATACTATAGTCACCGTCCTAAATTGGACACTTTGAATGGTTAAAGATGTATTTTTATTAGATGTACTTCATTAAAATTATCAAGTGCTTCGAAGTGGAATAAAATGCCACTATTTTATTCAAATCCTGCCCCTTCCCATGACAACTGCCCTCAGCAGTGAGATTCTGCAGCCGGTTGCATCCCTTCTGTCTTGAGTTTACAGAGAGTGCTAGGAAGATGTGAAGAGAAAAGGAAAAAGAAAACAGTCAAACATCGCATCTCAGGTTACTTTGTGCTATGGATTTGGAGATGAGTAGAGGAAAGTGATAAGGACCTTTGAACAACATCGTTCTCTAAATGTCACTGGACTTGAAATGACTAAACCTCACCCACTCTATGGAAACTTCATAGATTGATAGGAAGTGACTTGCAGATCACTTAATCACTTAATCACTTAACTTCCCGTTAGTCGTCGATTTGCTCGAGCGGGCGCCAGTAACGTCTCCATTTGTCCCTGTCGCGTGCTAGTGTAGCCCAATGGCATCTCTTCGCTCCGGGAACATGGAGGGCCTCAAACCGATCGTTCATGACCTTGACAAAGAAGTCTGACCATCTGGTAGGTGGGCGGCCACGCGGTCTCTTGACATCCCGTGGAATCCAATCAGTAACAGCTCTAGTCCAACGGTCGTCTTTAAATCTCATTACGTGACCAGCCCATCTGATTTTCGACACCTTGGCAAATGAGACAGCGTCCCTGATCCTTGATCGTCGACGGATGTCAGAACTCCGGATTCGTTCTCTCATTTGAGTGAAACGTGATATTCCAAGCATAGCTCTTTCTATTCTTCTTTGGGAGACCTGAATGGCGTTCTCATCTTGTTTGCGTAGGGCCCAGGTCTCTGAGGCATATGTTAATGCAGGAAGAACAGTGGAATCAAAGAGATGTGCCCGGAGCCGGAGGTTCTTCGTCCTCTTAGCTATTTCTTCGACGTTCTTGAAGGCGTTCCAAGCCGCTCTCTTCCTCCTGCGCAGCTCGGGTGCCAGGTCATTTGTCATGTTGACCTCTCGACCTAGGTACACATAGCTGTTGCATTCGGAGATGGTCGTTCCATTGAGAGCGAATGGGGCGTCAGGAACAAGGCTGTTTCTCATAAACATTGTCTTCGTAAGATTCAGCTGTAGTCCTACCTTTCCACACTCACGGTCAAAGTCGGCCAGCATTTGTGCCGCTTGGCTGATGTTTGGTGTTATTAAAACAATGTCATCAGCAAAGCGGAGGTGGTGTAGTTGCCGACCATCTATCTTCACTCCCATGCTTTCCCATTCCAGTCGTCGCATGATGTTCTCGAGGGTGGCACTGAAGAGTTTTGGTGAAATGGTATCACCCTGCCGCACCCCTCTCTTGACATCAACGATCACTTCTTTGTAGAATGGTGAGATCCTGGTAGTGAATCCACAATACAGCTCACGGAGGATCCTGATGTATTGGGCTTGAATGCCCTGATTGGCTAGGGCTTCAATGACCGCTTCCGTCTCAACAGAATCAAAGGCCTTCTTTAAATCAATGAACGTTAAGCAGAGCGGCATCTTGAACTCCCGAGAAACCTCAATGAGTTTGGTTATCGTGTGGATATGGTCGATGGTGCTGAATCCTTTGCGGAACCCTGCTTGCTCACATGGTTGTCCTTCATCTAGTGTTCTGCCAATCCTATTCAGGATGACTCGAGTGAACAACTTGTAGATGACAGACAATAGGCAGATCGGGCGATAGTTGCCAATGTCATGGATGTCTCCCTTCTTGAACAGTAGTACGGTCCTGCTGGTTTTCCATTGAGATGGAACCTTGCATTCAGACAGGTAGCGAGTGAAGAGCCGAGCCAGTGTATTGATGAGTACTGACGGCAGGTTCTTCAGGTGTTCAGGTCTGACCTTGTCTGGGCCGGGTGCTGTTTGCTTCTTTACTGACGAAATGGCGTGTCGGATTTCGGAAGGGAGAACGTTGGGAACGACATACCCATCCTGTGGAATTTGGTATGTCGGCAAGTGGACATGGCTATCGAAGAGATTTGAGTAGAAGTCATGGATAATCTTCTCCATTGCCGTTCTGGAGGATGTGATGGATCCATCAGGACGTCGGAGGGCAGTCATCTTGGTCTTATAGTTGGCGAAGGACAGGCGGGCGTTACGAATACTTTTCCCGGCTTCTGCCGCATCTACCAGTACTTCTGCTCTTCTCTCTTTGAGGTCTTCCTTGATCGCATCTCTGCACTGCTTTGCAAGCTCGGACGTTAGCTTGCGGTTGCCTGAGGCATGCGCCAAACCACGCTGGCGAATTAGCTCAAGAGTTTTCGAAGATAGGCGACTTTTTGTGGCTATCTCTCTCTTGGCGTTCCTCGCACATTCATGGAGGTGCTGAACCAGTCGATCGTATTCCTCGTCAATGTTGTCAACAATGGCATCTTCCCATGTTGCCGCAATAGTACCAAAGAGTTCCCAGCTCCGGCCGAGACCCACGCACAACTGAAGACCCACAGAACAAGGTAAGCGGAACTCTCTGAGACCTTGGACTCCAGGCTCGGCGGACCCAGGGACAGAGCTTCTCTGCTTGCTCCCACCACCACAGGTGACAAAGGGATTCTAATCAGGAGCCCCACCCTACCCTGCCCTGTCTGCTTCCATCAACCACCCAGGGATCGAATTGTGCACAGGAGACCCACCCTACCCAGATAAATACCCCACTGGCAGACTTCCACTCTCGACACTACTTCCACTACCCAGCCGTCGCCACACTCCAGGACGCTTTCCGGACGCAAGCGGCCGCGCGACACATCATAAGACACTAAATACCCGTCTTCTGGAATTGTCGTACCATATTTGATAGGGTTCAAATATGGTAACACCTACAAGGGTGATTAGAGGTCACCCCAAAAGCCTCTATACCTCTCGGAAAGACTGGCAAGCTACCGAGAGTATTCTGCCCGCACGGAAGAGCCTGGCAAGCTATCCGCTGTGTATTCGATATGCCAAAACCAGTAACTACAACTGGTCTCATTCACCTGACCCTGAAGGCTTCACCGACATGGCAGCACTGAGAAGGATGAGAAAGGAGAGGCCGACAAAATCTCAAGGCCGACCTAGGCTGCCACAACGAAGGAAGACAAAAATGATCGTCTGTACTTTCAATGCACGTACGCTAGCATCAGATGCATCCATCGAGGACCTGATGGTACAAGCGCGAATGATCAAGTACGACATCATTGGTCTGACCGAGACAAGAAGACACGAATCTCACCATGCCGTTTTCGACACTGGAGAAGAATTGTTCCTCGGAACATGCGATAAAAGAGGTGTTGGAGGCGTCGGTGTCCTTGTCAACACAAACTTGGCCAAGAACATTGATTCATTCGAATGCCCAAACAACCCGAATCAGACGTTTACATTTGAATAGATGTGGCTCACTGCCTGCAGTTTCTATCTTCGTTGTCTACGCACCAACATCTCATTATGATGAAAGAGAAATCGAGAAGTTCTACATGGAGCTAGAGAAGTTCTATAAAGAAGACCACACCGTCTACAAGATCATTGTGGGTGATTTTAATGCCAAGATAGGACCGAGAAGATCAGCTGAAGAACTTCACATCGGAACCCATGGCCTAGAATGGAACGAACAGGGTGAGAGACTGTCTGAGTTCATCATGTCGACCAAGACCATTCATGGTAACTCACAGTTCCAGAAGGCAGAATCTAAACGATGGACATGGGAGTCTCCCGGTGGACGATTCCACAACGAAATAGACCACATCATATTCAATCGACGGTTTTGCCTGACTGATGTCGCTGTTGTCCCAAAATTTCGAACGGGATCGGACCACCGTCTCCTTCGTGCAAAATTCTACTTCACAGAGCGGGGAGAAAGGGCTGCAAAGTTCAAAAAGAGAACTCCCAGAACGACCACCAACTGGGGACTTGCAGATGTGCCCTGCAATTTAGACCAAACACAATTTTTTTAAAAAATAGGGTTTCAAAGCCGACAAAATGCCAAAAAAAAAAATTCCCTCTGAGCTGACAGTGGCAATGTCCTTACAGGGTCAACAAGAAAATAAAAATGTCAGTTCTCCGTGCTACATTCTTCTGTCTTACTCCACACCTACAGCACAGAACTTCTTCAAAAATAAAACTATTATCCAAGGAACTTGGAGAATTATTTTTCTGATTGCTGGCCCCCAAAATCTTAAGGGTATTATATTAGGGGCAACTTGGCCATACCTGGTTGTGCTTGGAAACTGTTCATAGACTGTGCTCGGAGGTGCTCTTGTGGTACTGGGAAGATCATGAGGTGCCAGAAATTGAAAAGGACCCAAGGATGGGGATGGTTGCTTGCTCCATTGAAACCCCTGTGCTATCCTCTGGGTATCAATTGTGGCTTATTAACTTCTGACAACTTTTAGGTCTTTGAATGTTACCAGAGCTTTCACTGGAAGCTTCACTAGAAGGTTATTAAGATACTTTTTAGGTCTAGTCAAAGATTCCCAAATGTATTTGTCCTACCATTCCCTTTCCAGAAAAAAAAAAAGTCCCTGAGTGTCTCCCTGAAATCTATCTTTTTTTTAATTGAGCAAACATAACAGGCCCCAATTGTACCATGGCTATTACTGAACTCCTGGATTTTTCAAGTGTCCCCTGTGGCAGGGCAGACTTCACCCACTTTGGGAAGTACTGCTCTGAAACATAATAATTTAGGTTCTAGCAAGATGGTAGACAAGGAAAAATGCTAGACACACCTCCTCTCCCCAGTTTTAACACAATTACTGGTTTCATTTACTAGAGTCTCTTTATTTACAAAAAAAAAAAGGAGTTTGTATGGTTGGAGGATTACTGTCTTCACAGAAAAAGGCATTAGGTGATAGCAGAAAGAGCAGGGGAAACTTAAATAATTTTGTCAGATGTGCCACGGGGACACTGTGACTCAAGAGGGCTCGGAACAACAAAATTCTGCAATACAGTATCTTATGTTGGAGATTCAAGAGCTCATACCCTCATAAGGCACTCTGTTGCCAAGGGACTGGAACCATGAGAGGCGCAAAGTCAGCTATGAAAAATGGAAAGACTCAAAGGGGCAATGGGAACCAGATATCAATGGTTGGGTGTAGGGGGATTAGAAAGATGCCAGCTACAGCGGTTTCCACAAGTAGAAGCCAAGCAGCCAAAGTTAAAGAGTGAAATACACTGTACCAGGCTATTGGACAGATCTTAGGTCTGTGGACACAGATCTTGTCCGTGTTGGTGATTGACAATCTGAACCTATGACTCTCTCCTACCCTAATAGTTAGCTAGAGTAGTGTGAGAGGGGCTTACAGAGTGTTTTGGAAACTGAATGTGTCAACAATCTCCTTATAAGAAAGCCTCATCTTGGCCAGCCGCACACTCTAGGGGTAAAGGCAGCTCAGAGAGAGAAGGGGGCACCAAATAAAGGGTGTTGGGAGAATCTGCCCAGGATGGGAGATGCATGCTGAAAGAAGACTATAGACCAAACACGATTGCCACTCAGTGCCTCTTTTGTAAACCATAGCACCCAAAAGGAGAGAGAGAACAAAAGGGAATGCCCTGCCACAGGGGCAGGGTGGTATGGGGGATGGGGGGTGGGAGGGTTAGTGTGGTGGAGAATGGGCACTGGTGAACGGATGAGTACTCGGTCATTGTATAACTGAAACCCAAGCACAAAATTTTGTAAGTCTACAACTGTACCTCATGGTGTTTACTAATAAAAATTTTTTTAAAAAAAGTACTGATCTCAAGGTCAGGACTTCAATGGGAAAATTCCAGAGACAGTTGTTTCCACTGGGAAACTGGAAAATAAAAACCCACCAGATTTTATTTCTGCAGCAGAATTTTTTGGAAGTGGTTAATGTTAGCTGCCGTTGCTTAAGTGAACATACATACATACAAACGTATGAATGTATGTAAAATAAATACATATAATATATATAAAAATATAGGCAAGATTAAAATCCTAAAAGGATAAAGAAAAAGGGGTAAAGATATCTAGATGATTCCATCAATGCTGAAAACCCAAAAGATGATAAAAAATAATTTGCACCCTCTAAAACAAGATAAAACAAATTATTGACCATGAGCCAAATACGGCTAATTGTCTATAAATAAAGTTTTATTGGAACACAAAAAAAGGAAAAAAAGAAAGCCTCATCTCTACAACTGCCCTTTGTTTTGTACAAAGGATCTGTTCTATCCATGCAAGGTATACATGCAAGGATTACTAGGGTTTTGTGGACCAAAAATGCCTCCTGCTTCTAGTCAGAATCTGGACAACGCAAATAGCACAATATCTTTAAGGTATAACTTTTTGGAGACAGGACCCATAGACTCTTACAAACACATTCCCTTTATCTCTCTTGAATGTTATTGGAACATAGAGTAGAACAGAGTTCACAGTTCAGTCTGATAGCTCCTAGATCTTTCTCCACCTATCTTTACCCCCTCTGAAAGATTAGTTTACAAAACCTACAGGCCAAGACTGGTCCACAGCTGAAAAATAAAAAATAACACAAAGTAGCTGGAAAAAATCCTAAATATGGATTTTTGTTAGAGGAAAGAATAGTTGCCCATCTATCCCCACAACCTCATCTCACGCATCAGCAACCACTAGGGAGACTAAAATCCATGGTTCCCTATAAAACAACCTCTCTGCCCCCCTCCCCCCCCGCGTCTCAGTCTTTATGCATGCAAACACTGGAGCTTCAATCATCGAGACAGGTGCAGAGTTGTCCGTATATAAAGCAATAGACACTACAGTAGCCTGCGAAAATAACCTAGGATTATACTCAGCAACCTATAATCTTGAAACAAGGCTTACACAGCAAGCTAAGGAGAGACAGCTGTTCAACTCAATACACAGAAATTAATATAAAATCTAAAATAAAATAAAGGAACAGAAGAATATGCCACAATTGATGGAATGAAGCAAAAGCCTGAAGAATAATTCAAATGTGATAAACATTAGATCACTTATCTGAAGACTTTTAAGTGTTAGCTCTAACAATGCTTTCGGAAGTTGAAAACAAATTAAGAAAATTATAATTACAATAAGGAGAGAAACAATATAAAAAAAGTTTTAGAAAGAAAAAGATTGACTTAAGTATTGCAAACCATAACACCCAAAAGGAGAGAGAAAGAGAGAGAGAAAAAGAGAGAGATAGAGAGGAATAGACATAGAAAGATTGCATTCATCTGGGGGATATAAAGTAACAAAATATGAGATTAATAACCAAGAATAGCTGAGATCAGCACCAGGAGGATTACTCCATAACTTAGAGGCCAGCCGGGTATCCTAGAGGAAAGGGCAGTTCAGATAGAGAAGGGAGCACCAAATAAAGGATGTTTGGAGGATCCTCCCAGGAGGGGAGATGCATGTCGAAAGTAGACTATGGACTGAACATGTTTGCCACTCAATGCCTCTTTTGCAGACCACAACACCCGAAAGGAGTGAGAGAACAAAAGGGAATGCCCTGCCACAGAGGCAGGGTAGGATGGGGGGGGGGGGGGCTGGGAGGGATATTATTCGTGGTGGTGGAAAATGGGCACTGGTGGAGGGATGGGTATTTGATCATTGTATAATCGAAACCCAAGCACAAAAAATTGTAAATCTACACTGTACCTCATGGTGTTTCACTAATAAAAATTTTAAAAAAATAAAAAATAAATCAAGGGAAAAAAAGAGAGACAGATAAAAGTGACTAACAAAAAGACAGGCTGGGCAGGGGGAGAGAGTGATAGGAGGTAAACTAGAGACATTGGTGATGAGAAATGTAAACTGGTGAAGAGTTAGGTATTGGGACATTGTGTGACTGAAACTCAATCATGAGCAACTCTTTAACTATGTATCTCATAGTGATTCAATAATTTTTTAAAGAAAGAAAAAATTAAGACAAATAAATAAAATTGAAAATGCAGCTATATATTTGTTGTTATAAATGATATATTAAGGCTTTTAAAAATTAACTTAAATAAAATGACAGTTTGGGCCCATTCCCCTAATTGCATGAATGTTCAGATACTGTGCTTCCCAGCGACCTGGGATACCTTCAGGTCAGGCCCCAGCTTCCTTCTCAGAGGCGACACTAAACCAGGCTGCAAAATGCACTGAAGATACTTTTATGAAAGATAAATAAAAGACCAACAAAATAAACTGCACTAACATACAAGAAAAAATGGTAATAAATTTATAAAAATGAAACAATTTCATTTAAACATCAATAACTTCCGGGGGAGATGCCAAATGATAAGCCAGTGGAACGGAAAGGGGCCCAACAGTATATAAGTTACCTATGCACACAATGCAATCAGACCATCCTTCAGATGCCAGGATAAAGAACCCTAGAGCTACAAACCTAGAGTCAACCGAAGGAGGATTCCTATGACTCCACAGCAGAGAAAATGGGGAAATAGAGAAACTCTCCTACATAAATTGGGTAGGATCCCTAGCACATAAAAATGTTCAAATCTCCCTGATAAAAAAAATTTTAAACTGATGTTGACTCTACCATTCACTAAACTGAAAAAAAATATAATAGAAGATAGCTTAAACAATGAATGAGAAATTCAACCGGAAGTCATAGAACTGAAGAGCATAGCCAGAGAAATTTAAAGAAAAAAAACACACACCCAATAGAGGAAATTATCAAATAACTTACAGAAGCAGATAGAAACACCCAACAGGCTTAGGGACAAGATGGATCATCTATTCATAAAGAACAGAAGGAAAAAAGCAACCACAAAAAGTCTTCAGAGATCTATGAGACAGCCAAAAGAGAAATAATATCCAAGTTATAAAGGTTCCAGAAAGAAACAAGGGAACTTTAGTAGAAGATACTATATCCAAGAGCTGTGTAGACGTGCAGCATGAGACTCCCTGCCTGAGGCTAGTGCCTCTCTCCTCTGCCCTCACATAAGTCACCTGGGGAACCTACTCCTTCCGGTGGCAGTAGTGAACCAGCCAGGAGAGCCGTGAAGAAAATCTTCAAAAGAAAGGAGATAACTCAGTGAAAATATGCTGTGTAATTATACTCCCTTGGCAAAATGGGTTGTTTTTTTCAGTCTCTATAGGAGATTTTGCTCCCAGACCAGTACACAGGGCTCTTTCACATAACTCTCCCTTACTTAATAGTTGAATTGGAGATTTCTAATGGAAATACTGGAATGCTAATGAGACCAAGACACAGGTTTATCTCTAGGCAAAATAAACACAGGCAGAACATTTATTTCATATTACTTGCTCCAACAAAACTTAAAGAATTAAAATGGAATTATCATAAAATCGATTTGCTCGAGCGGGCCCAGTAACGTCTCCATTGGAGACTTTGTTGTTACTGTGTCTGGCGTATTGAATACTCTCGGTAGCTTGCCGGGCTCTCCAAGAGGGGCGGAGGAATCAAACTCGGGTCGGCCATGTTGGCTGCGTGCAAGGCAAACGCCCTACCCGCTGTGCTATCACTCCAGCCCATAAAATAGCACTGTAACACTGTCATCCTGCTGTCCATCCATTTGCTCAAGCGGGCATCAGTAATGTCTCCATTGTAAGACTTGTTGTTACTGTTTTTGGCATATTGAATACGCCACGGGGAGCTTGCCAGGCTCTGCCATGAGGGTGGGATACTCTTGGTAGCTTGCCAGGCTTTCCGAGAGGGATGGAGGAATCAAACCCTGGTCGGCCACATGCAAGGCAAATGCCCTACCCGCTGTGCTATTGCTACAGCCCATCATAAAATAAGTCAATAAAATCCATTTGTAGGGATTGGCATATAATTTTAAATATGTAAGTTAAAATTTCAAATTATTTAATATGATATAGTAGTCTTTAGGATTTTCTAAGTTTAGTATGTCATCTGCAAATAGTGATAGCTATTTTATCATCATCATATCATCATTATAATATCATCATTATTCAAGTCCTTGATAAACTGCTGTACTGTAGCACTGTCCTCCCATTGTTCATCAATTTTCTCGAGCAGGCCCAGTAACATCTCCATTTTGAGAGTTCTTGTTACTGTGTTTGGCATGTCGAATACATCACGGGTAGCTTGTCAGGCGTTGCCGTGCGGGCGAGATACTCTCAGTAGCTTGCTGGGCTCTCCAAGAAGGGCAGAGGAATTTAACCGGCTCAGCTGGGCTGGCTGCGCGCAAGGCAAAGGCCTTACCGCTGTGCTATCACTCCAGCCCAACTCAAGGTCAAGAGCTTGTAATCATCCAATACTATGTATTCCCTTGCCTTGAATATCTATACTCCACATTTAAGTGAGAACATCCAGTATTCTCCATTTGATATATTTTGTTTATACTTATATACATGTTACCCTCCAGTTACATCCATGTTGCAGCAAACTGCAATGCTTTCATCTTCTCTTAAAGTTGCATAGTATTCCATTTTGGTTATATACCACAGCTCATTTATTCACTTATCTGCCATTACACATTGGTTAAAGTAAAAGTAAAGTAAAGGCCCTCCCGTTATTCATCGATTTGCTCGAGTGGGCCCAGTAACGTCTCCATTGGAGACTTTGTTGTTACTGTGTTTGGCATATTGAATACGTCACGGGGAGTTTGCCAGGCTCTGCCGTGCGGGTGAGATACTCCTGGTAGCTTGCCGGGCTCTCTGAGAGGGGCAGAGGAATCGAACTCAGGTCGGTCATGTTGGCTGCGTGCAAGGCAAACGCCCCACTGAGCACTTGTGGTGGTTGTGGTGGGGTAGTAACTGTGTACATTAAAACCAGAAACATTAAAGCTACATGTGCTACAATGGCATATGCATATATCTTTTTCAATTACTGTTTTTGTATTTTGGAGATAAATGCCAAGAAATAGGATCTCAGGGTCATATAAAATCTCTCATCTTGCTTTTACAATACATCTGCATGTTGTTTTCTGTAGCAGATAAACAAAATGACATTCCCACCATACAAAAAGAGGATTCCTTTCCTCCACATCCCACGCCGGTTGTTTCCACCACAACAACATTGGTTATTTCCAGTCTATTTTTATATAGGCCACTTTCGCTAATGTGAAATGATGTCTCATTGTTGCTTTGATTTTCCTTTCCCTAAGAACAAGTGATAAGGGATGATGAACACTATTTCATATGCCCACTGGACATCCATGTAATTTCCAGGAAGTGTTTATTCATCTCTATTTCTCACTTTTTATGGTATCATTGGCTCTTTTGTTGTTGAGCTTTTTGACCTTATATGTCTTAGGTACATAAAGCTTGTTGAGCTTTATATATCTTTGGTATTAGACCAGATGTATCTATTTTTAATTAGAGCAAATTTCTTTTGCCATTAGTTTGCTATAGTCCTTTTGTTTACTCTGTTTTTTGTTATCTTTGCCAATGAAGTCAAATCATTGAAGATATCTGTGAGGTCCTGTGTAGTTCTGTGTATGTTCTCCTTAGTGTGATGTATCAATTCTGGTCTAATCTTGAAAGCTTTAGTCCACTTGAATTAACTTTTGTATATAATGTGAGGTATGGATCAAGTTTTATTTTGGGGCTGGAGCGATAACACAGTAGGTAGGGCATTTGCCTTGCAGACGGCCAACCCGGGTTCAATTCCTCCATCCCTCTTGGAGAGCCCAGCAAGCTACCTAAAATATCCCGCCCACACAGCAGAACCTGGCAAGCTCCCCATAGCACAGCGGGTAGGGCATTTGCCTTGCACGCAGCCAACATGGCCGACCCGAGTTCGATTCCTCCGCCCCTCTCAGAGAGCCCGGCAAGCTACAGAGAGTATCTCGCCCGCACGGCAGAGCCTGGCAAGCTCCCCATGACGTATTTGATATGCCAAACACAGTAACAACAAAGTCTCCAATGGAGACGTTACTGGGCCCGCTCGAGCAAAGATGCCAAAAGCAGTAACAAATCTCACAATGGAAACGTTACTGGTGCCCGCTTGAACAAATCAATGAACAACAGTAAGACAGTACTACAGTGACTAATCATTGTTCCTAGCACCATATGTGTAAAAAAAAAAGTTTTCCATACCTCTTTTTAAAATTGCTGTTTATATAATTATTTTGTTTTAAAAAAAGACCTTACACAAAGGAACACACATAATACTTTTCAATGATTCACTCCTTAATTTATTTTACAATATGTAGCACTGTAGCACTGTCCTCCCATCGTTCATTGATTTGCTCGAGCAGGCATCAGTAACGTCTCCATTGTGAGACTTGTCACTGTTTTGGCATACTGAATATGCCACGGGTAGCTTGCCAGGCTTTGCCATGCAGGCAGGATACTTTCGGTAGCTTGTCGGGCTCTCCGAAGAGAGATGGAGGAATCAAACCGAGGTTGTCTGCGTGCAAGGCAAACACCCTACCCACTGTGCTATTGCTCCAGCCATTACAGAATAGTACAATGATAATTCTATCATAGAAGAAAAGTATTCTAGAAATAACTATTGAAATACTATATGCAGAATGATCAGGGCTTAGATATGCTACAAAATGATCCACCCACCAGGATTGTGACTAAATAGTTGAGTGCCTGCCTTTCATTGTTTGAGACATAAGTCCCAAAACAAATCTTAAGCAGATAGTTTGGACATATTTATATATGTTCCGGAATCTCTCCATCCCTATTCTGGAGTTTAAACATAGTCTGGAGGACGTTTTGACATCTATATGTCTTCTTGGTAAATGTCTGTTTTAAACTTTTTCTCATGCATTTACCTACTTTAATATGTAAATTAAATACTTTTTAAATGTAATAGATAATTTCAATTACTTTTAGATATATATTCAGGCAAGCTTTGAGAATTCTTCATAAATTCTGAATACTGGTATTTATCAAATAATGACTTTCAAATATTTTCCCCCAGAGTGTGGCTGTTTTGTCCTATTTCAAATACCGTTTTTTAAAAAGTAGTTTGTTGTTGTTGTTGTTGTTAAGTCCTTTAAAGACATAAGTTTCCTTTTTAATAGAATAAATTAGGAATTTTGTAACATCTCTAAAAATATTTTCATTAAGAAATTAAAAAGAATTTATCCTGTGCTTTTCCTATATGCTTTAGGTGTTATATTTAGATAATGGACCAATTTGGAGTTGCGTATGTGTTGAAATTTCCTTCTTTACATATCACTGTATCACTGTCATCCCATTGTTCATCGATTTCCTCGAGCAGGCACCAGTAACATCTCCATTCATCCTAGTCCTGAGATTTTAGCAAGTGACACATTGAAATCTTTTTCAAGGTCAGGGGAATGTGACCCATCATTGTCATTAGGTTTTGGTATATCGAATACGCCACAGGGAGCTTACCAGACTCTGCCATGTGGGCAGGATACTCTTGGTAGCCTTCTGGGTTCTCCGAGAGTGAGAACTAGACAATAAGAAGCTGCGCAGCTGAGAATGTGGCCACACGCTTCCCGGAGCTTGGTTTTATAGTCTCTGGGTCTGGGCCATTGATGGGATTACACAGCACCAGGGACAGTTCGTGGGTGTAATTCCTACTTACTGGAAGATGGGGGACCTGGGTGAAGGAGACCCAGTCCCGATCCAAGCAGCCTTGAAGGTCTCAGCCCCGGGTCTCATACACGTGGGTTCCTCTGCCAGTTCCTTCATGTGTGAGGCTTGTCTGAGAGTGTGGAGAGTGGTCTTAAGCATGGCTGTGGCTGGTTCTGGAGGTCTTCAGCTGCCAGGGCTCTGCTTAGGATGGAAAAGGAAACTCAACACATCCCCCTCCAAGGGGCCCCAGTGAGGACAGCCAAGTGGCGGGGCAGGAGACTCTGCGTTGTTCTCTTCTGGGAGCTTAGTTTTTTAGTCTCTGAGTATTGGCTGTTCGTTACATATAATTTTCAAAGTTCAATGACTCTACTGAATTTCCATTAGAATATTAGTTGCCATATTAGTGGAATGGGCTGGAACGATAGCACAGTGGGTAGAGCGCTTGCCTTGCATGCAGCTGACTCGAATTCAATTCCTCTGCCCCTCTCGAAGAGCCTGGCAAGCTACCGAGAGTATCTTGTCCATAAGGCAAAGCCTGGCAAGTTACCCATGATGTATTCAATATGACAAACACAGTAATAATAAGTCTTACAATTTGTTGTGACACATTATTGCTGTCCACTCGAGCAAGTTGATAAACAATGGGAGGACAGTGCTACAGCAAATAATAAATGGTATTTATTTTTATAAAGGTAAAGGTAAAGGTAAAGGCCCTCCCGTTGATCGTCGATTTGCTCGAGCGGGCCCAGTAACGTCTCCATTGGAGACTTTGTTGTTACTGTGTTTGGCATATCGAATACTCGCGGTAGCTTGCCGGGCTCTCCGAGAGGGGCGGAGGAATCGAACTCGGGTCGGCCATGTTGGCCGCTTGTAAGGCGAATGCCCTACTGCTGTGCTATAAATATTTTTATAAAAATAAATGGTATCCATCTTCCAGTTGCTAGACAGTTACACCCACCAACTCCAGTGTAATCCCATCAACGGCTAAGATCCAGAGACTATAAAACCAAGCTCCCGGAAGAGAACAATGCTGAGTCTCCTGCCCCCATGCCTGGCTGTCCTCACTGGGTCCCCTTGGAGGGGGGTGGGTTGAGTTTCCCTCTCTGCCCTGAGCAGAGCCCTGGCAGCTGAAGACCTCTGGGGCCCAGCCACAGCCATGCTAAGACTACTCTCCACACGCTAGGACAAGCTTCATGCATGAAGGAACCGGCAGAAAAACCCAGGTGTGCGAACCCGGGGCTGAGATCTCCAAGCCTGCTTGGTTCAGGACTGGGTCTCCTCCACCCATCTTCCAGGAGCTAGACAGTTACACCCACCAACTGCCCTGTAACTCCATCAACGGCCAAGATCCAGAGACTATAAAACCACACTCTCGGAAGCACGCTGATGCAAATTCGGCCTCTTATTGTTTAGTTCTCACTCTCAGAGAACCCAGCAGGCTACCGAGAGTATCCTGCCCGCATATATGCCTGACTGGGAACACCTGTAAAAGTGATTAGAGGCTGCTCCAAAAGCCTCCATCCCTCTGAGAGACTGGCAAGCTATCGAGAGTATCCTGCCCACATGGCAGAGCCTGGCAAGCTACCCGTGGCATACTAGATATGCCAAAAACAGTAACAATGATGTTTCTCATTCCCCTGATCCTAAAAGAGCCCCCAATATGCCATCGGGCTACACTAGCATGTGACAGGGATGAATGGAGACGTTACTGGTACCCACTCAAGCAAATCCATGAACAACAGGGTGATAGTGATAGTGATATAAAAATGGAAGAATATATAGTATAATGAAAACCATATTCCCATTAACCCCCGTTGTTCATTGATTTGCTCTACTGAGCCCAGTAATGTCTCCATTGTGAGACTTGTTACTGTGTTTGTCATATCGAATATGTCACGGGTAGCTTGCCAGGCTTTGCAGACGATATACACTCGGTAGCTTGCCAGGCTCTCCAAGAGGGGCGGAGGAATCAAACCCAGGTTAGTCACGTGCAAGACAAACGCCCTACCCACTGTGCTATCACTCCAGCCCACCAATACCTGTACTGATCAATTTTTAACAAACTGCATGTATCATGTCATTTAACACCCCTTTTCCCACTGAAAGAACTTCTTTTGTTTATTTGTTTATTAGGGGGTCACACCCAATGGGACACCTGGTGCTCAGGGGTTATGCCTGTCTCCACACTCAGGAATTATTTCTGGTGGGGCTCAGGGAATCATATAGGATGCCGAGGATCAAACCAGAGTCAGCCATGTGCAAGGCATGTGCCCTATCCTCTGTACTATCTCTCCATCCCACACAAAGCATTTTTTTATGTCAGGGACTGAATCTAGGAATTCAATATATATGAGAACTATGCATTAAACTACTAAACAATATCCCTGCTCCCATCTATCTAGGACTTAGCAGTGTCTTCTGCCCCTGGTTGAATATTAAAGCTTGGGTAAAAACATCTGATTGCTTTTCAGTAGAATAGAGAGACATCATATGGAACTGGCTTTGTTGAGTTACAATAATGTGATCAGGTCATCATAACATATTTAATCCATACTTTTAGTATATGGCTTTCCATTTGCACTACTATGATCATTACAGTGCTATTCACAGTAGCCAAGACATGGAAATAACCAAGTGTTTAAGAAACGATAAGTGGCTGTTGTGAACAGTACAGCAATGAACATACAAGTGCAGATGTCATTTTGACTGAATTTTTTTTTGCTTCTCCAGAATATAACCCGAGTGCCCAAGAACAGATGACTGGTTAAAGAAACTTTGGTACATCTACACAATGGAATACTATGCAGCTGTTAGAAAAGATGAAGTCATGAAATTTACATACAAGTGGTACTACATGGAAAGTATCATGCTAAGCGAAATGAGTCAGAAAGAGAGGGATAGACATAGAAAGATTCCATTCATCTGGGGAACATAAAGTAACAAAATAGGAGACAAACACCCAAGAATGGCCAAGATTAGTACCAGGAGGCCTGCTCCACGGCTTGGAAGCTGGCAGCACATACTGGAGGGAAAGGCAGCTCAGATAGAGAAAGGATGTTACCAAGTAAAGGATGTTTGGAGGATTCGCTCAGGATACGAGATGCATGCTGAAAGTAAACTATAGACCAAACATGATGGCCGCTCAATACCTCTATTGCAAACTACAACACCCTAAAGGAAAGAGGAAAGCAAAAGGGAACTCCCTGCCACAAAGACAGGGCGGGGTGGGATGGATTGGGTGAGGGGGGCAGGAGGGCCACTGGGATCATTGATGGTGGAGAATGGGCACTGGTGGATGAATAATAACTCGATTATTGTATAAATGAAACCCAAGCACGAAAGTTTGTAAGACTACAATTGTACCTCATGGTATTTCACTAATAATAAAAAATAAATAAAAAATAAAGAGATCTAGATGCTCTAAATAAATAAATAAAGATAGTAATCAATAAAACTTAAAAAAAAGGTAAGTGGATAAAGAAATTACAATGTTTGTACAAAATGGAAAAGGACTGAGGTATAACAAAAGATAAAATATGTGATTTGCTACAATGAGAATGCTGAAGCGATAGCACAGCGGGTAGGGCGTTCGCCTTACAAGCGGCCAACATGGCCGACCCGAGTTCAATTCCTCCGCCCCTCTCGGAGAGCCCGGCAAGCTACCGAGAGTATTCGATATGCCAGACACAGTAACAACAAAGTCTCCAATGGAGACGTTACTGGGCCCGCTCGAGCAAATCGACGATCAACGGGAGGGCCTTTAAGAGAATGGAACTACAGGGTTTCATGCTAAATTATATCAGTCAGAGGGAGAGGGACTAATGCAGAATGTTCTAATATGAAGATTATAAAAATATTAATAAAAGAAAAACAAATGGCCTATGGTAACAGACCCTAAGAGTTGTTCTACAGAACTGTTCAGAAGATCTGAGAGAAAAAGCAAAACAGATGAACCTTGAGACATTGAAGAAGTGACTCTGGTGTTGATATGGTATTGGAATATCATTAAGTGGGAGATTTTTTAATTAGCAGTATTTTTAATCATGGTGCCTAAACAAAAATTGGAGGTGGAAATTTTTTTAATTAAAAAATCCAGTTTCCTAGAGTAAATCTGACATAACTATCTTGATTGACCTAGATCCAGTAATAAGAAAATTTAACAAGTTTGCTCGTTTATTCTTTTTATGTTTTAACATGAACACCTCATTGAATTTAATAACCAAGATTTAGAACAGGGGAAGATGTTGTTTCATAGTGTCTTGGCAGAATTTCTCATAGAACAGAATTGTTGCTTGTTAAAAAATAAAATAAAAAGCCTTGATGAGGTATTTATGTAGAACACTGGTGATGATACAAAAGAAAGAAAAAGTTAATGCCTTTTTATATTTTTTGAAAGAAATTGCACTGAGCATAAGGGTCTCTGAGAAATGAGTGGCCTCTTTTAAAAAAAGGAGCGAGGAACTGCTTGGACAGCAAAAGTAACTAGGGCTTTGGAAGCAAGTTTTTCAGGGAGAAACATTTGTCCATAAATTTTCACTGCTAGCTTAGGGTTGTAGGGTTACTTAGAAAACAGATGGCTAAACTTCAGTTTTGAAATATCTTATTCTGTACGATGTGACCCAACCCTCCTTTATTGTAAAATCGCTAAGTAAAAGCAACTATACACACAACCATATGTGGGTGGATCTTGGAGGAAAATCAAAGGCCACGCAGCTGCTGCTCACATAGAATTAGCGTGGCAGAAGGAAGAGACAACTACAGAAGAGGAGCTGTTTTACTAGTAGAATTAAATTAACTTACAATTAAGGGGCATGACCACTCCTCAAACATTACCAGATATCATATCTGATCCACAAATTATATTGAGAAAACCTTAGGCATAATCTTTTATGACATTGAATCTAGAGGCAACTTTGATGATTCAATGCCACTTGGCAAGCAAACGGAAGCAAAAATAAATTAAGCTATATCAAATTAAGAAATTTCTGAATGGTCAGTGATTCAATAAATAAATATAAAAAGAAAAAATAAATAAAATGTTTTGAAAAATTAAGGTGGGGTTCATGCCCAATTCAATCAGCTAATCAGTAGCTGAATAAATAACAGTACTCCTACCAAAAAAAAGAAGTTTCTGAACAGAAAAGTAGTAATTATCAGAATTTTTAAAAACACCCCACAAACTGGGGTGCCCACCACTCCAAAAAGGTTGATGTAATATCCAAGATATATAAAATACTAGTAGAACTTAACCAAAAAAAAAAATCCCATTCAAAAACCGGAGAAGCGATTAATAGAAACTTCCTCAATGAGCACATACAGATGGCAAAAGGCATATGCAAAACTGTTTTGTATCCCTTATCATCAGGAAAATACAAGTCAGACGTTTGAGATATCTTCTCACATCAGTGAGAGACCGATACACCTGATGAAGAACAAAACAATTGAGAGTTGACATGGATATGGGGAAAGAAACCCCTATAAGGTTGACTGATCAATTCTTTCTGTTAAAAATATGGAAACTTCTCAAAAAAAACACTAAGAATTGAGTTTCCATGTAACTCAGCACTTCCCCTTCTGACATCTATCTCAAGGACCCAAAACCTCTATTCAGAAAGGACATTTGTGTTGCTATCATTGCAACACTGTTCACAATAGTTAAGATCTAGTTAAGATCTGGACTCAAGTGTCCAAGAATATATAACTGAATAAAAAAAACTGTCTTATATACACAATGGAACTCCAGTTGGCTACAAGAAAAGAAAAATATTATGCAATATGCTGCAATATGGATGGATCTGGAGATGATCATGCTGAGTTAAGTTAGTCCAAAGGAAAACACAGATACAGAATGATCTCTCATGTGTGGGATAAAAATAAACAAAACAAGGAAATAACAAATGTGGAAAGGCAACATAAACTAAGAATTGGTCTTTAGTTGGAAGGATATCTCTGCAGAGTAAATTGCTGGGGAAATAGAATAGAGTGAATGTGGGCCAGTCTCTGAGGTGTGAGATGGTATCTCATTGTGGTTTTGATCTGCATCTCCCTGATGATTAATGATGTAGAGCATTTTCTCATGTGCTTTTTTTGCCATTCGGATTCCATCTCACACCTCAGAGACTGGCCCACATTCAAAAGAACAAAAGCAACCGATGCTGGCGCGGATGTGGCAAGAAAGGGACACTCCTTCACTGTTGGTGGGAATGCTGACTGATCAGCCCTTTTGGAAAACAGTATGGACGATTCTCAAAAAATTAGAAATTGAGCTCCCATTTGACCCAGCAATACCACTCCTGGGAATATATACCAGACAGGCAAAAATGTATAGTCGAAGTGGCATCTGCACTTGTTTGTTCATTGCAGCACTCTTTACAATAGCCAGAAACTGGAAGAAACCTGAATGCCCAAGAACAGATGACTGGTTAAAGAAACTTTGGTACATCTACACAATGGAGTACTATGTAGCTGTTAGAAAAGATGAAGTCATGAAATTTACATACAAGTGGTACAACATGGAAAGTATCATGCTAAGCGAAATGAGTCAGAAAGAGAGGGATAGACATAGAAAGATTGCATTCATCTGGGGGATATAAAGTAACAAATCACTTAATCACTTAACTTCCCGTTAGTCGTCGATTTGCTCGAGCGGGCGCCAGTAACGTCTCCATTTGTCCCTGTCGCGTGCTAGTGTAGCCCAATGGCATCTCTTCGCTCCGGGAACATGGAGGGCCTCAAACCGATCGTTCATGACCTTGACAAAGAAGTCTGACCATCTGGTAGGTGGGCGGCCACGTGGTCTTTTGACATCCCGTGGAATCCAGTCAGTAACAGCTCTAGTCCAACGGTCGTCTTTAAATCTCATTACGTGACCAGCCCATCTGATTTTCGACACCTTGGCAAATGAGACAGCGTCCCTGATCCTTGATCGTCGACGGATGTCAGAACTCCGGATTCGTTCTCTCATTTGAGTGAAACGTGATATTCCAAGCATAGCTCTTTCTATTCTTCTTTGGGAGACCTGAATGGCGTTCTCATCTTGTTTGCGTAGGGCCCAGGTCTCTGAGGCATATGTTAATGCAGGAAGAACAGTGGAATCAAAGAGATGTGCCCGGAGCCGGAGGTTCTTCGTCCTCTTAGCTATTTCTTCGACGTTCTTGAAGGCGTTCCAAGCCGCTCTCTTCCTCCTGCGCAGCTCGGGTGCCAGGTCATTTGTCATGTTGACCTCTCGACCTAGGTACACATAGCTGTTGCATTCGGAGATGGTCGTTCCATTGAGAGCGAATACCCAAGAATGGCTGAGATCAGCACCAGGAGGATTACTCCATAGCTTAGTGGCCAGTCGGGCATTCTAGAGGAAAGGGCAGCTCAGATAGAGAAGGGAACACCAAATAAAGGGTGTTTGGAGGATTCTCCCAGGAGGGGAGATGCATGTCGAAAGTGGACAATGGACTGAACATGTTTGCCACTCAATGCCTCTTTTGCAGACCACAACACCCAAAAGGAGAGAGAGAACACAGGGGATTGCCCTGCCACAGAGGCAGGGGGGGATGGGGGGATGGGGGTGGGGGGGATATTATCCATGGTGGTGGAAAACGGGCACTGGTGGAGGGATGGGTATCTGATCATTGTATAATCAAACCCAAGCACAAAAAAATGTAAATCTACCACTGTACCTCATGGTGTTTCACTAATAAAAAAAAATTTAAAAAAAAAGAATAGAGTGGAAGAGGATACTAGGATAACGGAAGAGGGAAACAACCATTGGTGAAAGTGTGGTACTAGAGTGGTTTGTGCATAAGACCCTATCATTACCAGTATTTATAAATTGTCACACCTAAAATAAATTTTAAGAGGTTTAAGCTACTTTGGACTGGAGCGATAGCACAGTGGTAGGGCATTTGCCTTGCGCGCAGCCTGCCCGGCTGAGTCGGGTTCAATTCCTCCGCCCCTTTTGGAGAGCCTGCAAGCTACCGAGAGTATCTCGCCCGCAGGGCAAAGCCTGGCAAGCTACCCGTGACGTATTCAATATGCCAAACACAGTAACAATTGTCACAATGGAGACATTACTGGGCCCGCTGGAGCAAATCGATGAACAATGAGAGGACAGTGACAAGCTACTTTATTTGGCTATTAAAAAATACAAATATATCATAAAAGATGACTCCACCGGACTAGAAAATGTGGAAATATGCAAAAAGTTAAAATGGAACATTAGAAAAAATATGGGCATCATGTTTTAAAATTATATACTATACATTCTGATAAAGACCCAGAGACAACTCACAACAGCTATTTGAAACTCTGAATTTGAAAAAGGAAACTAAGCACCTCCAGGAAAGGGCATGAATCTGAGCTTTTGTCTAAGAAGGAATAGATATAATACCTGTCACATAGTATAATCTCATATTCTGATTTTTTTCCCTGGAATTGTGAAGCTTTTAACAGATCAACAAGTTACATTTTAAATGTTTTAAATGTCTTATTAAGATACACAAAGTTATTACAATTTACAAAGTTTTTCATAGTTGGATTTAGACATACAGTGTTCTATCATCCATCCCTTCACCAGTCAATTTCTTTATGCTAGTGTCCCCAACTTTCCTCAAACACTCCAGTCTGACTCCTTGACAAGCACATTTTATTTTTATTGTTTTTTGTGTGTATGTATGTCCTTGTGACGCCTTCAGGGTCAGGGAAATGAGACCCATTGTAATTACTGGTTTTGGCATATCGAATACACAAAGGATAACTTGCGAGGCTCTGCCATACAGGCAAAATACTCTCGGTAGCTTGCCAGGCTCTCCAAGAGGGATAGAGGCTTTTGGGGTGGCCTCTAATTGCCCTTGTAGGTATTCCCATGGTTCAAACCATATTTGAACCTTATCAAATATGGTACGGCAATTCTGGAAAATGGGTATTTAGTGTCTTATAATGTGTTGCGTGGCCGCAAAGCCTATTGTCTGTCATCTACAAGCTATTCACTCGAGTCATCCTGAATCAGATTGGCAGAACACTAGATGAAGGACAACCATGCGAGCAAGCCAGGTTCTGCAAAAGGATTCAGCACCATTGACCATATCCACATGATAACCAAGCTCATTGAGGTTTCTCGGGAGTTCAAGATGCCACTCTGTCTAACGTTCATTGATTTAAAGAAGGCCTTTGATTTTGTTGAGACGGAAGTGGTCATTGACGCCCTAGCCAATCAGGGCATTCAAACTCAATACATCAGGATCCTCCGTGAGCTCTATTACGGATTCACTACCAGGATCTCACCATTCTACAAAGAAGTAATTCTACATCTCACCATTCTACAAAGATGTAAAGAGAGGGGTTCGGCAGGGTGATACCATTTCACCGAAACTCTTCAGTGCCACCCTCGAGAACATCATGTGACAACTGGAATGGGAAGGAATGGGAGTGAAGATAGATGGTCGGCAACTACAGCACCTCCGCTTTGCTGATGACATTGTTTTAATAACACCAAACATTAACCAAGCGGCACAAATGCTGGCTGACTTCGACCATGAGTGTGGAAAGGTCGGACTACAGCGAATCTTATGAAGACAATGTTTATGAGAAACATCCTCGTCCCTGACACTCCATTTGCTCTCAATGGAACGATCATCTTCGAATGCAACAGTTATGTGTACCTAGGTCGAAAAGTCTACATGACAAATGACCTGGCACCTGAGCTACGCAGGAGGAAGAGAGTGGCTTGGAACGCCTTCAAGAGTGTCAAAGAAATAGCTAAGAGGACAAAGAACCTCCGGCTCTGGGCACATCTCTTCAATTCCACTGTTTTTCCTGCATTAACATCCGCCTCAGAGACCTGAGCCCTGCGCAAAACAGGATGAGAATGCTATTCGGGGCTCCCAAAGAGGAATTGAAAGAGCTATGCTTGGAGTATCATGTTTCACTCAAATGAGAGAAAGAATCTGGAGTTCTGACCTCCAACGAGGATCAAGAATCAGGAACGCTGTCTTGTTTGCCAAGGTGTCAAAAATCAGATGGGCTGGTCAAGTAATGAGATTTAGAGACGACCGCTGGACGCTGGACTAGAGTCATTACCGACTGGATTCCACGGGATGTCAAAAGACCGTGTGGCCGCCCACCTACCAGGTGGTCAGACTTCTTCATCAAAGTCTTGAAGGATTGGTTTGAGGCACTTTGTGTTCCTGGAGTGAACAGACGCCATTGGGCTACACTAGCACGCGACAGGGACAAATGGAGAAGTTACTGGCGCCCACTCGAGCAAATCGACAATTAACGGGAAGTCAAGTGATTAAGTGATGTGTGCCCTTTATTTTTTTTTTAATTTTTATTAGTGAAACACCATTAGGTACAGCTGTAAGCTTACAAATTTTTGTTCTTGGGTTTCAGTTATACAATCGAATACCTATCCCTCCACCAGTGCCCATTCTCCAACACCACTGATCCCAGTATCCCTTCCACCCCCATCCCCCCCATCCGACCCTGCCTCTGTGGCAGGGCATTTCCTTTTGTTCTCTCTCTCCTTTTGGGTGCTGTGGTTTGCAAAAGAGGCATTGAGTGGCAATCATGTTCGGTCTATAGTCTACTCTCAGCATGCATCTCCCATCCTGGGAGGATCCTCCCAATGCTTTTTATTTGGTGCTCCCTTCTCTTACCTGAGTTGCCTTTTCCCCCAGCATGTGCGGCTGGCCTCCAAGCTATGGAGTAAACCTCCAGGTACTTATCTCTGCTATTTTTGGGTGTTAGACTCCTATTTTGTAACTTTATGTTCCCCAGATGAATGCAGTCTTTCTATGTCTGTCCCTCTCTTTCTGACTCATTTAGGACAAGCACATTTTAAAGTTTGGTTAGAGTAGTTTGGATCTCATGCTTTATGTTCCATTGGTTCTATGGTTCAGATATATAGATATGTCACAATGTCACACCTCCATTTTGCTAAGGCATCTGCCTCCTACCCCTATTACCTCCACTCCACCTCTTCTTACTTTCTGCCCTCAGTTTCTTTCCATCTTGTTCTTCTCAGTTCTACAATGCAGAAATAAGGGTAATCTGGGTATGCTCCCTTTGATAATTTGCCTTCCCTTGTCCTGTTATTCTATATACCACAGACAAATGAGATCATACAGTACTTGTCTTTTTTCATCTGATTTACTTCACTTTGCATGATATCCTCCAGTTCCATCCATATTGCTATGAATCAATGAATTGCATGATTTCAACAGTCCTTGCAGCTGAATAGAATTCCATTGTGTGTGTGTGTGTGTGTGTGTGTGTGTGTGTGTAATCTACTCATCTATTGTTGGACACCTAGATTGATTCTATATCCAACCTATTGTGCTAAGTACTGTGATGAAAAATGATGTGCATATTAAATGAATTTTCCTGCTAAAAGGAAAAAAAGAAAAAAGAAAAACACAAACGTCTTTTAATCCACTATATTACAGAAAGAGAGTTGGAAAATGCAATGATACTTTCCCATGATTACATAGAACAGATGATATTAGAAACCAGTTTTTCCAATTTCCAGTCCATTTCTTCCTCCTCGTGCTTGAATGACTCAAAAGGTGCAATGGAAACTGTAAACCATGAAGTTTCATGGCATAGCAACATCAGAACTCACCACAGGCCATATACCCAGTGTGTGTCCACATATCACTGGCATAAAGCAAATGTGGAGAATACTTTTAAACTCAGGGCTGGAGCAATAGTACAGTGGGTAAGATGCTTGCCTTACATATCGCCAACCCAGATTCGATCCTAGTCATCCTCTATGGTCGCCTGAGCACTACTAGGAGTAATTCTTGCATGATAAACTGAAGTAATCCCTAAATATCATTGGGTGTGGCCCACAACCAAAATTAAAGAAAGAAAAGAAAGAAAGAAAGAAAGAAAGAAAGAAAGAAAGAAAGAAAGAAAGAAAGAAAGAAAGAAAGATCAAATCTTTTACACTGGAGAAAATCTATGCCCTTTTTGCCTGGTGTGGATATCCAGTCTCTCTCTCTCTCTCTCTCTCTGTCTCTCTCTCTCTCTCTCTCTCTGTCTCTCTCTCTCTCTCATCACAGTGAAATACAGAGTTACAAAGTTGTTCATGATTGTGTTTCAGTCATGCAATGATCCAACATCCATCCCTTCACCAGTGTACATTTCCCACCACCAATGTACCCTGTTTGCCTCTGGCCAGACCTCTGCCCCCCAAGCCTGACTCAATGGCAGAGATTTTCTCTCTTTCTCTGTCTTTCTCTCTCTCTCTCTCTCTCTCTCTCTCTCTCTCTCTCTCTCTCTCTCTCTCTCTCTCTCTCTTTCTCCCATTCCCCGGTCCCTCCCTTTCTCCCTTCTTCCCTCCCCTTCTTGGCATTATGATTTGCAATATAGGTACTTAAAGATTATCATGGTTAACATGTATATCCCTTTACTGACCTTCAGCAAACAGGTCTTGTCCAGAGTGATCTTTTACAATGGTCATTGTCATAGTGGTCCCTTCTCTGTCCTAACTGCCCTCCTTCTCCCGCACTTGTGGCACGCTTCCAACCGTGAACCAGTTCTCCTAACCCTTGTTTTACTGTCCTTGGTTAGTAGTCTTATACTGTGGGGTTTTTTTTTTTACATCCCACATAACAGTGCAATCATTCATTCTAGTGTCTCGTTCTGACTCGCTTCACTCTGATTGATACTCTCCATGTCCTCCATCTATAAGCAAATTTCCCGACTTCATTTTTCCTAACAGCTGCATAATATTCCATTGTGTAGATATACTATAGTTTCTTCATCCAGTTGTTTGTTCTTGGGCACTCAGGTTGTTTCTAGAGTCTGGCTATTGTGAACAGTGCTGCAGTGAATACAGAAGTGCAGATGGCATTTCTGCTGTGAGTTTGTGGGCTCCTGGGAAATATTCCCAGACATAGTATTGCTGGGTTAAATATAATCTCAATTTATAATTTTTTTGAAGAATGTCCATATTCTTTTCCAGCCTGGACCAGTTGGCATTCCTACCAACAATGAATGAGAGTCCCTTTCTCCCCATATCCATGCCAGCACTGATTGTTCTTATTCTTCTTATGTGTGCCAATCTCTGTGGTGTAAAGTGCTATCTCATTGTTGTTTTGATTTTTATCTCCCTGATAAAAATGTAGACCATATTTTCTTGTGTATTTTGGTCACTTGTGTTTATTCTTTGAGGAAGTTTCTGTACATTTCTTCTCCTCATTTTTTATGGGGTTGGAATTTTTTCTTGTAAAGTTCTACCAGTGTATTATACATCTTTCAGATTAACCCCTTATCAGATATGTGTTAGATAAATAATTTTTTCCCATTCATGGGCTTTCTTTGTATCTTGGTCACCATTTCTTTTGAGGTACAGAGCTCCTAAGTTTAATGTAGTCCCATTTGTTTCTCTTTGCATCCACTTGCTTGGTGAGTGGTGTTTCATCTTTGAAGATGCCTTTAGCTTCAATATCATAAAGGATTCTGCCTCTGTTTTCCTCCATGTATTTACAGATTCACATCTAATACTGAGGTATTTAATTCATTTTGGTTTTCTGTTTTGGGGGTTTTTGTTTCCTCCACTCTTTGATTATTTTTAATTTTTTAATTGAAGATCTGGAGCGATAGCACAGCGGTAGGGCGTTTGCCTTGCACGCAGTCAACATGGCCGACCCAAGTTCGATTCCTCCACCCCTCTTGGAGAGCCCAGCAAGCTACCAAGAGTACCTCGCCCGCATGGCAGAGCCTGGCAAGCTCCCCGTGACGTATTCAATATGCCAAACACAGTAACAACAAAGTCTCCAATGGAGATGTTACTGGGCCCGCTCGAGCAAATCGATGATCAACGGGAGGGCCTTTACCTTTACCTTTTAATTGAAGATAAACCTTTGAGATAGACCATTACAAAGCTATTCATGATTGGGTCCAGTCACACAGTGTTTAAACACCCATCACTCCACCAGTATACATTTCCCAGCACCAGTGTCCCCAATTTCCTCTCACCCACCCCCCGCAATACCAACTTCTTTTCCCCCTTTCCCTTTAAGGCAGGCACTTTCCATCTATCTATCTATCTATCTATCTATCTATCTATCTATCTTTCTCTTCCTCTCTCTTCCTCTTCATCCTCTCTCTCTTTCTCTCTCTTCTTTTGAGCATGCAGTTTGCAATACAGTTACTGAAAGGTTATCATGTATATGATCTATGATCTGGAAAAAAATGTCAGAATCAATACTGGTGAAATCTGACTGTCTTTCCCAAACACATTTCTGCTGATAGTCTCCTAGGATCCAAGAGGATGTTGACATCTCAGAAATTGTTGGTTGCAAGTCACCAAGGGACCCAGACTCACAGGGTCTTCTTAAGTAGGTGAACCCAAGTGACTGAAAACAACATTCTATGTCAGTAGCAAGTCCATTGACTTATTCTTCCCTTTCATCACGTCCCAGCATGGGATATTCTTCAAGCACACATTCTCAGTTAATTCACTTATAACAGTCAAACAGCTGTAAATCAGTCCCTCTCAGTTGAAGACCAGTCCCATCTCTACTATGTACATGACCATTGCCAAGTTGTCTGGTTTGTAACCATTCTGTAATCTTATGCATTGCCTCCTGCCCTGCCCTGACCACAGCTTGTCAGCTACTCTTTTTAATCACCAAATCACTGCTTTGAATAAAAGGAAGGTTTTAATTTGAATTTTTTAATTGTAGAAACATTTTTAAAATTTTAATTTTTAAAAAATTTTAGATGTTTTTCTAGCTTGCAACCCCCCAAATAACCTCAATTTATAAGCATAAATTCAGGAGAAAAATTCTGCCCCAAAGTTGAAACAATCAATGTTTGTCAAAGTAATGCTAAATAAATGATTGGAACTCAGTGATTCTCCATGAAGCTTAGCTTCAGGCTGCTGTCAGCTGAGACAATTCTCTTTCACAAAAACTCATTCTGGATACCTGACTGAGAAGACAGTAACACTCATCATTGTCAGAAGTCTGGGGCTCATTTCACCTACCAAATGATGGTTAGAATGATGGGAGATGTGTGCTGAAAGTGGGTAAAGGACCAAATATGATGGTCTTTCAGTATCAGTATTGCAAACCATAATGCCAAAAGGGGGGAGGGGGAGGGGGGGAGAGAGAGAGAGAGAAGGAGGGAGGGAGGGAGGGAGGGAGAGAGAGAGGATAAAGAGAGGGAGGGAGGAAGGGAGGGAGGGAAGAAGGGAGGAAGGGAGGGAGGGAGGGAAGGAGGGAGGGAGGGAGGGAGGGAGGGAGGGAGGGAGGGAGGGAGGGAGGGAGGGAGATATTCAAAGAAGAAAAGTGTCTGCTCATCAGGGAGATGCAGATCAAAACCACAATGAGATACCATCTCACACCTCAGAGACTGGCCCACATTCAAAACAACAAAAGCAACCGATGCTGGCGCAGATGTGGCGAGAAAGGGACACTCCTTCACTGTTGGTGGGAATGTCCACTGGTTCAGCCCTTCTGGAAAACAGTATGGACGATTTTCAAAAAATTAGAAATTGAGCTCCCATTTGACCCAGCAATACCACTCCTGGGAATATACCCCAGAGAGGCAAAAATGTATAGTCGAAGTGGCATCTGCACTTGTTTGTTCATTGCAGCACTCTTTACAATAGCCAGAAACTGGAAGAAACCTGAATGCCCAAGAACAGATGACTGGTTAAAGAAACTTTGGTACATCTACACAATGGAGTACTATGTAGCTGTTAGAAAAGATGAAGTCATGAAATTTACATACAAGTGGTACAATATGGAAAGTATCATGATAAGCGAAATGAGTCAGAAAGAGAGGGATAGACATAGAAAGATTGCATTCATCTGGGGGATATAAAGTAACAAAATATGAGATTAATACCCAAGAATAGCTGAGATCAGCACCAGGAGGATTACTCCATAGCTTAGTGGCCAGTTGGGCATTCTAGAGGAAAGGGCAGTTCAGATAGAGAAGGGAGCACCAAATAAAGGATGTTTGGAGGATCCTCCCAGGAGGGGAGATGCATGTCGAAAGTGGACTATGGACTGAACATGTTTGCCACTCAATGCCTCTTTTGCAGACCACAACACCCAAAAGGAGAGAGAGAACACAGGGGATTGCCCTGCCACAGAGACAGGGGGGATGGGGGGATGGGGGTGGGGGGATATTATCCATGGTGGTGGAAAACGGGCACTGGTGGAGGGATGGGTATCTGATCATTGTATAATCGAAACCCAAGCACAAAAAATTGTAAATCTACAACTGTAAAAAAAAAAAGCAATAAAAATAACACCTGGCTTGAGCAAAAAAAAAAAAAAAGGAAAAAGAAAAAGAAAAGTGTCTGCCCTAGAGGAAGACTGGTGTGGGGAGGAGGGGGAGTGGACTCTAGGAGTATATAAGTGGTAGGAAATGCATCCTTATGGAGAAATGGGTATTGGAACATTGTATGACTGAAACTCAATTGTGAAAGCTTTATAAATGTATCACAGTAATTCAATTTTTAAAAATTAATTGGATTTTTTTAAGTTAAAAGAAAGAAGTCTGGGGCTCCCAGAGTTTCATTTGGACATATGTCCATTATCCTAAAGACAAACTCAGAATTCATGTGCTGCTATTTTCCAAACACCATTAGCCAAAGCTAGTCTCAACACAAACTCCCCATAAGGAGATTGCAGAAGTAAATACTCCACATGGAAGTAGTGAGAAAATGAATGTAGGTAGAGAGAATGAGTGTCTGCTGAGTATGATCTAATCCACAACTCTGGTGTACAGGCCAGCTATTAATTTCAATTCCATTTCAACTAGACATTCAAGGTTACCTGCATTTCCATATTGCTATATCCCTTACCCAAAATAAAAAGTTTGACAGTAATGCTACTTCAATGGTAGAGTAGATGTTTATCACAACAAAACCTGCCATAGGTCTCTGCTCACTGTCACCTACCCAGTATTTTATACCATTGCCTACACAGCAGGAGCTAAGAGATGTAAGATTAAGTCTTTCTACTAGTCACGTACAGTCACCACTAGAAATAGCAGCATGGATCAACGATGTGCAGTTAAGAGACACACAACCACAAACATTTTTGCACATATGCCAGTGCCACTGGGGAAACTCCAGCTTGTGGTCTGGACTTTTATGTGGAGTTTCACTTGAGTATTTGCTTTGGAATGTAATAAACACAGCTATTCACAGGACGATCATCACATGGTAGACTGCTACCACAGAGAATACAATCTGTTCTGTAGGGACATCTCCTATTCAAGCTGAATACCTGCCATTTCTTCAAGTTCTCACAGCATAGTTCTGTGAGCTTCTACTTCTCAATAATTAGGAAAGGAGACAATGCATTTGTTGTATACAACTCTTCCTTTGCCTCTTTCCTCGGGCATAATCACCTTGATTTTGTTTTATTTTCCAATGTAAAAATGATTGGGAATGGAGAGATAGTATAGCAGGTAGGGCACTTGTCTTTTTTTATGTAGGAGTATTGCTATTTATTCAGCCATTGATTAGGCTAAATGAATTGGGCAGGGCACTTGTCTTGCACCAAACAAACCCAAGTTTGATTCCTGGTATCCCATATGATCCTCTGAGTCCTGCCAGGAGTGATCTCTGTGTACAGGGGCAGGAGTAAATCCTGAGCACCATTGAGTGTGATCAAAAAAAAAAAAAAGAAAGAATAAAATAAAATGTTAAAAAATCAAGAAGTAGGGAAAGGAAGATGTGAACAACTAAACATTGGGATAGGGAGGGATAAAGGTCTGACTAGAGTTGGTCAGTAGAGTTAGAACTTCTACTCTCCTCACCGAATTACATCTTTTAGTAAAAGGCATTTCTTTAGCAGCAAGCTGACTCAGAACCGGCCTCAGATTGTATATGCCTGTCATTTAACTTTTTCATATCATACTGAAAAGAGCAAATATGATTGTTTTTTCTCCCTTTTGGGAAATTAGAGAGAATTTGAATCCCCTCAGACTTCAGCTAAGGGAAGTTAGCAGGAGAACTGAACGAAATTAACAACCAACCACAAAATCCCAAAGATGAGACCATACAGGGTAACAGAAGATGCCCCTAACATGTAATCCCACAGATGCTGGTTTCAGTCCAGACTCTGCTCCTTCCTCTGTCATTGGGCAAATCTGGTTAATGAAACACTGCCTATGCTACTTGTTGCTGTGTAACAAACCACCTCAAAACTCTGATTTAGAATAATAACCATCTTAATCCAACTCACAATTTTGTGGGCAAATTAGGGCAGTGCACAGCAGGACAGAATGTCTCTTTCCCACATTGTCAATGGCTTCAGATATTTTAGTACAAAGGACTGAGAACTGTCCACATATGTTGAGGTCTAGATTCTGGTTGCCGGTTAATCTTTTGGGCTTTTTTTTTAAGTCATGTTTAATGGGTCTAGAATATCCAAAGTAACTGTGTGCAGAGATTATTTGAAACACCCCTAGTGGCCAAGTTTTATAATATAAATGAATCGAGCAATTAACAAGTGAGGGTGTGGTTCTGGATTAATGCTACCAACACTGGCCTATACTGCATTGTGAGGCCAGCCACTAAACCATCTAGCTTGGTTGACAGAGTTTTACCAGGAGTGGTGTCCAGGCTCCATAAGTATTATTTGAGAAGTCTCTAAAAGAGATGAATAAAGGACCTGCAAAAACCATTTGACAGCCACCTACATAATCCACTCTTGCCACCCTGCAAAATAGTCTCTATTGGGCAGCCAGAGTTATTCCTTCAAAGCACATATCTGATGTCACTTCTCATAGCTTTTTCCACCAACACAATCAAAATGGTCACCTCTCCAGCCCCAGCCCAGTGTGAAGACCTGTGATCTCCTTTTATGTGTTCTGGCATCATAGGTCTTCTGTTATCTCCTTCTGATTCCCATGTTCCTTCCTTCGGTCACGGCATTGGTCCTCCCATTGTTCATCGATTTGCTCCAGTGGGCCCAGTAACGTCTCCATTGGAGACTTTGTTGTTACTGTGTTTGGCATATCGAATACATCACGGGTAGCTTGCCAGGCTCTGCCGTGCGGGCGAGATACTCTCGGTAGCTTGCCGGGCTCTCCGAGAGGGGTGGAGGAATCGAACTTGAGTCGGCCATGTTGGCTGCATGCAAGGCAAATGCCCTACCTCTGTACTATCGCTCCAGCCCTATCATAGATAATTTTATAAGTTGTTCTCTTTGCCTATTTCTTCCCTTAATTGCCTAGGTATCCCCTATGAATTCTCTTTCCTAATGTACTAGAAACATTTGTACTTTTCAATGTTTTAATGAAAGCTTTGTTAATATCTGTCTTCCTTATTAACATGTAGTAAGCTTTTAACTCATCATTATATTTCCAATGCCCATCTCATTCCTTGGCACTTAATAGGGTTTTGTTATTCTTAGCTAAGTCTGGATATGAAAGCCATATCTAATGCATGTTAGCTATGCAAGCTCAAGTAATTACCATTATTTTGCTTAATATTTTAAACTGTAATATAGAGGTGGTAACACATCCCAGGGTTACTATGAGAAATAAATATGTTTAATATATCCTAGAGAATTAATGTATCCTAGAGAATACAGAATAATGCTCAAACTATTTGATAAATGAATGCATAATGTGATTTCTCAAAGGATCCTGATGCTAAAATAATCCTAGGGCTATTCAGCTTCTTCTTCTGATTTAACTTACCTCCTCAAATTCTACTAGGGTTTTTTTGTTTCATCTAAATGAGTTAGCCCAATCCAAGTTGACCTATTTACTTGACCATTCTAACAGCTCACCGTTTATTGAGTTCATAATCAACATATAGTTTAATACTGATCTAGTGGCCGAGAGTGCCCACTGTCAGTGATGGACAATCAAAGAAACAGGGCTACAGGCTTGTTGATAATCAGTTACCATGTGCTCAAGTCTCACAGTGTTATAGAGAAATTGTGAAAGGTGGGGATAGCAATTATACATAAATGTGGTTGAACATTGTCATAACAATGAACAGATGTAAAGCCCTTCCTTCAGGGGAAGTTCTTCTAGGAGATTAACTCGATGACAAAATCTCATCTGGGTGCTCAGCAGTCTAGATTTCTGCCAGGAGATCCAGCCAGGGGCAGAATTCCATTTAAGAGCATATTGCTTTCTCCTTTCCTTAGCTAGTAATACATTTAAACAGTCGTCTTAAATTTACTTCTTAATAATATTTCTAATCATTTTGTTTGCACACAGTAAGAGACATATTAAGCTTAAAGTTTGACTCTTCCTGGGAACATCTTGTATATATCCCAGACTACAGTCCTCGGGCCAGGTTAGTCTTTCCTAACCCCAACAGGGTCCTTGTTTAGTTACTTCTTTTTGGGTAATGACAGAGTTTGTTCCATGTCTGTTCTCTTAACTTATTATACTTTATTATACTTTTTATAGCACTTAGACTGTCCATTTTCCATGACAGGGTAGCTTGCAGCTTGCCCTGGGTCCATCCAGTCCCTCACCGGGACCCTCCTTTTGGAAGTATTAGGAAGTAAGAGCAACTGAGGCTTAAGCCAAGTAAATATGACAGATGCCCAGGAGTAAATATTATTCAGAGTCAATTAACTCCCATGTTACAAAAGCACAGCATTAACTGTCTTCCTGTAAAGACAAAAAGGACAGTGCTGTACAAAAAGGACATTGCTCTAAAACTATGCAAAGAACATTAAAAGAGAGAGAGAGAGAGAGAGAGAGAGAGAGAGAGAGAAGCAATATTTCACTTGTTTACTCAAAATCCAAAGCCCTGAGAAGAATTTTTTACTTTACAAGTTACAGGGTCTGATTTGGGTATATAAGTGATTAATAGATAAGAAAAGAAGAGCACTATGCAGAGCCTGGCAGCTTGCGGCAGAAAAGTGAATGGACTATGCGTTAATCCATGGCAACATGCCTGCCTGGGAGGGAAAGGGTGTTGCTCCCTTCCACCTTTTTCCCTCTGGACAGCAAGATGGCGGCCCCCTCGGAGCTTTTTGGAAAGCCAGGTATGAGCCTGTTGTGACGGGGCAATTGAAACCTCATGGGAAGGGGGACATTCCTGGCTCGTCCTTCACGCCCTACCAAGGTCACAAGTTGCTCCCCATGATCGGCTCTCTGGCATGGCCATGGCTCCAGAGCCACAGAAACCAATCTCATAATTATCTGACTCTCAGCAGAAATACTTCCATGCTTAATAAGTAAAATATCAGAAATGCAAAATTGTGCGGCCGTGATAGACATCATATGATTCTCATAACCAGCTGTAGAAAACAAATTATTTCACAATGCCTTTTTAGCAGGTCTTATTTGGGGGTGTAAACTCTAAATAATAATGGTGCATCTTTTGTCAAAACAATGAATCTAATCAAAGTAGATAGAGTGTTAACTAGAATTCATCTGCCTCACAGGCATTGGGAGGGTTGGGAGTGGGGGTATATTGGGGTTCTTGGTAGTGAAAAATAAGTACTGGTGAAGGGAAATGTGTTTAATGATTGCATGACTGAGATTTAAAACTGAAAGCTTTGTAACTTTTCCCACAATGATTCAATAAATAAATATAAAATAAAAAGAAAAGAAGAGCACTAGGGAGAGGTTAAAGATAAAAACGGAGGATTCGAAGTGCCTGATGGAATTGGGTGTGCCTTGGGAGCACTGTGATGGTTGTCACTCAATAAGCCTAAGCTCCCTGTGGGAGGAGCAAGGACAAACCAACATTACTTCTTAAAATGCTTAGAACTGTAATCCAACAATCCCTTCTATGACATTCGAATCCATAGACTCCACTTTGTGCATATTTCACAAATTCCCCCAGAAGGAGACTAAAAGTCAATCTGGTATATTAAAATGGTTCAAGCTTTAGGTCCAAATGGTCTTTTCATTTTACTATCTGTTATCTGTGTGACCCTCAACTAATCTCTTAAATCTCGCTAAGCCAGTGATTCCCAAATATGGTAGCTACTGTAAATCCCTGTCATTTTTATAAGAATTCTTTTGAATACCAATGCTTGTCTTCTTCCCCCAGACATTTCTATATAATGAGTAAAGGTTGCCACAGAGGCTTGGGGATTTTTTTAATCCCCTTAGAGGATTCTATAGCTACATTTAGAAAGTATTGCTCTATCCCAGTGAACTGAACTGAGGGTCATATTGTCCCCCATTAGTCCCCAGGATATTCCGAGGGGCCACAAGTGATGATAGGTGAAGGGTGGTGGAAACAAGGATGGAAGGGTTCCACAATCAGAAAAAAAGCTCGCGGGGCTGGAGTGATAGCACAGCGGGTAGGGCGTTTGCCTTGCACGCGGCCAACCCAGGATCCATTCCCAGCATCCCATATGGTCCCCCGGGACCCGCCAGGGGTAATTCCTGAGTGCATGAGCCAGGAGTAACCCCTGTGCATTGCCGGTGTGACCCAAAAAGCAAAAAAAATAAGAAAAATGCTCAAGGGGTCAGAGAGATAATAGTAGGCATGGTTCTCACCTTGAATGATGCTATGGACCCAGGTTTAATCTCCAACATCCTATGTTGTCCCTGAGACCACCAAGAGTGATTCCAGAGCAGAGAACCAAGAATAACCCCTGAGTATCACCAAGTGTGGTGCAAAAAACACAAAATGAAAAGAAAGCAAAAAGGTTGAAACATTGCTCTAAACGATAAATTTTTCCATCTGTAAAACAATGGTGATGACAGACGTAGTAATGAAGAGTTAAGGAGATATTTTACTAAGATAGTAAACCATATGTAATTACAGAATGAGAATGAGTCACTATTAGCAGTGATGAAATACACAGTGTAGAAATATACAGTGGTCTAGAGAGAGATGAGATGGTGAAAATGCAAGAAGACTCCCACTAGCCTAACTGGCCACGTAGTGGTTATATCCCTTTAAGGGTCGGCTCCATTTCTATTACAAGCTGTACAAGCTGGAACTTTTTCTGTCCTGTTAAAGGCCCTTTCGACAGAGACAGCATTTTCTTTCGACTCACTTGCAAGTTGCACAGACACTTGCATTTCTTTTCTCCTAGCAAGGAAGCAAAGATAACAATATATCCTAGGAACAGAATAACTAATCAGGAAAACGTGTTGGGCCTTTCCTATTTTCCAGCACTAGTTTAAATGTGTGGATGAAATTTTGATATCAAGTTTCATCTGAGCCTTTGTAGCTATTTTGGGTCAGCTACATGGCAGAAGTTTGGGCCTGGCAGAGAAGGATAAAACGAGGCCAAAAATAAACAGGAGACCATTATAAAAATGTTGTAAGTGCCAAAAGCCTGAGTTGTTAAAATTGCAACATAATGGAGTAAAATTTTACAAAAGAGACTTTCCAGTGGTGGTGACGCTAAGTGTGTCGGGAGGAAGGACTTCCAGCACAAGTCCAGACAGTGAAGCTAGCCCCCGGAAAATAAGCCTTCCAGGCAGCTCTGAAAACCCCCACCCAAGCTCTTTACCTTTTATCATCCATCGTGAGTTAGGAGCTTTGATTATTTTTTGGAGGGATCCCATAAATGGAGAGTACAGGCTGGATAACCAGAGAATTTTTCATAATAACTAATTGGGCCACTAAGCCTTACACCATATTCAGCAAATGCTGCTCTAATTAACCTTCTCCTGTCCCAGACACGCTCTTCCTGGTCTTCTCTCAATATTCAGCTATTCCGCTGTGCTCTTGGGCACATCTCTTCATTATTTATGGCCTTATTTCTCTGTGCTCCAGAAAAGGTGGTGATTTATTCTTAGTGTAGACCTGTGCTGGAGGCTCCGGAAAGGCAGCACTAGGGGTTGGGCTTCTCTCTCCTTGCTCGGTCTCTCTGCCAGTCTCAGCCTGTTCTCCCCAATTAGGAACTGCTACCAGTTGTACATGGACGGATTTATGCATAGCTGGAGACCAGCTAGTCTCCCACTGATTACATAAAAGAAGAGTGTGCTCCATGTCAAAAAATCCTCTGCATACAGTCCAACTGTTTTCTTGGAAATAGCTTCCTTGACCCAGGCCTATAATGTTTTTTTTTAGCCTTGAATTTTATGGGCCTGATGAAAATCTGTCAACATTTTCTTTGTAAGACTTATTTGGGGTACAGCATATTTCTGAGTGTGCGAACGTTTAGAGATATTTCTAACAACAAGTGCCAAGAGAATGCACTGGAAAAGAAGAGACAGAAGAACAGGCTAAATGACCACCTACTTAGTGGTCTTCAAATACTTAGGCAAATATGATATTCTAACAACATTTGTGAAGTAGCTTGATTTTAGATTTAATTGTGCTCTCTGTGTTCATGAACCTATTCCAGGAGCCATTGGCACTGCTAAGAATCAGAGGATGGCCCAGGGCCACAGCATTTTCAGCCATAACTAGGCTAAGCTGATCAAGGTGATGTGACAGACTCTGCATTCCAAATCTACATCAGATCACATGCTCAGTTTTTCCTAAAGATTCACCTTCTTGGAGCTGGACAGAGAGTACAGTGGGTAGGATACTCACCTAGCCTACAGCCGACCCCGGTTCTATCTCCCACATCCCACGGTCATCCAAGTACTGCCAGGAGTGATTCCTGAGTGCATAGCCTCTGAGCATCACAGAGTATAGCTGCCCAAAAAATATTTACACTTCTCACATTTATGGTATACCTTAGGTTGTGCTGACAAAAGAAGAGGCAATGACAAAGTTCTGATGGACAAGGTCTACTTTAATCTATTTATTCAATCTCAGAACTGAGCAGCTTGCAGCAAGGATGGCTCCAAACCATGCACCAGGCTGATTTCACCAGGCACCTCATATGGGAGCAGGTGTCCAGTCTCTCCAACTGCACCAGATGAACCCCGGCAGCCCAAACTTCCAAAAACCAACCTCAGATACCCTCAAGGCCAATCTTCACAGGCTCATCCCATACAAGAGACTAAATCCAAAAAAAAAAAAAAAAACAGGTCTGCAGAACCAGTGACTGAAAATGCCACACCAGGCCTCATGGGGTCATGACTGGGCTGTTCTTCCCATCTCCCTGCCCTTCTGGGGTCCTGGCTGTCACACCTACAAACTGCCTCCAGTACCATTTAAGCGCATTAATGGCCATGATCCAGAGACTCACAAATGAATCTTGGAACCAAGCAGTTTGCTGCAAAAACGGCTCTGGATCCCAATTATTTAAATTTTTACAATCCCAGGAGCCTGCGGCCACTTTTGTAGCCATGTGATATCTCATGCTATTTTTATTCTCTTTTGTTGGCCCTCCCGTTGATCGTCGATTTGCTCGAGCGGGCCCAGTAACGTCTCCATTGGAGACTTTGTTGTTACTGTGTCTGGCATATCGAATACTCTCGGTAGCTTGCCAGGCTCTCCGTTGAATCACTGTGAAATGGACCCTTACAGACATCTTATGCTATTCATAACAAGCAATACAAAATAAACTATCTAGCATCTGCCTGTGGGGCAGGCTTGAGTGGTGATGGGAAACTTCAAAACAATGCTGGTGGAAAGGGGTAATGGTGGTGGGATTGGTGTTGAAATATTAATCACTTAATCACTTAACTTCCCGTTAGTCATCGATTTGCTCGAGAGGGCGCCAGTAACGTCTCCATTTGTCCCTGTCGCGTGCTAGTGTAGCCCAATGGCATCTGTTCGCTCCGGGAACATGAAGGGCCTCAAACCGATCGTTCATGATCTTGACGAAGAAGTCTGACCATCTGGTAGGTTGGCGGCCACGCGGTCTTTTGACATCCTGTGGAATCCAGTCGGTAACAGCTCTAGTCCAGCGGTCGTCATTAAATCTCATTACGTGACCAGCCCATCTGATTTTTGACACCTTGGCAAATGAGACAGCGTCCCTGATTCTTGATCGTCGACGGATGTCAGAACTCCGGATTCTTTCTCTCATTTGAGTGAAACGTGATATTCCAAGCATAGCTCTTTCTATTCTTCTTTGGGAGACCTGAATAGCGTTCTCATCTTGTTTGCGTAGGGCCCAGGTCTCTGAGGCATATGTTAATGCAGGAAGAACAGTGGAACAAATAGTTTAACATGAGGTTTTTTAGTATAGGACTAGAAAAATAGTACCAAGTTGAAGGTGCTGGCCAGAAGACAGTGTGGCTGTTGCAGCCCAGGCCCAAATCCCGGTATGTTATGTGGTCCTCCGAGCACCACCAGGAGGATTCATAAGCTCAGAGCCAGGTTAGGTCACAGTGCACTTCTTAGTGTGATTCAAAACCCGATAACAATAACAACAATAATAATAATTAATAAAATATAAAAATTAAGTAAAAGGATACATGTTAAATATAAAAAATTACTTGACAAAGGGCTAACAATTCAAGATCTATAAAGTACTCATAAACTAAAAAACTTTTAAAATGTCATCAAGAAATGGAAGAGGAGTTGAACAGATACTCAAATAAGACATATAGGTATTCAAGATAGGAAAAGTGTTAATCATCACTTAATTAGCAGGGTAATGCAAATCAAAATGACAATGAGACATAACTTGGAATAACTTACATCAAAGAAGTCCAGAAAGAACCAGTACTATCAGAAATAGAGAGTAAAGCCTCATTTAACATTGGTGGGTTTGTCTTCAGGTTCAGAACCTATGGAAAACAGTTTGAAGACATCTCAAAAAAACTAAGACTTGAATTTTCATGTGACCCAGAAATTCTATTCCTTGATATTGATCCAAACAATAATGCAAATCTCTGTTTATTGAACTGCTATTTTCAATAACTAAAACCTGAAAATAATTCAAATGCCCAATAACATGAGTAAATAAATTGTATACATATATACATATATGTATTTATGTGTATATATGTATACACATACACACACACAATAGAATGCTACTCAGTTATGAGAAAAGATGAAATCTCACATTTCCTGTAACTTGAATGGAACCAGACTATACCATATTAAATGAAGTGAGTCAGACAGAGAAAAACAAATATAGGATTATCTCATTCATATGTGGAGAACAGAGAAACAAATCAAGGAAACAGAAAAACCCTTAAGAATATGCCAACAGAATTTTCTGCTATGGGGCAGTGGAGGGGTTGTGTAGAGAAAGAACTTAGAGATAGTGGTGGAAAAATGTTGGCACTCTAACGGTATCTGGTGGCAGGTGTGGTTTCATAACATTGTATGCTTAAGACAGTAATATTAATACTTTGTTAATTTTGATGACTTAATTAAAAAAAGTAAAAAAGTAAAGTAAAAGTAAAGGCCCTCCCGTTGATCGTCGATTTGCTCGAGTGGGCCCAGTAACGTCTCCATTGGAGACTTTGTTGTTACTGTGTCTGGCACATCGAATACTCTCAGTAGCTTGCCGGGCTCTCCGAGAGGGGCGGAGGAATCGAACTCGGGTCGGCCATGTTGGCTGCGTGCAAGGCAGACGCCCTACCCGTAGAGACTAAGTGCATATGTATCTTCTCTTGACCAGTAATTGAGAATCAGAAAACATAGAGAAAGTTATTATTTTTGTGGGGATGGGGGTTGGCTTTTTGGGTCACACCTGGCATTGCTCAGGGGTTACTCCTGGTTCTTCACTCAGGAAGTACTCTTGGAGGTGCTCAGGGGACCATATTGTATCCCAGGGATTGAACCCGGGTCAGCTGCATGCAAGGCAAATGCCCTACCCACTGTACTCTTGATCCAGTCTCGAAAGTCATTGATTTTTGAAGTCAAATTTGGTAAGATTAAACTCATAAGTAAAGAGGGAGGGAAAGAAATAAGGATAACTAGTGTTCCCCCTATTTCTTATTTCTTATGTGGGGGGAGGAAATAGGGATAACTTGGGTCAAAGGGGTTGAAGTACGAAACTCAGGGATAAGATTCTTCTCTTGGGACAGACATAGAAGGACTGCACTCACTTGTGGAGTATAAAACAACATAACATGAGGCCGACTCCTAAGGACAGTAGAAACACGAGACAGATAGACTGCTCCATAGCTAGAAGCCTGCCTCATGAGCAAAGTGGAGAAGGCAGCTGGAATAGAGAAGGGATCACTAAGAAAAAGATGGCTGGAGGAATCGGTCGGGATGGGAGATGTGTGCAGAAAGTAGATAAAGGACCAAACATGATAACCTCTCAGGGTCTGCATTGCAAACCATAATGCCCAAAAGTAGAGAGAGGTATGGGGAATCATATCTGCCATGGAGGCAGGAGGAGGTTGGGAAAGGGGGTTATACCGGGGATATTGGTGGTGGGGAATGTGCACTGGTGGAGGGATGGGTGTTTGATTGTGTGATTGTAACCTAAACATGAAAGCTTGTAACTATCTCATGGTGATTTAATAAGATTAATTAAAAAAAAAAGATTTTTCTCTTGCAGTCCTTTAAACCCTGACCTACTAAATCCCAACTACATCTCCCAGAAGATGCATGCTTTCAATTTTATGTGTTTTTTCCTCCCAAGATACTAGGTTCTGCTGCATCACCACAATGTATGGTGTCAAGTTTTCTACATTAGAGAAATCATGGTGGCTATCATGCCCAGCATATAATACTCCTCACCCTGTGAAAACTATCTTAGTGATTATGACTCATATCAGCTTAGTGTATTTCACACTTTTTAAGAAGTTGTGATTTATTTTTCAAGAGGAACAGTCCAGTAGGAAAGTTGGCATAAGAGTTAGAAGATCAAGGAAGATATCTGAGCTGGAGACATAAATTTGAGAATCTCAGTCTTATAAATAGTACTAAAGCGTGTGATCTATATGTGATAGCATCTAACTGTATATAGGATAAAAGTAAATAAATGAAAGTATTAAACTCCTGGATACAGAACATAAAAGGAAGCTCATAAGTGAGAAAAAGAATGGATAGTCAACATTAAAGACAATGTTGTCCATGGAAGGCAGACGAAAGAAGTATTTCCAGGAGAGAAGAATCAACTGTGCCCAGTACTATATAGGGAAGAATAAAATGAAGATTGAAAATGAGCTGTATATTACAATAATGAAAACTTTGATTATCCATAAGGATTAGAGTAAAGAAATAAGGAATAGATTGGAAATCAAAGTAACAATAATGGTCAGAGATGGTAAGTCAACATAATTTCTTTATGTGTTAATTTCCAACATAAATCAAAAGTATGATTCCTATTCTCTCTGTGTGTCTCAATGTGTCTCTGTCTGTCTGTCTCTGTCTCTGTCTCTCTGTCTCTCTGTTTCACTGTCTCTGTCTCTCTCCATCTCTCTGTCTCTCTATCTCTCTTTATCTCTCTCTGTCTCTCTGTCTCTATGTCTCTCTCTCTCCCTCTCTCCCCCATAATCTCCCTATATAGGCTTATACCCTCTAATATTAGAAGCTAATTCAACTTTTAGGGCCATTAACTGCTTTGTGATATATTTCACTTTAATTTCACTTTAATGTACAACTTCACAGTCACAGTTTCATTTAACAATTTGGAATAAATTCTTCATTATGAGTGTCAGACTGGCAACTAGAAAATATAGTTTATTTGGAGGATAATGTTTCCACTAAATTACTGCTCCCTTCAGTATATCAGGAAGATGACCCCAAAGACCTGTGTCATTACTCTGTTGACTCTGTTGACTTTGTTAATACGGGTAAACACAATCTCTTTGATAGACAGAAGCCATCAGGGGGTTGGGGGGCGGGGGGTGGCGCTGACTGAATGCTGAAGTACGTTTAAACCTGCCTAAACAGGGAAGTAATTTAGTCGGTCATCTGTGTCCAACAGTAAACAAATTATAAAGGAGCAAATAAATGAACCGTTCCCATTCTTACCAAATTGGTTGTGTAACACACTTTAGTTTACTTAGGGTTTGAGAGCTCACTCAAGGGTACACACAACAGCCTTCTGCCTTGAAGACCAAAGAAGAAAGCATACAATTCATCACTTTACCAAGAGGGATAAGTACTGTTTCAATTAATGTCCTAAGCTCTAATGAAGACAGTAGCCATTAGTTAACAAAACAAACCATTAGGATGGGAGTAGAAATGGCAGTATATTTCAGATAGGTGGATGGCTACTGGTTATTAGCCACAACCTACAAATCCTGAAAAAAAAGTAGGTGTAAAATGTGCTCTGAGACAGAAAGTTCTTCTGTTAAAAGAATTTGTTTAGCTCTATGTTTAAAAGAATTAATTTAGTCTATCAGCAAGGCTTGTCTCAAAAGCATAATGTTGCAAAGAGTGAAAAAACGAGTAAAAAGATTGATGTAACTTTATAAAATATATAAACTGACACAGCCACCAGCATATTGACTCAGTCACTGGTTCTGATCTACTGACTCCCAAGTAAATCTCCCAGGAGGTGCATGCCAGGCAGCAAAAATTCATGCAAACATGTGCCAGCACTATTGAAAATTCTGAGGAACCTTTTGGAGACAGGCGGGCTATGTACATTCCCAGCCAAATGCCCAGCAGCCACGACCACACCCCACCACTGTAGCCATGTTAAAGACTCAACTCCACCACTTCACAAATATTCTCTGCAAAGATGCCAAACTGCAAATAATTCCCAGTATCCCAGTGCCCAGGCACTGATTTTCATCTTGGACCTTTGTTATCTAATCAATTTCAACTCTAGAATTGTATCAACACTTTTATATACATTAAAATATGTAAAAAAAGAAGTAATAATAAAATTTATGAACCATTTAGATAGCATTTACAAAATCAAATGCATATTGGTTATTAGATATGGATAGTTATGGATGCTCGATAGATATCCTTAGAGAGGTTTGTAATGACACGCATCAAATTAGTCACAGTGGTCCTCTTCAGAGGTACTGAGAAAGGAAATGAGACAGAAAAGTATACTTAAATAGAAAATGAACAATAAATTCTGGGTAGTAAAGATATCATTTATATTTTGTTTTCCTTTTAGTTAAAAACATTTTTGATAAATTATAATATTTAAAGAAGCTTCTTGGTAGTAGTTCAAGTAAGAATTCTCCCCACTCCAGTGGGGCTGGAGTGATATTACAAAGGGTAATATCACTTTCCTTGCGTGCAACTGACCCTGGTAATATCCCCAGAACCACCCTACGCACCCCCAGGAATGACCCCTGAGCAAAGAGCCAAGAGTAAGCCCTGAGTATTGCTAGGTGTGACTGGCGGGGGGGAGGAGCTAGTAAGACACTAAGTGAACACAACTCACAATGTGATCCTGAATCATTGTAACAACAGAAACCTACAGAAAAAAGGGGGAAATCCATTTTTAAAGTATCAGTGATATTCAAGTACAAATTATTGGCGCTGAAGTATATCATCTGGGGGCACTTGCCTTGCATGCAGCCAACCTGTATTCAGTCCCCAGCATCTCACATGGTCCCTTGAGCAATGCCACAAGTGATCCCTGAGTGCAGTCAGGAGTCAACCCTGAGTACCACTATCCCCCCCAAAAAAGCAAATCCAAATTATCATGTTGTGGGTTTAAATTGACATTCAGACGACCTCACTAAATGATTCAGTTCTTTTAAAAATAAGTCAAGGGGCTGGAGCAATAGCACAGAGGGTAGGGCGTTTGCCTTGCATGCAGCTGGCCCGGGTTTGATTCCCAACATCCCATATGGTATCCTGAGCACTGCCAGGGGTAATTCCTGTCTGAGCCAGGAGTAACCCCTGTGCATCGCTGGGTGTGGCTCAAAACACAAATAAATAAATAAATAAATAAATAAATAACTGAAACCCAAGCACAAAAATTTGTAAGTCTATAACTGTACCTCATGGTGTTTCCCTAATAAAAAAAAAAGGTTAAAAAATTGACAAGGTGCTTATAATTAATTAAAACAATTATTTTAATGAGAAAAAAAACAAAAAAATAAAATGTGAAATGCCACTACAAAAAAAAAAGTAATTCAATTATATTTTATTTTTGAGTGGACTGGCCTCCCAATAAGTTCTGAGGGGGTCTTGGGACACTCCCAATTCTTGGACCTCACAATACAGCAATATTTGGGCCCAAGTTCTGAGGTCCCCAGGGTCACACCCAGCAGTGGGGCTTTGCCTTTGGGGAGATTGAATGAACTCAAGTCCTTGCACAAGCAAAGCATGTGCTGCTGATCCTTGGGCAATGTCCTGGGCTCATTTTTAGTTATTTCTGTAGAGGCCACACGCAGAGGTGCTCAGCAGCCACCAAGTTCACCCAGAAATTCTGGGGTGTCAGTGCCCATTGTGTTCCTAAGGGCTAGTGACACAGGAGCTGGAGGCTATATGCTGTCATGGGGATGGAACTTGGGGCCTTGTAGACATGCAAGGCCTGTGCTTTACCAGTTATCTCCCCTGTCCCATCTATTAATTATTTCACTATCATTTTGCAAATCACTCAGCAAGTAGAACTCACTAAAATCTAATGTTTTGTAAGAATCATTTTACAGTTTTGCTACAAAGGGAAAGACTTGCTGTAGTCTTTGCTTTAAGTTTCCACTGATTGTACTTCCCAGCAAGGAGGGACGGAGAGAGAACTAATATTCCTGGAGTTCTTTATGACTTCCTTACAGGTTCCTTATCAGCATGGAGAAAATTTATCATCTCAATTCTAAGATTATTTTCTAGAGATCATGATCATCTAAAAATTTGTTCTGGAGTCTAGAGATTCTAGAGATAAGAAAACTTGGGCTTTCAGTATCCCTCCCACTCCCCATCCCCCCATCCCACCCTGCCATGGTGTCTCACTAATGAAAATTTAAAAAAAAAAAAAGAAAAGAAAAGAAAACTTGGGCTTTAAGTGCTAGATTGTAGGCTAGAAGCAGATTCAAATTTCAAATCTAACTTCAAAACCTTTGCTCGAGAACAGCTCATTAAAACAGAAAGAAGATGGGGTTAGAGCAATAGCATAGCAGGTAGGGCATTTGCCTTGCACATGGCAAACCCGGGTTCAATTCCCAGCATCCCATATGGTCTCCTGAGCAGTGCCAGGGAGTAATTTCTGAGTGCAGAGCCAGGAGTAAACCCTGTGCATCGCCAGGTGTGACCAAAAAAGCAAAAAAAAAAAAAAAAAAGAAGGAAAGAGAGAGAAGGAAAGAAGGAAAGTGTCTGCCATAGAGGTAAGCTAGGGGTGTGGGGTAGTGAGTGGGAAATGTACACAGGTAAAGGAACAGGTGTTGGAACATTATATGACTGAAACCAAATCATGAACAATTTTGTGATTGTATCTCAGGGTGATTTGATTTTAAAAGGTTTATTTAAACAGAAAGAAAAGAAATATGGTAATAGTAGTATCTTATGTAGCCATCACAGTAAATGCAATGAGCACTCCCTGGTATAACGAAGGGTTATGTGAGGGAACCTGGGACACACAAATCCTTGTGCCTGTGGGTGCCCCTGCCCTCTCCCACCCTGACCAATATTCTGGAGAATGTGAATATCATCTTGGATGATCCATGGCCAAACATTAATGAACACATAAGTTCTCTGGAGGTCCCACATAAAGGCAAATGAAAATTTGGCAGGTTTAGGACAGAAAAAGAGATACTGCAGATATAACAAATGCCACTTCATAAAGGTCTTGCTAATCCATGGGCAACATTTTCAGTAATAAGAAGTTAAAGATTATTTAACTGTTTTCAGGTGAAGATGACCTCCATGGATGTTGTGGCAATCATTCAATTCCATTTTGAACACCATCTGCCAAATGTTATTGAATGATCTTTAGATTTATATCTTGCTGAACACAACCAAAAGCATGATTTATCTACAAAAACACTTCCCTCAATTTCTCAAAAATTACATATCCGTCATTTCACCATATATCTACTTAAACTGTCCAGTCTTTTTTTTTTCTTAAACATTCAGCTTAAAGAATAAGCTAGTTTAAATGTGGATTTATCATCACTGACAACCGATATAGTCTGTTTCTCTTAATAAGGAAAATTATTAAATTATTAGAAGTAGTTACAATACTAATGTGAAGCAGATATGATTCAAGATATTTAAGAATCCATTGAGACTTTTTTCTCCTTGCAGTATCACCTTTAAGATTTCAGTAAGGCTTAAGTATTTTAAGACAATACAACAAATAGCATAAAAAGGACTATACTCCATTAATTTCCTTTTTAAGTTATATTGCAATAATTTCCATGCAACTTTTTACACAATGCTCTCCTTAAATTAAGAATGATAGGTTGTTTTTATCTATTTTGGGAACTTAATCTTCACCGAACATTCTCAAGAACGCAAATGCATTGGTCAACTAAAATATGGTAAATGTATTAACCTTGGCTATAAATAAATTGGCCAAGATGTTTCTGCAACAAGGTGGACAGTGATAGACAACTCTGCTCCTTGCATTCACTCATTGGATGAATTGGGATGTCTGCAATTGCTGACAGATCTATCAGAAAGCATTTTTCATCAAGATTTAAACTAGTACATTATAGTATTGAAGAGTCTTACCCTCCAAATCTTCTAAGAATAGTGACTATTGTTTTGCCTTCAAAATTATCCTCTCCCTATTCTTTTTTAACTGTTTAACTCTTCAGATATCACTATCCGTACAAATCATACCCTTTGCTCCATGAAGCCAACGTGTAAAGAGGAAGTCAACCCCAGCCCTAGCCCGTCAGCCCTAGACCAAGAAGAAGCCCTTTCCCCCAAAGAGAATAACTGCTTCAGGGACAGACTCCTATCCAGTTAGAGTCAGTAACACGTGAGGAGATGTCTGCTCTCACAACAGAGGAAAGAAGCTTCTTGGTTCTTCAAAGGAAAGATTCAGATGGAACCCCCCAAAACAAGCGTCAATAGAACCATCTTTTAACCACAAGGGGGAGTCAGCCCTTTGGATGAAATTGACAGCAGGGCAGGAAGCAAAAACAGAAACTACAAGCTCGCCCTCTCAGAGGGACTAAGCTCTTTTGATCCTCTGTTCAACCAATGTTCCTCTAATTGATCTATGAAGGCAGTTTAAAAGTCCCATCCAATGTCTCACTTTAGTTCAAAAGTACACTCTGCCACATTTCCCCTGGTACCATAGTCCAATATATCTGTCAAAGAAGGAAATGAGGTTACTGTAATGATGACCCAACCACTCTTCCTCTTCTTGGAAACTCAGAAAAGAAAATAGAGTTCATAATTCAGTAGTTTGCAGAATCTGTCTTCCTCTTTTTGAAACCTGGAGTGGCAAATGGCCTTTTCCCATATCTGATCTTTCTGCCTACTACCTTTTTGCCAGGATTACTCACTAATTTATATAAATATATATGCTCTTATATAAAGGTACATATTTGTATCTGCATTTGGATTATTGGAATATTTGACCTAGAAAATCTTGTGAGTTGAAATAAGGTGGTACATAAAAACAGGTTCCTATTTATTTTAAAATATGAGTTTCTAGAGTTACAAAGTTGGTTGCAAAATTTATCCTACCAGTGTTTTTATTTTATCTCTGAGACTTTTGGTAACTAAAATTTCTAGAGCTACTTATACTTAGCAAAGAATTATAAGTGATCTCAGATGTCAGCCTGATAGTCTGAAGCCATAGTATTGTGCCTTGGTAAAAATTGAGATAAGAATGGAGAATTTCATGGAAATGTGGGAACTTTTACTGACTATTAATCAGCCTGTCCAGTATGTGAAAATGCATGCTAAAGTGAGAAGCAATAGCAAGGGGAGTAGGGCGTTTGTCTTGCTAGCGGCTGACTCGGCCGACCCGAGTTCGATTCCTTCGCCCCTCTCAGAAAGCAAGCTACTGAGAGTATCTCGCCTGCACAGCAAAGCCTGGCAAGCTACCCGTGACATATTCGATATGCCAAAAACAGTAACAACAGGTCTCACAATGGAGACATTACTGGGCCCGCTCGAGCAAACTGATGAACAATGGGAGGACAGTGTTCAGTGCTGTATATACATAATTGTTACTGACAATTGTTACTGTGTTTGGCATATCGAATACATCACAGGTAGCTTGCCAGGCTTTGCCGTGCGGGCAAGATACACTCGGTAGCTTGCCGGGCTCTCCGAGAAGGGCAGAGAAATTGAACTTGGGTCGGCCATGTTGGCTACATGCAAGGCAAACGCCCTACCCACTGATATATACATATAAATATACATATACATATACATATACGTACACATATACATGCACATATACATATATATGGAAAACCACATCTACAGCTAGGGGGTTGTACTTTATATTATCTTTAAATCTTTTTACCCATTTTGGTTTTATCTTTCCCATTATCTATAATTCTAATAAAAGAAGTACAATTCTGTTTCATGTGTTAAGATAATAGATGTTTCTTTTGTAACCCCTGCCCTCAAAATCATCCAGAGCAAGCTAATCCACAGCAAATGCTGTAGCTTCACAGTCACCAAAGACTTGGGCTGTTTTTCTCTTACAGTTCTGCCACTGTTAGCATGTATGTCATGTTCTCTCATGGTCCAAGCTAATTAGCTTGGAAATCTACATTCTTTCATGTATTTCCAGAAGCACAAAGGAAAATGAGGGTCAGAAGATTGTGTATATGTATATGTGTGTCTCTCTCTTGGGTGGGGGGGGGCAGTGAGAAGAGTGATTGTTTGGGACCCACTCAGAAGTGCTCAGAGCTATTCTTGACTCCACGCAGTGTTCAGAGTACTATGTGCTGTGCTGGGGATCAAATCAGGATTGACGTCATACAAAGCAAACACCTAAGCCTGTACTATCTCTCATCCTCCATATTCCTCTCCTTAAAGGACTTTATTGGGGCTGGAGCAATAGTACATCAGGAAAGACAGTTTCCTTGCATGAGTTCGATTTGCCAACCTGGGTTCAATTCCTGGCATCCCATATGGCCTTCTGAGCAATGCCAGGAATGATGCCTAAGCACTGAGCCAGGAGTAACCCCTAAGCATCGCCAGGAGTCACCCCCCAAAAAAGCCAAAATAAATAAATAAATATTAAAGAATTTTATTCAATAGCTTCTAGAGCAATAGCACAGTGGACAAGGCATTTGCCTTGCATGCAGCCAATATGGTCGACCTGAGTTTGATTCCTCCACCCCTCTCTGAGAGCCCAGCAAGCTACCAAGAGTATCTCGCCCGCACAGCAAAGCCTGGCAAGCTACCCGTGACATATTTGATATGCCAAACACAGTACAAGTGTCACAGTGGAGACGTTATTGGGTCCGCTCGAACAAATCGATGAACAATGGGAGGACAGTGACAGTGACAGCTTCTGTGAGGTTATTTTGTGACAATAAACTTCTAATGCCAGAGGCTTGCATTTTTTTTCTCACTCTCTTCACAGGTAGGCTGTAGGTTAGCTACAGCACTTTTTCATTTGTACTCGTGTTTATAGATTACTATAGGCTGAATAATATCCCTGCCACCCCAAATCAATATGTTTAACTCTTACTATCTGTGGTATATCAAAATCAAAATTTGTCTGATTTTGCAATATGTTTCTAAAGAGGTCGTTGAATTCAAAATGAGGTCATTGGAGAGAGAACAAGAGAGTCCTGGTCTGATATGACTAAGTTCCCGACAAGAAGAGGAAATCTGTACCCAGACAAGAACAGAAGAACAATGATGAGAAGATCTTCCTTCTTCTTCCTTCTTTCCTTCTTCCTTCTTCATACATTACAATATGGACATCTACAAATCAAGGACAGGTGCATGGAATAAATTATTCTCTCACAGTCTTTTTTGGGGGGTGGAAGGGGTGTGATTTGGGTTACATCCAGCGATGCTCAGGGGTTCCTCCTGGCTCTGCATTCAGGAATTACTCCTGGGAGTGCTTGGGGGGCATATGGGATGCCAGTGATCAAACCCAGATCAGCCACACACAAGGCAAATGTCTTCTCCACTGTACTGTTGCTCTGGTGCCTTCTCTCAGCCTTTGCATCCTCCTCATCTCAAACTTCCAGTTTCTAGTACTCTGAGAAAATTGACTTCTGTTGTCCAAGCTACTTGGTCTATGGTATATTTTCCTGATAAACTAGCACAAGATACAAGGTACAAGCTAATGAAACCGCCCCCAGTCTCCTGACAAAGAAGTGTAGGATAAGGAATAGCCAAACAGGACAATTTCTGTAAGGGGCCCTGCTTACATGTGCCATTTGTCACTTGGCTCACATATGCCTTCTGTTATTTTTATTTGGCTTTCTCTTTTTAAATAATTTGTATTCTCCCTAGAAAATCTTTTTCTTTTAATGTATTCATTTTATTATGATAATAAATGTACTTCTTTATTTTTCAGTTAACGTTTCCCCCAAAGACTTATTAAATTTTAAATAGCTCTTTTTGCTGTTTCCCATAACCCTTCCTCCCTTAAATATTTTTGATGAAATTTCTCTTGTTTAGGAAATGCCTCCTATCCTACCCACTCCTAAATTGCCACAATGTAATCTTGATTTGCAACACTTATCTAACCCCCCTTGTCCACAGTACGGAACAGGCCATTCCCCTGATGCAAGCTACAGAAGATGTCACCCTAAAATTATCAGGGCAACATGGATCATTCATCACACCCCAATGATTCCACCACACCACAGGAAGTCCACTTCTTGGATTCATCTTCGTGTGCTTTTTTACTATCCCTGTGGGTTTTTTGTTTTGTTTGTTTGTTTGTTTGTTTGTTTTGCCTATTTTAGTCAGATTCACTCTCAACCCTCCAACCCTTCATGACTCCAATTCCTAACACCTAGCATTGTGCCTTATGGAACTTAAAAATCCCCTACTCTGCCAACCTTATTTATTTTTGGAATTTACTTATACTATCTTACTTTAGCTGGAGTATTCAAGCACTTCTTCAAGGGCAATTTCTTTTTTCTAGCAGTAGCAATTTCTTATTCACATTCAACATTCAATAAGACTGGAATGTGGGCAGGGAAGGTTAGTTTTGCTCCTTATCAATATTTTCAAACTATTACTGTCTCCATCTCTAATATCCCCAATTACTTGGGAGGATTATTATCTGATTGATTGATCACATTAATCTTCACTGGTTGAGATAATTATTTTTCACTCACTGCCACATTATTGTCCTAAACTTTTCATTATCAGCTGTGTGATTTCCAACATACTTATTTAAAGCAAACATATTACTCAGATCAGGGCTTTTTATTTAACTGTTTATTATCTTTATTGACTGAGTAACTGTGATTTACAATGCTGTTAATGATGGTTTTATGCGCACATAATTCCAACACCACACCAATCACACATCAAGGTCTCCCTCCCCCAAGATCCCAAAAGCCCTTTCAACCAGGTCCACCCCCCAAAATTGAGTTCTATGGATCAACTCTACCATTCTGTGGGTTTTGGCCCTTTGTGGGCTACTTTACTGTGTATCTTTAAGTCTCATATAAGAGAGAGACTATTCTGAGCCTAACCCTGTCCTTCTGGCTAATTGCAGCATGGTACCCTCTGGCTCTATCCATGTTATGGCAGATTGAATTCTTTTTTTTATATTGTAGAAATACTGCTGTTTATTCAGCCATGATTAAACTGATTGAATTGGGCATGCACTCCACACTACTTTTTTTTATTCAGAATGTTAATTTTATTTTATTATTTTATTTATTAATCTCCATGAGATACAGTTACAAAGCTTTCATGTTTGAGTTTCAGTCATACAATGATTGAACACCGGTCCCTCCACAGTGCACATTTTCCACTACCAATGTCCCCAGTATCTTCCTCCTCCATACCACCCCTCCCTCTGCCTCTGTGGCAGACAATCTCCACCCATACTCTCTTTTGTATTGCTTGTTATGAATAGCATAAAATGTCGTGGCCAGAGCAACCATGTGCTCCTGGAATTCTAAAATTTTAGATAATTGGTGTCTGGAGAAATCTCTGCAGCAAGCTTCTAGGTTCAGGGATACTTTTCTGTGTTTCTAGATCACGGCCATTAAGGACCTTAAGCAGCAGCCCCCAGGCAATTTGTGGCAAATTGCATTCTTTTGTTCTTTCTTAGAGCTGCATAATATTCCATTGTGTGTATTCACGCATGTATGGAGACTTTTGATCCAGTCACCCATAGTTGGACATTTATTTTTTATATTTTGGCTATTGTTCTAAGCACAGTGATAAATATAGGCGTGCAAATAACCTTTTAAACTAATGTTTCTGTGTTTTGAGGAGAAAAGGCGTGCTATAAATGAGAGTTCTGTTGCTATTTTTCAGAGATCTCCACATTGCTTTCCAGATAACATGCTCACCAACAGCAAATGAAGCTTCCTTTTCTCACCACAACCCCATCAGCATAGCCTTTTTCAGGGTTTCTGATATGCACCATTTTCACTACTTAATGATGATATCTCAATGTTGTTTTTAATTTGCATTTCAGATGAGGATTTTAAAATTTTTTTCCACCTGCAACTCCTTTTTGCAAAGAAATTGTTATGTGATCCTGTGTGTGTAAAATATCTACTGATAATAAACTATAAATGTATTTTAAAACTTTTTAAAATGTCTTGTAGTGAAGTAATTTAGGTTACATTGCTAACATTAATGGTTTGTGTATACAAAATTACTGCACCTGCACCAACACCAAAGTGATCAAGAACTGTCACCAGCGACCTAACGTCACCTCTAGTTTACTAGTCTTCCTCCACCCTCCCTTCTCCTCCTCCACTGCTTGCTAACCTCAATCCTGGCTCAGAGTTCAAGGGTTTATTACCATTCAAAACAATTTCCTCACTGAAACAAATTTTTAGATTTTTTTTTTTGCACCACACACATTCTATTACTCTGTATGGTATCCCAGCCCTCAGTTGGAGAACTGAGGATTTTTAGCATTTCCTATTTTCCTTGAACTTCCCTCAATTCTGATCCAATAATTCTTCAACCATACTGGCACCTCCCTCTGACTCAACCACCGAACATTTCATTGTCTGTTACACCATCTCTTATTTACTTTCTCATCCAAGTTAGAGTCCACGATCTATTATTACGTTTCCTTTGCCTGTACCTTTAAGTGCTTTTTTGTCTCTTCTATTTTACATTCCCAGCAAGATCCCAAACTGACCGGGTATCTGTATGCAAGCAGCTGAAGGAGACAGTCCCACATCCACACAGACAGTTCACCTCTCACTGTGCTCGTTCAAACCCTGAGTGAGACTTCAGCTTTGTCAGTCAAGCATAGTTCAGTTTTGTCTGCTGTTATTCAATTTTGTTCTCCTATTCTTGAGGATCATGATTTTTGTGATTTCTTCTTTCTCTGCAAATCTCTAATAATACCTCCCAATTTATTTTTTACTTTTTTTGGGGGGTGGAGTGCTATGGGGAAAAAAAGGGAACCAAATGGTTAACTTCTATGACCACCTAGCCCCTAATCTTATTGAAAAGACCATGAAAGAAAAGCAGGAAACAGGAGAGAGAAGACTCAAATATAAGATGGCATCAGCAACAGATTTCATCTTCTTTCTATCTACCTTAAAAGCAACCCTGGTTTGGTGAAGGAATGCCAGCCAGTTACTGTGGGTCAGGGAGAGTAATACGCAAAGTCACAGAAACTTGGGTCCTTATAACTAAACATTGTCCAAATATGGAGGATTGCCAATTAATCAAAGGCAAGAAACTGCAGAAGCGTCCTTCTAAAATGGTAAAGCAACTTCTATGCTTTTGTTAATATATGCAAATAAATGGAAAGGTGGGGGTGGTTTAGTTCTTCTGTAAATCTATTTGAATTCCTTTGAGGAAAGATGTGAATAACTAGGCTACATGCTCACCATAAAGACATAGACATCAGTATTATCATCATTAGTAATAATTTAATTATATGAGCTAATTGTTACTTCATTTTTTTATGCATTCACATGTAGGCGAATTTTGTCTCCCTGCTATCTTTGCCATTAAAACAAAAGAATAATGCTATTCTCGATGAGAAGAATAATGACTACACCTGTCAAAATAGATTTATATCTTGAATCTCAGACAGTCTCTGCAGCATGATTTTTGCCAGGAATAATCATTTGTTCCTTTTTCTTTTCTTTCTGTAAGAGAAGAAGACAGAAAGCATATTTCCATTTATACACATGAGTCTCCCACCCAGATGACACTCGGGGCAACAACCTTTCAAAATTAGGTACCAATCAGCTCCAATTCCTTTGGTAACCATTGTAATAACATTAACATGATGAACTAATGAGATATTAATGTGACTGTAATAGACATTTCCATAGGAGTTCCATTGTAATTGAGTAGGTTAATAATCTACCTTAATCTGTGCTTGGCAAGTGTAATGGATGATGAATAGGGAAGGGCAGACTTTGATGACTCTCGGCTCTGGAAAGTGTTCGCTCTTTCAAAACAGTAAGAAAATGCTGGTTTTAAAAACAGTGAGTGAGCGTTTAAGAAAACTGAGCTGAGAATGTCATAACCCTTATTCTTCAAGGCATTTTGAAGCGGCTTCTACATTTAACTTTCAGAATGGCAATAGATGTGGAGGGATGATTTTAATATCTTTATTTATATTTGAAGTGCACCTCATAGTTCATCCATTTGTTTTACTTCTAGTCTATCAATATCCAGGAATTTTAGTTACAGATGGCAGAGCCCTTGAGAATTAAACAATGGTACAATCAGTATTGTTTTAAAAGGAAATAAATGCCCCACACCCAGACACAGGTACAAAGACACACGCGTACAAGCACACACAGAAATACATACATACAAACACAGAGATGCACTCAAACACAGAAGATCTCCTACTGTTTGTCAAAATTCTAAAAAGGTCAAGGACTTAGAAACAAATGAAAAGGAATACAGTTATGGGAAAGAAAGCAGAAAAAGCAAGAGTGAAGAGTCAAGATATTCAGAGTCTTTCGATTGCATTCAAGAGGATACCTGCAAATAACCCTAGTTTGAACTCTCTGGCAAAAGAGACAAACCAAGGAGCAAGGCCTTTGTATGATTATTTATTCCAGCAAACAATAGCGCAGGGCAACCCAGAGTCTTTCTATTTCCTGAGCTAATATTTGGAAGACACTGTATCTCCAGGGAAAATTCTAAGCATTCTTCCTCTCTCTAAAAAGGAAAGAGGAAGAAATCAAAGGTTTCCCTCACTGAAGTCGCACTGTAGCACTGTCCTCCCATTGTTCATTGATTTGCTCGAGCGGGCACCGGTAATGTCTCCATCGTGAGACTTGTTGTTACTGTGTTTGGCATAACGAATACATAATGGGGAGCTTGCCAGACTTTGCCGTGCAGGCGAGATACTCTCGGTAGCTTGCCAGGCTCTCCGAGAGGGGCGGAGGAATTGAACCTGGGCGGACCTGGTCAGCCGCGTGCAAGGCAAATGCCCTACCCCTGTGCTATCGCTCCAGCAGTAGGAAAAGAAAATGATGATGAAGCTCAACATTGAATAGTATACAAGGAAGATTTAAAAAATAAGAGGAAAGTGTGCTGTTGATAAACTTTGCATAGCAAATACAGTTGAAGGCTGTATGAATCCATGTGTGTGCATGACTGTGTTTTAAGGCGGATTGAATTTCAATTAACAGACAGAATTTCAAATTTCCTTTTAAAAATAAATGCGGCTGCCAATTCTCTTCAAACACTAATCTTCTCTGCATGAGACCTACTTTCCCAGACAATTCCAGGCAGTCTTGGCTCTGCCCAGTCTGATAATGAGGATGATGGAGACTGAAGGTTTGCTAGCTTATTCCCACCTTTCCCTATTCTATTTTCAAGTGATATTACAATAGCCTTATTTCTCTTCTTCTCTTAAAACACACTCAAAACCCAACACTGTTGTGTCTGCTTGCCTGGGGCACATTTTATAGGGCCTCTCCTTTCCTACTTCTCACAGCTAACAGTTACAAGAGAGCATTGTCCCATATCTGCCTCTGCACCAAGCACTGCATTACTTACTACTTTTTTCATCTGCCTATAAATGTGATGCCTGTAAGCACTTTCAATGCTAAAACTCTGAGGAAAGTAAACAGGCAGACAGGATACAAAAAATATACCATCCTCATGGCATTCAGGAAGACCTATTTTTCATATCTCATTTTCTTCACTTAATATAGATGAGTTCACTACTCTGAATTTCAGCTTCCTCATGTATAAAAATACCTGCATTAGTCTCCTCAAGCTGCCATAATAGAACACTATCACTATCACCCCATTGTTTTTCAATATGCTTGAGCGGGCCCAGTAACGTCTCCATTCATCCCTGTCACGAGCAAGTGTAGCCCGATGACATATTGGGAGCTCCTTCAGGGTCAGGGGAATGAGGACCAATCATTGTTTCTGTTTTTGACATATCGAGTATGCCACGGGTAGCTTGTCAGGTTCTGCCATGCAGGCGGGATACTCTCGGTAGCTTGCTGGGCTCTCCGAGATGGATGGTGGCTTTTGGGACAGCCTCTAATCACCTTTATAGGTGTTCCTAGTCAGGCATATAGGCAGGTATGATACTTTCAGTAGCCTGCTGGGTTCTCTGAGAGTGAGAACTAGAGAATAAGAGGTCGCTTCCGGGAGCTTGGTTTTATAGTCTCTGGATGGCCGTTGATGGGGTTACACAGTTGTTGAGGCTCTGCTTGGGGCAGAGAGGGAAACTCAACCTGCCCTCCTCCAAGGGGCCCCAGTAAGGACAGCCAGTCACGGGGCAGGAGATTGCCTTGTTCTCTTCCAGGAGCTTGGTTTTATAGTCTCTGGGTGGCCATTGATGGGGTTACACAGCAGTTGGTGGGTGTAACTGTCTAGCTACTGGAATATGGGGGAGCTGGTTGGAGGAGGCCCAGTCCCGATCCCAGCAGGCTTGGAGATCTCAGCCCCAGGTCCCGCACACCTGGGTTCCTCTGACGGTTCCTCGTTCAGGCATGTGGAGAGTGGTCTTAGTATGGCTTTTGCTGGGTCCTGGAGGTCTTCAGCTGTTGGGGCTCTGACCGAGGCAGAGAGGGAAACTCAACCCACCCTCCTCCAAGGGGCCCCAGTAAGGACAGCCAGGTGCGGGGACAGAAGACTACCTTGTTCTCTTCCGGGAGCTTGGTTTTATATTTTATATTTTATATTTACATTTTAATAGAACACTACAAGCTGGTTATTATCACTGTTCTGAATGCTAGACATCTAAGATCAAGGTGCTGCCAGGATTGATTTTTGTGACCTTTGATTTATCACCTTCTCATTGTAATCATATGTGATCTTCATGTGCACAGGCAGAAAAAAATGTTCCTTTTTCATTTCTTATAACTATGCCAAAGCCTATCAAGATTAGTATCCTACCTCTACCACCTCATTTAATCTTAATTACCTCATTAGAGATCTGGTTCCAAATAGTCACATTGAAGGTTCAGGCTTCAATGTGTGTATCTGGAGGAAACACAGTTTAGTTCCCTTAAACACTCCTCTTGAAGGATTTAAAAGATTCCCAGAGTCTTTATATTCCAAGAGGGAATCTTCTGCTCCAAAATATGTATAGAAAGTGATAGAGAAGAGATAAAGAAGGAAGGTTAAACCAAGGAAACATTGTTTCAAGAACATCTCTGCAAAATAGAAAATGAAAGAGCATACATATTTTCTCAGGCCCTTATTAGTACAGATTTTATATTGATCAGAGATGGTTAAATAATGGATAATATCATTCTTCTTGCATATTAAGAAGCATTAAGGAACGTAGTCCATATGGTCAGAAAATGAAGAATTTTAACTTCTGCCCCCTGTTACTGACTAATATAGTCATTTCAAATACCGTAATTTTCCTCTATTTTTAGAGGAAATCAAATATTCCATAATAAACTCAGCACAAATAAAAATAAGCAATGCTTTACAGCAATTACAAATAGCCAGATCAACCCTAATCAAATTGGGGATGAGGTGGGAGGACATTCGGAGTCCACTTGGTTCATTAACTCTGGGGTAAATCAAACAAAATAAATACAGAATAAAAACTCTTAATGAAACTCAGACCATGGCTAATTTTATCCACACTCCTTTCTGACACAAAAATGAGCAGCATCTTGAGACAATAGGGTTGGCGGCCCCAAGGTGGACACCCAACTTACATTTGCCAGGGATCAACCATACTTCCTATGTCTTCCCAATAATAAGTCCCAAAAGCCCCATGTATGAGCTTCTGCTCAACCCTATAAAGCATCAGAATGTGCCTCCTCTTCCGGGTGCCTTCAGTGAGTTTCTTTCTTCAGTAATTAAGGATCCCATCAAACATTGGCACTCTAGTGATGGTTGTGGTATCAAAATATTTATGCCCAAAGCTATTATTAACAATATTGACCAAGGAAAGTGCAGCACTGGACCAGCAGACTCAGTCCCCTGTTCCCATTAGGACTCCAGCTACAAGGACCCAGTTCTCCCAATCACAGGTCAAAGGCACTGTGGGAGTGATGAGAGGGGCAGGAAGAAAATCTAGATGAAGAATCAACCATCAAAGTCATCATTGTTGTAAAGTTCCCAGAGCAGAAGAGGGCATGCACCCAGATCCAGAGGCCTGAAGAGTACCAGCTAAAAGAAATCCAAATAGAAATACTCCACAACACATCCCAATAAGAATGACAAAAACTGTAAATAGAGATAGAGTATTGAAAGCAGCAAGATCAGAGAAGAAAATTGCTTATAAAGAACCATCATTAAGATTTACAACAGACTATCAGGGTCCAAAGACAGTGGGGAGATATAGTCAAAAAAATTCAATGAAATAGAATACTTTACCCTACTATACTTTCATTCATATCTGAAGGAACAAACACATCGTCACAGTCAAAAAACTCAGGAACTTCATAGAATCAAAATCATGATTACAAGAAAAACTAAATGGGCTAATTTAAGACAAAAAAAAAAGCCCCACGAATACATTAAATTACTGCAGAAAGATGGGACAAAACCCCATAACAATAATCTCTGTGAATGTCATCTGGCTAAACGCACCTTTAAGAAACACAGAGCATCAGGATGGATCAGAAAAGTGTACCCAGAACTCTGCTGCCTTCAAGAAACACAGCTGAACTGTCAAAGCAAACACAAATTCAAAATCAAAGTGTGGAAAAAAAAATTCTACAAGCAAACAACTCCCTCAAAAATGCCAGAGTAGTGATACTAATATCAGGCCACATAGATTTTAGACTGAAGAAGGATATAAGAAGCAGTAAGAAGTTATTTCTTAATGATCAAGGGATCTGTACATGAAGAAGAACTCGCCCTCATAAATGTATATGCACCTAGTGAGGGACCAGCAAAATACTTAAAAAAACTGCTAGTAGACTTGAAGAAGGGCATTGATAGTAATAGAATAATTGTTGGAGACTTCAACACTGCTTTGTGACCTCTTGATAGATCAACCAGATTAAAGTTCAGCAAGGAAATATTTTATTTGAAGGAATGTAGGATAACATTGGTTTGTCCATTCCGCCTTGCCGCAGGGAGCTTAGGTTTATTGGGCTACTCCCATCACAGTGCTCCCATTCCTCTGTCTTTATTTGTAACCTCTTTCTTTGTGCTCTGTTAACTTGTAAATATTGTTTTTTCTCTTCTCCTTAACCTTGGCATAGTTAATTCAAAGCAAATTCCTTTTTCTATAGACACAGGAAGACAGTTAATGGTATGCTTCTGTAACTTCAGAGCTAATTGACTCTGAATGATATTTATCTGTTCTCTCATCTTAAGCCTCAGTTGCCCTAACTTCCTAGCACACCAAAACCAGGATCCTGATGAGGGATTGGATGGACCCAAGGCAAGCAGTGAGCTACTCTGGCATGAAAATGGTCCTAGCCAAAGCTCCATAAGTTTTAACTGTAAGTTAAGAGTATGGTCATGGACAAATTCTGTCATGATTCAAAAAGAAATAACTAGATTTGGACCCTACTAAGGTTGCACTGTAGCACTGTCCTCCAGTTGTTCATCAATTTGCTCAAGCAGGCCCAGTAAGGTCTCCATCGTGAGACTTGTTGTTACTGTTTTTGGCATATCAAATTCGCCACGGGTAGCTTGCCAGGCTTTGCCATGCAGGCAAGATACACTCGGTAGCTTGCTGGGCTCTCCGAGAGGGACGGAGGAATCGAACTCGGGTCAGCCGGATCAGCCACGTGCAAGGCAAATGCCCTACCCGCTGTGCTATCACTCCAGCCCTGCTAGGGTTATGAATGATTAATACGGCCTGAGCATTATAGTCTGATTCTGTGTCAAGATGTTCCCAGGAGAGCCACCCTACAAGCTCAATGTATCCCTTACTGTGCCATACAAAATAACTAATATTAAGAAGTAGAATTAAGATGTTAATTAAGATGTTAATTAAATTATTGGACTAAGGAGAGGAAAAACACCTTATGTGGTATTTTGCCTGTGAACAAAGAAAGAGCTCTCATATGTTGATTTTGCAACCATACTGGGTGTGGTGTCTACCCCCAATGTGGGGAGTTGGAGAGAGACCAGGACAGCAAGATGAAGCACAGAGAGACTATAGGGGGACAGAGGGAGAAGAATGTAGGGAAAGAATGCAGGAGCTGGCGCGTGGAGAGATGAGAGACGCATGTAAGAAGGAGTGTGGAGAGATGAGCGGGAGAGACAAGAGGAGATGGGAATGAGGGGCAGTGTGAGACTAGTATGAGAGGCTTAGTGAGGCTGGAACAGGCAGGTGGGGAGAATGGAATAAACGGCAACGGATCACCAAGCAGCCTGGTACTCATTTCCTCCTTCGTCCACCAGTGGCATGAGCTGCCCCAGCTGGGGGAACGGCCTGAGTTCACTGAATGAGCCGCCCCAGGGATTACACAAAGGAAGAAATGGAAATGAGGGGGTTAATATATATATATATATATATATATATATGTAACTTTTCATCCCCCAAAAGCTGAATACACATTCTTCTCCAGTGCACATGGAACATTTTCCAAGAAGGACCACATGTTGGACTACAAAACATACCTCCATAAAATTAAGAGGATGGAAATTGTATCAAATATCTTTTCAGACTATGAAGCACTAAAACTAATGAATCAGGGGCTGGAGAGATAGCACAGCGGGTAGGGCATTTGTCTTGCACGCGGCCGACCCAGGTTCAAATCCCAGCATCCCATATGGTCCCCTGAGCACTGCCAGAAGTGACTCCTGAGTGCAGAGCCAGGAGTAACCCCTGTGCATTGCCAGGTAGGTGTAACCCAAAAAGCAAAAAAAAAAAAAAAAAAACTAATGAGTCAGACCCAGAAACAGAGAATCAACTCAAACACCTGGAAATTAAACAACTCACTATTGAACAACTCGTGGCTTAGAGAATAAATAAAAGAGGAAATAAAAATATTCCTGGAAACAAACGAGAATAAAGACGGGAGCTACCAGAACTTGTGGGACACAGCAAAAACAGTGTCAAGAGGAAAGTTTATAGCTCTACCTACAAGCATTCATCAAGAAGAAAGAAAGAGCCCACATAAGTAACTTAATCTCACATCTTAAAATATTGGAAACTAATCAACAAAAAAAAGCCCAAACCAGGAAGGGGGAAGGAAATAATAAAACTTAGAGCAGAAATTGATGAGATTGAAGCTTCCTCCAACATTCTGAAAAATCAATGAAACCAAGATCCGGTTCTTAGAAAATAAACAAGATTGATAAACCACTAGCAAGATTCACAAAGAAAGAGAGGGAGAACCCTAATAAATAGAATCAGAAATGAAAAAGGAGATATCACAACAGAAAATGCAGAAATTCCAAGGATCACAGATTACTTTGAGAATATTTATTCCATAAAACAAGAAAACCTCGAAGAAATGGATGAATTCCTGGATTCTTGTAGCTTCCCAAGACTGAAACAAGAGGCCTTGTAATACCTGAACAGATCTATCACTATCAAGGAAATTGAAACAGTAATCAAAAGTCTCCCAAAAAACAAAAGTCCTGGCCCAGATGGATTCACGAGGGTAGGTGGGAGGGATACTGGCATCTGTGGTGGTAGAAAATGGGCACTGGTGGAGGGATGGGTACTTGATCATTGTATAATTGAAACCTAAGCACAAAAATTTGTAAGTCTACAACTCTATCTCATGGTGTTTCACTAATACAAATTTTAAAAAAACTCAATCCTTTCAAGCTTTTTGAGGAAATTGAAGAATCAGAAACACTTCCAAACAGTTTCTATGTGGCAAATATCATCCTGATACCAAAAGCAGACAGAGACACCACAAAGAAAAAGAATGACAGGTTGATATGCCTGATGAATATTGGGCTACACTGGCACACAATAGGAACAAATGGAGACGTTACTGGCGCCCGCTCAAGCAAATTGATGAACAACAGGATGACAAGTGATTACAAGTGATCCCTGATGAACAATGATACAAAGATACTCAACAAAATCCTAGTAAACTGAATCCAATGACTCATCAAAAAGATCATACACCATGACCAAGTAAGATTTATCCCGGGGATGCAGGGATGGTTTAACACTCGAAGTCAATCAACATAATCCATCATATCAATAAAAGAAAAGAAAAAACCCATATCATATCAATAAATGCAGAAAAAGCATTTGACAAGATCCAGCACCCATTTAGGATGAAAACTCTCAGCAAACATGGGAACCGAAGAAGCTTTTCTCAATAGAGTTAAAGCCATATATCATAAGCCCACAGCAAGCATTATTAGGGAATCATTGAGGAAATCAATGGGGAAAACTAAAAACCTTCCTTCTAAGATCAGGAAAAAGACAAGGTTGCCCACTCTTGCCACTTCTGTTCAATATAGTACTTGCTGTAACAGTTAGGCAAGAAAAAAATATCAAGGACATCCACACAGAAAAGGAAGAGTTCAAGCTATCACTATTGGCAGATGATATAATACTAAGAAAATCTTCAAGGCTCTACAAAAGAGTTTCTAGAAACAATAGCTTTCTATAGTAAAGTGGCAGGTTACAAAATCAATACCCAAAACTCCATGGCTTTCCTATATAGAAATAGTGATTGAGGAAAAAGAGATTTTAAAAAAAAAAGTTCTGTTCACAATTCTGCCTCAGAAAATCATGTACCTTGGAATCAGCTTAAGTAAAGAAGTGAAGGACCTATACAATGAAAACTACAAAATACTACTTCAAGAAATAAAAGTGGACACTAGGAAATGGAGACACCCCCTGCTCATGGATTGGGAGAATTAGTATGTCAAAATGGCAATACTCCACAAATCATTATATAGATTAAATGCACTCCGTATAAGATACCCATGACATCCCTCAAAGAAATAGACAAAACACTTCTAAAGTTTATATGGAACAATAAATGCCCACAAATAACTAAAGCAATCCTGGGGGGGGGGGGGCGGGAAAGATGGGTGGCATCACCTTCCCAAACTTCAAACTGTACTAAAAAGCAGTAGTAATTAAAACAGCATGGTATTGGCATAGAAACAGACCCACAGACCAATGGAATAGAGTTGAATATCCTGACACAGACTCTCAAATATATGATCATTTAATCTTTGACAAAAGAGCAATAAATGTGAAGTGGAGCAAGGAAATCCTCTTCACCAAGTAGTGCTGGGAAAACTGGACAGATACATGCAAAAAACTAAAAAAAAAGAACTCAGACCTCTTTCTAATACCAGGCACAAAAGTCAGATCAAAATGAATTAAGGAGCTCAATATCAGACCTGAATCCCTAAGTTACATGGAAGAAATGTAGGCAGAACCTTCCATGACACTGAAGCTAAAGGCATCTTTAGGGATAAAGCACCATTTACCAACCAGTTGGAAGCAAAGATAATGCAACTGCATTAAACTAAGAAGATTCTGCATTGCAAAAGAAACACTGACCAAAATACAGAGACAGCCCATGAAATTGGAAAAATTATTTACCCAATACCCATCAAATAAGGGTTTAATATCCAAGCTATCCACCAAAAAATTAGAAGAAAAAATAAACAGCAAATTCCTCCAAAAAAAAGCGAGTGGCCAAAAGGTACATGAAAAAATGCTCTACATTGCTAATCATCAGGGAGATGCAAATCAAAACAACAATGAGATTGGGGCTGGAGAAATAGCACAGCGGGTAGGGCATTTGCCTTGCACGCGGCCGACCCGGGTTCGATTCCCAGCATCCCATATGGTCCCCTGAGCACCGCCAGGGGTAATTCCTGAGCACAGAGCCAGGAGTAAGCCCTGTGCATCGCCGGGTGTGACCCCATAAAGCAAAAAAATAATGAGATCTCATCTTTCACCACAGAGACTGGCACAAATCAAAAAAACAAGAACAGTGCTCACTTCAGCAGCACATAGACTAAAATTAGAACAGAGAAGATTAGCATGGCCCCTGTGCAAGGATGACACAGAAATTCGTGAAACATTCCATATTCTAAAAAAATTTAAAAAAGAAGAACAAGAGTAACCAGTGCTGATGTGGATGTGGGGAAAAGGGACTCATTCATTGTTGGTAGTAATGCCAACTGTTCCAGCCGTTTTGGAAAAAATATGGACTTCCTAAAAAAAATTTTTTAAATGAAAGAATTAAAAACTGAGCTTCCATGTGACCCAGCAATGTCACCTCTGGGAATATATCCCAGGATGCAAAGAACACAGTAGAAATGACATCTGCACTTGTGTGTTCATTGCAGCACTGTTCACAATAGCCAGAATCTGGAAACAACCAGAGTACCTTAGAGCAAATGACTGGTTAAAGAAACTGTTTATGGTACATCTACATAATGGAATTCTATGCAACTGTTTAGGAAAAATGAAATGAAATTTGCTTATAAATGGATGGACATGGAGTACCGTGTTAAGTGAAATGAGTTAGAAAGAATTGGACAGGCATAGAATGACTTCACTCATTTGTGGAATATAAAATAACATAGTGTGAGACTAACATAGCACCCAAGGACAGTAGAGAGAAGGGCCAGGAGAACTGGTCCATGGTTGGAAGCCTGCCTCGTGAGCTGGGAGAGAAGGCCGCTGGAATAGAGAAGAGACCACTAAATCAATGATGGTTGTAGGAATCGTCTGGGTCGGGAGATGTGTGCTGAAAGTAGACAAAGAACCAAACATGATGGCCTTTCACTACCTATATTGCAAACCATTATGTCCAAATATAGAGAGATAGTAAGAATAAAAGTGCCTGCCATAGAGGCAGGGAGTGGGGTGGGGTCAGGGTGGTGGGAGAGATAGTGAGGACATTGGTGGTGAGAAAGGTACACTGGTGGAGGAATGGATATCTGATCATTGTATTATTGAAATTCAATCATGAAAGCTTTATACCTGTATCTTACAGTGATTCAAATATATATATATATAAAATCTTGTGCCTAAATATAAAAAATTTAAGAAAAATGAACAGAAAAAAAACTTGGGACTATAGAACTATGGTTTTTCATGCCTTTTAATACTATCAGATACAGAAAAATGCTCCCAATCTAAATATCTTGATCCAGTGACTCCTATGAGACTTCCTTCTCCCTTCCCTTTCCTCTAATTGCTGTTGTTGTGATTACTAAAACTGATTGTGGAGCCGATACATTTGGTGTGATACAGGGGCAGGTGGTCACATATTTGGTTGCTTCAATAGTCAATTGCAGTTCTTGCTAGGGGGTCACATACTTTTGTTGTGGTACTTACATTCATGCTCTCCAAGGATATCTGACTTGCATGCTGCTTGTAGTGTCTGCCAGAAGTATCTGATATGACTGGGTGTGTCAAACTTCTAGTTATACTGGCACAAGTAGAACTTTACAAGAAAAAAGCAATAGAACAATCAACGCCATCAAAAACTTGGGGGATGAGATGAACAGAAACAAACGCAAAGAAAAGATACAGATGACCACAAAGCATATGAAAAAAAATATTCAATATCACTTATCATTAGTAGAATGCAAATTGAAACAATAATGATGTATCACCCATACCAGTAAGACTGGCAGGCATTACAAAGGTTAAGCAACCAATTTTGTTCCACCTTTCACAGTTGCCACCATGTCTACTCACCCACCGGTCCTGCTAACCAATTTCCAAATAAATTTCTGAAAGAGGCACACCAAGCAGCTAAAACCCATGGAAACACTGGTCCCTGCACTGAAAATTCGGGGGGGGGGGGGGTCCTTGGAATGTAAATGGGCCAAGTACCCACCCTGCCAAGGCCCCAGCAACCATACACACACCTCACCACTGCAGCCACATCACTACAGGTCAACTCCACCACTTCACTAATACTCTCTGCAAAGACCTCAAACTTTGTAATTTCAGGTACTCTGGTTCCCAGTCTGAGAACTCTGGTGTTTCTTGGAGTTGGAGTGGACAGCCTCCCCCGAGCTCTCATACTTTCAGAAGCCCCAGCAACCATGCCCACTTCCCATATCTATCATCATGTTGGCCCAGACCATAGATCCTGAAGTCTCTGGACCTCCCCCACCTCCAAATTCCACAATACTAAAATTTCAGTAAGAGCACACCAAACTAGAGGGGAAAGTAACAGAAATCAACTAAAATCAACAACAAAAACAATAACATGCAGAAGATGCAATATCAACAAACAAATTAGCAAATTCATAGGCAAGGACTTAACAACCTCATGATGATATATAACAATTTTCACATAAAAATTTATTTTTATACTTATTGATTTTAGTATTGGAGTTTTGTTATCTAATCAATATCAACTCTAGAATTGTATAAACAGTTGTGGCTTTTGTCTACATTAAAATAAATTTTTTTAACATAAAACACTTTTTTTTATGTAGGAGTACTGCTATTTATTCAGCCACTGATTAGCTGATTGAATTGAGCATAAACTCCACCTTACTTTTTTTTTCCTTTACTTTATAATTTTATTTATTGAATCACCGTGAGAGCAGTTACAAAGCTTTCAGGTTTAAGTCTCGGTCATACAATGAAACACCTGTTCCTTCACCAGTGCCCATTCTCCACCACCAAAAACCTCAGTATACTCCCATCTCTACCTGTGGGGCGGATGATTTCCAAATTACTCCCTCTCTCTACTTTGATCACATTCAATATTTTGACACCAGACCAACCATTATTATTTGGGATTTTACCCCAACACTCAGATCTGCTGAAAAGGCAACAGTAGACAATTTGTTTTCTATTGCTGGTTATGAATAGCATATGATGTCGAGTGTCTGCAGTAGTGGCCATGCGATTTTGAAATTTCAAAATTTTAACACTTAAATCTGGAGGGATTTCTGCCAAAACCTGCTGGGTTCCGAGATTTGCTCCTGAGTCACTTGGACCATGGCCGTTAAGCAGCTTGATCAGGAACCAGAAAGGTCATTCATGGGTGGTGACCCGGGGTATCGTTGGGACGGGGAGGAAAGGACTGGCTCCACCCCCATCCCGTGAGGCCCCATGTGTCTAGTTACTGAGGGCCCAAACCTAACTGTCCAGTGGCCTCTAGAGGATGGTGGCCACCGAGCCGCCTAGGGAGAGCAGGCGGAGGGACAACACCCTTTCCCCCCTGGGGTGGCCCAGCGGCAGTAACCTACTGTGGTATCTGGACACATTTCTGCCAAAAGCCACTGGGTTCTGAGATTTGTTTCTGAGTCTCTTGGATCATGACCATTAAGCAGCTTGATCAGGAGCCAGAGAGACTGTTCGTGGGCGATGACTTGGGGTCTCGTTGGGGTGGGGAGGAAAGGGCCGGCTCCACCCCCATCCCCTGAGGCCTCACATGTCTTGTCATTGAGGGCCCAAACCTAACTGTCCAATAGCCTCTGGAGGATGTCAGCATAAAACACTTTTAGAAAATAACTAGTTGACATGGATGTGAGGGAAAAGAAACCCTCATCCGCTTTTCATGAGAATGTTGACTGGTCCAACCTTTCGGCAAAACAATATTAAAACTTCTCAAAAATCTAGGAATTCATCTCCAATATTACCTACCAATTTCACTTTCTGACATTTATTCCAAAGACATTTATTCCAAAACTCTCTCCAGAAAAGGCATCTGAGCTCCTATTCTTATTGAGCACAATTTACAATAGTCAAAATCTGTAAACAACCCAAGTATCCAGGAACAGTGACTGAATTAAAAAAAAAATCTGTGATGACTATATGTAATGAAAAACTACTCAACTATAAGAAGAAAGTGAAATCATAATTTGTTGCTATGTGGATAGATCTGGAAAGAACCATAGTGAGTGAAGTTGGCCAAAAGTAGAAGGACAGGTAAGGAATGGTCTCCTTCATGTGTGGGACATAAAGTAACATAGTAAAGAAACAAATACTCAAAGCCAACAGATGCTGAGAACTTGCCTTTAATAGGAAGCCTCTCATTGTGGAGGGATGGGAACAGGACAGATAGGCAAAGCACTGGGTGGGGCAAGCTGACGTTCTAGTGGAGGATGTGGTGTCGGAATGTGTTTTGCATGAAATCTGTCATTATTTATATTTCAAATCATGGTCACTGTCATTGTCACTGTCCTCCCTTTGTTCATTGATTTGCGTGAGTGGGCCCAGTAACATTGTGAGACTCGTTACTTTTTGTTTGTTTGTTTGTTTGTTTTTGAAATAAATAGATTTTGTTTGGAGGATTTTTAAGGTGTGTGTGGGGTGGGGGGGAGAGAGTAACGTACTCAAGAGAGATACACAGGCTTCTCCAAGGACGGAGAGAGAGCCCCTACACACATCCTAGCATTAGGCACAAAAGCATGAAAGTACACATCTCAAGAGGGAAGATGCGGGCGACACATGTGCTCAGCCCACATGTGCTCATCCACGTGGGCACAAGCAGCACATGAGCTCAGGCAGCATATGCGCCTCGTTACTGTTTTTTGGCATGTGGAATACGTCACAGGTAGCTTGCCAGGCTTTGCCGTGCAGGCGAGATACTTTCAGCGAGATTCTCTCAGTAGCTTGCTGGGCTCTCCGAGAGGGGCAGAAGAATCGAACTTGGGTCGGCCATGTCAACCACATGCAAGGCAAACATCATACCCGCTGCGCTAATCACTCCAGCTCAAAATCATGTTGCTTACATTTAAAGTAATAAAAAGACACACTATAGTTTTAGTACTTGCAAATTTCTAGCTATACATATTCATTTCCAGTACTCAAATGAGGAAGTTTTGCAGAAGTGGGGTCCCAAATAAAGTGCTGGGACCCATATTCAGCACCATATGGACAGCAACAGGGATTGGATCTATGGCCTCACACCTCCAAGACAGGCACGTATAGCCAACTAATCATCACCTAAGAGACTTTTTCGTTAAGATTTTGTTTGTTTATCAGGTTATATGTGTATTAAGTGTCACTCTACATTTTGAGTATGTGGGAACATCAGTGGCTATTAAAATTGCCTTAAGAGATAGCAAAAATATTTATCTCACTCTGTTTGATTTTCCATGGTCCAGATATGTGAATATGTATTCTAAAGTATAAGTATATAATATAAAAATTTAGCTCAAAATAAATAAATAGGGGGCTGGAGTGATAGTACAGTGGGTAGGGCATTTGCCTTGCATATGGCCTACTCGGGTTCGATTTCCAGCATCCCATGTGGTCCCCTGAGCACCGCCAGGAGTGATTCCTGAGTGCAGAACCAGGAGTAACCCCTGTGCATCACCGGGTGTGACCCAAAAAGCAAAATAATTAAATAAATAAACCAAATTAATAAATAAATAAAATTGCCTTAACTGAGTATCTACATTTGCAAAGAATTTGTCTTGGTATCTACAGATAAATAACTCTATAAATATTGGAACATATCTTGAGCTAAAGAAAACCACTGGTTAATGTTTCCCAGAGGAAAAAAATCAATAAAAAGTTTTCAAATAAGGATTCTTACTCTTCATTGTGAAATCAAATGAAAAAATTAGGATGCTAAATTATGAGAGAAGAGAAAAACCAGAGGTAGGTCTCAGAAGATCTAGACTCTGCTGTCCAATCTCTTAATAACCATTTATTTAAATACTGGTTCACCAGAATTTGCCATTTTCCTTGTCTTTTTAGTGAGAATAGCAATACTTTCTTCAGTTGTTGACAGTTGTGGGAAGTCAATAAGGTACAGATGCACAGAGGTGAATTAAGAGTTAGAATGCAATGCTAGCAAGAGGGGTTTTGAAAAATAATACCACATTGACAAAAGTAAAATTCACCCTTAACTTTCAAAGTGGTGATTATACTTCTATTCTGAAATGTAGGAATGTGACATTCAGGATTACAGAAATGTTCTTTGAGCTCCTGTCTCTGTTCTGACAAGCAAAATCTCCCTAAGGTAACCAGCAAGTGGACTAGCTTCCAATCTCAGGCCTGTCTTGAACATGGTTCCGTTATCAAGTTTCTTTCTTCATTCACATTCCACTTATACTCTTCAAATTTTAGTATTAAGCATTATAAGGAGAGTAAGTAAATCGATCAATAAGTATTAAGCATTATGAGGAGAGTAAGTAAATTGATCAAATTTTAGTATTAAGCATTATGAGGCGAGTAACTAAATCAATCAGTAAGTTCAATACTCTAAATGTTCGATAAATGCTATGAAATAAACAAACAAAACTCTCTTGAAAAAATGCTCCTTTTTGTGACTAAACTATACTTCCACCACACAATTCTCTCTTAACGTTTGTTTAGGAACATGCTATCAAAGCAAGTGAGTCTTAATTCTTTGATTCAATTGATTGAGGTCAGAAAATTTATCTTTGCCCTTTGATATTCTCTCAGTTGCCTGAAACATTGCAAGTGTTCAATAAATATTGATTGACAGATTGAATTAAAGTTTGAAAATTTAGTGAAACCACTGGCAATTCATTTCTCTTAAAAAGTCAAATCAACTGTGGGATGAATTGACTGATCAATGTCTCCGTTTTCTAACACCCAAATAAATGCTTTGTTTTTTAAGGACCAGTGGCTTGAACCAATAAACGTATCTTTATAGGACGTTAGGAGAGTCATGAGGCTTTTAATTTTTAACGGTCATATTCACATACTGTGCTGTTTTATATCTCACTCTATTTTCAGAGTCTGATTTATTGTAATGGGTGAAAAATATCAGAAGAATATGCAAGAGGTACCTTTGGGGGGAGAAAAGGAAGGAAGGAAGTCTGAGGCATTCCAGTTTGAAAAGATTCAAAATCAGCCTCGTCGATATTGGAAAATAACTAGGACTCAGAAAGTCTTTCCTGCTCTATGAACATTGTCCTTTGTCCCCATCGCAAGTGCTGGCTAACTCAGAGATATAATTTATGATGGATTCACAAACAAAATGGTCAATGGTTCAGCACAAACCAAACATGAGCAGACACATTTCTAAACCTCCCCGTCATGCTGCTTACACAATCTGTTGATCCATTGAACAAATATATGTTGAAAGATTAAGCAGGAGTTGACTGCCATTCAGGATGATAAATGTAGAGTAGACTTATTTTCCGCCTGACTTAATGCTTAAGGATTTGTGTTAGAAGGATGTTGGGAAGGGGGATGTGTGCGGGGGATGGGTGGAAGGGAAATTCCAGTCACCCAAGTCTTTAGAATGAGATTATCTTGCCAAAGACCTCACACAGAGGAGGCCTTTATCAGTCATCCTTTACATCCTGCAACTTCACCTTTATTCTCTTATTGGGGGGAGGGGGCGTCCAAGGAAATAAACAAGGACGACAAGAGTACTTGCCTCTGCTATTCAGGCCCTGTTGATAGAATGGGAGAGACTAAATGGTTTATACTTTATGTTTCGGTTGTAGACTGAAAGGGAAAATAATAGTCCAGCTGCCATAAAAGCACATTGTTATCCAGCTGGCCCATAAAAGGAATGGGACTCATTTAACTACAGACATAACTGAAACCCTTCAGTAGAACCTCAAGGTTCCTGCCCTCTCCCCCTGGCGAGAAGAGGGCCAGCCTTGCTTCAGTTCCTATGTCTGACATTTTCCTTAGTTGAGGTAGAAGGCCAGGCTTCTGGAATTGCTTTTGCCCAGTTTTGTTGGACTTTTGTTGTGATCCTATTATACGCCTGCGTTTCACAAGAAGCTGTATCAAAAGGAATGTAAAAGACAATCGAAAGAAAGAGGAGGATGTAGAGAGAAGAGAGAAGGAAAAAATAAGGAGAAGAAAAAAAGGTGAAATTTAATAAAAGTGAAAGAACATAAATTGTAAATGTGCTGCTTTCTCGTTTAGTAAGCTGTGAACAATTTTTAAAGACATCCCTCAATTCTGGCCTCATCAAGAATGCATTCAAAAGAAAAACCACTGTGGAGTTCATGCCCAATTCAGTCAGATTAATAAATGGTTGAATAAATAGCAGTACAACTACATTTATATAAAAATTAAAAAAGAGTTTGTTTATTGGGGAAAAAAGAAAGAAAATATAAGTCACTAATTCATGGTGTGGTGTTCATTTCACTGAGTTTTTTCACTATGTCCCACCACCATCTTTGGGTCCAAAAGGTTTCATTTGGCAACTCTGCAGTAAGTTTTAAGGATGATTCTTTGTATATGATTTCTTTCTTTGATCTTGCTGCTTTTAGCATTCTATTTCTACCTATGGTTTTCATTCTCCTGATTAGGATATGTCTTGAAATATTTTTGTTTGGATTTCTTTTGACTGGTACCCTTCAGAATTCCTCAATCTGGTACATGTTCTCTTTAGCTCTAGGAACTGATCAGCAATGATGTCTTTGACTGTTGCTTTTTCATCAGTGTTAACTTCCTGCCCCTCTAGGATCCCAATGAATTTTATGTTCCTCTTGAATTCATTCTAAAGTTCTCTTGTCAGCTGTCCATTTAATTCGAGGCTCTTTTCCATAGTTTGCTGTTGTCTGTAAGTTTCCTGCACCTCATCTTGGAGAGTGTCATGCTGAGTGAAAAGAGTCAGAGAGGACAGACCTAGAACTATCGCACCCATTTGTGGGATATAAAAAAGCATGATATGGTTTTCTTATATACAAATAACAAAAGAGAAGAAAGAGACATTAAAAAACAATCCCGTTCACAATAGTACTTCAGAAAATCAAGTACCTCGGAATCATCTTAACCTAAGAGGTGAAAGACCTCTACAGGAAAAATTACAAAACACTACTTCAAGAAATAAAAGAGGACAATAGGAAATAGAGACACATACCCTACTCGCAGATAGGGAGGATTAACATTATCAAAATGGCAATACTGCCTAAAGCATTATACAAATTTAATGCGGTCCCTATCAGGATACCCATGACATTTTTCAAAGAAATAGACAAAACACTCCTGAAATTCTTATGGAACAATAAACCTCCAGGAATAGCTAAAGCAATCCTTGGGAAAAAGAAAAGGGGTGGGGGCATCACCTTCCCCAACTTCAAAGTGTATTACAAAGCAGTAGTAATGATATGCATAGTATTGGGCTAGAAACAGACCTGCAGACCAATGGAACAGAGTTGAATATTCTGTCACAGATCCTCAAATATATGACCATTTAATCTTTGGCAAAGGAGCAAGAAATGTGAAGTGTAACAAGGAAAGCCTCTTCAGCAAGTGGTGCTGGGAAAACTGGAGAGCTACCTGCAAATGAACTCTGACCCCTGTCTAATGCCAGGCGCAAAGTTAGATCAAAGTGGATTAAAGACCTCAATATCAGGCTAAATCCATAAGGAACATGAAGAAAAATGCAGGCAGAACCCTCCATGACACTGAAGCTGAAGGCATCTTTAAGGATGAAACACCACTGACCAAGCAAATGGAAGCAAACATAGAAACAAATGGGTCCCATCAAACTAAGACGCTTCTGTACCTCAAAAGAAATAGTGACCAAAATACAGATAGAGCCCACAGAATGGGAAAGAATATTTACCCAATACCCATCTGATAAGGGATTAATGTCCAGGATATAAATAAGACACTAGTAGAATTGTACAAGACAAAACCTCCAACCCCATCAAAAATGGAGAAGAAATGAACAGAAGTTTTCTTTAAAAAGAAATACAAATGGCCAAAGGCACACGAAAAAAATGTTCCACATCAGTGGCCATCAGAGACGTGCAAATCAAAATAACAATGCGATATCATCTCACACCACAGAGACCGACACACATTCAAAAGAACAAAAGCAACCAGTGCTGGTGTGGATATAGGGAAAAGGGGACACTCTTTCACTGTTGGTAGGAATGCCCACAAGTCCAGCCTTTCTGGAAAACAATATGGACAGTCCTTCAAAAACTAGAAATTGAGCTTCCATATGACCCTGCAATACAACTTCTGGGAATATATCTCAAGGATGCAAAAAAGCACAGTAGAAATGACATCTGCACCTATATGTTCATTGCAGCACTCTTCATAATAGCCAAAATCTGGAAACAACCCAAGTGCCCTAGAACAGATGACTGGTTAAGAAACTTTGGTACGTCTACACAAAGGAATCCTATGCAGCTGTCAGGAGAGATGAAGTAATGAACTTTGCTTATTAATGGTTAGACATGGAGAGTATCATGCTAAGTGAAATGAGTCAGAAAGAGAGGGACAGACATAGAAGGAATGCACTCATTTGTGGAGTATAAAACAACATAACATGTGGCTGACACCGAAGGATAGTAAGATCACAGGACAGTACTATTGCTCCATAGCTTGAAGCCTGCCTCATGAGCAAAGGGGAGAAGGCAGCTGAAATAGAGAAGGGATCACTAAGAAAATGATGGCTTGAGGAACCAGTCACAATGGGAGATGTGTGCTGAAAGTAGATAATGGAACAAACATAATAATCTCTCAGTATCTGCATTGCAAAGCATAAATGCCCAAAAGTAGAGAGAGAGAGAGAGAGAGAGAGAGAGTAAGGGGAATATTGTCTGCCATAGAGGCAGGGGGAGGGTGGGAAAGCGGGGATATAGCAGGGATATTGATGGTGGGGAATGTGCACTGGTGGAGGGATGGGTGTTTGATCATTGTGTGATTGTAACCCAAACATGAAAGCTTGTAACTATCTCATGGTGATTCAATACAATTTAAAAAATAAATAAATAAGAAAATAATTTTAAAAATCTAAAAAAAATTAAAAAGCATGATATGGGGGGGCTGGAGCAATAGTACAGTGGGTAGACATGCATTTGTCTTGCATGTGGTTGACCTGGGTTCAGTTCCTAGCATTCTATACGGTCCTCTAAGCACTGCCAGGAGTAATTCCTGAGTGGTAAGCCAGGAGTAACCCCTGTGCATTGCCGGGTGTGACCCAAAACACACACACACACACACACACACACACACACACACACATGCACACACACACACAGCATGATATGAAGAGTAACACCCAAAGACGATGGAAATGATGGTCAGGAGGACTTGGTAGGAGCACAGGGGGTAGGGTGTTTGCATGCGGCCGACCTGGGTTCGATTCCCAGCATTCCATATACTCCCCCAAGCACTGCCAGGAGTAATTCCTGAGTGCAGAGTCAGGAGTAATCCCTGAGCATCACCTGGTGTGACCCAAAATGCAAAAAAAAAAAAAAAAAAGAAAGAAATAAAGAAAGAAAGAAAGAAAGAAAGAAAAAGGAAAAGAAAAGAAAAGAAAAGAAAAGAAAAGAAATGGTCACCAGACAAGAACTGAGTGCTGAAAGGATTAAAGTGATATACGTGATAGCCTTTCAGTGACTGTATTGCAAGGTACAGTGCCTAAGTGGAAAAAGAAAGAGAAAATTGTCTGCCACTGCTTAGAGGCAGTCTGAGAGGGGGGTGGAAAGGTTGCAGTGGGGAAGGGGGACTAGTGACTGCTGCAGGAGGCAAACGGGGGACATTGGTGGTGGGAAATGTACACTGATTATGGGGAGGGTGTTGGAACATTGTCTGACTAAAACCCCAAAGTGAACAGCTTTGTAACTGTATCTCATGGTGACTCAATAGAAAAATAAAATATAAACCACTAAGTACTGCCAAAGGAGATGGATCTTGGTCTATGGAAATACATGTGCCAATAAATGGACAGGGGAAGAATTCACTTCAATTAAAAGATTCGTTCTCTCCTTATGGGTTATGACAAAAGAGGAAGAAGCACACAAAAGTTTGGGGATTTTGCTTTTGCAAAGAGCATATGCCAACAAAGAACTGTGTCATGTGACAAACAGTATCGGGATGTCTAGGGAAAAGCTTGTTTCCTTTTGCATTGAAAACTGAGTGGATCTTCTAAACACGCAGACACGTTAGGCAAGAGCTATGAAGCAATGCTATGCAGATGTAAAGTGAGATGAGCACGAGTAATTTCACATACAGAGAATGTACATGAAGACTGAAGAAGGCTGTAGAGGTGGTACAGGGGATGAACCCTTGCCTTGAATGTGACAGCCAATTTGATCCCTTGTACCATGTATGGTCCCCTGAGTACTGCCAGGGTAACTTCCTAAGCACAGAACCAGGAGGATGCCCCAAAACAGTCTGGTGTAAAAAGGGAGGAAAGAAAGAGAGAAAGAGAGAAAGAGAGAGAGAGAGAGAGAAAGAAAGAAAGAAAGAAAGAAAGAAAGAAAGAAAGAAAGAAAGAAAGAAAGAAAGAAAGAGAGAGAGAGAAGGAGAGAGCCAAGGAGAGAGGGAGGGAGAGAGGAAGAAAGAGAGGAAGAAAGGAAGGGAGGAAGAAGGGAGGGAGGGAGGGAGGGAGGGAGGAAGGAAGGAAGGAAGGAAGGAAGGAAGGAAGGAAGGAAGGAAGGAAGGAAGGAAGGAATATTGAAGATCAAACTGTAGGCCTCACACAAGGCAAGTACTTATAGCACTGTCATCCCTGAAAAGTCGTTTTTCTTTTTAAATACATCTAGTGCACTATGAAGAATTGCTAAAATATTGATTTATACATAAATTCACTGCACCAGATTTGAGTTCTCAATTGTTTTGATTTTTACCTTTGTTTCTTTATCCAATGTTCGGCTCTCTCTCAACAGCCACGCAGGTTGAAGAGGCTACTGACCAAAACATTCTGATTAATCCCATATTTCGTTGTTTCTGTTGCTTCTATTTTAAAGGGAAATTGTGCTGAAACTTAAGATGATGTCATGCCATTGATGAGTTAGAGACATTCCTTCAACATAACACCCCATCTTCACCTTGGTGCAACTGTTCTTAGCTCTGCCTTTCACTATCACTTCACTTCCAAGTAAAACTAATCATCAGATAATATGACTCTAGTCAAAGAGTTTTAAACGTTGTGCCTGTAAGTCTGCAATCTGTATTACTTTATGTGCTTTTTCTAGCCAAACTTCATTGACTTTAAACTAATCTTAAGCATCTGATCTCTTTTCTTGGATGGCTAAAACTTGGCATTCCAAGGTGTTAATTATAAGAATGGAAAAGAATAAACATTGCTGTACGATAACATTAGTTTGTCCTTTCAGCCTTGCCACAGGGAGCTTAGGTTTATTGGGCTACTCCCATCACAGTGCTCCCATTTCTCTGTGCTTATTTGTAACCTCTTTCTTTGTGCTCTGTTAATTTGTGAACATTGCTTTTCTCTTCTCCTTATGTCCTTTGCATAGTTAATTCAGAGCAATGTCCTATTTGTACAAACACAGGAAGACAGTTAATGTTATGCTTTTGTAACTTGGGAGCTAATTGACTCCAGATAATATTACCTTCTGGACATCTGTTCTCTCGACCTAAGTCTCAGTTGCCCTTTACTTCCTAGCACCCCAAAAGCAGGGTCCCAACAAGGAACTGGATTGACCCAAGGCAAGCAGTGAGCTACCCTGGCATCGAAATGGGCCTGGCCAAAGCGCCATAATACTTAACTATAAGTTAAGAACATGGTCATGGACAAATTCTGTCATGATCCAAAAAGTAATAACTAGATTCGGATCCTGCTAGAGTTAGGAATGATTAACCCGCCTGAGCACTGTAGTCTGAATCTTTGATAAGATGTCCCCAGGAGAGTCAGCCTATAAGCTCAATGTATCTCTTACTGTGTCCATACAAAATAACTAATATTAAGAAGTAGAAATAAGAATCCAACCCCATCCAAAAATGGGGCAATGAAATGAACAGAAACTTTCTCAAAGAAGAAATCCGAATGGCAAAAAAGCACATGAGAAAATGCTCTACATCATTAATCATCAGGGAGATGCAGATCAAAACCACAATGAGATACCATCTCACACCTCAGAGACTGGCCCACATTCAAAAGAACAAAAGCAACCGATGCTGGCGTGGATGTGGCGAGAAAGGGACACTCCTTCACTGTTGGTGGGAATGTCGACTGGTTCAGCCCTTCTGGAAAAGAGTATGGACGATTCTCAAAAAATTAGAAATTGAGCTCCCATTTGACCCAGCAATACCACTCCTGGGAATATATCCCAGACAGGCAAAAATGTATAGTCGAAGTGACATCTGCACTTGTTTGTTCATTGCAGCACTCTTTACAATAGCCAGAAACTGGAAGAAACCTGAATGCCCAAGAACAGATGACTGGTTAAAGAAACTTCGGTACACTACACAATGGAGTACTATGTAGCTGTTAGAAAAGATGAAGTCATGAAATTTACATACAAGTGGTACAACATGGAAAGTATCATGCTAAGCGAAATGAGTCAGAAAGAGAGGGATAGACATAGAAAGACTGCATTCATCTGGGGGATATAAAGTAACAAAGTATGAGATTAATACCCAATAATAGCTGAGATCAGCACCAGGAGGATTACTCCATAACTTAGAGGCCAGCCGGGTATCCTAGAGGAAAGGGCAGTTCAGATAGAGAAGGGAGCACCAAATAAAGGATGTTTGGAGGATCCTCCCAGGAGGGGAGATGCATGTCGAAAGTAGACTATGGACTGAACATGTTTGCCACTCAATGCCTCTTTTGCAGACCACAACACCCAAACGGAGAGAGAGAACACAGGGGATTGCCCTGCCACAGAGACAGGGGGGATGGGGGGATGGGGGCGGGAGGGATATTATCCATGGTGGTGGAAAATGGGCACTGGTGGAGGGATGGGTATCTGATCATTGTATAATTGAAACCAAAGCACAAAAAATTGTAAATCTACAACTGTAAAAAAAAATAAAATAAAATAAAGGGGAAAAAAAAGAGAAGTAGAAATAAGGGGCTGGAGCAATAGCACAGCGGGTAGGGCATTTGCCTTGCACGTGGCCAACCTGGGTTTGATTTCCAGCATCCCATATGGTCCCCTGAGCACCGCCAGGGGTGATTCCTGAGTGCAGAACCAGGAGTAACCCCTGTGTATCCCCTGGTGTGACCCAAAAAGAAAAAAAAAAAGAAGTAGAATTAAGATGGTAATTAAGATGTTAATTAAGTTATTGGACAAAGGAGAGGAGGAACACCCATAGGTGGGATTTCCACCCTTGTGCCTTATGGGAGATCAGGAAGTGCTTTTGATATGTTGATTATGCTACTGGATGGGGTGTGGTGTCTACCCCCAATGAGGGAGTTGAGTAGAGGAGAGAGAGACAAAGACAGAGACAGAGACAGAGAGACAGAGAGAGACCAGGGCAGCAAGATGGAGTGCAGAGAGACCAACAAGGGGGAGAGAGGGAGAAGAATGTAGGGGAAGAATGCAGGAATAGGTGCATGGAGAGAGGAGAGATGCGGCTGCGAGATGGAGTGTGGAGAGATGAATGGGAGAGACAGGAGGAGACGGAATGAGGGGCAGTATGAGACCAGAATGGGGAGCTTAGTGAGAATGGAATAGGCACGTGGGGAGAATGGAATAAACAGCAACTTATCATCAACCAGCTTGGTCCTCGCTTCCTCCTCTATCCGCCTATGGTATGGGCTGTTCCAGGTGGGGAAGCGCCTGGAGTCCACCAGGGCCTTCCCTAGCCACCTCTGATTATGCACACTGCCACTAATGAATTCACTGGGAAGGGTTTTCAATATAAAGAAAATATGCTCGTCTGTATTAAGTTACTGTAGGTCATGGACTAAACTTTCTGCTCTGTTTAACTTGGGACAGAGGGAAGTTTTTCCTCCTATCATCTTTTTACACTCAATTCTAGCAGCACGGAGTCAGATATTATTCTGAGTTTCTTTCGGGAAGCTATCTCACTGAATAATAGGAACTATCACAATCTTGCACTTGCGTATACTACAACACATCCATATGTATATTCATGTATGTTCATTTTCATCTTTCTTTTCTACACTAGAGTATACAGGGAACATAATGTATTGTCCATATCCAATAAGTTCAAGTCCAGGTAAGCAAATTCTCCATAGATTCCTCCATATTTGGGGAAGAGTGGTTGTTTACCCACCGCCAATGCTCAACGGATATTCCTGTCTCTGCATTCAGGGGTCATTCCTGGTGGTGGGGATTAAACCTGGTTCAGTCACATTCAAAGCAAGCACCCTACCTGCTGTACCATTACTCCAGTTCCAAAATTTCCACATCTTGGGGCTGGAGTGATAGCACAGTAGGTAGGGCGTTTGCCTTGCACGCGGCTGACCCAGGTTTGATTTCCAGTATCCCATATGGTCCCCCAAGCACTGCCAGGGGTAATTTCTGAGTGCAGAGCCAGGAGTAATCCCTATGTATTGCCAAGTGTGACCCAAAAAGCAAAACACAAAAACAAACAAAATTTTCACATCTTTCACGGTATTTTTTAAAGTTGAATGACAACTTTAAAGTTATTCGTGATTAAGGCTCCTGTGTACTATGTTACAACACCAATTCCTTCATCTGTGTCTATTTCCTTCCCTCCACCAATACTTCCAATTTCCTCCCCCCAGCCCCATTCCCACCCCAGCAGACACGATTTCCCTGCATCTTTGTCTTAGTGTTCCCTTCCCTGACCTACCCCCACATCAGTGGCTAGTTTGCCTAGTTTGCCATGCTCTGCATCTCTATTGGTTTTGGGCATTTGTTATTCTCCTGTTTTTCTTTATATTCCACATATGAGGGAGATCATTCTGTATTTGTTCCTCTCAGTCTCCTAACTTCACTCGGCATGATAACTCTCTAGATTCAGACACATAGCAGGAAATTGCTGAATTCATCGTATGGTCAAGTATATTCTATTGTATAGCACAACGGGGAGGGCATTTGCCTTGCCAACACGGCCAATGCAAGTTCAATTCCTCCACCCCTCTCGGAGAGCCTGGCAAGCTACCAAGAGTATCTCACCCACACAGCAAAGCCTGGCAAGTTACCCGTGACGTATATGCCAAACACAGTAACAACAAGTCTCACGATGGAGATGTTACTGGGCCTGCTCGAGCAAATCGATGAACAGCAGGAGGACAATGATAGTGACAGTGTATGCAACTATAGTTTCTTTATGCAGTCATCTGTTTGGGCACTTGGGTTGTTTCTAGATTTTGGCTATTGTGAATAGTGAACACAGGAGTGCAGATATCTTTTCAGAATTGTGCCCTTGGACTGTTGAGGTATATTGTAAGGAATGAAATTGTTAGGTTGTATGGAAGCCCAGTTCCTCGTTTTTTTGAGAAATGTCCATAACGTTTTCCAAAGTGGCTGGACAAATCAATACTCCCACCATCATTGAATAGGGGGTCACTTTTTTCCTGTCTCCACGCCAATAACTTAGAGCAAAGCAAAATACGAAACAGCCCTTTCACCCAAATAGGGCTGGAACTAGTGCAGGCCCAACAGTTCCTGGGAAAAATAAACCGGATGACCGTAAGTCCAACTTTATTTTGGCAAGCATTTTATAATGCCTACAGGAATGCCTCTCAGCAAAAGAATTTAGTTCTAGATGGTCTTAGCGGGAATCAGGAAATTTCCTAAATAAAAAAGTTCATGATTCAGCCACAATTGCCTATACTGGACTGAAGGAAAGAAACTGATTCTAATTCCTTCACTGTAGAATAAATTCTTCCAGAATACCCAACCTAATGATATCCAAGGTAAATTGAGTGTCCTACAAAGAATTTTATTCTCTCAAGAAAACTGCTTGTGTATGACGGCATTTTCAGAAGGAGCTAAAAGCTATTTTGCCAAAATTAAAACCTTAGTTAGAAAATCTGCTACAAATGCATGGTCTGCTGGATATGAAATATTGCTCCCGAGACAAGCCCTATGGTACTAGAGAATACCTGAATCAGCAGAAGGTGGGAGGGAGCGTGAAGACGGTATTTATTATGTCTTGAGATGACTCCATAGGTCACTGCTGATTTCTGTTTACACTGCACTGACCCTTCACACTCTGGAGCAGTTTGTTCAGCTGTGATCTACAGCTAAGAGCACATGTAGTATGTCATCTGCTGAGCTCTCGTCTACTCGACTGATACAACCCAAGAAAAGGCAAAGAAGCTAAGAAATGCCCATGTGCTGGCAATTCTTTCTCACGCTGAGCACTTTGCACTACTAATAATTTTTTTTTAAAATTTACATCTTGTGACATTGGTGTATATTACAATCCTAAGAGACCAGATTTTAGCAAAGTGATTATTCCCACTTTGTATTATGGTTATTGGGAAATCAGCCTGTGGAAACAATCATCTCTTTTGGTCATTATTTTGCACATCTACAATTGGATGTTTTAAAATACTGAATCACAGAGTAAAATTTCTTTTTAATGTGCTGTGCCAACTCTTTTGCATGATTACTGAAAAAAATTATTTTGCAAGCTTAGCTGCTGTCGGTAGCAATGCACTGTTCTTCCATTGTTCATCGATTTGCTCCAGCGGGCCCAGTAACGTCTCCATTGTGACTTTGTTGTTACTGTGTTTGGCATATTGAATACATCACGGGTGGCTTGCCAAGCTTTGCCGTGCAGGTGAGATACTCTCAGTAGCTTACCGTACTCTCCAAGGGGGGGCAGAAGAATCGAACTCGGGTCAGCCAGGTCAGTCACATGCAAGGCAAATGCTGTACCCACTGTGCTATCGCTACAGCCCTGCTGTCATATAGAATAAATACTCCTTCCAGGTCACTGTCTACTTTCTAACCAGTTACAGGAAAGCCTGGAATTTGAGCATCTTGATAGGTTTACACCATTGAGAAATGGAAATTCCTCCCAATCTTCCTGGATGTGAGAGCTTAACTACATTGCCCCAAGAAAAATACTTTGTTAATTTTTGAGACCCCAGCCATATGCATAATATTACTATAGTTAAATATGTAACGCAGTCCTAATGACCTGTAAAAACTCCAATTCCAGACCATTGACTACTATTGTGACTGTCTCTCTAGCACAAATGTATTACCTTGGGTGAGGTTTCTAAAACTCCCATATACAGATACCTTTCTGAGGTATCTACAGGAGAGTCTAGAAAACTTCTGACATCTGCCTCTCTCCTGTGTTCCCTGAACACTTTGTGCTACTCCCTATTATAGTTCTCAGACTGTACAATCACCCACACACAACTGCTTATTCCAGGTGGGACCACAGTCGTCCATACAATTACAACCAGTTCCTAATTCAGTGCCTCACACACAGTAAGCATCCAATAAATGTTACCAGCAAAAGGGATGAAACAAAATCTGATGCTCTATGTCATGATATCTTAAATTCTAGTGCCAGTCCTCTCCTTCATGAAAAGATCTATTGATTGTTTCTCCAAATATCATGTGATGTTCTGAGGCCAAATGAGTATGTACTTAGTGGGATTCATCTGCTTAATGACTGAACTAACGTGTGTAAGCTTCTCATTGTAAGAGCTTCTGAGCAGTCATGACACTCCTGCATCCTCAGACTCCAGTATATAGTAGGGATAAGGGTAGTCAATTAAAATGACCTTTTAGTCTGCACAGATTACTATAAACTGAAAGTTCACAATATATCCTTGAGCAGAAAAGTAAGCATGGATTCTTTCACTTCTTCCTTAATTTTCCTTTGGTATCTTAGGGTTTGGATCCTGGATTCTTTAAGAATAAGAGAAGGGGGAAGGATGAGGGGAAAGAGGAGTAAAGAAATTAAAGATTTTTTTAATGGAAAGAATAGAAGAAATAGGAAACTTCAGGGAAAGCCTTAGCTTCAATTTTAATATATGGGACAATGGAATAACAAAATAAGCTGTGGTTATAAAATGGGCAGAAATTTAGCTCAACAGATTCAAATCTACGTTTTCTATATAAAGGTCAGGATTTGATCCTTGGCACACACGGTCCTCCAAATACCAGCAAGAGCAAATCCAAGCACTTAGTTAGGAGTAACCCCTGGGTATGGATGAGTATAGCCCCAAAACAAAATATTAATAATGACAAGTGACCAGTTCGGCACTATTTTATTCAAAAGACAAGTTACAACAAGTAATGGAGAGAATGGGGAAAGAAATGAGCTGTTATTACTGGGAATGTAAAATGATACTACTATTATAAAAAGCAGTATGAGACTTTCTCCAAAATATGAAACAAAGTTTCTTATGATTTTGTTATCCCATTTCTTAGCATTTAGCAAAATAATATGAAAATGCTCACTTGAAATGATGCAGGCACTCCTGTTTTTATTGCAACAGTACTTACAGAACCCAAGAACTGAGAGAAGCCTTTGTCCATCAACTAATGGACAGATAAAGGTGAAGTACATATTTTTCAAAGATAAAACAAAGCAGAAATTACATTCTTATTTTCAGCAACAAATAAGACTAGATCTTCCTGGTATAACTAAATACTGAATAAGATATTAAATGTTATTTGAATGAATGAATTGGTTGACAAAAAATAAATAAGGAAGAACTGCATATTCCTCCTTATATAGAGATCAGAAATTGAAAATATGATTCTAGGAAAATAAGAAAGTCCTTATCTAAGGACTCTCTAAGCATTTTCAAATGGCCAAAAACTTATTTCTTACTAGACTTCAGTCCACTACAACTTGGCACTCTAACGAGGGAATATTTCAAATTAGAAAGCTTAGGCATAAAGCTGACTACTCAAAAATTATACATTTTCAGAAGGGAAGGGGAAATATTCTACAAACTTTATAAAAGAAAATATTAGGTGCATGTGCCTTGTTGGGTCTTGAGTAAAATAAAATAAAAACAAAATCTTGAGAATTTCTCTTTTGGATTTTGTTCGTTTCTTTTCTTTTGGATTCACAGCCTGCAGTACTCAGGGCTTACTTTTGGCTCTGCACTCAGGGATCACTCCTGGCAGAACTCAGAGGACCACATGAGGTGCTGGGGATTGAACCCAGGTCAGCCTCATGAAAGCAAGCTTCCTGTCGACTGTACTATCTCTCCAGCCCCACATCTTGAATTTTTTTTTCACCATAACCCTTTGTGTGTGAACATTAAGAAATATAAATTAGAAAAAAACAGTATTCCTTAAGTAGTCCAGAAAAGAATTCTCACCCCCATAGATTTTATATTCTAAGAGATAATGAACTATTATCCCAATAAATAAATAAATGTCATAGTTTGTTCAATAATAGGTCCTACACACAAAAAAAGAAGATGCTTAACTAAGGTGGAACAGAAGTGGAGGATAAAATAGATTGGGCTGTCGAAAAAATAAAATGAGAATTATGTTAATTTGCTCCTTTTTCATATCTCAAACCCATCTCATTTCTGGAATGTCTTATCTTGGAAAAGTAGTTTGCTATTTTTTTCAGCTACTATTCTTGAAAGTGCTGAATCCAACTACTGTTATTTACACAAGAAATGTCAATGATTGTGTCAGGTCGTGGTAGGCTAGACATTGCATCACACAGAGGGGAACTGTTTGTAATTTACTTAGAAGGTCTTATTCCATAAGGAAGAAGAAAAATTCTAAGGGGAAAAAGAGAGCAATCAACAAAGAGAAAATGCTCTTCTGATCACAGGCTTTTGTGTGCCCAAAGCCTGACTCTTCTGGGGAATGAGAATTCTCAATAGGCATAATGCAATTGGATGAACTCTCCGGCTTTAAATCATAAAAATAAGAACCCCCCCCCAACCTCCCCCACACACACATGCACGCATTCACGCATACAAATCACAAAGTTACATTTCAGATGGAAGGGAAAAAATTCCAAAATCAACACCTCACCTGGGATTGGAATTTGATTTATTTTATTTGAAGTATGGGTGAGTTTTTGACCACTAAATATTTGCTTAATTATCCCAGCAATGAAGAGTGATGCTCTCATTAGCAGGGGTTAGAAGCCCATCTGTGTTCTCTGTCGGTTTTTTTTTTGTATAGGATTGTAAACCTGCAAATTACATGTACAGTTAGGGAGTTGGTAAATTGTAATTGCAGCTCTGATATTCATTATCTCTGAACTTGGGTAAAGCAATTTTTTCCCTGGGCCTTAGCCTATTTGTGCGTAAATTGTAGTTAATGGTATTCTGCTGCAGTTCACAATTTCAATATTTTATGTTAAGCCAAAAAGCCTTGCCTTGTATAATATTCGTTGGCAAAAAACAGTGATGCTCTAACCTGATCCTAAGCAGGGGTTATAATACAGAGCCTGAAGTGACTGCTGCACAATTCAAAAGCAAAGGGAATTCAGAGCTTCGAAATTTGCGGACTCAAAAATCACAAACCTGTGACATACCCAGGTCTCCACTGAACATCACAAGTATATGCTTCTCCAGAAGGAAGTGAAACCCAATGAGATGAACTTCGTGAGTGTTGAGGAAAATGAGCAAAGTCATTTGATTGAGACTCTCAGCAGGAACAAATCAAGATTTTGTGAGACCTGGACCTTTCACGGTTCTGTCTGGGGAAGGAGGGAATACTTAGTAAATATATCTTTGGAATAAAAAAAAAAGTCACAACACATAAATTTCTTAAATGGAAAATATCAGAAAGGTCCCCAAATGTGTAAAAAATACTGACACTTATAATAATGCACCTTCAGAATATTTTTCCCACATTTTCTGTCTGCTCCTCTGACTGTCTCTTCATACAACAATTTTGCAAAGCATTTTCAGTGGCAGATTTACCATGAAGTAAATGTAGCTCCAGAATCTGGGATCCTCATTCCCATTGGTCCTTTGCAAGGCCCTTTACCAATTTAGTACTTTTCTCAATTTCCATAACAAGAGGGAAAAAATATGGTGTTTTTATAACTGTGTATTGCATTATCAAGTAGTGTTTTTGAGAGGAGATTAGACCAAATTTTCTACTAGATACTGATAATTGAACACATTTTCTATGCCAGCTTCTGATTCTAAACATTTCAAACTATTTTTCTTCCTTGCAGTGCTGGGTTCTACAAGACACGTTCATGGTGCCAGACAATTCCCTCCCCACATCTTCACATCACACCACTAGAACAGCTACTGCAATGGATCATAGGACCATTCCTAAAAGCCATTCCCATAGCAGGAACACTCTCTCAAGTTTATTTCTAAATAAACATTCACTCTGTACTTCTAGGGAGATCTCAGTCCTGGGACCTGCATGCCTTTGTTCCTCGCCAGTACCTTCATGTGTGTGGAGAGTGGTCTCAGCATGGTGGTGGCTGGTTCTGGAGGTCTTCGGCTGCCAGAGCCCTGGTCGGGGCAGGGAGGAGAACTCAACCCGCTCCCCACCAAGGGGCCCCAGCGAGGACAGCCAGGCGCGGGGGCAGGAGACTCTGCGCTGTTCTCTTCCAGGAGCTGGGTTTTATAGTCTCTGAGTCTTGGCCATTGATGGGATTACACGGCGCCAGAGGGCCAGTTGGTGGGTGTGACCCCTGCCTACTGGAATTTGGAGGATCTGGGTGGAGGATGCTCAGTCCTGATCTGAGTAGGCTGGGAGATCTCAGTCCTGCCCCTTGCGCCTGGCTGTCCTCGCTGGGGCCCCTTGGAGGGGGGCGGGTTGAGTTCTTCTCCCCGCCCCGACCAGGGCTCCGGCAGCCGAAGACTTCCAGAACCAGCCACCACCATGCTGAGACCACTCTCCGCACACATGAAGGTACTGGCAGAGAAACAAAGGCATGCGGGTCCCAGGACTGAGATCTCCCAGCCTACTCGGATCGGGGCTGAGCATCCTCCACTCAGATTCTCCGAATTCCAGTAGGCGGGGGTCACACCCACCAACTGGCCCCCTGGCACCGTGTAATCCCATCAATGGCCAAGACTCAGAGACTATAAAACCCAGCTCCCGGAAGAGAACAGTGCAGTCTCCTGACATCTTATTATGATATCTTATTATCTCATTCCTACTTTGGACAAACTGGCAGGCTACTGAATGTAACCTGCCCACATGGCAGAGTCTGGCAAACTTCCCGTGGCGTACCCAATATGCCAAATACCAGTAACAATGATGGGTCTCATTCTCCTAAAGAGCCTGAATATGGCACTTTCTTAAAAATCTCAGGGCTAGGATGAAGGAGACATTACTGGGGCCTGCTCAAGGCAATCGATGAATAACAGGATGGTCGTGATCATGATCTGTACTTCTAGAAGTGACTGTGTACCACCTAAACATATCACAATGAACTCAAACTACAGTTCAGTTTCTTAGTTAGATCCCCGGTACACATGGTCACTCCAACACCACCCAATGCTAGAGAAAGAGCAGTGGACAGGAAGCTGAAACACAGAGAGACCAGGATCTTTAGAAATATGTTTGAAACGGTTGCTTTTAGAAATTTTATATAGATTACCTTGCAGGTGGGTAGCCTTGAAGTTCAAGCAGCATTTATTGAAGGTTTTTTGTCACAGATTTGAGTTCTGATGGTTCCACAAATGCCCAAGTGATGAGTGGGTAAGGCTTCAGAAGAAATAAATGGCATGTATTGCAAATTCTGAACTTCAGAAATGGCTTTTCTGGCATCTCTGATCCCTTTGGAACTAGAGATGTAAATTCCAGGTTTGGATTTCAGAGAACACGAATTATTCTCTCAGCTTATGGTTTGCTCATTTACCTATCAAGCCAACAAAAATATTTGTTGTACCCAATCATCATTAAGAACTGATGCTAGGGCTGGAGCAATAGCACAGCGGGTAGGGCATTTGCCTTGCATGCGGCCAACCCAGGTTCAATTCCCAGCATCCCATATGGTCCCTTGAACACCACCAGGAGTAATTCCAGAGTGCTGAGCCAGGAGTAACCCCTGTGTATCGCCAGGTGTGACCCAAAAAGCAAAAAAAAAAAAAAAGAACTGATGCTAAGAAGGCTGGAGCAATATTACAGTGGGTAGGGCATTTGCCTTGCACACAGCTGACCCAGGTTCAATTCCCATATGGTTCCCTGAGCACCGCCAGGAGTAATTTTTGAGTGCAAAGCCAAGAGTTTCCCCTGTGAATCGCCCAGTGTGACCCAAAAAGAAAAAAAAAAGAACTGATGCTAAGTGGTAAAAATAATAACATAATGAAAAACAAACCACAATTTCTATTTCAAACGGACCTAAACTCCAATAGAGAGGACAAAAAAAAGTCATAAATAAGTGGACAAAGCAGACCCCGTGGCAAGAGCCAAGGAACTAGCGGTTTAAATTGGGCTCCAAATGGTCAAACTGTAAGCTTTTTCATCAAAATATTTTATAACGTCTGATCCTCTCTGATCTTTAGCTTCCTCACCAGCAGCATAATAGGCAGTACAAGGCTAATATAAGGATTAAAAAAAGATAAATTTATACAAAAATCACCTAAATATAAGGTTTCCTGGAAATAATACTCCCTGGACTCAAAGCAATCTCATTATTTGGTATATATCTGTTTCTATTCTGAACGAGTAATTAACAAGATGAATAAAATTTTCAAAATGAAAAGTGGTGCAAAGGCTTCCCAGGGAGCATCTGATCTTGGCCAAACCTTGAAGGATGTTTTGTACATAGTTAAGAAACACCAGGAATAAATCTGACAGGAACCTCTCAATGTCAAGTGGCAGAAGGCCAATGCAAACTACCATCAGCAAAAGAGAGAAGAGACTTATGAACCTGACAAGTCCATGGGCCAGTCTGGCTCCAGGCTGGCAGAACCTTGGTTCCAAATAATTTCCAGACCCGATGTCCTTCTCCACTTCTCTATTTTGCTTTTCTTCGTGTACTTCCCAGGCCATAGCACATAGTCACCCTCAGTTATGGGCTTAATATGAACCCAAATCTTTATCCCCCATGAAAAGACTTAGACCTGGAACATGCTGACGGCAGGGGTTGACAAAGTTGGCATTCAAATGGGAGGTACTGCACCCGATCTGAGTTTCGAGGACTGGGAATGGGGAAAGGACAGATCTCTTCAAAAACACACAGCATCTAAGTAGAAGAGAAGGGACTGTTGTGGAATTCTCCAACAAGGAGCATTCAGAGGGGGAACAAAGGGAGAGCAAAAGCACCGATGTTTTCTGAGTACATACTGCTCCAGTGTGAGGGAGGCTACGGAGAGGACGACCATGTGATTCTGTCTTCAAGGAGACCGTGTCTGCAAAACAAACAATGGGAATCCAAGGTAGAAAGTGCTAAAGCCCTGCAAAGGTCAATAAATGTCATTCACTCTGAACAGGCAGAGATCTCTTGGAGCTATAGACACTTTTTTATCAGAAAAGACACTAAATTGGATTTTGAAGGAGTTTGTAGGAAAAAGTGGTGCTTATAAATCATCTGAAAATGGAAATCAGTGTCAAAATCAGTCCCAGCAACAGCTTTGAAACTGTGGAACTGTAGAGTTCTGGTCACTGTCACTGTGTCCTCCTGTTGTTCATCAATTTGCTCGAGAGGGCCCAGTAACGTCTCCATTGTGACAATTGAATACGTCACGGGTAGCTTGCCAGGCTTTGCCTTGCTGGCGAGATACTCTCAGTAGTTTGCAGGGCTCTCTGAGAGGGGTGGAGGAATCGAACTCGGGTCGATCATGTTGGTTGCATGCAAGGCAAATGCCCTACCCGCATGTTATCGCTCCAGCCCAGAGTTCTGGTACATAACAATTTTGCATCATTTTTTAAATCATTCTGAAGGTCAGAGTTCAGAGTGGAGAGAGTTTAAGCTGCTCACCTTGCGCACACCTTGCACGTGTGTAGTCCCTTGAGCACCACCAGGAATGGTATCTGAGCAGAGTCAGGAGTACGTCTGAGTACCACTGGGTGTGGCGGTGTGGTTCAAAAACCAGAACAAAACAGAACAGAACAGAGAGAGAGAGAGAGAGAGAGAGAGAGAGAGAGAGAGAGAGAGAGAGAGAGAGAGAGTTTACAGGGTTTTTTTTTTTTGGACTGTGACAAGTTTTGCTGTCTGGCCTAAAAATCTCGACTCTTTTTTCTATTTTTCATCCTGTTCTAGGTTAAAATAAACAACCTCAGTACAAGCCAAGTGAATCCATTTCTTTCACTGCACTTCCTTTAGCACATCTGGGTCCCCTCTCTCTTGCAACATCATGCAGAGTCAGTGATCGAGTTTGTGCTTAGCTCTAAATTTTAAATAATTAAATCTTCTTGCAAATGTTTCTTAATTTGTCTATCTTAGTAGGTCTTTCACTTTATTGAAATAAAATTGACGTAAACATAAAATGAACCATTTAAAAGTACACAGTTAAGGACCAGAGAAATTGTACAGCAAGTAGGACATTTCTCTTGCACCTGGCTGACCCAGGTTGAATCCCTGGCACCCCACAGGGTCCCCTGAGTACTGCCAGGAATCATCCCTGAGCACCGTTAGATATGGCCCAGAAACCAAATAAATAAATCAATAAAATTTTACAATTAAGTGGTATTTACATAATCATAATGGTTTTCAATCTCATGCCCAACCAGTTCTGACATTCATCTTCCTTAAAAGAAAATCCAGGATCTCATAAGCAGCCATTTTTTCTCCATTACCCCATCTTCCAGAGTACTCCATGCTGGCAGCATTGATATATATGCTTTGGGCTTCTATGAATTTCACCTCCTTTGAACATCTCATATAAAATGAATCAGGGAAAGGAGTGGTATACAGTGGGTAGGGTGCTTGCCTTGCACATGGCTGATCTGGGTTCGATCTCTGTTATGCCATATGGTCCCAAAAACACTACCAGGAATAATTCCTGAGAATAGAACCAGGATTAACCCCCGAGAATCACTGGGTGTGATCGAAAAAACAAAAAAGATAAACGTGAAAATAAAAATAAACATAAACATATTATCAATGACATTTGGTACCTGATTTTATTTTTCAGTTAAAAGTTTTCCAGATTAACTGGATTTTGTTTGCTATCACCCATATTCCACAGCATGAGGATATCACTGTATCACTGGCATTCTGTTGTTCATGGATTTACTCGAGCAGGCACCAGTTAATGTCTCCATTTGTCTCAGCACTGAGATTTTAGCCGCCTCTCCCACACGTCTTTCCCAACGCTACCATATTGGAGACCATTTCAGGGTCAGGGGAATGAGACCATTATTGTGACTGTTTTTGGCATATTGATAAGCTGTGGGTAGCTTACCAGGCTCTGCCATTAACATATATATATATATACACACACATATATACATATATATTCATATATAAATACAACTGCCACCACACTCAAGGCTGCTTTCCAGATGCTCAGGCTGAGCCTCACACATGAGTGAAGTCCCACAGAACAAGGTAATGCGGAACTTTGTGACCTTGGACTCCAGGCTAAACGGAACCCAGAAACAGAAATTATCTGCCTGCTTCCCCAAATCTCCAGTGACCCAGGGGTCACACCCATACGACACACTGTGCCAGTGCCAGATAAATTCCTCATCGGTCAGCCTCCACTACCCAACCGCTGCCATGCTCCAGGCCGCTTCCTGGACACATCATAAGATACTTCCTACCCATTTTCCATAATTACTGCACCATATTCAATGGGGTTCAAATATGGTGTGAACTGTGAAAACACCTGTAAGGGTGACTAGAGGCCACCCTAAAAGCCTCTATTCCCCTTGGAGACCCAGCAAGCTACCAAGAGTATCCCACCCACACAGCAGAGTCTGGCAAGCTACCCGTGGTATATTTGATATGCCAAAAACAGTAAAAACAATGGACTTCATTCCCCTGACCCTGAAAGAGTCCCCAATACAGCAGCGTTAAGAAGGATGAACAAGGAGAGGCTGATAAAATCACAGGGCTGAACTAGGCTGCCAAAAGAAGAAGAACTAAAATGACTGTCTGTAATTTCAACGCACGTATTCTGGCATCAAAAGCATCCATCAAGGACCTGATGGTGCAAGCACAGAAGATCAAGTACGACATCATTGGTCTGACTGAGATGAGAAGGCATCAATCACATCACACCATTTTCAACACTGGAGAAGAACTGTTCCTCAGAACATGCAACAATAGAGGCATCGGTGGTATCGGTGTCCCTGTCAACAGGAACTTGGCCATGAGCATTGATTCATTCAATTCATTCAAATACCTAACAACCCAAATCGGATGATTATGCTTTAATAGATGTGGCTCATTGCCAGCAGTTTCTATCTTTGTCATCTACACACCAATATAATATCCAACTATGATGAAGAAGAAATTGAGAAGTTCTACATGGAGCTGGAAAAGTTCTATAAAGAAGACCACACCTTCTACAAGATCATTGTCGGTGATTTTAATGCCAAGATAGGACTGAAAAGGTCACCTGAAGAACTCCACATCGGACCAATGGCCTAGAATGGAACATACAGGGTGAGAGAATGGCTGAGTTCATCATGTCGAACAAGACCATCCATGGTAACTCACAGTTCCAGAAGGCCGAATCCAAATGTTGGACATGGGAGTCTCCAGGTGAACATTTCCACAATGAAATTCACCACATCATATTCAGTCAACAGTTTTGCCTGACTAATGTCGCTGTTGTCTCAAAATTCAAATGGGATCAGACCACTGTCTCCTTTATGCAAAATTCTACTTCACAGATCCGAGTAGAAATCATGGATAAGTTTAAGACGAGAACTCCCAAAGCAACCACCAACTGCACTATTGTAGCAACATAGGAAGATGCCGTCGTTGACAACATTGACAAGGAATGCAATCAACTGATTCAGCACCTCCATGACTGCATGAGAAATGCCGAGAGTGGGAAAGCCACAAAGAGATGTCCGTCTTTGGAAACTCCCAAGTTCATTCGCCAGTGTGGTTCCGCATGAGCCTCAGGTAATCAGAAGCTAATATCCGAGTTCACAAAGCTGTGTAGAAAAGCGATAAAGGAAGACCTCAAAGAAAGAAGAGCAGCAGTGTTGGCTGATGTGGCAGAAGCCACAAAAAGTATCCGCAACACCCACTTGTCCTTCACCAACTACAAGACCAAGATGACTGCCCTTTGATATCCTGACAGATCTATCACATCTTCCAGAAGAACAATGGAGAAGATTATCCATGATTTCTACTCGGATCTCTTCAATAGCCATGTCCACCTGCCCACATACTAAATTCCACAGAATGGATATGTTGTTTCCAACGTTCTCCCTTCCAAAATTCGACACGCCATTTCATTGGTAAAAAAAAAAAAGCATACAGCCCCCAGTCCAGACAAGGTCAGACCCGAACACCTGAAGAATCTGCTGCCAGTACTCGTCAATATACTGGCTCGGCTCTTCACATGCTACCCGTCTGAATGCAAGGTTCTGTCCCAAGGGAAAACCAGCAGGACCATTCTGTTGTACAAGAAGGGAGACATCCACAACATCAGCAACTATCGCCCGATCTGCCTGTTGTCCGTCATCTACAAGTTGTTCACTTGAGTCTTCCTGAATAGAATAGACAGACCAGTAGATGAAGGACAACCATGTGAGCAAACCAGGTTCCAAAAAGGATTCAGCACAATTCACTATATCCACACAGTGACCAAGCTCATTGAGGTTTCGTGAGAGTTCATGAAGCCGCTCTGTCTAATGTTTATTGATTTAACAAAGGCCTTTGATTCTGTTCAGACTGAAGCGGTCATCAAAGCCCTAGCCAAACAGAGCATTCAAACTCAGTACATCAGGTTCTTCCACAACCTGTATTATGGATTCACCACCAGGATCTCACCATTCTACAAGGAAGTGATCATTGATTTAAAGAGAGGAGTTCATTCGGCAGGGTGACACCATTTCACCAAAACTCTCCAGTGCCACCCTCCAGAACGTCATGCGACAACTGAAATGGGAAGAAGTGGGAGTGAAGATAGAAGGTTGGCATCTACACCACTTCCACTTTGCTGATGACATCATTCTAATATCACTAAACATTAGCTAAGTGGCACAAATGGTGGCTGACTTCGAGCATGAGTGTGGAAAGATTGTACTGCAGCTGAATCTCATGAAGACAATGTTTATGAAAAACGGACTAGTTCCTGATGTTCCATTCACTCTCAACAAAACGAATATCTCCGAATGCAACAGTTATGTGTACCTAGGCTGAGAACTCAACATGACGAATGACCTGGCACCTGAGTTGCACGGGAGGAAGAGAGCAGGGTAGAACACCTTCAAGAGCATCAAAGAAGCTGTTAAGAGGATGAAGACCCTCCAGCTCCGGGCACATCCTTTCAACTCCACTGTTCTTTCTGCACTAACATACGCCTCAAAATCCTGGGCCCTACGAAAACAGGAAAAGAACGTAATTTGGATCACCCAAAGAGGAATTGAAAGAGTATCACGCTTCACTCAAGTGAGAGAAGGAATCTGGAGTTCTGACCTCTGTCGATGATCAAAGATCAGGCACGCTGCCTCATTTGCCAAGGTGTCGAAAATCAGATGGGTCAGACACATAATGTGATTTGGAGATGACTGCTGGTCTAGAGCCATTACTGACTAGATTCCAAGGGACATCAAAAGAACACCTGGCTCCCCACCTACGAGATGGTCAGACTTCTTCATCAAAACCCTGAACAAATGGTTTGATGCTCTTCGTGTTCCTGGACTGAGCAGATGCCACCGGGCTACATTACCACCCGACAGGGTCAAATGGAGACGTTTCTGGTGCCCACTTGAGCATATCAACAAACAACGGGATGATAAGTGATTATAAGTTACAAGTGATGGAGTATATACACATATACATATATATTTTTATATAGAGAATATATATATAGAGAGAGAGAATATATATATATATATATAGAGAGAGAGAGAGAGAGTCTCTAAATTTCATTGGCTATTAAGTCTCCCATAATCAGTTTTTACATTTAAGGTCTATACATTCACCCAAAGTCCAAGTTCCAAAGTAGTTAGGATGTTCCTGGGGTCATATCCAAAGAAATCCTCTGAGGTCAGAGAAGAGTTCAGAGGCCCAGAATGCTTATTACCTTGCTGGTCATGAGTTTGAATACCTAGTATTCCCACATATGTTGAGTGGGCTCAATTCATTCTGCTGTTTGAGTCCAGTATCTCTGCTTTCTCCAATCACCAGTGACACAAGTGATTTCGATTCACGCTATGGCCTGATATGTGTATGCTCCACAAAGCGTGCAACCCCGCCCCATGGGCACTGTATTGCGAACAAGGCAGCAAATGAGCTGCAGACAGAAAAGTACAAACCTCAGTGAGCCCCACAGTCAAGTATGCAAACACCACAATCTGGTGTATGGTCCCCAGGAAACACCACAGCCAAAAATATAAGGAGGTCACAGCCACGCATGTGTGCACCCCCCATCACTGCAACAATAGGAACAACAGTGAAGGGAAGGAGTAGAGAAAAATAATACTTGAAGCCAGGAATTATTATAGTTCTTAGGGAATATGCCTAACAAGCACCTGACCCAATTTGATTCCTGGCACCACATGATCTCCTGAGCATCACCAGATGCAGCTCTGGAGGTCCCCAATACCCAGATACTCCAGGGCTCATGCAGCACTGCATTCTCTGGCCCTAGGCTAAACACAGTGCTCAGTTGGTTGAGAATTGCAGATGGGGCCTTTAGATGGAAGTTGCTCATAAATTTTCAATTAATTTTTTTTCAAGGAGTCTTCTGGGCTCTCCAGTGGTCATGGGCAAGACAGATTATCTGCTGCTTTTCAGAAGAACTTACATTTTACTTTAATAAAAAACTTACTTTATAACTATTATCCTAAAAAAAAAAATCATAGGTACAACTGAAGATAGTAAAAACAAGGACTCCGGGCCAGATTCAGAAAGTGCAGAGGAGAATAAGGCATATGTCTTTCATGCAGCTTACCTGGGCTCAATTCATGGTACCACATATGGTTCCTGAAGCATCGGCAGGAGTGCCCCTGAGCACAAAACCAGGAACAATTACCTGAATTACCACAAGGCATGGCCCAAACACAAGCCCCTGCCTGAAAAGTATGAAGAAAAAGGGAATTTTTGGATAGAACTTCTTTCTATCTTTCAAGTTAGAAAGTAAGTCTAAATCAGAAAGGTTATAGAGACCTTAGAGGGGGTTGGGGTTGGAGTTGGGATCAATAGCAACTCATACGTATGTGGGGGGTGGGGTTTCCAGGATATGCATATTTATGAGGGAGAACAAAAAGCATGAGGAGCAGGGAGCATACTATGAACAGAAATAATACTCAGTCATATGCACAAAAAGCATCAGGGACACCATCATACATTTAAAAAGTAATAAAATCAAAGCTCTAGGAGTTTTTAAAAAATCAACTGAGATCTGGGGCTAATCATAGAGGCTGCGCTTATCAACATGGTTAAGGGGATTCCCAAAGCACAGATTCTGTCCACTGAGCAGTTCCGCTGGACCATAGTCTAGGGTTCTTATCAACACAAAGGTATCTGCAAGGTTCTTTGGTGATCCAATACAGGAGTGTAATTGTGCAGTCTCTCTTAGGAAGAGACTGTCCTATTGTCCAAACAATTGATTTTTAGCCAATTTTGGGGACTATTTTTTAATCTCTTTTTGGGTCACACCCAGCGATGCTCAGGGGTTATTCCTGGTTCTGCACTCAGGAGCTACTCCTGGTGGTGCTTTGGGGATCATATGGGATGCCAAAGATTGAACCCAGGTTGGCGGCATGCAAGGCAAATGTCCTACCTGCTCTACCATTGCTCCAGCCCCTTTTCTTTGACTTTCTTAACTCTGCAAATCTCTCACAGCTTTGATGAGAAGGAAAGAGGACATAAAAATACATAAAGTCTTGATCATTTGACAAACACACCCATTTTCACAGACCAAATGAAGTCAAAGAGGCTTTTGACTTTTGAGACAGAAAGTATGTGTTTGGCCACTCGAGAGGTCACTCACATGCACAACTAAAGGAGAGACCACCACCACGGGCCCTAGTGTCCAGGTTGTGCACAGCTCAATCCTGCATGTGAGTGTTAGCCGCAGGTTGTATGTACTGCTTGATGTGATTTGACAGGTTGTTGGGGGGGGGGGGGGGGCAGGGAGTGTTTAGGAATGCTGAAAAAAAAAAACTTTTCTATATACACAAATGGTGATTGATTCTTCACTGTATGCCTTGTTGGCTCATGAAAGATTTCATAAGAACATTGTCCTTTCAGACACTGGGAAATATTTGTATTCATTAGTAAGTCTGTTACAGTACACTCGATACATGTAAACTTCAAAACACACTTTTGGGGCCCATAATCCCTCTTCAAGAAGAACCAAGGAAGTTCCAAAAAGTAGGGCCAATACAGAGTAACTTCTCAGTCATCAATGCTACTTCTCATTTCTTACTATTTTTTATAGATTTCCAAATCTAGAAAGGTTCTTATCATACATACATTTTTAAAAAGTAATAAAATTGAAGCTCTAGGAGTTTTTAAAAGTCACCTGAGATCTGGGGCTAGAGAGTACAGTGGGTAGGTCATTTGCCTTGCAAAACCGTAGGTTTGGTTCCTGGTACCACCACATAGATTCCTTTGGGCACTTCCAGGAGTGATCCCTAAACACTGCCCATTGTGGAGGAAAAAAAAAAATCACCAAGGTCACATGATAAAGTATCAGAGCTCAGAATTACACACCCAAATCAAGATGACCTTGGAGTATTTATTGAGAGACAGAACAAGAGAATAGACAGTATCCAAACAATGGCAAAATCTTGGCATTGGAATATAAAGCCAGAAGGGACCAGAAAACAAGACTGGAGATGACATCAGATGTGATGGAGGGTATTGGTGGGGTGCAATAATTTTGTATACTGATACCATAGATCTTAACACTATGTGTAAATTAACCTATAGTCAATTTTTTTCAATTAAAAATAAAAGCTCAAGTAAACTCGAGTTAAATTCAGTGCTCTCTGATGTGATGCTAAATTCTCTCAAGAAACAAGGACAGGACCTAAGAAGCAGCAGTTCTAAAGAGAACCTCTCAGTGATGGAAAAACTGAGAGGATTCTGCTTGACTTTATTTTATTCTGGAATGAAATGAAAGGAATGTGACTGATGTATCAAAGGGAAGACAATGTCAGAATGGAAGAGCAAACTTGACCTTCAAGGTAAACGTCCAAATGGATGGGCAGTGCTTTCTGACATATTTCTGGAGCTTGTAAATCGAGCTTATTTTTCATTGAATAGGGGTTTTGTCAATAAAGCCTATAGCATCATTTTATAACAATAGTCATCTGTGTCTCCATCTTCCTTCCCTCAGTTTGCTCCCAAGGGCAGGAAGAGTGAATGGCCATAATTGGAAGGACAGGGAACTGGGGTGAGAGTGTTTAAGATCTCAAGGCAGTGAAGACACATTATTCTAGTACCTCCAAGCTACTGTTTCTCTCCCCTACTTGTAAATAGGAGCTCAGCTCTTAGTAGGTAGAAATGCAAGTCTATAAATTCCATGTTGGGGAATTTTTTGGGGGGGTAACATAAAGTTAATGATGCTTGAGATATGCACAATATGTACCCCTGCGGAACACTGAATTATCCTGATGTCTGAACTTCTGGGGATGGTCTATAAAGAAAATAATTTAGAAGTGAGAAGAAATAGCTGGGATTGTAAAATGCAATTAGGGAGGGGGAAACCCCTGCCACATCCACAGCCGAATCAAGAGGGAAGCCAAACAATTCAGCGGTGTACTCATCTGTATTTTTAAATCTCATCTTGAAAAGATTTACTTCCTGGATTTTTGTCTGTGAGATGCAGGAGTATTTCCTTTTTTTTTTCTTTTTTCTTTTTTCCTTTTTAACATGGGGAAAGGTGCTTTGGAAAACAAGCCCAAAGACCAGACCGTTTCCTCCCCCACCGAGCCACAACACTAAAACCATCTCCACCCAAAACAAACAAATACAACAAAACAAAACCTTCTAACTAGTATTTAGGCTTTCAAAAGCAGGTTGGCTGTGAGCCTCGCCAGGATAATCTCTTGCTCCTCCTTCAGCCACACATAATACAGCCTTTATTCAGCAAATAGCAAAGTCGTTTCTTTGAAAGTCAAAGGTCACTTTTTGCTGTATTAATAGCTGCTCTGGGAGGGTCAATGTTGTGCTATCCTACATTTTTTCCAGGGCCTGGAGATGCAATTTCCTACAATCTGCAGGCAATTTCCTACCAATTTTCTTGGGGAGCTAATAGGCTGTGACAGGAGATGGAGCTACGAAGCAGCAGGCGGCTTCAGAAAAGACAAATTGCATCTCTGCCACCTAACTGGGCAATCTAGATCGACAGAGTTTATAGCTTTGTAGTGTTATTGGGCCCCATGCTAACAGCAAATCATTCACGCTGCTTGCTGAATTTCATATTCCCTTCCTTCTGCATTTGTTATTGCCACATATCACTTCGTAGCACTTTGCCTGGAAATTGCCATGAAAGCTGATCACACGTATATTAGTGACTTTAAGTGTCTTCGAAATTGCTTACTAGATGTCATTAGTGTTCTATTATTTTTGTTTTTGCAGAATTAGAGCTAAGCTGATCCTTATTATTATTGTGTGTGTATGTGTGTATGTGTGTCTGTGTGTGTGTCTGTGTCTATGTGTCTGTGTGTGTCTGTGTCTGTGCCACATCTGGCAGTGTGAGGGGACCCAGTGCAGGGCTGGGATTTGAAGAGTGTCAGAGCTGCATCTTCTTGCCAGACCAGCACCTTAACCTTCATCCCATCTCTCCCGCCTAAACTGGTGACTTTTAAGGAGGAGCAAACAGTAGTTGGAAAAGCCAGTCCAAATAGAATGAAAATTTGAAGGCCTTTGGCAGGACAGAAACTATTTCTTCTATGAGTCGGTCTCTCCTGCACTGTGTACTCTCCAGTACATTTCAAAAAGTATAGAAATCTTTGCAAAATATGCTCACAGCTCTGAGTTTTTGCTCTGCTTAGACTGTCTTGAAAAAATTAGCAATTTCGTACAACAGTGGAATTGCTTCCATAGAATGAAATAGAACCCCCCCCTTTTTTTTTTTTTTTGCTTTTTGGGTCACACCCAGCGATGCACAGGAGTCACTCCTGGTTCATGCTCTCAGGAATTACTCCTGTTGGTGCTCGGGGGACCATATGGGATGCTGAGAATCGAACCTAGGTCGGCTGCGTGCTAGGCAAACGCCCTACCCGCTGTGCTATTGCTCCAGCCCCAGAAACCCCTTTGTTTTTATACGAATCTCTTTTGGTAGTAAGGAAATAATCCATGTTCACCCTAAGTGACTTAGAAAGGACAAGGGGTTGGGGGAGTCAGACTGAAGACACAACTAGTCCTTGTGTTAATCCAGGTATTTTTTTAAATTTAATTTATAAAAGTTACACTCTGTACCAAGCGTGAACTAAATGAATAAGAAGGTACCTGCTGCTGAGAATTTCACAGTCTAGTAAAGAGTTGGGCGTTGGGCATCTCCCAGAAAAATTGCAAAACATTCTGACCTAGCCTTTTGTTACTGTGTCTGGCATATTGAATACTCTCAAGTATATGCAAGCTGCCGGGCTCTCCGAGAGGGGCGGAGGAATCAAACTCAGGTCGGCCATGTTGGCCGCTTGTAAGGCAAACGCCCTACCCGCTGTGCTATCGCTCCAGCCTTTTAAATGCTACTTTAGAAGAAAGGGGATGCCTCTCAAAGCTAACTCCCATGAGAAGCAGAGCAGCTTGGAGAGAGTTAAATAGACCCTGGAAACAAGCTGCAGAGATTCAGTCTGCTTGATTTCCTGACTTGCTTCTGATTTGCAAGGACCAATGTGGAAGTAATGACCAACATACTCTGTCATTGTCGTCCCTTGTGTCTGAGACTGTCATTTAAATAAAATTGTATAACAGAAGTGTTTGGGGGCAACATGATCTAGTGATAGCACCGCACTGTAGCACTGTCCTGCTGTTCATCGATTTGCTCAAGCGGGCACCAGTAACATCCCACAACAAATTCTGAGACTTCTTGTTACTGTTTTTGGCATATCAAATACATCACGGGTAGCTTGCCAGGATCTGCTGTGTGAGTGAGATACTCTCTGTAGCTTGTCAGGCTCTCCGAGACGGGTGAAGGAATCAAACCCAGGTTGGCCGTGTGCAAGGCAAACACCCTACCCGCTGTGCTATAGCACAGCCCGTAAATTATCTAGTGATAACATCTGTATTAATATTATGGGTCTATGAGATCAAGTGACCCCCCGCACACACACACTTGTTGAAAGTCACAGTGATTTGGGATATCTGGGTGTGTTTGATAAGCATGCTCAGTAGAGTGCAGGCCAGAGAGCAAAGAACTCATAACCTATCTTTGTCTTTTGGGTTTTGTTTTTTGGGAGGTTTTTTTGGTTTTATTTTTCAAGGCAGGAGGGGAAGGTGGCAGGGGGGATGTGCGGTCACACCCGGCAGTGCTCGGGATTTACTCCTGGTAGGTCTCAGGGGACCACAGGTGGTTCGAGGAAATTGAACCCTTGGTTGGCTGCATGGAAGGCTAATGTTCTACCCATTGTACTATCTCCGCAGCCCCTCATAGCTGGGGGATACTACAGTGAAACTTATTGTCACCTCATTCTTATATTTCCAAGAATTTAGGAAAGCCTCTGAAAGGCTTTTGTTTCTTTGGGGGTTTTTGTGAGGTGTTTTTGTTGTTTCTAAAATTTTGTTTTATTTCATTTTCAAAGAATCTGGGAGGGGTCTGAGAGAGAGTGTAGGAGTTTGCTCTTTGCAGACCATGCGGCCAGTCAACCCTACCCAGCAGTCAGGAGCAATTCTGAGCACAGAGCCAGAAGTAACCTCTGAGTATCTCTGGGTTTGGCACAAAACCAAAAGACTCCAGGAAAGTGCACCACCTGATCTTTACAAATAAGTAGAATTTGAAGCACAAAAAACACAAACAAACAAACAACAAAAAAAACCCCCACATTTCTCTGGTCTAGTCACTGGAAGAATTTTGTAATCTTTACTATATTTTGCAGCATATCCATAAAAAGTAGTATTATGATGCTTTTTTTTTTCAAAGTCAGCTCATTATCATACCAGGGGCCCATCAAGGTAAACCAGAAAGATGACATTTATAGGGGGAAAAGGAAGTTTTGGTGCAGAACCTTTTTAATTATTGTATTTGTAAGGTTGTTTTAAACAGATTGTTATAACTTGCTGCTTTTGAGGACAGGCACAGAGGGTCACCCAAGCTGTAGATATTGAAAGGGTTTCGAGGAGATCCGTGCTCTGTCTGACATCTTGTCCTTGCCAGTGAGATCTGAAATACCATCTTCCTTATCTGTTTCTATTCTAAAGGTTTGCTTACAACACCATGAGCCTTAAAACCATAGAATGTTTCTGGGGGCCATGAAAATCATACCAAGGGCTAGAGTGTGTGTTTTGCATTCCAGAGGCTCAGGTTCAAGCCCCAGCTCTGCATGGTTCCCTGAGCACCACCAGGCATGACTATTAATCCCAGGTCTTGGAGTAGCCCCTGAACAGTGTCAGGTCTAGCAGATGCCCACCCCATCAAAGACAAATTTTCTTAGGGGCCAGAGAAATATCATTTTTTTTTCTTTTTGGGTCACACCCGGCAATGCACAGGGGTTACTCTTGGCTCTTCACTCAGGAATTACTCCTGGCGGTGCTCAAGGAACCATATGGGATGCTGAGAATCAAACCCGGGTTGGCTGCGTGCAAGGCAAACACCCTACCCACTGTGCTATTGCTCCAGCCCCAGGGAAATATCTTAAAGAATTGGAGCACATGCCTTGCATGTTGGAGGCCTGGTTTGGACCCCTAAAGCACTACCCGAAACCTCCTGGGTGACCCCAAAGCCAAACAAACAGACAAATAAAATCAGCATGTTTCTAATCTCAAGGTGTCCAGAATAAGGTCCACAATAATTCTCTTCAAACATTGGTGGACTGACCTGAGATCCTGCTCACCTGGACCCTGACTGCAGCCTGAGGGCATTGCCCAGAGTCTCAGTGCTTGTGCTCATCCAGCCCCCTCCTTTCCTCCACGCAGGACCTTGGGCCCAGGTCTGTGGAGGAGCATCAGTATTGGCTGGGGGCATGGCCCCTACTTAAGGGGCGTGGTCTTCTCTGAGACGGCTGCAAATGTATTTCCTACCCCAGGCACTCTTGACTCACATCTCAACCTTTATCACCTAATTCTTTGGAAAAAGTCCTGGTCAACTCAAACACAATACGACAATAATCCACTGGCTTACCCCAATTCCAACAAAAGGCCAGTACGAAAGAAGCTGTTCAAGCCCAATATAACAGAGCACCTTCTCTAATGCTTTACTAGATGCCTATCATAAGCCACAGATTAATGTCTGAGAGGAAGGACATATTCTAGAAGGGGAGAAGGTTGAGCACCATTGACCAACCTTTTTCAGAATCCTTTCCCACAAAGAGAGGGAACACTGCTAGTGAACCTCAAGGTTTTACCTCCATACAACCACAACATCATGAAGAAGCAGCACAAATCTCCACTACAAGGAGAGGATGAAGAAAAGAGTTCCAAACCTTCAACAGGGGTTACCCACAAATACGAACTTTCCAATAAAGAATTCCGAGATGAAATGCTGAAGATGTTCAAGGACCTACTCAAAGAATCAATGAAGCAGATATCCAGAAAATTAAAGGAAGAAATGAAGGAAACGGTGGAATGGGTAGTCGAGAAAATACAGGAAGAAATGAGAACAGAAATAAGGAAGCTACTTAAAGAAGTGTCCCAAATAAAGGATCCAGTACATGAAATTAAAAACTCAGTGGGTGCCCTCAGGAGTAGAATGTCTGCAGCTGAAGACAGAATTAGTGATCTTGAAGATGAGCAACAGAAATCATACAGGCAACAACAAACAATGGGAAATGACCTCAAAATAGGTCGAAGGCAAATCACTAATCACTAATCATCAGACAGATGCATATCAAAACAACACTGAGATATCATCTCACATCACAGAGACTGGCCCACATCCAAAAGAACAAAAGCAACCGGTGTTGGCAGGGATGTGGTGAGAAAGGGACTCTTCTTCACTGCTGGTGGGAATGCCAACTGATTCAGCCCTTTTGGAAAACAGTACGAATGATTCTCAAAAAATCAGAAATTGAAGTCCCATTTGACCCTGCAATACCACTCCTGGAAATATATCTGGAGAAGCAAAAAAGTATAGTCAAAATGACATCTACACTTCTATGTTCATTGTTACACTGCTCACAATAGCCAAAATCTGGAAAAAAACCTGAGTGCCCAAGAACAGATGATTGGTTAGAGAAACTTTGGTACATATACACAATGGAATACTATGCAGCAGTTAGAAAGGATGAAGTCATGAAATTTGCAAACAAGTGGTTCTACATGGAAAGTACCATGCTAAGTGAAATGAGTCAGAAATAGAGAGACAGACATAGAAAGACTGAACTCATCTGGGGAATATAAAGTAACAGAATGGGAGATGAACACCCAATAATAGTTGAGATAAGTACCAGGAGGTCTGCTCCATGGCTTGGTAGCTGGCAGCACATGCTGGGGGAAAACGTAGCTCAGATAGAGAAGAGAACACCAAATAAAGGGTGTTTGGAGGACTCGCTCCGGATGCAAATTGCATGCTGAAAGGAGACTACAGACTGAACGAGGGGCCACTCAATGCCCCTTTTGCAAACCACAGCACCCAAAAGGAGAGAACGAAAAGGAATGCTCTGCCACAGAGAAGGGGTGGGTGGGGGGATGCGAAGTTAGGAGGGATACTGGGATCATTGGTGGTGAAGGATGGGCACTGGTGAAGGGATGGGTACTTGATCATTGTATTACTGAAACCCAAGCACAAAAATTTGTAAGTCTATAACTGTACCTCATGGTGTTTCACTAATAAAAAGTTTTTAAAAAATGGTGGACTGAACTGAATAGAATAGAATAGTCACTTAATTAAAAGGCAAATACTCCCTGGCATAAAATAATCACTATTCATGGACCCCTAACAGAGGCAATTCCAATTAAACAGGTCTGGCAAAAGGCTGCTGGCACCTGCATATTCTGTTCTCCTGTAGAGCTAGATTTGAAAATCCCTGGGATAGGAATGGAGTGAGAGGAATAGAGTGAAACCAAATGTTTTCCCATATGCACCTGTAACACAAGCAAGGATGGCCAAGGCACACTGTGCGCAAAGCGTAGGCATGGACCCTCAATTTATTTATTTTTAATTTTATAAAGTCCACAATATTTGATTACATTTCATAATTAAACACCAATCCCACCACCATTACACCTTCCCACCACCATATTTCCGGTGTTTCCATCCCAAACCCCAATCTCTACCCCAAAGCAGAACTGAAATAATTTAATATTTTCCTCTAAGGTTGGTTGCCTCCTACTTTGAATTCCATCAAATGTGGCATGGTACTCTTGTCTTATGGGTAGGTTTGTCCTATAAAGTGTCACTAGTGGGGAAAGTTTCACTCATGAGTGAGGGTTGGCCCGAACATGAGTAGAGTGATTGTGAGCAGGGCAACGGTTGAGTTCGGGAGATTTTCGGCTGCCAGGGCTAGGTCCCTTGGGGCAGGGAACAGTCTGACACCACCACCCTCCCACCCAGGCGCCCCGAGTGAAAGAGCCTGGCGTGGGGGCTGGCAGCATGGCTATGGTGAGCATCCTGTTGCTCCCTCCTGTGAAAGAAGGACATGTGATCTGGATGGTCGCTGATGACTGCTGAGTTGGTCGGGGTGGGGGGGGATACAGGTAGAGGGTCTTGGATCTCCGTTCCCATATGGACGGAGATCAATTTAAAAGCCTATTTGAAATCTCAACAGTGTCGGAAACTATGTCAAGTGACCAAAATCAGAATTATTTGTTTCTTAATCTGTTTTGGCTCCTACCTTGCCCAGAATACTGTTGATAACTGAGGTTCCAAACTTCTCCAGCTCTCAAACTGCCACAGGGATTCAGCCCAAGTGTGATGTATCAGTGACGTATCGTACTCTGTCTCCCTTTTATGTAGTTCTAGTTCTTCTCTTTTTTCTTGTCCTTGCTTTACCCTTGTGTACAGTGTCAAAAGCTCTAAGTGGGTAAACCATTACAGAATAGTATTGGTCCTTCAGAGAATGCCTCAATAGCGCTAGTCATTTACACACATAAGAGTTTTTAATCCAATTCTGTACACTTCTTAAAAATCATTTCTCTCTTTCTCTCAGTGTTAGAGAAGTGAACCCTAAAGTTAACATTATTGGAGCCTGAAGTTTCAAAGCAGCACCCTATGAGTTGATTGACTAAAAGGGCTTCACCAAGCACTTCATTTGCAACTTCAAGGAATCAGAAGAATTAAGGTGCTGGACCATAGTACAGAGGGTAGGGCATTTGCCTTGCATACAGCCAACCCGGGTTCCATCTCCGGCTTTCCATATGGTCTCCCAAGTACTGCCAGGAGTAATAATTCCTGAGTGTAGAGCCAGGAGTAACTCCTGAGCAATGGCAGGTGTGACCCAAAAAGCAAAAAAAAAAAAAAAAAAGAAGAAGAAGAAGAAGCAGAAGCAGAAGCAGAAGAAGGAGGAGAAGGAGAAGAGGAATCAGATATGGGAAAGAATCAACCTTATGCCTAAGATCATAGAACATTTTAAATATTCCACAATCACAAAATTAAAAGAAACTGTATAAGCACGTTTTCATGATTTTCACACAAATAATAAGAACAAATAATTTCAAACAAATAATTTAAATAAAAATCCATGCCCTGTGACTTTTCTGGGGGAAACCAAGAAGAAGAAATTAAGTAGTAGGACTGACACAATAGTATAGTGGGGAAGGTGTTTGCCTGGCATGTGACCAACCTAGGTTTGACCCCTGGCATTCCATATAGTTTCCCAAGCAACACCTGAAGTAATTTCTGAGTGCAGAGCCAGGAGTAAGAAAGAAGAAAGAAGAGAAGGAGAAGGAGATGAAGAAGTTGATGGAGGAGGAGGAGAAGGAGGAGGAGAAAGAGAGGGAGAGAAAGATGGAGATGGACAGGGAAAGGGGAGGAGAAGAAAGAGAGAGAGAAAGAAAAAGGAGGAGATGGAGAAGGAGATGGAGGAAGAGGAAAAAGAGAGGGAGAGAAAGATGGAGAGTGAGAGGGGGAGGGGACAGAGAGAAGAAAGAGAGGGAGAGAAGAAGAGGGAGAAGTAGACGGAGGAGGAGAAGGAAGAAGAGAAGAAATGAGGTAGTAAAGGCCACCAGTGATACCAAAAGAATTACATCATATTTTTAGGGTTCACAAATCACGAATCACGACCATCCTGTTATTTGTCGATTGCCTCGAGCAGGCCCCAGTAACATCTCCTTCAACCTACCCTGAGATTTTTAAGAAAGTGCTGTATTCAAGGCTTTTTAGGAGAATGAGACCCATCATTGTTACTGGCATTTGGCATATTGGGTATGCCACGGGGAGTTTGCCAGACTCTGCCGTGTGGGCAGGCTACATTCGGTAGCCTGCCAGTTTGTCCAAAGTAGGAATGAGATAATAAGATGTCATAATAAGATGTCAGGAGACTGCACTGTTCTCTTCCGGGAGCTGGGTTTTATAGTCTCTGAGTCTTGGCCATTGATGGGATTACACAGCGCCAGGGGGCCAGTTGGTGGGTGTGACCCCCGCCTACTGGAATTCGGAGGATCTGGGTGAAGGATGCTCAGCCCCAATCCAAGTAGGCTTGGAGATCTCAGCCCCGGAACCCGCGTGACTTTGTACCTCTGCCGGTACCTTCATGTGTGTGGAGAGTGGTCTCAGCATGGTGGTGGCTGGTTCTGGAGGTCTTCGGCTGCCGGAGCCCTGGTTGGGGCGGGGAGGAAAACTCAACCCGCTCCCCTCCAAGGGGCCCCGGCGAGGACAGCCAGGCGCGGGGACAGGAGGGTTAGAGAGATAATATAGGGACTAAGCCATAGATTGTTCCCCCAAGCACTGCCAGGATCATCTCTGCTCTTAGCCAGGAGTAGTTTTAAAAAACTGAATTTTAAATTTTAAAAAACTGAAAAAAATACATCTTTCATTTCTATTTACCTTTGTGAACGTATCAGTTGCTAAATCTAAGAATATTATAAAGAAATTATTTCATATAAAATTAGCCTTACATTTTTTCATAATATAAATAAATGAGATAGAATTAAAAATATTTCCTACTTAAATTAACATTGTCCAGTGGGAAAGAAAATTAGTTTATGCTTAGTAGAAGGATACATAAAATTTTACTATAATTCAGCCCAAAGGAATTTTTTAATTACCTCAGTAATGAAAAATGTAGAAGCACTGTGAATGTGTGCGCCAGAATCTCCTAACACCCATTCCTCAGCTTTAAATCACTTGCCACTTTAATATCTAATTTCATAAATATCATGTTTCAAATTTGTTTGGCCCTTCAGAAGTTAGAAGGGAATGTAAGATAACATCAAGCTCTAACTGGCACGGAAAATAGTAATATCCACGAATTGTACCCATCCAGCTGGGCTTAAATGCCAGCCAGTCACTTCTTAATCAGGAACAGTGACAAAATCACAAATTCCATTGCTTCTCTGTCTTCAGAATTAGGTCCAACAAATCAAAAATAAGGGCCTTCACTACTTTGTGTGGTCTGGCAAAAGATTAAGCCAAACAAATAAAATATTTTCCCAATCAGCAAATGTTCCTACAAATGCATCGGCCAACAACCCCAAGTGTATTTCTTTGAATTCTATCTTGCATGCAATCCCAATTTTTCCAATGATCCATTAGTTAACCAGAAATACTGTACATATTTTAATGGGTTACCAGACCTTAAGGGAATCGATGCATCTCAAGTGAGTATCTCAAGAGAGTCTAGTTTATTGCATAGAAGATAATCCTTTCCTGAACTAGAGCAAGGTTCGTTTGAAATGAAGATTTGGAGATCATAAACAGAATCAACTGAGCCAAGGAATCTTTTGTAATGCATGGCTCATGGGAGGCAAAGGAGCACTTGCCGATGATGAGTGAGTGAAAAGCAGGCCAAGTGAAACAAGAGGAAACTTTTCCTTACCTGTGTCACCAAAGAGCCTGCAACACAGCGTTTTGAGAAGAAGACTTAGAGGATTTTGCTGGCCAGCATACCAATCTAAGAAGCTCTTTGTTGAAAGACAGAGAGGGGACAAATGCTGGGCATGTTCCAGAATATCTTGATGCAGTTAACCACAAAATAAGTTATTAGCTTGTTGTAAGTGTAGCCAGTTTTTAAAGTAATGGGGTAATCCACCATGGATTACAGCAAGGAAGTGGAACAAAGGGTGTGAAATGAACAGATGGATTTGATTTTAAACAAATTAGACCCATGACAGGGGATGTGAGAATTCATTTTTCAGTTTTCCATGCTATGGGTTAACTACCCTTTGTGACCTTCGCAGCTTGCTCACTCATTTTTCCCCTATAAGGATCTCAGGTCTTTCTGGGAGAGCAGTTTTGTGCTCTGTGATTATGAACTAATGTCTCTCTACTCCTAAGCAATCAAACAAGGCACCACTGGGGACAGTCGCAACAGAATGCTGGATTACTTCATGTCCAAACTAATTGTTCTCTTAATCTTGGACTCATTTCAGGAGCCGTTGATAAATAGAAGAACAAACATGCAGAAGATGTCACAACTTTGTAACACTGGATTCTGTGAGTTCTCAATAATCCTAGATTGGCAGACTCTTCAAAGTGACTCAACCCAATTCAGACTGACTCGAGACAGGGCATCTTTGTCCTTTTCACTCTTTTTTCTTTCACCTCTGGCTCCCTTCCCCAACTTCACAGAATCGTTGGCCAAAAGCTGTCATGTTTCTATGCGTTGGTTATGGAAGTACTTAAAATAATCACAGCTAGTAGACTTAGGCCTTCCAGACTGCTAGCCCATGTGCCATCAGAATCTCAGACTTTTGTGGGGGGACCCTCTCTCCGCCACACCTAATTGCCTTATCTATTTCCACTGCTTCCAAAGATCCTTCTGTCTTCTCATCACCTTGGTGAAAGTCCTATTTCCTACCACTAATGTCAACCAGAGCTTTCAAGGGAAACAAAAGTTGGATAAAAATTTGTAGTGAGAGATGAATGATGGGACCTTTGACTTAGCTTAAAAGTCTCCTGACATGGGACTGGAGTGATCGTACAGTAGGTGCTATCATTCAGCTCACAGCTAACCTTGGTTGGACCTCTATTACACCATATGGTCCCTCAAGCCATTCAGGAATAATTTCTGAGTGCAGAGGCAGGAGTTACCCTTGAACACCACCAGATGTGGCCCCCAAAACCCAAATCATAATAATAACAATAAATTTTTAAAAATAAGTCTCCTGACTCTGCCCCCCCCTAGCCTGCATATTCAAAGCTAGTCCTAGATCATTTACTGAAAACATAAACCTGGCTTTGATGGATCTCAGTGACTCAAATATCCTGAAGTCCCATTCTTACGCCAAGTACATCCCCACAGGACCCAAATACAACCATTTGTGCCCAGGACTTAAGTCTCATTCTAGACTCTTCCCATCACTAAGTCATACTGAAATATTTCCCTTTCCCCTAACTTTTGGGGAGCACACTCAGCAATGCTCTAGGCTTACTCCTGACTCTGTATTCAGAGAATCATTCCTGGTGGGCTCAGAGGACCATATGACATGCTGGGGATCAAACTCAGGGCAGCCGTATGCAAGGTAAATGACCTACCCGCTGTACTCTTGCTCCAGTTCCTCCACTGAAATTTCTCAATTCAAGTTAGAACCCACTTCCCCGAAATCACAAACATTTAGCAATCTGAGGTTAAGATTTCCCTCAGAGAGAGTGGGTTATCCCAGTGCCCACCCAGAGTCCCCAGCGGCTTGCTCCCACAATCCAAAATCACCATTATGTCCCTGGTTGAACTCCACCATCTTGAGACAGACCTCACCAAGATATTAATCTGCTGAAAATTTGGGTATGGTTTTGTGACTGAAATCTCTGGGATTTATCAGGGTCCTGATGGCCGACTTACCCCCACATCCCTGTACTTCCAAAAGCCCCAGCAGTCACATCCAGACCCCAAAGCTGCCACCCAATTAAAAAAAGTGCCACTCCTCTGTACCCTCCAGATAAAAGTACTGAATGCCTTGAACAAACATGATGACCGCCTAGTACCTGTATTGCAAACTATAATACACAAAAGGAGAGAAAAAAGAGACAAAGACAGAGAGAGACAGAGAGAGAGAGAGGGAGAGAGAGAAAGAGAAGAAAGGTGCTTGCCGTTAGAAGCAAGCAGAAGGGGAGGGGTGCAGAGAAAACTGGAGACAGTAGTGGTGAGAAATGTATGCTGGTGAAGGGATGGGTTTTGGAACATGTATGACTGAAACCTAATCAGGAATAGCTTTGTAATGTGGCACAAACTTAATTCAAAACAGTGAATTCCATCCATTTTGACTTGAGAAAATTTTCTCCTGTTCAAATTGTTCCATGAGGGCTAAAGAGAGCTCGAAGGATTGAGTGGAATGCCAGTTTTGCCTGCAGGGGACCCAACTTCAATCCCTGGCATCTCATGTTCCCACAAGTACCTTCAGGTGTGGTCCCTGAGGACAGAGCCTGGAGTAGACTCTAGCACATCTGGGTGTGGTCAAAAAATTGTTCCACTAATCAGCTGTACAAATGACTGACACTTATGTACTAAGTAGCACTGTCCTCCCATTGTTCATCGATTTGCTCGAGTGGGCACCAGTAACATCTCACAACAAATTGTGAGACTTGTTGTTACTATTTTTGGCATATTGAATAGGTCATGAGTAGCTTGCCAGTCTTTGCTGTGCGGGCGAGATACTCTCGGTAGCTTGCCGGGCTCTCTGAGAGGGGCGGCGGAATCGAACTCAGCTTGGCCCTGTTGACTGCGAGCAAGGCAAACGCACTCCCCGCTGTGCTGTACTAAGTAAAAAAACACAAAAAATCCAGAGTGTGAACAAATGTCAAAGGATGAGTTTGTTGTAGAGAAGAGGCAACACAAGGAGAAAAATTGTAGTTTGCTTGTTGCTTGATTCTGTTCTCTTAATGGAAGACATCAAGGTCTTGTTAGTTCATCTTGTTCTATAATGATATGCAAGGAAAAAGACCTCATGTGTCAGGAAGTAAGCACCCAAAGTTCTGGAGGTGAAATCAGTGGAGAGCTGTTGATACACCAGAATGAAGCACATATCGTCTGCTTCTCCCAAATATACCCTCTAATTCTATCTGCCCTCCAAAAAAAGTCCATCATTTTCAGCTTAATTCTCTGCTTTGTGGTGTATTAGAAATAGCAAGAAGCGGGTGACAGTAATGCAGAATGCTATCTACTTATAGATCACTGAGTGTTTAGGCAACTTGGAGGAAGTGTGCAGGGCAAAATAAAAAGAGAGAAGGTGAGTCACAGAGGGAGGAAAGGGAAGGAAAATAAAAAGGCACAAAGGTAGGGTCTAGGAGAGTCTTCAGATTGAGCGAGGATGAGTTTGTAAGACTATTCAGGGATGATTAAAATGGTCCACGGAATGGCATGTTGAGAAATGTGCTAGATCTAATGAGAACATAAGGACAGTAAAACTTGACTTCATTCAAAATGGTTTTTGCCTTGTGGGGTGGGTATTGATGAGAAGGGGCAGAAAAGAACCATCTGTGGTTCTCTGGAAGTGTTCCATATCTTGATGTGGGTGGTAATAGGCTTGCCACACAAAATATTATGACAAAGTCCTACAAGAAATTATTTATTGTTTATATAAATTTTAAATGTAACTGGGTTTTATTTCCTAAATCTAGCAACTGTGGGGTTGTAGTTACATGGGTATAGAATACTGCTTCTTGGACCAGAGAGGTAGCACTGAGGGTAATGTGCTTGCCTTGCATGTGCCCAACTGGAGTTTGCTCCCTGGCATCATATATGGTGTTCCAAGCACCTCTTGGTGTGATACTTGAGCACAAGCTAGGAGTAAACCTTGAGTGCAGCTTCATGTATCCTTCCCCCAAGTTCCTACCAAAAAAATTGAAAACACTGCTTCTCCATTAAGGTGATTTTGCTTTCACAGATATCTTGGAGACTTTCTGTACTGACATGACATGGATAGACATACTTGGAAGGTAGAAGCAGCTATAAAAAAGAGGCCAGAAGTGCAGTGAAACATCCTATATTGTACAGAAACGTGCCAAAAACAAACAATTGTCAAGTCCAAATGTCAATAGCATATGTTTCTTGCAAAGACACAGCAAGCTAACCCTTGTCAATATGTTTTTATCGTACATATATGACAATTAATTCAATAAGAAATAATTTTGAACCAACAAAATCATTTTCTATGAAGTTTCAGAGGCCTTAAAAGTGTAAAAGTCTTAACTTTATAGGCTGATGTGCTTCAATTACCACGACCACCACAACCACCCTGTTGTTCGTCGATTGCCTCGAGCAGGTGCCAGTAACGTCTTCTTCGTCCTAGCCCTGAGATTTTTTTTTTAAAGTGCCATATTCAAGGCTTTTTCAGGGTTAGGAGAATGAGACCCATCATTGTTACTGGTATTTGGCATATTGGGTATACCACGGGGAGTTTGCCAGACTCTGCCGTGTGGGTAGGTTACATTTGGTAGCCTGCCAGTTTGTCCAAAGTAGGAATGAGATGATAAGAAGATAATCTTCTGGGAACTGAGTGTGATAATCTCTGGATCCTGGCCATTGTTGGAGTTACACAGCAGTTGGTGGGTGTAACTGTCTAGTTACTGGCAGGTCCAGTCCCAAACCATGCAGACTTGGAGATCTCAGCCCTGGGTCCCACATACCTGGGTTCCTCTGCCAGTTCTTTTATGCGTGAGGCTCATCCAAGTGTGTGGAGAGTGGTCCCAGCATGGCCTTGGCTGGGCCCCGGAGGTCTTCTGCTGTTGGACCCTGGTGGAGACAGTCAGGCACAGGGTAGGAGACTCTGCCTTGTTCTCTCCCGGGAGGTGAGTGTGATAATCTCTGGATCCTGGCCATTGTTGGAGTTACACAGCAGTTGGTGGGTGTAACTGTCTAGTTACTGGCAGGTCCAGTCCCAAACCATGCAGGCTTGGAGATCTCAGCCCTGGGTCCCACACACCTGGGTTCCTCTGCCAGTTCTTTTATGCGTGAGGCTCATCCAAGTGTGTGGAGAGTGGACCCAGCATGGCCTTGGCTGGGCCCCGGAGGTCTTCAGCTGTTGGGCCCTGGTGGAGACAGTCAGGCACAGGGTAGGAGACTCTCGCTAGCTTCAATTACATCAGGGAAAAATTAACTTGGGGATGGAAAGATGGTTTAGGAGTTAGGAAACATGACTTTCATAGGTCTAACCAGAGTTTTGTCCCTATACCACATTACTCCCTAAGCATTGCTGGAGTAGCACCATGATCTCTGACACCACAGGACCTGAGCAATACATCTCCTCAGACTCTTATTACTCAACCCAAAGGTCCACCTGACAGGTAATCACCAGAAATGGCCACCTGGAGATCCCCCAGCAAAGAAAGAAAGAGAGAGAGAGAAAGAAAGAAAGAAAGAGAGAGAGAGGGAGGGAGGGAGGGAGGGAGGGAGGGAGGAAGAAAGGGAGGAAGGGAGGGAGGGAGGGAGGGAGGGAGGGAGGGAGGAAAGGAAGGAAGGAAGGAAGGAAGGAAGGAAGGAAGGAAGGAAGGAAGGAAGGAAGGAAGAAGGAAAGAAAGAAAGGGTATGGTGCTGCTAGCAGGTCAATCTGTACCTGTGAGACGAGTGCATCAGCAGCCTGATGGTGCCTTCAGACTTCTAGATACCCCAAAATTACTGCTGTGCCTTTGGCCATACCCCAACAACTTGGGACCAAGTTTACCAAGAAAGTAAATGCCAAAAGTTAGGTATGTGGGAGACACACCCACAAACCACCTCCGGCTCATCTATACAATTGGAGGCAAGGCCTCTAAGGTTCCTGATCAAATGCTTAATGGCCATGATCCCAGAGACTCAGAAACAAATCTCAGAACCCAGTGGCCATTGGCAGAAATGCATCTGGACCCTGCCGTAGATTACCGTTGCCGGGCCACCCCAGGAGGGAAGGGGTGCTGTCCTTCTGCCTGCTCCCTCTTGGCACCTCAGTGGCTGCCATCCTCCAGAGGCCATTGGAGCTTGCAGTGTCGAGACAAGTGGGGTCTCATGGGATGGGGGTGGAGGCGGCCCTTTTCTCCCTGCCCCAACAAGAGTCACTGCCCATGAATGGCTTCTCTGGCTCCTGATCAAGCTGCTTAATGGCCATGATCCAAGAGACTCAGAAGCAAATTTCAGAACCCAGGGGCTTTTGGCAGAAATGTGTCCGGTGCCAACAGTAGGTCACTGGTGCTGAGCCACCCCAGGGGGGAATAGGTTTTGTGCCTTGGCCTGTTCCCCCCTGGGGTGGCCGCCATCCTCCAGAGACCATTGTACAGTCAGGTTTGGGCCCACAGTGACGAGAGACACGCATGGCCTCATGGGATGGGGGTGGAGTCAGCCCTTTCCTCCGCGCCCCATCTAGACCCCAGGTTGCCACCCACGAATGGCCTCTCTAGCTTCTGATCAAACTGCTTAACAGTCATAATCCCAGAGATGCAGGAGCAAATCTCGGAACCCAGCAGGTTTTGGCAGAAATCCCTCCAGATTTAATTGTTAAAATTTCAGAATTCCAAAATCACGTGACCACTACTGTGGCTGTTATTCATAATCAGCAATAGAAAACAAATTGTCTACAGTTGCCTTTTCAGCATATCTGAGTTTGGGGTAAAATCCCAAATAATAATGGCGGGTCTGGTGTCAAAATATTGAATGTAATCAAAGTAGAGATAGTCTAATGTGGAAATCATCTGCCCCACAGGTAGGGGGAGGGTGTGGGATGGGGAGTATACTGGGGATTTTGGTGGTGGAAAATGGACACTGGTGAAGGGATGGGTGTTTCATCATTTTTGCCCGAGACTTAAACCTGAAAGCTTTGTAACTGCTCTCACGGTGATTTAATCAATAAATTTATAAAAAGGAAAAAGAAAGAAAGAAAGAAAGAAAGAAAGAAAGAAAGAAAGAAAGAAAGAAAGAAAGAAAGGAGGGAGGGAGGGAGGGAGGGAGGGAAGGAAGGAAGGAAGGAAGGAAGGAAGGAAGGAAGGAAGGAAGGAAGGAAGGAAGGAGAAGGTTTTTAATTGCTATTTTACTACATTGTTGACTGATATTTGTGAACTTGAGTTCATGATGAGCTTGGGCACATCAGGACTCTTTGAGTCACCTCTTTTTTCTATATGTACTAAGACCTCATGGCCATATTTTCCTAAAATCCCTCACCCTTCAGAAAACACCCAGGAATATCATGAGATATTTTATATTTTCAAGGGAATCCCAAAGATATCCTACACTGCCAGGTATTATAGAATGCCTTTTTGCTTGAGGTAGCTTAGAGTTTTAATATTAGATAACAAAGATCAATATGGTGGTGGGAAAGAGACTCAACAGACTGAGTGCCAGAGGTCCATATTGGAACCCTAGAACCATATATGACCCTCAGGCACAGGAATAAGTCCCTGAGAAGAGCCAATGTGTGTTCCAAAAACCAAAAATCAAAACAACATGGAACAGGAAATGAGTAGAAGTGATGTCCCATCTTCTTCCAAAATTTGAGTTGTGAATTTCCCAGCTGATGTATGCATCTCATTAATATGCACCATTATCAAAATGTTTGTTTTTTAATTTTGTGTTTTCATTTAAGTTTATAGAACTCAAATACAAGTTGCTTAGAGGCATCCATTTAACAAGCAGAACTGTTATATATTTATTTTGGATTGTAATGCTGTGACAATATTACAGGGCTCCAGAAACAGAGAGAGTTTGGATAGTTCAGCCTAAGAGAACTGAATGATTGTATAAATTCAGTAGTATTTGTATAACTTGTGTCATATTATTTTTGTAGTTCTTTCAAAATAAGTATGTTGACATACCCACATCTTACAGCCTCTGTCATGTAAATGGCCCAGATTCACAACTTTGTGACTGATCAAGCCAAGTCAATGAAACTCACAGGTACACTGGTCTTCAGGCTGAGGCTTCTGGGGAGCACTTGGGAGGAAGATGGACCGAGAATCTTCCCAGTTCTACAGATCTTAGAGCTTCTAGATAGAGCTCACGCACGGCTGCATGTGCAACTGTGTAACACCACCAAATTCCACAATACTCACAGCCCAGTTGGAGCACAACATCTTAAGTGATAAAGTAGCATAAAAGCCCACCATGATCAATAAACAAAAACAATAACACAGAAGACTCAGCTAAAGAGCTTATTAAATCCTCAGACAATGACTTTAATAACACTGTTGTGAGATATAACAATTTTCACAAATTTTTGTTTACTGAGCCATTTTTTGATGACTCCACTTACTATTTTGATGTTAACATGCAATATAAAATAAATGACTTTGTACATGCAAGAGGACAGGCTTGGGGGATACATGGGAATGTGGAGACAGTGATGGAGGGAATGTCACACTGGTGGTAGGGTTGGTCCTGGGACACTGAATGCCCAGAACAACTGCATTATTAACGACTTTGTAAACTACAGCGTTAAAACAAAGTTTTTAAAAAAGTATGTCTCTGCTTCCCATGGAAAAGCAATGTACTATACATCTTTGTGTAACCCAATACAAAAATGCTTACTAAATGACTACTGAATAAAGGTAGGGGAACGTCTCTGATTTTTTAAAATTACCTTTTTATGGAGATAGAATTGAACAAAAAGCTAAGCATATTTAACGTGCACATCTCCATAGGTTTAGAGAAAAGTATTCATCCATAAAGATATCTCCACAACTCCATCAAATAATATTTAAAATAGGGAACATGTTACTCTTAGATGAATGAAGCAATTTGTGATTTCACTTAAAAGGATTGAAAAAGAGAGAGAGATGGAAGGAAAGAAGGAAGGAAGGAAGGAAGGAAGGAAGGAAGGAAGGAAGGAAGGAAGGAAAGAAGGAAGGAAGGAAGGAAGGAAAATTAGGGGAAAATTCCTACTGGCTGAATAGTAAGTAATGCTGATGTCACCACATCTGTTTCATAAGGAGCAATGGAAAGCCCCACTCCTCCTCCAATTAACACAGAATTTTTTCAATTGTGTTCAAAGCATGGCCACAGACAAGCTCGTTTTGCCACCTGCCTCTCACTTAGCCAACAGCATGTTGGCTGGAACTCTGGTCCAAACTTCCTGCTTTCCAAAACATATCCAGTAATCTACACTTTCACAGAATGAAAGCATCTCACTTGATCTTTATGTTTTCCCTGGTTGGGTTGTACCTATAGTTCCCACAGGCAAGCATAATTACTCGGAGAAATGCTAAGTGAGTGAGGAAATATGTCAAAATGAATTGAAATTACCTGAAGAGAGCTGACGAAGATGATTCAAACTGCAGCAAAAATCAATGAGTGAAAAAAAATGGCCTGCTCAAGAAAAATCAATGAAACCAAAATGGTCTGACCATAGAGAAGAATTCTCTCTTTTACTCAGGCCAGCTCTAAACTCCTATGTGTTCATCAGATGCAGCCTTTGTCCAGCTTGTTGAAGGATGCATGAGTTGTTTTGCATCTGCAGCAGTCCTTCTCAAAACTTCATGGCTGTGTAAGTTCCCTGGGGATCATGCTAGCAAGAAGATCGTATTTCAGCAGATCTGGGATGGAACCTGAGAATCTCCACATCTCACATGCTTCCAGGAACTCCAGATGCCACTGTTGTATGAGTCACCTTTGAATAGTAGAAATTTAGAGGAGTGGGACTTCTCAAAGGGCTTCTCAAAGAGTGCTCTGAGATACAATAACACCAGCAGTGCCTGAAACCTGTTGCAAATGCAGATTGTTGAAACTTACCCAGAACTAACTGAACCATAAATGCTTATATTAGGGCTTAGACATTTGAGTGTGTTCCTTGGTGTTTTTCTTCTCAGGAACCCTAGATCTAGACCATGGATTGGTTGAGATCATCTTGACACTTGTGCAGCAATTGGGCATTAAACTTGGGCTTCATGCTGGTCATGCTGGTCTTGGGTGATTTCTAAGTCACTCAGCCACCTGGAAGCCTCTCTCTCTCTCTCTCTCTCTCTCTCTCTCTCTCTCTCTCTCTCTCTCTCTCTCTCTCTCCCCCTCTGAATCCCTCAGAGCAGAACTGTTAGGATCTCTCCAGTCTTTCACTTGCCACACTTCTAAACTACTAAACTATCCTCCTGAACCTCTATAAATTGGGGTATAAGTAAACTATTTAGATTATGCTATTATGATTCTAGTTTGAGAGCATAAATATTTTAGATCTAGAACCTGTTTCCATAAAGCTCCGTGGCAAGCTCTACCATTAAAAGTTTTCATGATAAGTAAAAAATCTCCTTTTTCCTTCCTCTATAATCTTAACTCCTTGTACTTCCATTGTGCTAACTCATCAAATGTTCTAAATTTTCTCCTAAATCGCAGTAAGAGCTACTGTATTTTCTTTCAAATTATATCAAGGATTCCTTGGCTGGGGCTGGAACTGTAGTATAGCTGGGAAGGTGTTTGCCTTGCACACAGACAAGATGGGTTTGATATCAGCATCCCACCTAGTACCCCAAGTACAGTTACCAGGAGTAACTGTTCAGTGAGAGCCAGAAGTAACCCTTGGGCATTGTTGGGTGTGCCTAACCTTCCCCCTGCCAGAGAGAGAGAAAGAGAGAGAAAGAGAGAGAGAGAGAGAGAGAGAGAGAGAGAGAGAGAGAGAGAGAGAGAAGAATGCTTTGAAGTAAAACTCAGTTCTGTATCTTCAACTTATTTGGCAGTGTTTGTCATATAGCATGTAATTCATAAAACTTATCAATAAGCTAGCAATTTTGTATGACTTCATATTGAAGCCAAATACAGTTTCAGTTGTTAATGTGAGCATCCTCTTCAAGTGAACAAAATATAGCGAATTGCTTAAATTCTCTAACTGCAAAAAAATACCAAAACACCTAATGCTATAAAACAGTACTCATTTCATCACTGATGATTTCTGTGCATTCAAGTTTGGGTTCATTCAGCTGTGCTGTTCTGGTTTGGCTGGGAGTTTCTGATGCAGTTTCATTCAGACACTGACAGGTTGAAGTTAACTAACAACTCAAACAGGACTGAAGGACCTGCCTCTAAGATGGCCTTTGCCCACATCTGGTGAACTGGTGCTGATTATTACCAGGGGCCTCAGTTTCCCTCTTTTTTTTTATTAGTGGAACACCATGAGGTACAGTTGTAGATTTACAAACTTTCATGTTTGGGTTTCAGTTATACAATGATCAAGTACCCATCCATCCACCAGTGCCATTCTTCATCACCAATGATCCAAGTAGTCCTCACACCCCCATCCTCCCCCACCCCACCCCTCCTTTGTGGCAGGGCATTCCCTTTTACTCTCCCTTTCCCTTAGGATGTTGTGGTTTGCAATAGAGGTATTGAGTGGCCATCGTGTTCGGTCTATAGTCTACTTTCAGCACATGTTTTGCATCCTGAGCGAGTCCTCCAAACACCCTTTACTTGGTGTTCTCTTCTCTATCTGAGATGCATTTTCCCCAGCATGTACTGCCAGCTACCAAGCTGTGGAGCAGACCCCCTGGTACTTAGCTATTATTGGGTGTTCATCTCCCATTCTGTTACTTTATATTACCCAGATGAGTGCAGTCTTTCTATGTCTGTCTCTCTATTTCTAACTCATTTCACTTAGCATGATACTTTCCATGTAGAACCACTTGTTTGCAAATTTCATGACTTCATCCTTTCTAAATGCTGCATAGTATTCCATTATGTAGATGTACCAAAGTTTCTCTAACCAGTCATCTGTTCTTAGGCACTCAGATTTTTTCCAGATTTTGGCTATTGTGAACAGTGCAGCAATGAATATAGAAGTGCAGATGTCATTTTGACTATACTTTTTTGCCTCTCTGGTATATATTCCCAGGAGTGATATGTCTGGGTCGAATGGGAGCTCAATTTCTAATTTTTTGAGAATTATCTATACTGTTTTCCAAAAGGGCTGTACCAGTTGTCATATTTTCCTATATAACAGTATATATCTATACTGTTCCTATATATCTATACTGTTCCTATATATCTATACTGTTCCTATATAACAGTATATATCTATACTGTTTTCCAAAAGGGCTGAACCATCAGCAGTGAAGGGGAGTCCCTTTCTTGCCACATCCACGCCAACACCAGTTGCTTTTGTTCTTTTGGATGTGGGGCAGTCTCTGTAGTGTGAGATGATATCTCAATGTTGTTTTGATCTGCATCTCCCTGATGATTAATGATGTAGAGCATTTTCTCATGTTCTTTTAGCCATTTGGATTTCTTCTTTGAGAAAGTTTCTGTTCATTTCATCACCCTCATTTTTTGATGGGGTTGGATGTTTTCTTTTTGTGGACTTCAACTAGTGCTTTGTATATCCTTGATATCAACCCCTTATCAGATGGGTATTGGGTGAATATCCTTTCCCACTCTGTAGATTGTCTTTGTATTTTTGTCACTGTATCTTTTGTGGTGCAGAAGCTTCTTAATTTAATACAGTCCCATTTGTTTATCTCTGGCATGTCATTTTTGAAGAAACCGTTAGGCTCAATATCGTGGAGGGTTTTGCCAAACTTGTCTTCAATGTTCCTTATGGATTCTGGTCTAATGTTGAGGGTTTTAATCCATTTTGATCTGACTTTTATGTATGGTGTTAAGTCAAGGTCTAAGCCCATTTTTTTGCATGTGGTTTTCCAGTTATGCCAGCACCATTTGTTAAAGAGGTGTTCCTTGCTCCACTTCACATTTCTTGATCCCTTAGATGTTTATACATTTGGGGTTGTGTGTAGAGATATTCCACTCTGTTCCATTCGTCTGTGGCTCTGCCTTTGTTCCAGTACCATGGTGTTTTAATTGTTACTGCTTTGTAGTAGACCTTGAGGTTGGGGAGGGTGATGCCTCCCATCGTCTTTTTTTTCCAAGAATTGCTTTAGCTATTCATGGTTGTTTGCTGTTCCAAATGAATTTTAGGAGTGCTTGATCCATTTCTTTGAAGACTTTCATGAGTATCCTTATAGGGATCGTGTTGAATCTGTATAGTGCCTTGGAGAGTATTGCCATTTTGACGATGTTAATTCTTCCTATCCATCAGCAGGGGATATGTTTCCATTTCCTCATGTCCTCTTTTACTTGTGGAGTAGCGTTTTATAGTTTTCTTTGTAGAGGTCCTTTACCTCCTTAGTTAGGCTGATTCCGAGGTACTTGATTTTCTGGGGCACGAATGAACAGGATTGCTTTTTTCATGTCTCTTTCTTCTGTCTCATTATTTGCATATAGGAAGGCCATAGATTTGGGGGTATTGGTTTTATAGCCTGAGACTTTACTGTACATGTCTATTGTTTCTAGGAATTTCTTAGTAGAGGCTTTAGGATTCTCTAGATATACTATCATATCCTCTGTGAATAGTGAGAGCTTGATTTCTTCCTTTCAGATCTGGATGCCCTTAATATCTTTTTCTTGCCTAATGGTATTGCAAGTACTTCCAGTACTATATTGAACAGAAGTGGTAAAAGTAGGCATATTTGTCTTGTTCCTGATCTTAGAGGGAAGGCCATTAGTTTTACCCCATTGAGGATGGTGTTTGCCATAGGTTTGTCATAGATGGCTTGACTATCTTGAGGAAAGTTCTTCTAAGCCCATTTTGGTGAGTGTTTTCATCATAAACGGGTATTGTCACTGTCACTGTCCTCCCGTTGCTCATCGATTTGCTCGAGCGGGCCCAGTAACGCCTCCATTGGAGACTTTGTTGTTACTGTGTTTGGCAAATCAAATACATCACGGGAAGCTTGCCAGGATAGATACTCTCGGTAGCTTGCCGGACTCTCCGAGAGGGGCAGAGGAATCGAACTAATTGTTTATTTTTTGCATTTTGGGTCACACCCTAGCGATGCTTAGGCGTTACTCCTGCTCTGCACTCGGGAATTATTCCTACCAGTGCTTGGGGGACCATATGAAATGCTGGGGATTGAACCTGGGTCTGCTGCATGCAAGCAAATGCCCTCCATGATGGACTATCACTCTGGCCCCCCAAGAGGCTGAAGTATAATTCCCAGGACTGAAAAGTTCCCTGTGCACTGCTGAGAGCTCCAAACGGGTATTGAATCTTGTCAAATGCTTTCTCTGCATCTATTGATATGATCATATGGTTTTTTATCTTTACTTTTGTGTATATGATGGATTATGTTGATTGGTTTCCGAATGTTAAACCATCCTTGCATTCCAGGGATGAATCCCACTTGGTTGTGGTGTATGATCTTTTTGATGAGTTGTTGGATTCTATTTGCTAATATTTTGTTGAGAATCTTCACATCCATCTTCATCAGAGATATTGGCCTGTAATTATCTTTGTTAGTGGTGTCTTCATTTGCTTTTGGTATTAGGGAGATATGTGCCTCATTGAAACTGTTTGGGAGAGTTCTTTTTTTTTTTATTTTCCTGGAAAAGCTTGAGGAGAACTGGAAACAGGTCTTCTTTAAATGTTTGGAAGAATTCGCTAGTGAATCCATCTGGGCCTGGGCTTTTGTTTTTGGGAAGACTTTTGATTACGGTTTCAATCTCCTTGATATGAATGAGTCTATTCAGGTATTCCAAATCTTCTTGGCTCAGTCTTGGATCTTGGGAGATTGTAGGAATCCAGGAAATTATCCATTTCTTATAGGTTCTCCTGTTTCGTGGCATGCAGACTCTCAAAGTAGTCTCTGATGATCTTTTGAATTTTATTAGTTTCTGTTGTGATGTCCCCCTTTTCGTTTCTGATTTGGTTTATTAGGGTTTTCTCTTTCTTTTTCTTTGTGAGTCTTGCTAGTGGTTTATCAATCTTGTTTATTTTCTCAAAGAACCAGCTCTTGGTTTCATTGACTTTTCAGATTATTTGGGTTTTCATGTCATTAATTTCTGCTTTAAGTTTTATTATTTCTTTCCTTTGGCCAGGTTTGGGTTTCTTCTGTTGGTCTTTTTCTAAGATCTTGAGCTGTGAAGTCAAGTTATCTATGTAGTCCATTTCTTCCTTCCTGAGGAATGCTTGCAAAGCTATAAATTTTCCTCTTAACATGGCTTTAGCTGCATCCCAAATAAATCTTCATTCTCATTTGTTTTGAGGTATTTTTTTTTAATTTTTGTCCTTGACTTCCTTCCTGACCCACTCATTGTTCAACATTGAGTTGTTTAGTTTCCAGTTGTTTAATTTCTTTCATTTAGTTTTTTCACGTGGATTTGGTTCTCTGTGTCTGTGTGTGATTCACTTCTATCTTCAGCGCATTGTGGTCTGAAAAGACAGTTGATACAATTTCTATCTTCCTGAGTCTATTGAGGTATATTTTGTCACCCAGCACGTGGTCAATTTTAGAGAATGTGCATTCTTTCTTTTTGGGGTGCAAAGTCCTGTATATGTCTGTTATCCCTCTCTTTTCTATTTCTTCCTTCAAAGCCATTGTTTCCTTGCTGAGTTTTGTTCTTGTTGATCTATCCAGAGGTGATAAGGCGATGTTGAAGTCTCTGACTCCCATTGCATTACTGGCAATGTCCTCCTTAAAATCTGTTAGCAGTTGTTTTAAGTATTTAGCTGGTCCCTCATTAGGTGCATATACATTTAAGAGTGTGATTTGTTTCTGTTGTGCATACCCTTTGATAAATAAAAAATGGCCTTTGCTGTCCCTTCTAATCTTTTTCAAACTGAAATCTATATTGTTGGATACTAGTATGGCCACTCCAGCTTCTTTGAGGGAGTTTTTTGCTTGCAGGATTATTTTCCATCCTTTAACTTTGAGTCTGTGTTGGCTCTGATTGTTCAGATGAGTTTTTGGTAGGCAGCAGAATGTTGGTTTCAGTTTCTGGATCCATTTTGCCACTCTGTGTCCCTTGATTGGTGCATTTAGACCCTTGGCATTGAGAGAGATTATTGTCATGGGGTTTCTTGCCATCTTTTTGTACGGTTTGTTGTGCATATGGATGTTTTCCTTCGTGGATTACAGGAGCCCCTTTAGTCCTTCTTTTAGGTTTGATTTTGAGTCTATGAAGTTCCTGAGTTATTGTTTATCCATAAAATGGTGTATCATTCCATCGATTTTGAGAGTTTAGCTGGATAAAGTATTCTTGGTAAGGCGTTCATTTCATTGATTTTTTTCACTATATCACACCACTGTCTTTGGGCTTGGAGGGTTTCCTCTGATAGGTCTGCTGTAAATCTACTGGGTGCTCGTTTTTATGTTATTTCCTTCTTTGACCTTGCTGCTTGCAGTATTGTTCTCTATCCATGGCATCCATCATTCTGACTATGATATGCCTTGGAGTGTTTCTATTAGGGTCTCTTTTAGCTGGCACCCTTCTGACTCTTTGATCTAGATATCTGCATTCTTTAACTCTGGGAACTTTCCAGCAAAGATTTCTTTCACTGTGGCTTTGCAAGCTACCCGTGATGTATTCAGTATGCCAAATACAGTAACAACAAATTCTCCAGTGGAGACGTTACTGGGCCCACTCGAGCAAATCGATGAACAACGGGAGGACAGTGACAGTGACAGTGGCTTTTTCATTGGGGTTGTCTTCCTATCCTTCTGGTACTCTGATGATTCTAATGTTGTTCCTCTTGGAGTCATCCCCTAGTTCTCCGATTTGGCTTAGAACTATTTTGAGGTCTTTTCCCATTGTTTGTTGTTGCCTGTATGATTTCTGTTGCTCATCTTCAAGATCACTAATTCTGTCTTCAGCTGTAGTCATCCTACTGCTGAGGGCACCCACTGAGTTTTTAATTTTATCTACTGAATCCTTTATTTGTGACATTTCTTTTTGTAGCTTTTTCATTTCTGCTCTCATTTCTTCCTGTATTTTCTCGACTATCCAGTCCACTGTTTCTTTCATTTCTTCCTTTAATTTTCTGGAGCGATAGCACAGCGGTAGGGCGTTCGCCTTACAAGCGGCCAGCATGGCCGACCCGAGTTCGATTCCTCCGCCCCTCTCGGAGAGCCCAGCAAGCAACCGAGAGTATTCGATATGCCAAACACAGTAACAACAAAGTCTCCAATGGAGATGTTACTGGGCTCGCTCGAGCAAATCGACGATCAACGGGAGGGCCTTTACCTTTACCTTTACCTTTAATTTTCTGGATGTGTGCTCCATTGATTATTTGAGTAGTTCTTTGAACATCCTCCACATTTCATCTCGGAATTCTTTATTGGAGGGGTCATATTTGTGGGTAACCCCTGTTGAGGGTTCAGGACTCTTTTCTTCATCCTCTCCTCGTAGTGAGGATTTGCGCTTTTTCCTCATGCTGTTGTGGTTGTATAGAGGTAAAACCTTGAAGTTCACTACACTGTTCCCTCTGATTGCAGGAATGGATTCTGAATAATGTTTGTTGGTGGTGGTCACCCTTCTCTTCTTCTAGAATATATCCTTCCTCTCAGACGTTAATCTGTGGCTTATGATGGGCATCTAGTAAAGCATTGGAGGAGGTGCTTTTTTATATTGGGCTTGTACAGCTTCTTGAATACTGGTCTTTTGTTGAAATTGGAGTAGGCCGGTGAATTATTGTCGCATTGTGTTTGAGGTGGCCAGGACTTTTTCCAAAGAATTAGGTGATAAAGGTTGGGATGTGAGTTGAGAGGGCTAGGAGTGAGAAATATAACTGCAGCCTCACAAAAGGCCAGGCCCACTTTGCAGAGGCCACCCTCAGCCGGTGATGATGGTGGCCCAAAGGCCTGTGCAGAGGAAAGGCCAGCGGAACTCTGGCGCAAAGCTGTCTGGGTAGCAGGTGATGAGGAGCACCGGGCTGGACAGGACAGGGGCGCACAGAAGGATGCACCTGTGCAGAGGAAAGGCAGGGACTGGGTCAGTTTGCCTCTTTAGAACTACTTACGGGACTTAATCGACAACATGGCAACTGGTGTCCCTCAGAGAAAGAAACCAGGAACACCAAGGCATATAATCCCATGAGCTCATTCATCCTCATAGCATTGTGTTGGCCACACGGGTTAGACCTGTTCCTGTAGGAAAGGAACACACAAGGACCTGAATTAACAGGAGATGGAGGATAACTGATAGTCATGTTGGATGCAGCCTGTAGCCACATACTCTGTTTGATGCTAATACTGAGTTTGCTCTCAAGGATTTCAGTCTTGAAGAAAAAGAAATATAGTAAACAAGATTCACAGAGAAAAATGTTAAGACAGCAATGCATTTAGTGGAAAATGTAGCAACAGGAAGGGGACATTATGCGGTGATAGTGTAATGAGGTCAGAGACTTAGAGGTAATGCTGGCTGGACATAGACCGAAGGAACCTTCATGTGACAACCAGCAGAGAGAATGTCACACGGGTGCTGCAAAGGCCTTCGACAAAGTGGAACCAGCATGACAGAGTTCGCAGACAGGAAGAAGGCAGATGTGACTGGAGGGTGGGAAAGAAAGACTGAGGAGTGGCCAGCATCCAGAGAGGCAGGAAGCAAACTGGAAGCGCACAGGGTCTTTAAAGCCAAGAAATGAGTGTTTCTAGAAAAAGTAATCAACTGTTTGAAAAGATGCTGAGAGTTTGAACAAGAAAAACATAAAGAATTGGCCAATGGATTTGGCACAGAGTCCTGGAAACCTTACCAAGAGCAGTTCCCATGGTGTGGTTTGGATTTCAAGCCTGATAAGTGTGTTGAATTGCGGTAGAAGCAAAATTGCTCTAAAAGAACTGATCTGAGAAGAAAAACGGCCAGTACCTTCAGGGCATAGAATCAAGACAACATTTCTGTTTCAATTTTGGCCTTTGGGTTTTGGGTCTAAGATAGGAGATCAGAAATCCTACATGGGCAGAAGGATGTTGAGGTAAGAAACAGAAATCTCTGGCACGTGGTAATCACTCGACATATGCAATTCTCATCTTTACTCTTTATTTTTGTTTGTTTTTTTTTATTCTCAATGAAAAACAGAATAAAACCACAAATTGGAGCCAAAGAAGTAAAAAAGATATCCTAGAGAAAACACCTGCCATAATTGCCCACATCCTCCTCATGCTGTCTCGCTAGGAAAGTTATTTTACTGGGTTAAACAGATCAAATATTCTACCTCTTCTAACTTTTATAAAAGGTGGGATCAAGTTTTTGCTCACCAAAAAACATAAAAGCATCAAAATTTTCTGGTAAAATCCTCCAGATGTAATTACACATTTGTATTTGACCAGGAAAAGTTGGTTGCAGGAAGGGGATGGGGGGCAAGAACAGAGCTCAGAGGTGGAGCACTCACCGTAGGAGTCTAAGGCCCTGATGCGAGAGAGAGACACAGAGACACAGAGAGAAAGAGACAGAATCAGTGCAAGTAAACAGATGGTGATAAACCGGTGTTCATGTGCCATTTCTAAGCTCCTGTCCTAATGTGTTCAATATTCTTTAGAAGAAACAGTTACATTGGATCATGCCATGGCTCCAATCTCTATCTCTCCCTTTCCTTTTTCTCTGTGTTCTCAGTAAACAAAAGGGAAGCAAAGACACATAGTGCCAGGTGGGAATCACACAGCCTTGACTCCGTGGGTGGCATGCCCGGCCTGCCACACTAGCCCAGGGAGGAGGGGAGGGCGTTTGCCTTACATGCATCAGACCCGGGTTCGATCCCGGCATCCTAAATTGTCCCCTGAGCACTGCCAAGAGTGAGCCCTGAGAACTGCTGGGTGGGGAAGGAGAGGATCAGCTGAAATCACATGAGGATGATGCGGTTCTTTCTAGTTTCAACAAATACAAATAAGGAACACAGAGCTTGGGCAGATGTGCTTAAAGTCTAGCGGGCAATTTCATAAACTAAACCACTAATGACACATAAAATGAAGCCGAAACATTCTCAAGTGTACTTCCAGAGAGTGCTCGCCATCTTCTGGGCACGTCTAATAAGCAATTCAATGTTTTGAAAAGCATTTTACCTGGGTGGGGTGGGGGGCAACACAACTAAGAAGAGTGACAATCAGGAAAGTGAGTTTCGAAAGGTAGAGAAGCCTGTGGAAACCAAGGCAGAGGAAGCTGAGGCAGGGGCAAGAACAGTAAGCAAAGCTCGGAGAGTTGGTTGGTGTGGAGGGACAGGGTGCCTGGTAAACATCAAGACTCCAAGGGGCTGAGATGGGTAGGATTCGCAAACAGGGCAGTACTCAGCGTCCCAACAGTCTCTGGTTCTCACTCCCACGTGGGTTTGCTTTCCAGACTCTGACAAGGCCTCCTCAGGAAGATTGGTTTTCTGACGTGAAGTAACAGTGCAGGACGCCTAAGAGAACAGCGCCTATGATGGGGAAGATCTAAAAGGACCAGCAACTTTGGCACGCATCACGTTTTGAAGGTTCCTTCTTACCACTCTCAGGCTTAAGGTCACTTGGATGCACATCAACAATACAGTACTGCTTTAGCATCTCCCTGGTGTCAGAGGAGTGGCCAACGTCTTCAAAGCTCTCCCTTGCGTCTGCTCCAGCCTGTTCCAGCAACACCTTTTCTCCATCAGGATGCTTACTGAGGAAGCAGGTGATATGGTAGACATGCCTGTGGATCACCAGCCATATCTCCTTCATGGAGTTGCGTTTTGCCACCTCACTCAAACAGTAGTAGGTGACAGGCTTCTTGCCCCCAGGCCCCAGCCCCTTGATACTGTTGACTTCCTTGGCCACCATCAGGCCTGAGACCGCTGTGCAGCTCTCATCCTTATACTTTATTTTTATTTTTTTATTGTATATATCAAAACCTTTCATTATTTATTTACTTATTTTATTAATGAAACACCATGAGGTACAGTTGTAGACTTACAAACTTTTGGCTTGGAATATTACGCAGCTGTTAGAAAAGATGAAGTCATGAAATTTACATACAAGTGGTTCTACATGGAAAGTATCATGCTAAGTGAAGTGAACCAGAAAGAGAGGGACAGACATAGAAAGACTGCACTCACCTGGGGAATATAAAGTAAGAGAATAAGAGTCAAACACCAAAGAATAGTTGAGATAAGTACCAGGAGGTCTGCTCCAAGGCTTGGAAGCCAGTCTCACATGCTGAGGGGAAAAAGTAGCTCAGATAGAGAAGGGAACACCAAGCAAAGGATGTTTGGAGAACTCACTCGGGATGCAAGATGCGTGCTGTTCACAATAGTCACCCTTACACATTAAAAAAAACTTTTGGATGCAACTAATTCCAGGCAGTTAATTTGGCAACCTGGAACATTTTTATTCATGATTTAATTGAAAATTCTTAACTCTTACCATTTAACCCATAAGTAGTATTTAGACTATTTAGACTTTACTGTCTAGTTTGTAGATGCTAAGGAGTAATAAGGTGGACTTTTCAATCTACACTGCAACTTAAAAATTTCCATTTAGACTTGTTCCTCTTCCGACTCCATCTCCTCCTCCACTCTTCCTCCTCCTCCTCCTCCTCCTCCTCCTCCTCCTCCTTGTTTGCTTTGTTTTAGGGCAGTTACAGGCAGTGCTCAGGGGCTACTCCCAGTTCAGTGCTCCCATGTAATGCCAGGGATCTATCCTGTGCCCCTGCTTGAACTATCACCCTGACCCCTACATTATTCTCCTCTATTACAATCCTCTGCTTACTCTCAGTGCAATTTTGTAAGTATAGCTGAATGCTTAGAATTTGTGTATCTTTCTGAAAGGTGTTGTTCTTTTCTCACTGGATTCCCCTGACAAACTTTGTAGGTTACTTGAATCTGTGAGAAACTCAGGAGCCTGGGCTCATCATCTGAAGAAATGTAGTTTAGTTTTCTGAGGGTTGAGTCCACGTATTGGTAGCTAGCATCAACAACCGAACATTTGATTGAAGACAGTCTCAGCAAAATCATCAGCTGACTGAACTTGTAAACAGAACAGTGATCTAGACTGCCAAGCAATGTATCTATGAAAATTAACAAATTAATGACTGGAGTCACTAACTTTGGGGGCATTTTGTTACAAGCAACAGGTAAGTGAAACTGGTATTTGTGTATTCATAAAATGAATGAGAAGTCTGTGGCTCTCTCTTGCTGCCTGCGTTTGGTGATCTCAGGCTGCTTCCCCACCTGGGACAGCCGATACCATAAGGAGACGAAGGAAGAAACAAGGGCCAAGCTGGTTAATGATCAGTTGCCTTTTTATTCCATTCTGCCCACGTGCCTGTTCCAGCTCCTCATTCGAGTCTCACCCTGTCCTTCATTTCTATCTCATCCTGTCCCCCTTGTTAGTCTCTCCACACTCCCGACTTGCCATCTTGCTCTGTCTAGTCTCCCTCACCCTCCAAACATCAGCAGTAGCAAGGTCTGGTAGCACAATTAACATATAAAAGCCCTTCCTGATTTCCTGCAGCAAGGAGATCTACTTTCCTTAGTCCAACAATAATTTAAACTGTAGCACGGTAGCACTGTCCTCCCATTGTTCATCAATTTGCTCGAGTGGGCCCAGTAACGTTTCCATTGTGAGACTTGTTGTTACTATGTTTGGCATATCAATTACATCACGGGTAGCTTGTCAGGCTTTGCTGTGTGGGCAAGATACTTTGAACATTCATCTAATTTTACTTCCTAATAATATTATCCATTTTGTATGGACATAGTAAGAGATACATTATACTTATAGGATGGCTTTCCTGGGGGAATCTCGCTATAGATCTCAGACTACAGTGCTCAGGCCGGGTTAGTCTTTTCTAACCCTAGCAGGGTCTTAATACAGTTGTTACTTTTCTGGATCAGGACAGAATTTGTCCATGACCATGCTCTTAACTTATAGTTAAGTATGATGGCGCTTTGTTCTGGCCCTTTTTGATGCAAGGGTAGCTCACAGCTTGCCCTGGGTCCATCCAGTTCCTCATTGGGACCTACTTTTGAGGTGCTAGGAAGTAAGAGTAACTGAAGCTTAAGTCAAGAAAACAGATGCCCAGGAATGAATATTATTTGGAGTCAATTAACTCCCAAGTTAAAAAGCATAGCATTAACTGTCTTCCTGTGTCTATACAAAAAGGACATTGCTCTTAATTAACTATACAATGACATAAGGAAAAGAGAAAAGCAATATTTATAAGTTAACAGAGTCTGATTAGAAGACAAAGGTGATTGATCAGTGTGGGAGCAGAGCACAAGAATGAGGTTACAGTTGTGAACGAAAATGAGAACACGATTTACCAGAACTTAGGGGACATGGCAAAAGCTGCGTTAGGAGGAAAGTTTATAGCTCGACAAGCATTCCTCAGGAAGGAAGAGTGCGCCCACATAAGTAACCTAATCTCACATTTTAAGAGCTTGGAGAATGACCAACAAAAGGAGCCCAATCCAGGCAGGAGGAAGGAAATAATAAAACTTAGAGCAGAAATTAATGAGATAGAAGCCCAAAAAAATTTTTGAAAAATAAATGAAACCAAGAGCTGGTTCTTTGAGAAAATAAGCAAGATCGATAAACCTCTAGCTAGACTCACAAAGAAAGGGAGAGAGAAACCCTAATAAAATGAATCAGAAACAAAAAGGGGATGTCACAGAAGAAATCAAAGAAATTCAAAGGATCCTTAGAGATTACTTTGAGAATCTTTATACCATGAAACAAGAAAACCTCGAGGAAATGGGTAAATTCCTGTATTCCTATAGCCTTCTGAGGCTGAACCAAGAATACCTGGAATACCTGAACAGACCTATCATCATCAAGGTAATTGAAATGGTAATTAAAAGTCTCCCCAAGCACAAAAGTCCTGGCCCAGATGGATTAACTAGTAAATTCTTCCAAATCTTTAAAGAGGACTTACTCCCAATCCTCTTTAAGTTTCTCAAGGAAACTGAAGAATCAGAAACACTTCCAAACTGTTTTTTATGAAGCAAGTATCCCCCTGATACCAAAGAAAGAGAATTACAGGTCAATATCCCTGATAAACATAGACACAAAGATTCTCAACAAAATCCTAGCAAATAGAATCCAAAACTCATCCAAAAGATCATACACCATGTCCAAGTAGGATTCATCTTGTGGATGCAAGGAATGTTTAACATTTGCAAGTCAATCAACATAATCCATCATATCATTAAAAGAAATGATAAAAACCATAGGATCATAATAATAGATGCAGAGGAAGCATTTGAAAAGATCCAGCACCCATTTATGATGAAAACTCTCAGCAAAATGAGCGCCTGGAGAAACTTTCCACAATGTAGTCAAAGCCTTCTACCACAAGCCCATGCAAGAATCATTCTCAATGTGTAGAAACTAAAAGGCTTTCCTCCAAGATCCAGTACAACACAATGGCTCTTACCATTCCTATTTAACATAGTACTAGAAGTTCTGGCCATAGTAGTTAGGCAAGAAAAAGAGATCAAGGGTATACAGATGGGAAAAGAAGAGTATAAGCTATCACTATTTGCAGACGATATGATACTATATTTAGAGAATCCTAAAGACTCTACAGAAAACCTCCTAGAAACAATAGGTTTGTATAGTAAAGTGGCAGGCTACAAAATCAACACCCAAAGTCCATGGTTTTCCTATATACAAATAATGAAAGAGAAGAAAGAGACATTTTAAAAAAAATCCCGTTCACAATAGTACCTCAGAAAATCAAGTGCCTTGTAATCAGTTTAACTAAAGAAGTGAAGGATCTATACAAGAGAAATGACAAAACACTACTTTAAGAAATAAAAGAGGACACTAGGAAATGGAGACACATCCCCTGCTCATGGATAGGGAGGATTAACATTATCAAAATGACAATACTCCCCAAAGCCCTATATAGATTTAATGTGGTGCCTATCAGGATACCCATGATATTTTTCAAAGAAATAAACAAAACACTCCTGAAATTCTTATGGAACAATAAACCCCCAGGAATAGGTAAAGCAATCCTTGGGAAAAAGAAAATGGGGAGGCATCACCTTCCCCAACTTCAAATTGTATTACAAAGCAGTAGTAATGAAAACAGCATGGTATTGGGCTAGAAATAGACCTGCAGATCAATGGAACAGAGTTGAATATTTTGTCACAGACTCAAATATGCGATCACTTAATTTTTGATAAAGGAGCAAGAAATGTGAAGTGGAACAAGGAAAGCTTCTTCAATAAGCAGTGCTGGGAAAACTGGAGAGCTACCTGCAAAAAAATGAAGTCTGACTTCTGTCTAATGCCAGTCAAAAAGTCAGATCAAAGTGGATTAAGGACCTCAATATCAGGTATTAATCAATAAGGTACATGAAGGAAAATGCAGGCAGAACCCTCCATGGCATTAAAGCTAAAAGCATCTTTAACGATGAAACACCACTGACCAAGCAAATGGAAACAAACATAAACAAATGTGTCTACAGCAAACTAAGACGCTTCTGCACCTCATAAGAAACAGTGGCCAAAATACAGAGAGAGCCCACAGAATGGGAATATTTACCCAATCCCCGTCTGATAAGGAATTAATATCCAGGATATACAAAACACTAGTAGAATTGTACAACAAAAAAACCTCCAACCCCATCAAAAAATGGTGAGAAGAAATGAACAGAAACTTCCTCAAAAAAAAGAAATACAAATGGCCAAAAAGCACATAAAAAATGTTCTACATTGCCAATCATCAGGGAGATGTAAATCAAAACAATAAAATAATCATCTCACACCACAGAGACTGGCACACATTCAAAAGAACAAAAGCAACCAGTGCTGGTATGGATGTGGAGAAAAAGGGATGCTCTTTCACTCTTGGTGGGAATACCAACTGGTCCAGCTTTTTTTGAAAACAATATGGACAGTCCTTCCAAAACTAGAAATTGAGCTTCCATATGGCCCTGCAATACCACTTCTGGGAATATATCCTGAGGGTGCAAAAAAGCACAGTAGAAATGACATCTGCACCTATTTGTTCATTGTAGCACTGTTCACAATAGCCAGAATTTGGAAACAGCTCGAGTGCCTGAGAACAGACAACTGGTTAAAGAAACTTTGGTACATCTACACAATGGAATACTATGCAGCTGTTATGAGAGATTAAGTAATGAAATTTGTTTATAAGTGGATAGATCTGGAGAGTATCATGCTAAGTAGAAAGAGTCAGAAAGAGAGGAACAGACGTAGAAGGACTGCACTCTTTTATGGAGTATAAATAACATAACATGAGACTGACACCCAAGAACAATAGACACAAGGCCAGGAAGATTTCTCCATAGTTGGAAGCCTGCCTCATGAGCAGGGGGAGAAGGCAGCTGGAATAGTGAAGAGATTACTAAGAAAATGATGGTTGGAGAGATCAGTCGGGAAGGCAGATTTGTACTGAAAGGACCAAACGCGATGACCTCTCAATATTTATATTGAAAACTATAATGCCCAAAAGCAGAGAGAGTATGGTGGAAATTGTCTGCCATGGAGGCAGGGGGAGAGCTAGAAAGGGAGTATACTGGGGATATTGGTGGTGGAGAATGTGCACTGGTGGAGGGATGGGTGTTTGATCATTGTACGATAGAAACTCAAACATGAAAGCTTGTAACTGTATCTCATGGTGATCAAAAAAAAAAAAGGACAAAAGAAAGAAAGGTTACAGATAAAAACAGAGGAATGGGAGTGCCTTGGGAGCACTGTGATGGGTGTAACCCAATAAATCTAAGCTCCCTATGGCAAGACAGAAAGAACAAACCAGTATTATCCTATAGGCATTGTCTTAAAAATTGGAGGCTGCTCTCAGAGTTTTCTTCTTTCATAAGAAAACTGGTTCAGAAACATCACATGCTTTCTGTCTTCTTGGGCATTCCGAGTGGCAGCCTACAGGAAAGGAGCAGTAAAACTTCAAGATGACAGGTCCATTTGGGAGCATATGATGTTCTAGAGCCAGGGTATGTGATGCAGAACTTCCTGGGTGCTTCCCCCCCCCCCCCCATTCTTGCAGGATGGTGGAACCTGTGTAATCATCTTCCCCAAACACACAGCTTCAAAACTTATTTTCCCAATGAGCAATTTAAGTCTCCCACCTACTCTGTGTTGGCTAAAGAACTCTGGTGCCAATTTAGATCATACTTGAAGAATTTGCAGGATCTGGATGATAAACTCTTAGATAAGTTTCTTCACTTCCTAATCAAGTGCCCCCAGTGTGGGGATTCCTGAGAGACATTCATGCTAGCTCACAGTCAGGGAGCTTGATAACCTACATACACGCTTGGAGCACTGCTTTGATTGAATCTCTTGCCTTACCCCTTTCGCCAATAGTGACCTCATATCCAAGTAGAAATCATCGTTATACAAGACTGAGGAGTTTCAAGAGGACAGGAATTCTCCAAAGGAGAATAGGAAGACTGACAATGGATGTTGGAAGAAAGCCCAAGGGCCTGTCCTAGAGGAGTCAGTGAAAAACCATGGAAACCAAATCTGACTTTTGACTCCCATCCAATGTTTTAAATCAGTATTTCCCAACCCTCTTCAGCTAATGGCGCAGGCAGAAAAGGAGAATATTCATAAGAAACAATGAGGAAATGTAGATGTTGCTGGTACTGAGTCACCCCATCACTGAGGACAACCCTAAGTGACTGAGGGGCAACAATGGAAAGTTTTGGGGGTATTTGTTTTTGTTTGGGGCCACATCTGGCTGCTCAGGGATCACTCCTGGCAATCCTCAGGGAACCCTATATAGTACCAGAATTTGAACTGGGGTCAGCCATGTGCAAGGCAAGAGCCATATCCCTGTACTATCTCTCTAGCCCCAGTTCGGGCTTTTTTTTTTTAATGCCCTTCTTTGAGAAGGAGGTGAATTGGGTCCTTGGGGAAGGGAGACGAGTACACTGGTGATGGGTGTGGTGTCAGAATTATGTGCATGGGAAACCATTATTAATAATAATATAATACACAGACTCTCCAAAGAAAGTCTATCTTTTACAGCATATATGTTTGGGCTGGAGCGATAGCACAGTGGGTAGGGCGTTCGCCTTACAAGCGGCCAACATGGCCGACCCGAGTTCGATTCCTCCGCCCCTCTCGGAGAGCCCGGCAAGCTACCGAGAGTATTCGATATGCCAAACACAGTAACAACAAAGTCTCCAATGGAGACGTTACTGGGCCCGCTCGAGCAAATCGACGATCAACGGGAGGGCCTTTACCTTACCTTTACCTTATGCTATATGTTTACAGAAAGAAAATTATTATTCTAATAGTCTGTAGAAAATTTTCTCATGAAATTGAGATTACTATAAACACCCTAAGTCAGGCAAATACTTCGTTAAGTCAAATGTAATTTAGAAAGGGGTACTTCTGGAAAGTTTTAATACAGAAATTCACTTCATCTGCTCACCGAGTCTCTTGCACATCACAATTTTCTACTAGGACACCAATGTCCACCTTCTTTGTTGCCCTCAGTGTCCTTTGAGAATGGAATGAAACTTGTTCAGAAAAAGATGTTTCGCTGGAGCTACTAGAAGAAAACACACACATTTATTCATTCTTAATCTAAGATAATAAGGTCTACTAATATTTAAAAGCAACTTTAACAATGTAGTGGTGGGGCTAGACTGACAGTATAAAAGGCAGGGCTCTTGTGTTGCATGCAGCAAAACCAGGTTCAATTCTGGCACCCTATATGGCCTCCTGAGCACCACCGGAAGCATTAAATGCAAACAGGAGTAAGCCCTGAGCACTGCAGGATGTGGCCCCAAAACCAAAATAGTGTTAAAAAAGTATAGTGGAAATCATACAATGGGTAGTCCTTTGTTATTAACATTTTTCACTTAGTAATATACTCTGTGTTGTGCATACGAATGTGCATGTGTGTGCTTGTGCGTGCATGCGTGTGCACGCGCACACACATGAGCATGTGTGTGTGTGTGTGTGTGTGTGTGTGTATGTGTGGTGCCTAGGACTGAACCAAAACCTCACACATGCAAGGCATGTTCTCTACTGCTTTCCATGACTTGATAGCTCATTCCTTATTAGCTCTGTGTAATATTCCTTTATCTAGACATGAAACAGTTTATTTATCCAGTGTTGGTATTAGTGTGGATTCTCTAATAAAACAGAGTCAATTTATCTACCTAGCTATCTAGGGGAATTTAATATAAAACTTGGTGCATGTAATTATGAAAGCAGAGTAGTTCAAAGGTCTACAGTCAGAAACCTAAGACTCAGGGAAACCAATGCAGAGGTTCCAAGAACAGTCTGAGTTCAAAGGCCGACAAGCAGTCCCAGTTAGAAAACAGGCACAAAGAGTTAGTTTGTGTTTACTTGGTCTTTATGTTATATTCTGTCTTTTGATGACTGAAAGAAACTCGCCACAATGACAAGGGCAATCTGTTTTATGAAGGCTAAGTATTCAAATATTAATCTCATTCAGAAAATCCCACAAAGGCATATCAAAATTAAGCAAATATCTGGGCATCCTAAGTGAGATCCACTCAAATGACATACAAAATTAACCATCACAGTTATTCACCTACTAAGGAATATCTTGGCTGTTCAACTTCAATTATGAATAAACTTGCTAAAGCATCCATGTGTAGTCTTTAGGGTTTTGGGTAAAAACTAAAGACTATGATTCCATGACAGTTTGATGAATACGTTTGACTCTAAAAGAGGAGGAGAAGGAAGAGGAGGAGGAGGAGGAAGAAGAGGAGGAGGAGGAGGAGGAGGAGGAGGAGGAGGAGGAGGAGGAGAAGGAGGAGGAGGAGAAGGAGAAGGAGAAGGAGAAGGAGAAGGAGAAGGAAAAGAAGAAGGAAGAAGAAGAAGAAGAAGAAGAAGAAGAAGAAGAAGAAGAAGAAGAAGAAGAAGAAGAAGAAGAAGAAATAATTTGCCAACTTGTCTTCCAATGTCCAATGGTTTTATACTATTCTCCATTCTCACCAGCAATGAATTACTCCTCCCATTCCACGTAATGACAGAGACTTACATTAATTTTGATATTTTCAATATTGCAGTAAAGCATGTATCTTAATCACTGATACTTTTTTAAAAAATCACTTTTTTAACTTTAGTACCTTCCTCACCTTATCCATATCCTGTCTGTGGACTCAGATTCTTAGGGCAAAAACGAGGTGTTATTATTTTAAATGTATTTTGATTAGAAGTACACTTAGTAGGGCTATTATAAGCCTAATATAGACTAAAGTGCTCAATAAATATTAACTATAGTAATTACATTCAGGTTCCTCAAATAGCACCTACAAGTGATCTGCGCATAGTAAATGTTTATTGAATGAAGTAATAGCTATTAATACAACAGAAGTACTCACATTTCACCTATTTTGAAAGCATATTTATTGCCTGTTTTGTTCCACTGAGTACATTTGCTACTTGGACCTATCCACTTCTTTATATTCACCTCAAATATTTTTAAATTTGTATTTTAAAAGTCAAATCCATGTTTTCAGGTAGCAGATGCTTCCACTGAGTCCTGAGAGGAGAAAAAAAATTATTCAGGCTGAAAAAAAATGCTTTTCTTTGCCTTTTGTGCTATGAGTCAAAGTATGCATTTGCTCTTTGATTCTACTTGTGATTAAGATAACATTATGATTCCATAAAAAGCACAACAGGGAGTGTTGCTTACATGTGACTACATTTTACCATGTTGTTTTTCACTTATGGATTTTTTTAAAAGCATAATTCAGCATTGACTTTAGGGTTTTATCAAAGGTTTTTGTCAACTCTAGTTTTAAGTGATCATTATTTATTTCTTCTATGAATTTCTTTATATCCTGAGTTCCAGGAAAATGTTAATCAAATGACTTAAAAGATTTCAATTGCTGGCAAATTATTGAATTGTAACTCCTAAAATGGAAATAATTATAAGCCAGAGTATTGTACAATATAGACAAAGATGACAAGAGAATATTGTGGAATAGCTTTAGGAAATGCCAGCCAGCAGACAGAAGAAAAAAGAAACCCAATCAACATGATAGTCATTGATATTTTTGTGATCATGCCAAGAAGCAATTCCCAAAGTGTTCAAAATTAAGCAAGGCAAGTATTTAATACCCTGCTTTTAAATGGCTGTCAATTACCAACATAAGGTACCACACACAACATACCATGAAATTTCTGTTCAAATCAATGACTTATTTATAGAGATTTCTGTATTTCCCAGCCCAACTCAAAGCAATCATACGTGGGCTGGAAAGATAAGAAAATAAGGTGCTTGCCTTGCAAGCAGTCTACCCCAATCCAAGCACCATATAGAATGGCCCAATCACCACTAGGAGCTATCCCTGAGCACCACCATCCTAAAAACCCTTCTCCAGGGGCTGGAGAGATAGCACAGCGGGTAGGGCATTTGCCTTGCACGCGGCCGACCCAGGTTCAAATCCCAGCATCCCATATGGTCCCCTGAGCACTGCCAGGAGTGACTCCTGAGTGCAGAGCCAGGAGTAACCCCTGTGCATTGCCAGGTGTGACCCAAAAAGGAAAAAAAAAAAAAAACCTTCTCCAAAAAATCATAAAAAATCAGACAAGCAGTAAGGTCAAGTTCAGTTCAGGAAGTTGCCTCACTTATTCCACAATCGAGAGAAGATAGAGAAGAGAAAGTGGTAGGTTTAGAGATAATCAGTTTGTGGTACTATTAGTTAATTTGCCATTTATCTTAGTATTTCTCTGACAGAAGAGGAGAGAAAATCCAGCACCAAAATCCACTTCAGCACTTTGCTTGTGTGAGTCATTTGACCAACTAACTCTTCATCACCTTGCCCCTAGAAAACATGTTGAGTTGTGGCTAACAGGGGCGCTTCCTTCAGCTACCGATATCCAGAGGAAAGACGCTGACCAGGGCAGTGTAGCCTAAGTGCTGAGCTTGTCAAACTTGCTTATTGTTCCAGATGTGCGTTTGATCACATAGGCAGCTTTCTCGTAAACAACTGAAGGGTTGGTATATTCCTTATCAGCATTAAAGAGAGCAACTGAAAATACTGGGACATAATCCAAGGAAAAACTTACACAGTTTTTCCTCCAGTCTTTGTAATGTAAAATATGGAAGACTAATGTTAGGAGAATAGCCCAGGTTGAATTGTATTTTTTTTTATCTTATTGTTTCATTGATTTAATTTTTTTTTGTTGTTAGTGAAACACCATGGGGTACAGTTGTAGACTTACAAGTTGTTGTGCTTGGATTTCAGTTATGCAACGATCGAGTACCCATCCCACCACCGGTGCCCATTCTCCACCCCCACCAATCCCAGTATCCCTCCCACCCCCCCATCCCCCATCCCATTGAATTATATTTTTATCAGAAGACAACTGGTGAGCTGGAGAGAGTGGACAGGGGTTAATGTGCTTTTCTTGCATGTGGCTGACTACAGCTCAGTCCCTGTCGCAACATGCACAGTCCTCCAAGTGTCCCCAGAGGTCACTCCTAAGCACAGAGTCTGGATTGCCACTGAGCACTACCAAGGGTAGCTTCAAAACAGAAACAAAAAAGTTAGCTAGTAAGGGAGCAAATTAATAACTCCCTTGTTCCATGAGCTGGCTGCTTTAGGAACCCTGGTACATTTTTTTTTTAAGTGCAGTCTGTCACTAAATGTCCCGCATTCAGACTTTGCTGAAGTAAATTTTCAGTTGAATTGTGACCATAACAAAGCCTATTTTAACAGAATCTTACTTAACTGTGGAAGATTCTGCTCCATGGGAGGCTTTTCTGGAAACCCTACCTCTAAATTTCAACGATTCTCATGTAAATGTTCTTATCGGTTCCAATTATTTAGGGTCCAGTAGCTCAGTTTGTAAAAGTCGAGAGACTGCTTTGCAAGCATGAGGTCTGTACTTAGTGCCTCTCCTTGTGCCAAGTGGCACTACTGGTTTTATATTTGGCGGGGGTGTGGGGGTATACCCAGTGATTCTCAGAGCTTACTCCTGGCTCTGCACTCAGGAATTATTCCTGGAAGTTACTTGGGGGATGCCATGGATCAAACCCGGGTCAGTCACGAGCAAGGCAAGTGCCCTATACACTATGCTTCTCTCCAGCCCCTGGAGTGGCTATTTAGGATGCCTCAGCCCCCAGAAAAGTGTTTCATCTTTGGTGCACCCCAACTGACTCTGTGGAAGCACCATAACTAAAGTGTGCACCATGTGAGCACTGAGATCAAAAAATGTGTGAGCACCACAACCAAGTGTGTGACCCTAGCAGACAGCAACAGCAAAGGAAAGGGCAGGCAGAAAAGATCTGGAACGATTTCATCCTGCGAGTTCAGGTCCTCTGAAAACAAATGAAGAACAAAAGGAAGAACACAGCAGGTCAAAAAAGTCCTGGCCCTGCATGCAGCAGACCAGTTTGCTCCCTGAGTCCCTGCCAGGAGTCATCCCTGAGCACCACTGGGAGTAGACCCAAAACAAACAAATAGCAGCAGCTAGAAGGCAAAAATCCCTAAAATTACATGAATTAGTTGATGATGTGACCACACAATTGGGCACTATTGCAAAAATTTAAGAGCACACACACACAGGATGAGACAGCACAGTGGTTAGGGTACAAGACCCGCATGTGTCTGAGCTGGGTTCAATCCCCAATACTACAGGGTTCCCCAGCACTTCTGGTGAAGTCCTGAGGCTCCCCTAATGCCCCTGAGTATTATAGGGCTCAGATAGCACCTACATCTCCCGCTTCTGGTTTTGAACTCTGGAGCAGTGGGGTCCCAGAGGCCTCCTGAGCACTGCTTGGGAAGCCCAAACACACACACACACACACACACACACACACACACACACACACACACACACACTTATGCTCTATTTATTAAAGGTACATAAAGTTTGCACATATATCTGAGTGCCAAAATATCAGATGTAATAAACTACAGTCCAGAGGGAGCTTGTCACCATGCTAAGTTTTCATCCAGAAATTAGAAAGACAAACATGGTAGACAAGGAAACCTGTGCCTGGATCAAGTGGACACAGTTGAAAGCAGGAATAATGATCTCGGCTGTATTCCTGAATTATTATTTGTTTGGCAAGACATTAGGACAGGCATCTTGGCTGGGTGGGTTCTACTTTATTCACTCTTCAAATAAAAGAGTCTTTACAGCCCAATGACATGTCATGGGATTGTACAAATTGGCATTTGTGGTTATCAAAAGAATGCCTGTCACCTAGAGACGCCTCCGTTTACTGTCAGTTGCCGGCTGTCAGCGGCCCTTCTGATCCTGTTTCCATGGAAATTTCCTTTGGATGGTGGGGGAAGGGGAAGTTATGGGTTGCGTTCTTATTTCATTATTTCAAATAAGATGTTTGAACCTTTTACCTTCTTTGTACCCATCTGAAACTCGTTTCCCTGGTAACGGAATCAGGGATGCCAGCCCTTGAGAGCTGAGAGCAGAAACTCTACTTTGCTGATCTCTGAAGGCAGCCCTGAAGGGAGAGTTTTTCAGGGAGGCTGTGGAATTCCTGGGATCAGCTGAAGCAGTGTAAGGAAGAAAAAGAACTGGAAGTGACCTGAAACTTCAGAGGAAGGTTAGAACAGCAACAACCACACAATTCTTTAAAATTTTAAAACCCAGTCACTCAAGGAAAATAAATATGTGCATATATATGTGCTGATAGATTTTTAAAAGCACAGATGTTAAAAACTGACATTACTTGAAGTGCCAAATATTCCCATACGTCGACAGCACCTCACCTGCCTGCTCATACATTTTCTTGTACATCAGACTCAATTTTCTTACAGTGAACAAAAAAGGAAAAGGAAAATTCCAGACAAGGACTCATTAGGTCATTTTCCCCCCTTCAGGTCAATATTTTCTCATACTGAGTGATCTACTTTCCAAGGGAACTCTAGATGTTTTAAAAAGGGTTTTTGCTGCAGAGGGTATGTTAAATAGGCAATGTGGTGGCACGAAAATGGCTGTCTGCTTAAAAAATAATAATAATAATAATAATAGGCAAGGAACCAGAGGGGAAAGAAAAGAATAGCCATTAAACTAAACTATTAAGAATGGTTGCACTTTACATTTCAAATGTGAAGTTATGTATCGGGGCTATTACCATTGCAGAGTGCTGTGCGGTGGATTCAGTAGAATGGCCATGTAAATTGAAAAGCAAACTAATGTCTCTTCAAGCTCTGGAAACCACAGAAAGAATTTGCTCCCAAGTGGAAAACTCTAGGCAATCAACCAATGAATCACTCACCCGAAGAACAAGAGCTTTGTCTTTCTCATCAACTGCCTTTTGTGCAGAAGTAGGATATGGGTCACTTCATACAATATCAGAAACAAAACCAGAAGGGCATAAGCTTCAGCACATAGATCTCACTTGAGTGCTGATGGTTTGTATTATGGGAAGGAAAACAGCCTGTTCCTTTCTTTAATTATGCCAGATAAAACATTCCCATAAAATATTATACCCAAAGCACTTGATAAAAATAAAACTCGTGGCTTAGAAGCTGGTGTTGGGTGGAGGTAACAGATTTTACTTTTATACAAACAAAAAGTCAAAAAATGAAAAATAGACATAATATATTCATACCCTATGTTCCAGCAAGTGCATTCTTGAGGTTACTCAAGGAAATGATCCGAAGGAAAAAAGGCTTTTTATGTGAAGATGCTTAATGCAGTATTAATGATTAGAGTCAATATGTGGTTAAAGTAATATTGCAGAAGTAGTTTAATAAATACCGCTGTATCATTTTATGGTGCCAATTAAGAACAGAATACTATGCATTATAGTGGGGGTAAGGGAAGGATTTGTGATTGCTCATTGAGAACACGAGATGAAATGAGTGCCATGCTCACATATGAATGAATGGATTTGAAGTAAGTCAATTAAAAAAAATAAAAATATTAGAATTTTCTTATTGTGTGTGTTTTCTCTATTTTGTGGCTCCTTTCTTGAATGACGTGTGCAGTAAGGTGATAACTCAGGAACTGCCTATCTGGTAAGCAACTTTGCATGGTGATTGTTGCTTATTGCATCAGCTTCATATCCTACAGCAAAGCTGGCTCATTTTACCAGATAGTTCTACAACTTGATCTAGAGAGAAGAAATAAGAGAAAGAGTAATAAACCCCCCCCATGGCAAAGGATGATAACCTCGTGCATCAAAAAATTGATACCCTCAAAATTAAGGAAAAGGGTATTCTAAACAACGAGGAGTACATTCCCAAGCTGACTTAAGTTCAAATGCATTTACTAACAGGGCCAGACCCTTTACTCCAGAGCTGAGAGATGCTGGGTAGGTCTGACAACGTGGTTGGCAGCTGACAGTATCAGGACTGAAGCAAGTCTGCAGCATCCTGACAATCTGGGCAGGCTGCAAAGCAGTTGCTTTCAAAACTGCTTGTTCACAAGATATTTAAATTGAGTGATTTCTAGGGAATGATGCACTTAAAGGTTATGCCAATGTCTGATAGTTCCTGACTTGTAAGCGTTTGTTAGCATTCACCTGCTGCTTAAGGTATTCCTAAGCAAAAAGTAAGCAAAATTCAGTAGTCACCAGCCAATATGGGCCTAAAGTGGCAACTTCTCAAAATGTAATCAACTTGTGTATTGATGAGTACTGACGGCAGGTTCTTCAGGTGTTCAGGTCTGACCTTGTCTGGGCCGGGTGCTGTTTGTTTCTTTACCGATGAAATGGCATGTCGGATTTCGGAAGGTAGAACGTTGGGAATGACATATCCATCCTGTGGAATTTGGTATGTCGGCAAGTGGACATGGCTATCGAAGAGATTTGAGTAGAAGTCATGGATAATCTTCTCCATTGCCATTCTGGAAGATGTGATGGATCCATCAGGACGTCGGAGGGCAGTCATCTTGGTCTTATAGTTGGCGAAGGACAGGCGGGCATTACGAATACTTTTCCCGGCTTCTGCCGCATCTACCAGTACTTCTGCTCTTCTCTCTTTGAAGTCTTCCTTGATCGCATCTCTGCACTGCTTTGCGAGCTCGGACGTTAGCTTGCGGTTGCCTGAGGCATGCGCCAAACTACACTGGCGAATTAGCTCAAGAGTTTTCGAAGATAGGCGATTTTTTGTGGCTATCTCTCTCTTGGCGTTCCTCGCACATTCATAGAGGTGCTGAACCAGTCGATCGTATTCCTAGTCAATGTTGTCAACAATGGCATCTTCCCATGTTGCCGCAATAGTACCAAAGAGTTTCCAGTTGGTGGTCATTCTGGGAGTTCTCTTTTTGAACTTTGCAGCCCTTTCTCCCTGCTCTGTGAAGTAGAATTTTGCACGAAGGAGACGGTGGTCCGGTCCCGTTTGAAATTTTGGGACAACAGTGACATCAGTCAGGCAAAACCATCAATTGAATATGATGTGGTCTATTTCATTGTGGAATCGTCCACCGGGAGACTCCCATGTCCATCGTTTAGATTCTGCCTTCTGGAACTGTGAGTTACCATGAATGGTCTTGGTCGACATGATGAACTCAGACTCAGGCTCGGCTCTTCACTTGCTACCTGTCTGAATGCAAGGTTCCGTCCCAATGGAAAACCAGCAGGACTGTACTACTGTTCAAGAAGGGAGACATCCATGACATTGGCAACTATCGCCCGATCTGCCTATTGTCTGTCATCTACAAGTTGTTCACTCGAGTCATCCTAAATAGGATTGGCAGAACACTAGATGAAGGACAACCATGCGAGCAAGCCAGGTTCCGCAAAGAATTCAGCACCATCGACCATATCCACACAATAACCAAGCTCATTGAGGTTTCTCGGGAGTTCAAGATGCCGCTCTGTTTAACGTTCATTGATTTAAAGAAGGCCTTTGATTCTGTTGAGAAGGAAGCGGTCATTGAAGCCCTAGCCAATCAGGGCATTCAAGCCCAATACATCAGGATCCTCCGTGAGCTGTATTGCGGATTCACTACCAGAATCTCACCATTCTACAAAGAAGTGATCGTTGATGTCAAGAGAGTGGTGCGGCAGGGTGATACCATTTCACCAAAACTCTTCAGTGCCACCCTCGAGAACATCATGTGACGACTGGAATGGGAAGGAATGGGAGTGAAGATAGATGGTCGGCAACTACACCACCTCCGCTTTGCTGATGACATTGTTTTAATAACACCAAACATCAGCCAAGCGGCACAAATGCTGGCCGACTTTGACCGTGAGTGTGGAAAGGTAGGACTACAGCTGAATCTTACGAAGACAATGTTTAGACAATGTTTATGAGAAACAGCCTTGTTCCTGACGCCCCATTCACTCTCAATGGAACGACCATCTCCTAATGCAACAGCTATGTGTACCTAGGTCGAGAGGTCAACATGACAAATGACCTGGCACCCGAGCTGCACAGGAGGAAGAGAGCGGCTTGGAACGCCTTTAAGAACTTCGAAGAAATAGCTAAGAGGACGAAGAACCTCCGGCTCCGGGCACATCTCTTTGATTCCACTGTTCTTCCTGCATTAACATATGCCTCAGAGACCTGGGCCCTACGCAAACAAGATGAGAATGCTATTCAGGTCTCCCAAAGAAGAATAGAAAGAGCTATGCTTGGAATATCACGTTTCACTCAAATGAGAGAAAGAATCCGGAGTTCTGACATCCGTCGACGATCAAGAATCAGGGACGCTGTCTCATTTGCCAAGGTGTCGAAAATCAGATGGGCTGGTCACGTAATGAGATTTAAAGACGACCACTGGACTATAGCTGTTACCGACTGGATTCCACGGGATGTCAAAAGACCGCGTGGCCGCCCACCTACCAGATGGTCAGACTTCTTCGTCAAGATCATGAACGATCGGTTTGAGGCCCTTCATGTTCCCGGAGTGAACAGATGCCATTGGGCTACACTAGCACGTGACAGGGACAAATGGAGACGTTACTGGCGCCCGCTCGAGCAAATTGACGACTAACGGGAAGTTAAGTGATTAATCAACTTGTATCACTTGTGATCCCATTGCTCATCTACCTGCTCGCCCGGGCACCAGTAAAATCTCCATTCATCCCTGTCTTGAGCTAGTGTAGCCCAATTGCATCTGCTCGCTCTAGGAATACAAAGAGCCTTAAACTGTTCATTCAAGGCCTTGATGAAGAAGTCTGACCATCTCGTAGGTGGGCGGCCAAGTGTTCTTTTGATGTCCCGTGGAATCCAGTCGTTAAAGTATAATATATCCTCTAAATTTTTAAAATACAGAGAATTAATAGAGATTTAAAATATTTGTTTAAAGGCCCTCCCGTTGATCGTCGATTTGCTCGAGCGGGCCCAGTAACGTCTCCATTGGAGACTTTGTTGTTACTGTGTCTGGCATATCGAATACTCTCGGTAGCTTGCCGGGCTCTCTGAGAGGGGCAGAGGAATCGAACTCGGGTCGGCCATGTTGGCCGCGTGTAAGGCGAACGCCCTACCCGCTGTGTCTCAAATTTTCATCCAAGTGCAGCCACTGGGACACTGGAGTGATAGAATGGCAGGTAAGGACTTGCATGTAGTCAATTCGGAGTCCATCCCTGGCACTATACATGGTCCCCAGGGGTCATGCTGGGAGTGATTCCTGAGCAGAGCCAGGAATAAACCATGGTCCAAAACCAAACCAAAACAATGAAAGACTACTATCTGATTTAATCCCTTCAACAATACTGGAAGGAAGGCATTTTAATTTTGATTTTGCAATGCAACAAAGATCCTGAAAGCAGCAAGGGAAATTGCCCAAGGCCACACACACACACACACACACACACACACACACACACACACACAAAGAATGCTTCACGCATGGGATCTGTACTACCGGTGGGGAAGCGGATACCAAGAAGAGTTATGGCACACCCCAGTGCCCCATGGACTGGTTCTGGTCTCTATTCTCATTGGATGTTACTCATGCATTGGCAGAAGTGCTCTGGGGGTTATTACTGCAACTAGCTTTTATTCCTCATCGTTTTTAGAGAGATAGAGCAGGGGTCCTTTCTTGAGTTGATGTGGCACCAGGTAGCTTGCACCAGATAGGGCAGAAAGCTGAACATTTCTGCCCACCAGATAAAATCAAGGCGCTAAACTGAGACCCCATACCAACCGAACACATACCTGATTAGAAGCTATCAAAGCCTCTGCTGCAACACCATGTTCAAGGGCTCCATGGCTGTCTCACTGTTGGCTGGGGCCTCTCCTACCTCATCGTTCTGTTTCTGATTTGAAGAAAATCAACCAGCTTCTCATGAGCCCTAGTTCCACCCTGGAATAACAGTACCTTTATTTTAACCAACAAAAATAATCTGAAGGGATCAGAGTGATACTATAACTGGTAGGATGCTTGCATGCAGCTGACCAGATTCAATCCCCAACACCACCATGTATAGCCCACATATGGTCTTCGAGCCTTGCTAGAAGTGATCCCTGAGTGTAGAACCAGGAGCAAAGGCCTGAGCACCGTTGTGTGGCCCCAAAACCAAAAAATGAAAAAGTAGTAAAGGTAGAAGTTGGTATGTGGCTCAGTGGTAGAGTTCGTGCATCCTATAGAGGCCCGACCCTGGGTTTGATTATTGCCAAGAAGGAAAAGTGGATGATCTTCATTTGGTTTAAGGCAGTGTTTTTGTTTGCTGGGTTCCCCAAGTTTTTCTCTTTGGCTAAAAAAAGCAAGTCTAGGAGTAGATCCTAGCTAAGGGCCACCCGTCACTTCTCCTTAGACACTCGGCTCTACAGAGGATACATGGAAGGAGTAAGATATCAGGTTAGCTTTGGCAAATACCTGAGTGTTGGTCTTTTTTCTGTGATTCTCTTTTTTCACTCTTACGACTTGAGCTCCTAAGAACTCTCGTTCTGTGGTAACTAAACCAACACTGCTTAGCCCAAAAACCAAAAAAACGAAAAACAAAAAACAAAACAAAAAAACCCCCAAACCCCAAAACCCTAGAGGTAGGTCCTAATTCCCTATGTTAATTACTAAGGTTACCCATCACTGGGGAACTTAAATTACCTCTCTGAGCTAAATGAAGAGCAGTGGTGAAAAATAATAAACCTACTTAATTCTCAAAAACTATGGATTTTCAATACAGGAAATAGAACACATGAGTTCATGTAACAGAAACCTACCTTGAGAAAACCAGACAGCCAGTAAGAGCCTAAAAGAGGCACTAAAGGGTTTATGAAAGCTTTTCTGGGAACTGTAAACAGAGCTTTGGAAATATGGGAAGTCAATGAGCGGCAGCTTTAGGATTCTTTCCAAGAATCAATCTTGGACAGGGATGAGGTCAGTGTCTCACATTTTTCTGACTGTGGGGCCTTCTGACCGCTCTCTCCCCCACCCCCGCTTACAGCTTGTTCATACGTGGCATCCTTGGAAGGCCATAGTAGAGTATGTGTGAGGCCCTGGGCTTGATCCCCAGCATCAAACAAGAAAAAACAAAACTCTAAGATCTGAACCAGATTTAAAAAATGGGAAAATGATGTATCATTTACTGCCAACTGTCAACATGTATTTTTCATGTTGAGTAGCAATATGGTTGCCCTAAGATGGGGGCTTGCATTGTCATGCTTCTGGGATGGGTAAGAATAAATGGACACATATTTGTGGAAGCCAATTTGGCAGTGCACTATCAAAGATCTAAAATATTCCATTTTTTTTATTTGTTCTGTTTGGGGACCACACCCTGTGATGCTCAGGGATTACTCCTGGCTCTGTGCTCAGGAATCACTCCTGGTGCTGCTCAATGGACTATCTGGGATGCCAGGGATTAAAATTGGGTATTTGGGATTCCAGGGATCAAAACTGAGTAGGTTGTGTGTCAGGCAAGCTCCTTACCCACTGTACTATGGCTCGGACCCCCCATTATTCCATTTTATTGATGACTGATTCCATTTCTTCACAAATTCTCAAGGAGTAGAATGGAAGTGACATTTCAATGCATGGCATTTTCATGAATAAATGAGAATCATCACAAATGAAATGGCATCTGGAAACTCCTGCATGTGCCTGGCACCTGTAGTTCTTCTAAAACCTTCTTGTAAGGCACCATAGTTTGTTCTAGCCAGGTGACCTCTGAATGCAGTCTATCCCTGCTAGCTCCCTGAGGTCAGTCAATCCCTGCTTCTGATGTCAGTGCTCACTCCCCCACTCTCTTCCTTACCAGCAGCGGGTTCTTCCCATTTTCCCTCACTGGAATATTCCTCTTTACTTACCAGCTCAGGGTTCACCTTGCCACAGGCTGAAGTCACATCCTTCATAAATGTTGACTGTCTCTAAATGACTAACGCAATAATGTAGGGAATAAAAACATCCCATTAAGTCCGTGGCCTATCCTTTTGTGCCACAGTAAATATTCGGATTTTACTCTTGACAAATGACACATAAAACGACATCATACTTTATATAGAAGACTAACAGTCAAGAGTGGTCGAGATTAGTACCAGGAGGTTTGCTCCATGGCTTGGAGGCCAGCCACACATGCTAGGGGAAAAGGCAGCTCAGATAGAGAAGGGAGCACCAAATAACGGGTATTGGGAGGATCCTCCCAGGATGCGAGAAGCATGCTGAAAGTAGACTGTAGACCAAACATGATTGCCACTCAATACCTCTTTTGCAAACCATAATACCCAAAAGGAGAGAGAGAACAAAAGGGAATGGCCTGCCACAGAGGCAGTATGGGATGGGAAAGGGGGTGGCGGGGGGGTGGTGGGAGGGATACTGGGATGATTGGTGATAGAGAATGGGCACTGGTGGAGGGATGGGTACTCGATCATTGTATGATTGACACCCAAGCACAAAAATTTGTATGTCTACAACTGTACCTCATGGTGTCTCACTAATAAAAATTAAATTAAAAAAAAACAAAAACAAAAATGAGATCATAGCCATGTCACCAGACCTGTTTCATTTAGGGCAACCCAGCAGGGGTGGGGGGTGGGAGTGGGGTGGGGGGGGCAGGTGAGGCCCCTTCCCACCCCAACAGAGCTAGTTTGGGCAGCCAAAAACCTCCAGAACTCAACCACCATCATGCTCACGACCACTTTCCACATGCTCGGGCCGAGCCTCTCCGACGAGTGAACTTATTCCAGGACTGCACTGCCGCATTTGCGGCTGCGCAACGTCTCATACCTTATAACACTCATGTTCCAAGAGCAGCATACCACATTTGATGGGGTTTAAAGTAGAAGGCAACCAATCTTAGAAGAAAACATATTTGAGCAAAACAAGGCTCAACCTTTAACAACATCTCTTATAGAATGGCTTAATGGCCCCTGGGTGACATACAATAATCTTCACACACTTTCCTCTAAGGAAACTTTTTGGAATCCTTTTCAGTGGTTGATTTATGACAAACAATACAAAATAAATTACTTCGGTTCTGCTATGCTACAGGGGTTTGGGGTTTGAGATGGAAACATCTGAAATATGGGGGTAGGAAGGTGTAATGGTGAGCGGATTGAAGTTTGAATATTAAATGTAATCAAATATTGTGAACTACCTTATAAAAATTAAGTTAAATTTAAAAATATATCCAGATTTTTAGAGAATTTTTTGACTTTTCATGGCGCAGCCCCTCCCAATTACACAGTCTACACCCTTCAATCTCCTTTGTATGATACCCTGTAGTAGGTTTCCTAAGTCTTAATACAACTGTGCTAGGATGAAAGAAGTGATTTGAAGAACTCAATTTCTATTTAAATCTATTAAAATATTTGCTTTCAAATTAATACTAAGCAATAGTACAGTGGGTGGGACACTTGCTTTGTGTGTGGCCAACCTGGGTTCAATCCCCAGCATCCCATAAGGTTCCCCAAAATGACTACACCAGAACCAGGAGTCACCTCTGAGCACCACTGGGTGTGACTGCCCCACCCCCCACCCCCAGGCTCCCTGCCCTCACCGCCAAAGCACAAAATAATTTGTATTGGAAATAAGAGAATAATACAGTAATACAACACTGCATTCCTTACATCTTTGTGATTAGCTCAGACCGAAAACCAAAATTATGGAAGGGTATTTTCTATAGAAGAGTGCGACTGTTTGAAAAACTGTTTTTAAACATACATTAACAGTCTCATTATAAAGATTACTGTTTTACAGAGGACTAGAGCAATAGCACAGCGGTAGGCCGTTTGCCTTGTGCGCAGCCAGCCTGGCCAAGCCGAGTTCGATTCCTCCGCCCCTCTTGGAGAGCCCAGTAAGCTACCGAGAGTATCTCGCCCACATGGCTAAGCCTGGCAAGCTACCCATGATGTATTCAATATGCCAAACACAGTAACAACAAGTCTCACGATGGAGATGTTACTGGGCCCGCTTCAGCAAATCGCTGAATAACAGGAGGACCGTGACCGTGACCATTTTACAGAACTAGAAATAACAGGTGGGGGAAGGGGGGCTGGAGCAGTAGCACAGCAGGTAGGGCATTTGCCTTGCACGCGGCCGACCTGGGTTCAATTCCCAGCATCCCATATGGTCCCCCGAGCACCACCAGGGGAAATTCCTGATGTGCTGAGCCAGGAGTAACCCCTGTGCATCACCGGGTGTGATCCAAAAAGGAAAAAAAGAAAGAAATAACACATGGACCATGGTGAAGGGTCTCTGATCAAGGTGCAATTAACAGTACATCAAAACCATAACATAAGAAACTAGCAGAAGATTTAATTATCAGTCCTTCCCTCTTCAGTCTTTAGTCTTGCTAAATCATCTGAGTCAGACACTCTTGGACTGGATACAGAAATTTGGATTTTTTATTAGTCTTCTCGTTGATTCTGAAGCAGACTGATTGGAGAAAACTTTGCCAAAAGTTCATTTAAGACAGAATCACTGAAAAGGCTCAAGTCTAGAACTAAACATGCAATGTAGCTGAAACAGCTTTGGATGTAGAATAGGTTCCTGAGACCAGAAAAGACCTTCACATAAGCTTTATCTAACTCAAGAAACTTTGGAATTGTGATGATTTCATTGCTCAGTGAAGAGAAAGAGAAACCACCCACGTGTTTATAGGAGAACTGATGGTTTAAAATGTCACTATTCAAGCTCAAGCTGATGTTGGGATTGAAATACCATGCTGAAATTAAGAATGTGTTCCTCTCACTGGAAAACTTTTGAAAAAATTCATAATCTGATCATGCCATTAGCAAAAGTACAATTTTTAAAATCCCCCTAAGATCAATTCTATGTCCTCAGACCTAGCTGATACCCTAAGAGAGCTTCGTATTCAAAACAAAACAAAACAAAAAACTGCTCTGTATCACTCATCATCAGAGAAACGCAAGTCAAAACCATGAGATACCACCACATACCAGTGGGACTAGTTGTCAAGACGGATGTGAGAAAAAAGGGGCCCTCGTTCACTGCTGGTGGGAATACGGTGTGATCCAGCCTTTTGGAAAACGATAAGGGCACTTCTCAAAAACTAGGTATTGTGCTTCCATATGGTTCAGAAATGTCAATTCTTGGCATCTCCCCAAGGACCCAAAAGCTCTCAGAAATGACATTGGATTCCTACAAAAACAACCCAAATGTCCATGAACAGATGACTGGATAAACAAACTATGGTACATATACACAGTGGAATATGACTCTGCTTCTAAGGACATTTGTTTCTAGTTTTCTTATTTCTGCTCTCATCTCATGTATTTTACTGGCTGTCTGTCCCACCATTTCTCTCATATCTTCCTGTATTTTATTGGATGTCTGTTCCACTGTATCTTTGAGCTCATTAAATATCCTCAGCATTCCGTCTCTAAATTCTTAATCAAGAGAGAGAATAAGTATTTGAGTATTCCATGTTGTGGCTTTAGGGCTTTAATCCTTATTCACTGCTCCTGGTAGGGATCTGCACTGTTTCCCCATGGTGCCTGCTGTGTTCTGGAGGTGGTTCCTTCCAACTCACAATCAGCAACCCCCTCACTGCCTGGAGGACTCTTGGGATGCTCAATGGGTGGTGATCTCTTTCAATGTCAAGGATATTCCCTTCTCTTTGTTGTTCCTGTGTAACTGTGTGGAGCTGATTTAGGGAACCTACTCTTTGGCCTGGGCTGGAGCGATAGCACAGCGGTAGGGCATTTGCCTTGCATGCAGCCAACATGGCTGACCCGAGTTTGATTCCTTCGCCCCTCTCGGAGAGTCCGGCAAGCTCCCGAGAGTATCTCGCCCGCACAGCAGAGCCTGGCAAGCTACCCATGATGTATTCGATATGCCAAATACAGTAACAACAAGTCTCCAATGGAGACGTTACTGGGCCCGCTCGAGCAAATCGATGAACAAGGGGAGGACAGTAACAGTGAGATTCTTTGGTCTGAACTTACTTTTAGACTGGGGTTGTATTGTTTCTTGCGCTCATCATTACTTTTGTGATAGTTTTAGGGGTACGTTGACTGGAATAGGGACTAATGGACTTCTGGCCTAATGTGGTGGGGGTACCCAGGCTGTCCTGGTGAGTGTTGTGTGTAAGAGGGAACGATGAGGATCTAATGGAACATGGAAGGAGACACAAGTGGCTGCTGCTCAGAAAATTATGCTCACAGCTGGTCCAAGCTATGGGGGAGGGTCCAGGCTTTGGGAGGAGTTCCTGCAGTCACAGTTCAGTCCCCATGGCTACTCTCAGCACTTCCAGGGAGGCAGGACTTTCACCCCAAACCTAAGGTGCGCTGCTGGGCACAGCCTCCGGGAAAGCTTGTTCCTGAGCTAGTCGCCACCTCTTGCCCTCAGCCTTAATCAGGGAGGACCTGGAGAGTTCCATGCTGAGTGAAGCTAGTCGGAAGAGGGCCAGACACAGATGATCTCCCTCATATGAAGATAGAAAGAAACCAAGTAGAGGAATAACAACCAAAGGCAACAGAACTGAGAACTGGTCCAGGGTAGAAAACACATCGTGGGGGAGGGAAACAGGGCAAACAGGATGGGATGGGGAGGTGGGGGGGTGGGTGGAAACACATCAATAGTGGTTGATGGGAAGTGGACGCTCGTGGAGGATGTGGTGCTGAAATGTGTAGTCACAGTTTTGTAAGCCACAGCGCCTAAAATAAAATCAAAAAAGTCGAGAGCTTGAAAATTATTAGCCCATCAAAATTACATCTGAGGATAAGAACTTAGGTCAAGTGGCTGGAGCGATAGCACAGCTGTAGGGCGTTTGCCTTGCACGCAGCCAACATGGCCGACCCGAGTTCAATTCCTCCGCCCCTCTCGGAGAGCCCGGCAAGCTACCGAGAGTATCTCGCCCACACGGCAGAACCTGGCAAGCTACCTGTGATGTATTCGATATGCCAAACACAGTAACAACAGGTCTCATGATGGAGACCTTACTGGGCCCACTCGAGCAAATCGATGAACAATGGGAGGACCGTGACCGTGACTAATAAAAAAACAGAAACGGAAACTGGAGTGATAGCACAGCGGGTAGGGCATTTGCCTTGCACATGGTCTGACCCGGGTTCGATTCCCAGCATCCCATATCGTCCCCCGAACATGGCCAGGAGTAATTCCTGAGTGCATGAACCAGGAGTAACTCCTGTGCTTCGCTGGGTGTGACCCGAAAAGCAAAAAACAAAGAACAAAACAAGAAAATAGAAACCAAATGTTAATTATCATAATGATAAAATAGTTTGTCCTGACTATAAATAAGTGTAGAAATAGCTAGTTATGAAGGCACTCTAAAACCAGTCTCAACAGCATTTCAAGTTTTACCTGATATTAATTCCACAAAAAAGTTATGTGGCAGAAACCTGTATTTAAGGTATAAAAATGAGTGATTTTTAAAAATTAGATCTAAGACAAAATTATTAAAGAGAAGATTATTGATATATTTATGTTGGTGAAAACAAGCCATATACCTATCCATCTATCTATAAATTCGCACCACAGTGAAACTTAGTATTTTCAAAGAGTTGTGCAAATTAGTATTTTCAAAGAGGAAATTTGGGTAGCTAGGAAAAATCTCAGGTTTAAAAGGACAGACAGGACATATGGCAAAACCTGAATTTGGTTCTACCTCCTGTGAGACAATGACACAGCTTCTGACACTTAGTATTTAAAAAGGGGATGACAATCACTTCTTGGTATTTCTATGTTTGAAAACATATTTTAAAAGCATAGTTCTGGGGACTGGAGTGAGTGGATAGGACAGTGGATAGGATGTTTGCCTTGCATGCGGCCAACCTGGGTTCGATTCCCAGCATCCCATATGGTCCCCTGAGCACTGCCAGGAGTAATTCCTGGTTTGCTGAGCCAGAAGTAACCCCTGTAAATCGCCGGGTGTGACCCAAAAAGGAAAAAAATAAAAGAAAAAGCAGCATAGTTCTTACATTACCAGTGATTACTACCAGTTAAATCTGAATTTACTGAACACGAATTTATATCACATATACAAAGTCAAAAGGAACACAAACAATCTGGCTTACCTGATTCTCCATAGTGACATGACTCCAACTTCCATTCACAGCTTTGGCAGAACTCACTCTCTTACGCCTTCAGTGCGTGAGAACCAATCCTGCCATCCAAACCTGTGGTCGGGTCCTCAAGACCTGAGACGCAGCTGCGATGTGATTTGATTCATCTCTCTTCAAGGTGAGGGAACAATCCGTTGTCTGGGAAATCCCCCAGCACAGGAACCAGCCCTAGACTGCTATTCTAATCTCTTCAACAGACCAGTGCGCCTCAGCCAAAGGAAATGGAAGTGACCTCATCAGACTCCAGTCAAACTGACCTTCAGAAAGTCCATTAGAGTACTAGACGCCTGGGAAACTACAAAGCACATGAATCGAAAATAGGACTATTCTTGAAGGCAGAGAATCCCTTCCAACGTGTGTCCTCGTCCCCAGGAACACAGGCTACAGTCAAGAGCCGGAAGCACCAATCTCTCACCAACAGGCCAGTAATAAAGCCAAGAGTCAATGTCTAGTCTTCTGCTGGCAAGCGTACCCTTCCCCAGCCTTGTACTGTCCCCCTGCCGGCAGGAAGTGGGCAAAACCATGGGATGCTAGGAACCAACTGGAGAGCTGCTCAGACTGACTCAGGTGGAAGAGAAACCAAGCACTGCTGATCTCCACTGGAAGAACTTCCCCTCCACACCGCTGTTAGGAAACAGGGAAGCAAGGCAGGGAGAAGAAAGAAGACAGGAGGAAAGTGGTACGTTAATAAACCGAAGAGTCAGCAGCACAAAAGCTACTTCATGAACAAGGAAGGAAGAAGAGAAATCAGCGTTAGTAATTAGGGTTTTGCCATCCACTTAATGAGGAAATATTTATGAGCTCTCAATATAAATATTATTTTGGCAAAAAGTAAACAAAATGATGTTGCTAAGTGTACCAAAACAAAAAGGTCTGGGTAACAAAAAAATATTAAGACAAACTGCCAACAACTCACTGGATCCTAAGAAAACAAGAACATTAAACATTCCTTAGGTGCTATTTTTAAAGTAGGAGTCTGAGTGTAAAATTATTAACTCTTATTTTCTAAACTATACAAGTAAATAATAGGTAACGAATGAGCCATGCGGCCTTTTCAGGAAGAGACCTGCAGAGTGACTTATTAAAAGCCCGGGTTCCTTACAGGTTCCACCTAATTAAATGAGCAAAAGCTAAAGAAGATTAGAAACCAGACAACTGATAGATACCAAATGTGTGGCTTCGGGGTAAGCCTTAACAAGAAGGTGGGGCTCAGCGCTGGTGCGGCTAAGTAAATTAATACAGTACAGGGGATCAAGGCACACTGAGGAGACAAAGGAGGCAGACAGCCCAGCTTTCCCTGACAGGGGGATAAAGCCTACAGCTTTGTGACGCTCAACTAAGGTCACCCACATTTCCTGAAATGAGCAGCTCGTGAGGGAGAGAATAGAGAATTCAAGACTGGGTCTTCCCAGAGAAAAGAATGAATCACCCACCAGAAGTCAGAGTTGTAATTTGCGACCGTGAATCACAGGAGTATCCTTGGAAAAAAAGAGTGCATCTTGACAGTTACTTGAGATTACTCTAATAAAACTGCCACGAATAACACCTCCACTATTCAGGACCCGCATCTTCAGTTTCCAGTCACTCATGCGTGTTAACTACAACCCGATGCACAGAGCTACACAATCAAACAGATCTATAAAATCAGTGCGGGTCAGGAGATAGTCCAAGTGTTAAGTTGCATCCCTGGCATGATGTCCCCCCAAATAATATAAGGCAGTAGAAAGCAGGCATCCGGTTGCCCCCCCTCCCCTCAAATAAAACAAAATTCTGCTATAAATGTTGGGCTCTGCACACGAGATCCAATACAAAGGAAGCAGGAAAAAACACTTATTGGTACTAAAGCCTTTACTGTAATAAACCAAATATATTTACAATTTATACAAATGTTTCACCTTCAACAAAAATACAAAAGAACATTTCACAAGATGCAAACCAGGAAACAAGTTCATTGGAGACAGCACTGCTCTATGGAGGGCGGGCGGGGCGTCAGGGGAAGCTCAAGGACAGAAAGGTCACGCGGGCAGGACCCCGGGGCTTCGTCAGCCGGCTCCGCTTCTCAGCCTCCCTGGCCCGTGTGTCACCAACCGCCGGTCCAGGCAGATGGAGGCCTTCTGCGGCTGGCAGACTCCAAGTAGTTTTGTGTCCTCCAGGCTTGGAAACAGGCTCTCTGGTGGTTTTACTTCTTTAAAAGTTATAACGTTTCTATTTCTACAAATTCAAAACATTTTGGCCCAATTCAACTCTAAATGTTAAATCAGATAATGTCCTCAGTAGATGACTTCATAGACAGTGGCCTTCTTGTCCCCTGAGCCCGTGACTATGTACTTATCATCCACCGAGATGTCACAGCTAAGCACGGACGAAGACTCTTTGGACTGGAAGAGAAAACAATGGGCGTGTGTTAATTTTGGAAGAGACCCTGAGGCCTTGTTCCCTGGAGAGTACACTGACTTCCGATGCCCGGGGACCCACGGGGGCCCAGCGCCTACCCCAGGTTGGACATCAGCTTACCTGGAATATGCTAGCGCCGTAAGGGGTCCGCCAAGCATTGAGGAGGTTGTCTTTTCCAGTACTCACAAACCATTTACCTAGAAATTACAGTGCAGAAACAAGGTCGTTTACCACGGGGCTTGAAGGGACCGGAGGGTAGTACAGGGTCAAGCGCTTGCCTTTCCATCCCAGGAACAGCACACGGTTCCATGAGCTCCTCTGTGAGTGAGCCCTGAGCACCACCAGGGGTGACCCTAACCCGCTGGCCCCAAATTGAATAATACATTTTTTTTTTTTAAAAAAAGAGGAGTTTAAACAAGGTAGTTAACAAGAAAATTTAGTTCCTACTTATACCGTTGCTACCACACGATGAGCAACCTGGACTTAGCGTTTTCCATAACCATCATGCTCAAAGACTTCCACGACAACATGCAGGAGGGCAAACGCTGGGGTCAGAGAGCAGAGGAGTGAAGATGCTTATCGTGCATGGTCTAATCCCTGGCGTTGCACCTGGTCCTGAGTACCACCAAGGGTCACTCCTGAGCACAGAGCCCAGGAGCAGGCCCTGGGCATCACAGGCATGGCACAAAAATCCAAACCCAGCTCTAATACCCCTGGCAAAAAAGGGGAAAGGGGAGATGAAGAAAAAACTGGGCGCTGGGGAAATGGGACCATCAGGGACCAAACTTAGGCACTCATACATCTAAGGCTTGCATTTCACCACTAAACTGTAATCTGGTCCCTGAAAGAACAATTTTAAATTCTGGGCTCCACACCCCACCCTGTGTGACCTTGGGGTCTTTTTTTTTTTGCTTTTTTTTGGGGGGGGGTCACACCCAGCGATGCACAGGGGTTACTCCTGGCTTTGCAACTCAGGAATTACTCCTGGTGGTGCTCAGGGGACCATATGGGATGCTGGGAATTGAACCTGGGTCAGCTGCGTGCAAAGCAAACACCCTACCCACTCATTGTACTATCGCTCCAGACCCCATGACCTTGGGCTTTAATTCAAGTGTTGGTGTAGGGACAGAGTCAGTCTCTACAGCCAGTGAAGGCAGTACACCCTGTGTACGTGGCAGCTCCTTGAACGTTCCATCTGCAAAGCTCTCCTCCTTCAGTCAGCCTTCTCACAAACAGGACTGACTGGCCTCAAGTACATCCAGTCACAATCCAAGCAACACAAACTCCAAGTGGCAGCTGCTCATCTGTGCATCCATCCATCCATCTGTCCAGAAACGCTTGACCCCAGCTGAATCCTGCCCTTTGGTCCTCTGCAGTGTGACAGTGTGGGTGCAGCTAAATATCCCCCACCTTCATCTGGGCTCCTTATTCTGGTCTCCTGCCCCAATCACCTGCAAATTCTCATCCACTCCTTTTAGTGTACTCCACTGTCACCCACATGCCCCACGATAAGCATCCGTATCCAAAAGCTGTCCCAGGCAATGTGACGGTTCACTGACTCAGTTCAGAAAAGAGAGAAACAGACATCACTGGACTGAGAGCCACAGGAGATGAGAGAGCACTCGCCCCTTGGAGCAGAGAAGCACTGTTCCTGGGTATTGATCTATTCCTTAATTTTTTATTCCTGGTTCCACTACCACAATTTACAGGGCAATATGCCTGAAGTAATGAAAAGAACCAGAACCAGAACCAACCACAACCATGCTGAGACCACTCTCCACACGTGCGAAAGTACTGGCAGAGGAACAAAGGCATGTGGGTCCCGGGGCTGAGATCTCCAAGCCTGGTCAGATCAGGGCTGAGCATCTTCCACCCAGATCCTCCATCTTCCAGTAGGCAGGGGTCACACCCACCAACTGCCCCTGGTGCCGTGTAATCCCATCAATGGCCAAGACCCAGAGACTATAAAACCCAGCTCCCGGAAGCACGGAATGCGGCTGCGCGACATCTTATCTCATTCTTGCTTTGGACAACCTGGCAGGCTGCCGAATGTAACCTGCCCACCCGGCAGAGTCTGGCAAACTGCCCGTGGCGTACCCAATATGCCAAATACCAGTAACAATGATGGGTCTCATTCTCCTAACCCTGAAAGAGCCTTGAATGTGGCACTTTTTAGAATCTCAGGGCTAGGACAAAGGAGACGTTACTGGTGCCTGCTCGAGGCAATCGGCGAACTAACAGGATGATTGTGATCGTGAATGAAAAGAAAAAGACAAAATTGCAACAGATAAAAGACCGCAAGAATGTATATCTAATTGACACTACATTGCACTAATCAATAGCTGCACTTTTGCAAACGGTGGTTATGACAGTCCTGAACAAGAAAGGTTTCCTGTTTAAGCTGCAGTAACTTTTCTGACTATGCTCCTTCTGTGGCAGATTTTTACAGTTCCTCTAATGGATTTGGAACGACTGTCTCAAAGTAACGTGCAGCTTTCCTGACAACTCCTCGCTCTCTGTCCTGCTAAGAACTGTAGCCCTTCTCTGCTGAGTTTTTAGAATCTTCTGCTACCATAGCCACCACTTCCATCACCAGATCCATAACCACCACCATAGGAACTGTCCGAGTTTCTTCCACCAAAACTGTCCCCTTTCATGGGTCCATAATTTGATTGCTGGGGCTGGAGCGATAGCACAGCGGGTAGGGTGTTTGCCTTGCACGCGGCCGACCCGGGTTGATTCCCAGCATCCCATATGGTCCCCTGAGCACCTCCAGGGGTAATTCCTGAGTGCAGAGCCAGGAGTAACCCCTGTGCATCGCCGGGTGTGACCCCCGCCCCAAAAAAGCATAATTTGATTGCTGTTGTCCACTATAACTTCCAAAATCATTATAGTTCTCACCACCACCATAGTTACCACCGCCAAATTTTATCCTTCATTGCAACCATCATATCCTCCACCATATTCACCACCTTGGTTTCCATATCCTGGTCCTCCACCACCATAGCCTCCTCTACTACTCTAACCAGGACCTCTGCCATAGTTATCACCATCACCTCCTCCATAACTACCTCTGCTGCCACCACCACCAACCACCACCACCATAGCTTCCTCTTCCACCAAAGTTTCCACCACGGCCAAAGTTTCCTCCGCCACCTCCAAAATTGCCTCCACAACCCATAAACTTGCCAGATCCACCTCCACGACCTCTTGGCGATTCAGCAGACTGCATTTCTTGTTTAGAAAGGGCCCTTTTCACTTCACCATTATGCCCAATTATTAATAGTGTGGTATTTCTGAACAACAATTTTATCAACTGTATCATGATCATCAAAAGTCACAAAAGCAAATCCTCTCTTTTCCCCCATTCTGCCGGTCTTCTATAACTTCGATGGTTTCAATTTTGTCATACTTTTCAAAGCAGTCTCTCAAATTATATTCCTCTGTATCTTCTTTAGGGGCTGGAGCGATAGCACAGCGGGTAGGGCGTTCGCCTTACACGCGGCCAACATGGCCGACCCGAGTTCGATTCCTCCGCCCCTCTCGGAGAGCCCGGCAAGCTACCGAGAGTATTCGATATGCCAGACACAGTAACAACAAAGTCTCCAATGGAGACGTTACTGGGCCCGCTCGAGCAAATCGACGATCAACGGGAGGGCCTTTACTTTTGTATCTTCTTTAATACCACCAACAAAAATTTTCTTCACTGTTAGATGGGCACCAGGCTTCAGAGAATCCTCTCTAGAAACAGCTCTCTTGGGTTCCACTACACGCCCATCAACCTCATGTGGTCGAGCACACAAAGCTGCATCCAGCTCTTCAACACATGAGTAAGTCACAAAACCAAAACCTCTGGAATGTTTTGTTTGGGGGTCTCTCATCACCACACAATCTGTTAAGTGTGCCCCATTTCTCAAACTGTCCTCTTAAACTATCATCTGTAGTTTCAAAGCTCCAACCTCCCAATAAACAGTTTTTCTCAACTGCTCTGGTTCCTTTGGATCATGGCCCTCCATTTTGAGACCGTACTCGCCTCTTCCAACTCGAGTTTGGTATCTAGGACCGTTTTTGAGGAGAAGTGTGTTGTTCCACTGAGGCCGTCAGTGTGGTCCCCTCCCCGTCCTGCCAACTCACCGCAGTAAGCAAACTTTAGGGACAGCACGCAGCTCTCGTGCAGGTGCAGCTGGTACTTGTCGGGCTTGCTGACATGCAGGACCTCCACGTTGCTGCTCTCCATGCCCACGGCCAGCCACTCCCCGGTGGGGCAGTAGCCCAGGGAGAAGATCTAAGGGACAGAAAGGCACAGGGTGACGGCGCCAACACACTCAGGGAGTGAAGTGCCAACACAACAGGGGCAGGGAGAAACGGCAGGCATGGGAGGCGGCGGTCAGTGGTCCGGGGCAGGACGAGCAGTCAGCCCAGACGGGGCGAGGAGGCAGCAATTGGGGAAGGAAGAGGAAGACTGGGACAAGGACACTCGTGGTGGGGGTGCAGTGGCTGCCTGTCAGAGCCGTAGATGTCATCCTCCCGTAACCACAGTATAAACCTTTGCAAAACGCAAGTGGGTAAACTGGAACGTATTATCACATGTGATGAAATTCAGAAAATATTCTTCGTAATTAGGGCACTTGGGGCTGGAGGGTCGATAGTACAGCGGGTAGAGTGTTTGCCTGGCACACAGCCAAACCGAGCTCGAGCTCCGGAATCTCATCCTGAGCACCACCGGGAATAATTCCTGAGCACAGAGCCAGGAATAAGCCCTGAGCCCAGGTGTGACGCCAAAACAAAAATAATTGTGATGTTCATGCATATGGCTTTAAAGGGCCCTTGTGTTTGATTTCTGGGTCACACCCGGCAATGCTCAGGGGTTACTCCCGGCTTTGCACTCAGGAATCACTCCTGGCGGTGCTCGCGGGAACCATATGGGATGCTGGGAATTGAACCCGGGTTGGCCGCGTGCAAGGCAAACGCCCTACCTGTTGTGCTATTGCTCCAGCTCCTATTAACAGATATTAACTGAAATAGATACAGATGAAATGACATGGGCTCTGAAGTTTACTTTTAAAAAGCTAGTGTCAAGGGTTGGGGGAGTAATGGAGAACAGTCACAGGCGGGTCACTGCTGTAGGTGGGACAGAGCACATGGCATCTTCCTTTTGTCCCGTCCCCCGAGGGCATGGGACATCCTACACCGTCACGGGTGCTTGAATATTCTCTGGATTACTAAGACACGTGGACACTGCAAACAACTTTTCCAAAAAAGGAAACTCAAAACAATATCTGCTAATACTGGTGGGGAAATTCAGAAGAGAGGACTGAAATTCAATACGACGTTAGAAGGGACATAAACTGAGTGTCTATGTTATTTTTCATTTCTTCTGAGACACTTTTGTAGCGGTGTGCACAGGTCACAGGCGTTCTCCCCACCATGCTGACCACTGTGTATGGAGGAGACACAAGCAGGCAGCAAGCAGAACGTACTCAGGCCCCACATTCTGGGTGCATTCCAGCCACCCGAGGGATCTCTCCAGCCCTTGTTTCCTTGTTTTCGGGTCACACAGGCCGTGCTCAGGGCTTACTCCTGGCAGGCTCAGGGGATAATATGAGGCATTGGGGACCGAACCCAGGTCAGCATCTCGTGTGCAAGGCCAATGCCCTGCCCACTGTACTATCCCTATGGCCCCATCCTTGTTCATGAGTGGACTGACTGCCATGACCCTCTAAGGATAGAAAGAATGATTCTGTAGCCACAGAACATTTCAGATGACAAGGCTGACAGCTCCCCAGACAAGTCACGATTCAGAGTTCCCCTGTCAAGAATCTTCACCATCTGGGATCACAATGCCCATTTTTTTCCTTCTACTGTTTCAATACCGCACATACTGAGCTGCTTCCAAATCCTTTGTTTAGGGCTGAAAAACAAGATGGGCCTCTACAGAGACACCCGCAGAGTGACGGGTGTCTCCCTGGTGTAAGGCGAATGAATTACCCCTCAGGGCCAGGAGGACAAGGTTCTGGCCCTCCTGATAGGTAACTCCAAGCTGCACACCCAAGGAGGGACACTGCCAAGCACCTTCAAGGAGCCCTCAAGCCTGGGCTCAGAGGCTGGCCCCCACCTTGGAGCTGTGGCTGTGTCGTTTCTACCCCGGTCCTGGGGTGGGAGGGGGGTCGCCTGGGAGGTGGGGAGGGCCCTGGTGGGTGGGTCACCTGGGAGGTGGGAGGGAACGAGGGCCACCTGAGAAGAGGGCCCTGACAGGTGGGGGTGGGGAGTCTCCTGGGAGGTGGGAGGGAGCACTGGCCACCTCAGAGGGCCCTGGCGGGGTGGGTGGTGGCGGGGAGGGGTCACCTGGGAGGTGAAGTCATGCTGCTGCAGCTGCCGCCCTTCTCGCAGGTCCCAGGAGCGGACGGTGTTGTCCAGGCCGCCCGTCCAGAGCTTGGTGCCGTCGTTGGAGATGTCGATACAGCTGGCCCCGTCCGTGTGGCCCTGGAATTGCCTGATAAAACAAACCCGATGGAGTAATGACTTCTTGCCCGAGCCCAAGGTAAACAGTGCTGTGTTGGTTTTGGAGCGGCTGTGCGTGTGGCGTCCTCGGCTCCTGCTGACGTGCACACTGGCAAACGGGCTGCCCTCCCGGGCCGGGAGGAAGCAGCACCTGCGGCTCTCTGGCTTCTTCTGCTCTTCTCGCGATCCAAGGGCGCGAGGAGTGGAATTCCATTTTAGGCCACTGCACCGGAGAAGCCCAGGCCCCCTCGCCGGCTGTTCTTTCAACCTGCCTTTCCTGTTCCCTCTTGGCCACACCTGGCGTGGCCCTTGTGGTGGTGCTTGTTCTCTGGAAGCACACGGGGAAGTCCGCTAGACCCACACCCAAACAACCTGTCTGGAAGGGAAAATTCCTCTCGGGCTGGCAGTGAGTGTTGAAAGGAAGGCGGGGGAGGGGGAATGGGGCCCAGTCCTGGGTGGCGTATTCCATCCGGACGAGACAAGTCCTGCCCGTTCATCTGAGGGCCCAGAACTACATCACAAGCAGGGAACCAAGAGCATTCTGTTTCCCAGAGTGAATCAACAGGGCAATGCCCTTTGCGCCAACAGAGCCTGAGCTTACCGTGTTGACTCAGCCTGGCTCTTCGTACTAGAAAGAGACCTGTGGGGGGCAACCTGGACTCCCCAGGGCCAGCGGGCCCGGCCGGATCCAGACTCCAGGGCACTCGGCAGAAACAAAGCTCAAGGAAGCCACCTGGCCACCCCGGCCGGCCCAGCCTGAAGCAGAGCAGGAGATCACGCTCCCCAACACGGGCTTGGTGCTTCCATCCTCAACAGTCCCCAGGTGGCTGAGGGGACGCCCAAGCTGCAGTGACTGTGAGCGCGGGGAAGAGCGTGCTGAGCGGTGGGCGTGCAGGACTCGGTGGGGGTCCCTGGGCCTGGCGGGACGTGCCGGCAGGGAGCCAGCTGAGGGGAAGAAACAGGCAGAGCTGCTGAAGGCCCTGTCGGCAGTGCGAGCTGGCATCCGGAGAGCACCCCCCCTCCCGCCCCCGTGCCAGTGAGCGCATGTCTGTGTCTATATTCTCGGGCCTGCCAATCATTCTCACAGGGGCCCAGGCCACGGGTACGGCTGAGTCTGGGGCTCTCAAAGCGTGGAAGGGAAGGAAAAATACCTCGGATTCTGCACCATCGATCTCCAACTCAAAAATAATCTTTCCCCTCCAAGAAGTGCTGATCTTGTCCTGACCCACCCCCATGCACCCCAACTTCCTCCCCTGCTGTTGGCAGGAGCAGGGAAGAGACCTGCCCTGAAGACCTCTCCAGGGATGCCGCCGCCCCCTGCAGCCTGGCCGCCTTTCTGAACATGCCCCAACCACGGGGGCCACTCCCACTAGCCCTCTGGACTTCCTTTTACCTGCAGAAGTAAAGGAACACCCCCGTAAGCATCTCTCTGATGACTCAGAGTACATCAGCCACGCCTTGACGCTGCTGTCGGGACCACCCCACCCCCTCAGGAACCTTGAGGAAACACTGCACTGCACTGCACGCAGCAGGCAGAGACTCGACAGAGGCTGTTCCTCCCAGCCACAGCGCCAGGCAGACGGGAAGACACAGGCCCACACTGTACCCCCTACGCAGCCAGCTCCCCAGGGCCCGGCTCCAAGCAGAGGAGGGCACTGGGGTAAACTCATCTCCATCCCTCCTGATGGCGTGACCTGGAGCAAGAACACTGTACTGCCCGGTCCCAGGCCGCTCACCATAACATCGGAACAGCGGCAGCACCGAGTGCTCAAGGGTTAAATGAATCAAATGTTGACAAGGCCTGAGAAGTCTAATTTTGAAAATGTTATTAATTTGTGAGGCAAGAGCATTGAACACGGGCTGGTTACAGTCGGAAGTGCCAGGGCCACTATCCCCGGGGCTGGCTGAGCTGCCCAGGGAGGGACGAGAAGAGCAATGGCCACGCTGCCGTCCTTGTGCAGGGCAGAGTTGCGGATTGGCAGGGTGCTCTGCATTTGACACGGGGGTCTGCATGGCCACACTGGCTCCTGCGGTCTGTCCCTCCCTCCTGCGGCTCAGGTCCCAAAGCATCAGGAGACCTGCTCAGTCCTTCATAAGCCTAGAGCTGCACCACAACAAAGATCCATGTTTGTTTTTGTGGGGGGCACACCTCACGGTGCTCAGAATTGACCCCTGGCTTTGAGCTCAGGGATCGACCACACGTGGAGCTGGGGTTCAAGCCAGGGAGGGCCACATGCAAGGCCAGGGCCCAACCCCCGCCCCCACCCCAGGCACTCTCTCTGATGTCATGCCCTAGAACAAAGATGTCTTGAAGTGATGAAGCACCGTGAAGCAGATCAGTGCTCAGTTTTTAAGGCCACTACACCAGCTCTGAAACTTGCAGGGGTCTCTGCAGATGAAAAGAGCTGACAGGAGCCAAGTGCAGACTCAGAAAGGTCAGGACTACCATCAGGTGCCAGGATTCCAGCCAGCAACTGGGCAGAAAGAAGTCTGGCAACAGCAAAACCCCTTTACATGCAAAACCGATGGGATCTCCTCTCCCAGCGCCCCTTTGCTGCTATTCTGCTGTCCTTCATCAGCTGGCTCCTGTTTGCATAAACTTGTTTCTAGGCAAAACCAAAAACATCCAACTGGTCCATAACGCACAGGAGAAACTCCCTGCTTCAATCTGGCTGGTGCTCTGGGGCGGGAACCTCTGGGGGCACAGGCAGAGGCCGTGAGCCAGCACTTCTGTGGGCTGTGAATTCTGAGGAGCGTGGTTCAAGTCTTCTTTTCCTGACAACAGTCAGATAATCACTTGGGTGTTTCAGACTTGGCTCTCAAACTGTCAGACGATTCTGTTTCATTGCAGGTCAACGCAATTGCTCCGAGCCCATTCCGTGGAGGGCAGGCCAAGCAGTAAAAACACACACTAGGTGTGTTCAATGCCTTCTGACAGTGTAGTGTCATGGCGATGCGGAAGTTTGTCAGGATGCAAGCACATGGGGCGTCAACAAGACCTATAGGGTCCTTCACACCGTCAACAGTCGGGAAAAGCTATGGCCTATGTGTCTTTATAGGGTAACTGGGGGCGGGGGGGGGGGGAGAGCAGGGAACATCATGTGGTACCAGGGAGGAAACCCGGGGGCCTGCACATGCCCAGCTTCTGCTTCCCCACGGAGGGAGCTGGCTCCAGCCAGGGGCACATGCCCAACAGGCTGACAACGGGGAATGTCAGGGAGGTCTAGGCACTGGCAGCCCTGAACCCCAAGCCTGGCCTGAAGCGGGCTCTTCACGCACAGACTAAGCATGGGGGAGACCAGCGAGGCAGTGGAGCTGGGAGCCCCAAGAGCCGGCAGGGAGGCCCAAGCCCGCCCCAGGAAGGGGTGTACCCACCTCACGAGCGTCTGGTTGTGCAGGTCCCACACAGCGATGTTGCCATCACTGCAGCACGAGAAGCACACCTTGGAGTCAGGGCTGATGGCCAGGGCGTAGCAGGCGGGCGCAGAGGATGTCAGCTCCGCCTTGATGCGCGGGGTGGGGGCGGCCAGGTCCCAGATGGACAGGGTGCTGGCCTCCCCGCCCACGATCAGGGTGCAGCCATCGGGCAGCAATTTGCAGGAGCGGATGTAGTTATCCCTGTTCTGCGGAAGAAATGCAATTCGATTCAGTCGCGACACAGCCCCACCACGCCTGCGCACGTCATGTTCTGTGACCTTGTCGTGTTTCCTGACTTGTTTCAAAGGGGCGTTTCACAGAGCCCAGCACAGAGAGAGGCACAAAGCAGAGACCGGGAAGCGACCATGACGATCTCCAGTCAAACAAAGCACACAGGGCAAAGCCACAGGCTGGCATGGGCATGGGTGGACACTCAGGGGTCTGTTCTTGATGTCCAGTTTCCAAAGAGCCAGTCAGAATGATCAGGAGGGCTCAGGTAGGTAAGTGTGTGCTTCCTGAGGAAGAAACCTCTTTTCAAAGTCAGCGTTTAATACAGCTGAAGTTTTCAGCCCCTGCTCTCATCTCCTGTCACTCTTCACCTGGGAAGTCCCAGTCTGTGCCTCACCTGCATTTCTGTTTCCATGACTCAATCTCCCTACTAAGGTGATCTGCACTGGATTCTCACTGCCTAGACAGATCCGCTGCCTAAGGATGTAATAGCAACGCTTTCCAGGATGGAGTCTGGGTATCATGATATCTGGCATTTTTTTGAGGGTGGGGGGCTTTTTGGGTCACACCCCGTGATGCTCAGGGGTTACTCCTGGGTCTGCACTCAGGAATTACTCCTGGCGGTTTTCAGGGGACCATATGGGCATGGAACCCGGTTGGCCGTGTGCAAGGCAACCGCTTTTCTAGCTATACTACAGCTCCAGCCCTGTATGTGACATCTTAACCTGAAGGCCAAAGACATCTCTCCATCAAAGGTGACACACATTTACAAAGGAGGCAGAACCAAGCAAGACAAACAACTGCTATGTTTCAACCCAAATACAGCTGAAGTTTTCACCTACAGACTGGTAAAGTTTAGAGAAGTTTTATGTCCATTAAAAAAAAGTAAAAAAAAAAAAAAAAAAAAAAAAAAACCACTTCGGGACAGAATGACAGCATAGTAGGCCAAGGGCTCGCTTTGTCTGCAGTTTGACCCTGGACACTCCAGATGGTGCCCGAGAGGCCTGCTAGGAATGAACCCCAGCAGAACCGGGAGGAGGCCGGAACACTTGGGGTGTGGCCCCCAAACCAAAACCCAGACCAGAAAACCAGCCAGGCATTATTATACTCCTTATGGCAGGAGTTCGGCTAGGGTTAAGAATATTTAAGTTGCCCCAGGATGAGAGATGCATGCTGAAAGTGGACCATAGACCGAACATGATTGCCACTCAATGCCTCTTTTGCAAACCACAGCACCCAAAAGGAGAGAGAACAAGGGGGAATGCCATGCCACAGAGGCGGGGGGGGGGGATGGGGGGATGGGGGGTGGGAGGGATACTGGGACCCGTGGTGGTAGAAAATGGGCACTGGTGGAGGGATGGGAACCCGATCATTATATAACTGAAACTCAAGCACAAAAATATGTAAATCTACAACTGTACCTCATGGTGTTTCACTAATAAAAATTTTAAAAAAAAGAATATCTAAGTTGCATTACTGGACATATTTTAAAAGAAGAATTGTAATTACTGGATATAAAAACCAGAGAGAGGAAGAGCAACCCACTCCAAAAGGCTCCGAGTCTCAAAAGTTCCAGCCTGCTTCTCTTCATGCTCCTTGTCCTCAGATTCCTCACACCTGTGGGAAGCGCAGGCCGACCCCGGAACAGGGCAGAGGGCCCAGGACGTGCCTGTGTTCTCTCTGTGCCTGAATGAGGCCAGTGGAGGCCTAGGACCCAGGCAAAGACGGCCAGGAGTCTTGAGAAAGCACCCCTGGGTGCTTGTGCACCATCAGCCCTCTCCTGAAACGAGGCTCATAAAACCCAGGCAGCAACCCCAGACCTCCCCCCAAAACACAGTGCTGCTGGGAATGGGCTTGGTGCCACATTATCAAACGTTTACCAGTCAATATTTATCCAGAACAGGGAGGAAAATTGAAAGTGGAGCCTGTCACAGAGATCAAGGTCCAAGCCCAGCTATGCTTTCCCCCGCCAAGCGGGAAAACCCTCCTCGAATACATATTCGGAGCTACTCCAAGCAATGATAGAAGATTTTTTTTTCTTTTAGAAGGAACCCAATGCCATCTATTCTGGTATTTAACTGCTGAAGTAGCAACAGATGAAGCAGGAGGAAAAAGCGTGTGTGTGTGTGTGTGTGTGTGTGTGTGTGTGTGTTGGGGGTAGCTGGACAACTAACACAGGAAACACAGGAAACACAACAGGCTGCTATTTCCTCATTACTCGGATAAAGCCCAGGCCTAGCCGGCGACTTCCTCTGGAGTCTCCAGGGAGAAATTACCCTCATGGCCCGGCTCCCGCTCACTTACCAGACAGTCGAGCTGGGACACGGGGCTCTTGTTGCCCGGGTGGCTGATGTCCCAGACCTTGACGCAGCCCTTGCCCCCCGTGTACACGTGTCTGGTGGGGTTGCTGATGGTCACTGCGCACACCACCTCCCCGTGGTTCAGGGTGTTGATCTGGCGAGCGTGCCGGGGGATGCCAGGTCCGATGAGAGCGTCGGGGGGGAAAGGGACAGGCTGCATCTGCCCGTCGGCGGTGACGTGGAAGGAGTAGGCTCTGTGGGCGGGGAAGACGGGCAGGCAAGGAAAGGAAAGGTGGTGAGTGGGGGCTGAAGAATGCCAACGCCAGCCCACAAGGTCACGGCACCTGCGGGGAGGAGACTGAGACCAGGACCCTCTGGGCTGTCTCCCTCCACTACACCGACTCAGGGAATCCATCTCAAACCAACAGCAGAAATGAGAGTCCACATGGGACACACTCGGACTGTCTCTATGAACTTTAAAAAGCTGTCAGACGACACTTATTCATTGAATAAAGCGGTCCTTCCCATCCCGTTACAAAATAAGGAATGGGCTTCTTAATGACAGGAACATCATTTTCCTCTCATCTTGGCCTAAGAGTCAAACTGATCATCTGCGATGTTCAGCTCAAACCCCTATGGACTCAATGACACACAGCCCGCAACATGTTTCGGCACAAACACAGCTCCTGAAACCTGAGCTTACACTACCCTCGCATAAGCAGGAGACAGCAACGAGAGATGCTCTTTCACTAACAGCTTGTCGAGAGATTCCGAGTCTCCCCCCACCCCCAATCTCCCAAGAAGCAACCCCCTCGGACACTCTCAGCACAGGCAGCCCTGCTCCCAGCTCAGACGGAAGTCGGGGGGGGGGGGAGTGAGCATTTCATAAAAGAAAAGGGACTTCGGGGCATCTGAGTATCCTGCACTTCCCATGCGATTTTGCTATGAACCGGAAAGGTAACAATGGGGGCAGGAGCCAAGGCTCCTTGGAGGCTAGAGCGTCAGCCCTGCGAGCCCAGGAACCAAGCAGGGTGTGGCCCTTGGGTGTGCTGCACCCCAGCACAGAGCAGCCATCCTGCATGGCCAAACTAACACCACAGCTGGGCGTTACCAGAGAACCACCGGGAGCGTCCCCCGCCACCCACCCACCTGCCCATGTCTGCAGGAAGAATTTTTAAGGCAGGGACAAGTGTGTGTGTGCCCACCTGCCCTCCCTGCTGCTGTCTGAACAACGACAAGGTGACCAGAGACCAGCAGTCCTGGAGCACAGCAAGGAGGTAGAAAGCACAAGGCAACTAACTGCCGGGGCGGCAGGACGAGACAGGCCGGAGACAGTCGACCCAATGGGACTACGAGGTATGCCCCGGTTTGAGGAGTGCCAGCATCTTCCTCGGGGGAGAAATCAACCTCTCTGTGAGCTAAACTACTGCTTTCTTCTCCCGTCAGAGAAGCCTAATCTTACCGGACACTTGTGTCCACATCAAAGTCTAAGAGCAGAGATTTTTCCCTCTAATGATCTCATTTTTGAAACTCGAAGCACTAATGTGAGATATTATAAAACACGAACAAAAGACACCTCATGATAGGTCTGAAATGCTGATGTTTTTGACCTACAACCACAGGGTGGATTTTGTACTCCACACTTTTATTTTCTTCTCATCTGAGAAATTGCTCAAAGACCTAGAAGGTTACCAGGAAGTGTCTTCCGAGAAAGACAGTCAAGCCTTTTGAGTTTTTGCCTTCCCATAACACTCTGGGGTAGCACGGCTGCCCTCTGGAACCCGCGGTTGGTACCTTGCCATCCCTTTAAAGATATAAAAACCACAGACACTGATATAAAACTTTGATTTTTTTTTTAAACTCCAGCTTAAATTTTGTGAAATAACTCAGTAATCAGAAAACTGAAGACAGACAGAGAGGTCTCTTCTCGCCTGCATATGAAACCCACAGATTCCCTTTGCTTGAAAAGGAAATGTATGATTTTCCCTCCGTAACAGCAAAATATCAAACGCATGAAGATTTTTAGAAGCCAAAAGCTCATGATGGAGCAAAGAAAGTCTCTTCAATCAATGGTTCCGGAAAATAGTCACATGCACAGGAACAAAACTGAATCACATCCTAACACCTGTTAATTCAAAACGGATTAAAGACTTGATTATAAGAACAATAAGCCACGCAAAAGAAAATATAGGCGATATCCTTCTTAATGTAGAATGCTGAGGTACACTTAGGGACAAAGCCCAGTCACAAATAAAATGAAAGCAAATATAAATACCTGGGACCACCAGCAAAAGAAAGGTGTGTCAAAATGGAAAGATTCACTGGGACGGTATTTGCATATCACAAATCTGACAGACCTGATATCCAAAACAGATAATAAACTTTTAAAACTCAACAACAGGGGGGGGCTGGAGCAATAAATAGCACAGCTGGTAGGGCGTTTGCCTTGCATGTCGTCGACCCTGGTCCGATTCCCAGCATCCCATATGGTCCCCTGAGCACCGCCATGGGTAATTCCTGAGTGCAGAGCCAGGAGTAAACCCTGTGCATTGCCGGATGTGACCCAAAAAACCAAAAAATAAAACCCTCAACAACAGGGGTGGGGGAAATCCAAAGAACATGATTTTTAAAATGCCCCCTAAAGTACCCTCCAAAAGGGGCACAAAAATGACCCCAAATGGCTAAAAGATGATGTTCATCATCTTAGGAACATATAAATCAAACAAAGAACAACTATACCTACCCTCTGAGAAAGGCTATTATTCAAAAAACCAAAAACACTAATTATTGGGGCGGGGGTTGGAGTGATAGTACAGCGGGCAGGGTGTTGGCTTTGACCATGGTAGACCCAGGTTTGACCACTGGCATCCCACATGGCCCCTTGAACTGCACCAGTAGTGACGCCTGAGCACTGTCAGAGCTGTGAACACTGCCTGATGTGGTCCCCAAACAAACAAAAACTGTCCTCCCGTTGTTCATTGATTTGCTCGAGCGGACCTGGTAATGTCTCCATTTTGAGACTTGTTGTTACTGTGTTTGGCATATTGAATACCTCACGGGTAGCTTGCCAGGCTTTGCTGTGCGGGTGAGATACTCTCAGTAGCTTGCCGGGCTCTCCGAGAGGGGCGAAGGAATCAAACCCGGCCCGGCCGGGCTGGCTGCGTGCAAGGCAAATGCCCTACCACTGTGCTATCGCTCCAGCCCTGTGATCCCCAAACCAAACCAAAACAGAAACATGTACTGGTGGAGGATGTGGAGAGGAGGGGGATCCTTTCTACACTGCCACTGAAAGCACAAACTGGTACAGCCATTATGGAAGACAGTAAAATAGGAATTTCTTAAAAATCCAATTGTTTCTCTTCTGCGCATTCAGAAAAATGGGAGCACACTAATTCAAAGAGTTGTATGTGCACGGTGCTCAGTGCCGCATCACGCACAAAAGCCAAGAACAGGAAACAACCCAAATGCCAGTGGCCAATGAATAGGACAAGACGCTGTGTACGTACACAGCAGAATACTACTCAACTACGGGAAAGAAATCCTGCCGCCTCAGACAACATGGATGGACATGTGAGATGAACATAATGAAGGAAGGCAGGTGGAGAAAGAAGGCCACTATAGAATTCCCCACACACAGAGGCACAGAAGAAAAAAAATTATAAAATATGTAATGTGTGAGGCCCTGGGTTTGATCCCTGTTACTAGAAAACAAACAAGAGCAGGGAGAGAGCTGCAAAGGGCTGAGAGCATCCTGTGCACGCAACAGGACCCCAGAGTCAGTCCCAGCACCTGATGCCCCTTCAGCACTGCGAAGGGGGAACCAGATCCACTAGAACTGAGTGTTGCCAGGCTTGGCCCCCAATTACCCCTCCCCCCCACACACATAGGCACTGTTCCCCTTTGCACCCCAATGCGAGTGAACATTCAGAGAGAGAGCCTAAAAAGGAGAGGCCAGAAAAAAAAACCAAGACTAAAGGGGAAAACATATGAAGGAAAGAACTGGTCATTTCATGACAAACTTCATGTTCACGCTCTGGTTTTGACGCCATACCTGGCAGTGCTCAGGGGAGTCCCAAGGTGCCACGGATGGAACCAGGGTTAGTCTCGGCAAGACAAACACCTTAACTCCTCTACTCCTTCTCCAGCCTGTGTAACACAGCCCACAAGTGTAAGGATTTTCAACACATATACCTGGAATTTCCATATATATATTTTTCTTTTTTTCTTTTTGGGTCACACCCAGCGATGCACAGGAGTAACTTCTGGTTCGGGCACCCAGGAATTACTCCTGGCGGTAGCTCAGGGGATCATATGGGATGCTGGGAATCGAACCTGGGTCGGCTGCTTGTAAGCCAAACGCCCTACCTGCTGTGCTATCAAATATTACCAATAAAAAAGTAACGCACGTGTTTTTATGGAAATATACAAGGATTTTTTTTTTTGGAAATAAACAAGAAAGAATTTAGCACAAATAGCCACTTAATACCAATTATTGGGACTTGACAGAGAACTTGATTGCAAGAAGGAAAATTTCTTCAAAAGTCATCCTTATGGGCTGGACCAATAGCACAGTGGATAGGACATTTGCCTTGGACGCGGCACACCGGGGTTCAATTTGTCCATCCCTTAGGAGAGCCCGGCAAGCTACTGAGAGTATCCCACTCACACGGCAGAGCCTGGCAAGCTTCCCGTGGAGCATACGATATGCCAAAAACAGTAACAACAAGTCTCACAATGGAGATGTTACTGGTGTCCACTTGAACAAATCGATGAACAATGAGAGGACAGTGCTACGGTGCTACGGTGCATACAAGGATGACTTTTGTTTTTCTTTTTGGGTCACACGAGCAATGCACAGGGGTTAGTCCTGGCTCATGCACTCAGGAATTACTCATGGCGGTGCTCGGGGGACCATATGAGATACTGGAAATCAAACCTGGGTCAGCCACAATGCAAGGCAAACGCCCTACCCGCTGTGCTATTGCTCCAGCCCACAAGGATGACTTTTCAAGAAGTTTTTCTTCTTCCAACCAAAGGATACAATATTAAGTATGTAAAGTTCTCTGCCAAGTTCCAATAATTAGTATTAAGTGGCTATCTGCCCTAAATTCTTTCTTGTTTTTGGCCTACACATGGCAGGGCTCAGGGCTTACTTCTGGCAACTATAGAGCTCAAAGTCCTCAGACCACTAGCTCCTAAGCCTACTTTTTATCCAAAAATATCCATCCTTCAATGTCCTTGTAACACGTCAAGCCTACCTATTTTAATGCTTGCACATCACAGTTCATTAACCTCCTGCCAATGACTATTGGATATTTGGAGTCCAAGTCAAATGGCCTTTCAGTGCCCTTAAAGATGCTGCCACGAGAATTTGAAGCCCATTCACATTAGCAAAATAGTCAAAGTTCAGTAACCAATTTCTGTGACCCAGACATGTGTCATTGTGAGCAGGTCTGAAGTTCACAAATGAATGAGCAGATGCCGTTAAAGCAAAGCCTGGTGATTTTCAAGACACGGTGACCCTTTTCCGTAAGACCTGGGTTGGTGTGGGAAAAATAAGCTCCACCAGTGTCCTGAGCTGTGGGTAAACTGGCAGCAAGAAAGGCACCTTCTCCTGTGTGTCTGGATTTGGAGCGGTCACCGCCAGGTGTGCAAAGGGCCCATCAGGGGCTCTGCTGGCGGGTCCAGATCCTCAGCGGGGGCGGGGGGGGGGGGGGAACACGCTCAAGCTCCTCCTGGAGTCCTGTGCATGATGCAGGCCAGCGCTCCAGATGGAAACATGCGCTGAGCATGGCGAGCCGCCCGCTCCTCTCTGGGACCCCAGCACCTGCCCAGAGAGTCCTTCACACCACGCGGGAAGCTGGGATCTGCAGAGATTGTTGAAAATGGACTCACAAAGAGTGGTCGGCAGCCATGGGCCCCCAGGGAAGGCCTGAGGAAGTGGCGATGCTCACTGTTCTGCAGAGTCTGACCAAAGCAACAAATCAGGATGGACAAGGGCTGGTGGCTTTGGAAGAAGAGCGAACGGCGTGAGTGTCCAGAGCCCGGCCTGGATTCCTCCAGCACAGGAAGAGCCTTTTGGAGCAAAGACCCCCCTGCGCGCACAGTAGAACAACCGGAAAGAGCTCCAAGATCTGGAGCATGAGTGCTCTGCAGGCATGTGCTCCCGGGTTCAAACCCCAGGACCCCACACATGGGCAAGCCAAGCAGCTCTGTCATCCCTGGCACAACTCACCGTTTCCCGGTTTCCACCCTGGGTAAGTGAGTGATACAGCTGGGAAGAGACCTCCCCAGGTCTCAGGCACTGGCCTAGGGGATGGAACACCTGCCTTGCACATGGAAGGCCACCTGCCTGACCCAGGGGGCCCCTAAAGGCACAGTGGAGTCTTGACAGCACCGCGTGCAGGTGTGAGAACCCCACAGCCACGAACACGCCCCTCCCCCACAGCACCTAGCGACAGCTGCCAAGCACGTGTACGGGGAACTGGGTTTATTTTACATTTGTCCCATGAAGTGACAAGGAGAGCTTTCTGGCCCACCAAGAGGTGACAAGGGCCACAGCCAAGATTCCGGTGTCACGGGAACCCAAGACACAGGGACCAGGCCACAGACTGTCGCCTAGTCTGTCACTTAGACAGTTTACCCACAATTACTGGGGGAATGGGGTGGGGTCTTTGGGAAACGAGGGCACAGTATTGCCCGAGAGACACAACAAGGGGGCGTGCAGTGCCAGCAAGGGCTCATATCTCAACTGAGACCATAATGTGAGATTAGGGGGCAAAGGGCACTAGTGAAGGGACATCAGGAAACTCCAAAGTCCCGATATTCCAGGGTGGGCAACAGCATCCAGCCAGCAGAGAAGGAGCCTGGATGGGTGGGGGCGTCCGTGAGATGGAAAGGCGGCGCCCTGGAGGAAAGGAGACACCCTGGAGGTGTCTTTGGGGACGGCAGCAGATGCCTGCTGCGTGCGGACAGTCTCGAGCTTGGAGCTCCCTCCTTTCTGCCTTGCCCTCCACAGCCCAGCCTCTCTGCTGACCACACTCGAATCCAGAAATCTGGACCCGGCAAGAAAGTGGCTCAGGGGACTCTGAGGCTCATAGACTTTACAACGTCACACTGGGCCGGTACAGGGGACCTTTTGCTCCTGAGATCCATGGGATAGGAAGCGGGAGCCCTGGAATTTCTGCAGAGCCAACAGAGAAGGCTATGAAGAGCTGGAGAGTAAGATTGAGCTCCCCGGAAAGCAGGTAGCTTTTTCCCCTGCTAATGAAACTATGTTGTGTCCTGGGGCCAAAGGAAAACAGGTGTTTACAGAGCAGAGACAGCAGTGGCAGAAATCAGTGAACAGTGCTAAAGACCCTCAGCCCCTTGTCTGGCCGACTGCTAGTGTCCTGGGGACTTCCTCAGGCCCCAGGGGGCACTTCTGGCTACACCGTAACATGAGTCAAAAACAAGTGTCAAGCTCACCAAGGCCTTCACTACTGATATGTCTATTCCTGTGTCCTAAATCCCAGCCCCTTGGAGCATCAGGTCACTTCCCTGGCAGGTCATATGCTGTCCTACCTCTAGGCTGTGCATACAACTCCCTACTGTCTACAACAGCCTTCCACAGCTCCCAGGGAAGGGCCCTATTCTGTATTCTGGCCCACTCGGAGACTCTGGGAGGGCAGGGCGCCACGCTGCACACAACTGCACACTCTTATGAATGGCATCTTTCTCATGGCAGTGTTTCTTAGTGTCACGTCGGTGGATTTACTGACTTGCACGCAATTAAGAACTCAACAAATGCGTTCAAATACCACAATTCCTTTATTGCTACCTGGTCCCGGCACGTGTGACTCTGGCAAGAAAAGGAAGTGACCGGGGGACCGGGTTATACCTGACAACTGTTCGCAAGGAACTTCTGGGATGTGTTTCAAAGGCCGCCAGCCGCCAGCAGTGGGCAACAACTTTCCCAGCAGGGGAAAAAAACTGCCCCCTGAGTGTCTATCTGGATCAAACCTAAAGAAGGAAAGGAAATGCACAGAGAAAAAGAACAACCAGGGAATCTCCCTGGATCAGCAGCCCCCGCAGATAAGAGTCCGTCCATGGCGAGGGGATCAGGGTTAAAGAACCAGGGGCCCACAGGGCACTTGTTTGGGCCTTATTTTCCTACTTTTACACTGTGCCCTGATTTTAAAAAAAAAAAAGAATCCCCTCACTAGTCGAGGTGTGGAGTCAAGGAAATAACAAGCACAGCGAAGTGCTTCTGGAAAAGTCTGAAGCACAATCCTGCCGTGGGTCTTGGGGCCCAGGAGCGGTCAGTGTCCAGCCGAGCTAAGGAGCAGCCAACCTCGGGAAGAGGGGCCCCAGAATTGGGCTGGCACCTATTTCTCCAGGCCCAGCAGTGGGCAGAAAGGAAACAGAGGGTGCTGGTGCCACCAAGGTATGGAGCAGGGGCTGGGCCTGCTGGACTCAGGTGAGGATGCGCAGAAGCTAAGCAGATGCTCAGTGGAGACCACGGCAGGGACCCTTCAGTGCCACACCCGGCACACAGCATGCAGTCGGCAGCCAGGGTGGTGGGGAGTCCTAAGAAAAACCAGCTAGGGAAGAGAGGATGGCTCGACGGGCTGGAGCCTGAAAGGGGCCTGCGACTGATCCCAATATGGCATGTCCTCCAGTCTACCCCGGGAAGCACCACTAGGCATGACTCCAGAGCAATGAGCTCAGTAAGAGTACCTCCTGGGCACTGCTGGTGTGGTCCAAAATCAAACAGAAATAGAAAACCAGAAGTCCTGAGATTTGAGATTAGATATATGGTTCATGGAGAATCTTCTTTACCAATATACCAAGCCTTGCTTTAACTTTAAAGGACCCATATACCTACTCACTCTGGCCCCCAAATCCCTTTGACTCGCCATAGATTTTCCAGTTTGGCATCCTGGTTTCTTCCCGAAGAGCAAACATGCAAATCTGGCGCGTTTCTTAACCCTTTTTAGAAACCAACATTTGGACTTCAACGGAGGGCATCAGTAGAAATGAAATTACAAGTTGAAGACGTCAAAGTGCTAAGATAGGGGGTTTCTGCTTGTTTCCTTATTTAGAAATAAATACATTATTTTCATTTTTTAAAAAGCAGATGCAGAACTTCTTTCAATGCGTATGGGAGTCTTATAAAACAAACAGAAGGAAAAAAGAAGAGAAAGCCTTGCCGATGCACTTGGAGTTTCTCTCCAAAATTGGCATTTACAACTCTGAGTTCTAGGCTCTAGTTCCCTTATCAATGAAATATTTCCAAACCTCTGAATGTTCTGGGCAGCAGCAGCAAAGCCCCTGTGTAGGACAGATATAAAACCCAAGAGATTCTCGGACCAAGAGTAAAGAGAGAGCAGTTCAAAACACCCAGTGTTTTATTACATAACTATCACAGAGCTTATGCCAAATTATTTTTTAATAGGAACACAGAACATGTCCATTATGTGAAACTTATGAAAAAATAGTATTACTTAAAAACTGGCTGGAGTGAGAGCACGGCGGGTAGGGCATTTGTCTTGCATGTAGCCGACCGGGCCAACCCGAGTTTGATTCTTCCGCCCCTCCCGGAGAGCCCGGCAAGCTACCTAGAGTATCTCGACCGCACGGCAAAGCCTGGCAAGCTACCCGTGATGTATTCGATATGCCAGAAACAGTAACAAGTCTCACAATGGAGACGTTACTGGTTCGCTCGAGCAAATCGATGAACAACGGGAGTACAGTACAGTGCCATAGTGCTACTTAAAAACCACTGATTACTAAACTGCCTTTGGCACAACATTCCAATGCGTGGAATACTCATGAATACAAGTGAGAACATGGTGATGACGACACAGTGAAATATGGGTTCTGCATGTCAATACTCAACTTTAAAGTCCGAGTGACATGGGAAGGGGGGCGTTTCGGTCCGCCCTTCACGCCCTACGGAGGCCACCAGTTGCCCCCCACTAGCGGCTCTCCAGCACGGCCACGACTCCAGAGCACAGAAACCAATTTCTTAACTATCTGACTTTCAGTAGAAATACTTCCAGGGTCAATAAGTAAAATAGCAGAAATCCAAAACCAACATTTAATTCTTGAACGCAGCTGTAGAAAGCAAATCACTTCACAATGCTTTTTCAGCATGTCTGATTTTGGGGGGGGTAAACTCGAAATAATAGTGGTGAATCTTTTATTGAAACAATGAATCTAATCAAAGCAGATAGAGTGTTAACTAGAATTCATCTGCCCCACAGGGACTGGGAGGGGTGGGGGGTGGGGTTTTATTGGGGTTCTTCATGGTAAAAAATAAGTATTGGTAAAGGGAAATGTGTTTGATATTTGCATGACTGAGACCTAAACCTGAAAGCTTTGTAACCTTTCCCACGGTGATTCAATAAATTAATTAATTAATTAATTAATTTAAAAAAATTAAAAAAAAAATAAAGTCCGAGTGAAGGAAACAACCACAACATGGAAATGGCATTAACAGGTTAAGAAATAGGCCCACTTCATATACTTAAATAGACACAGCATATGTGGTTATAAGTATACATCATTCATCTCTGAACAGGTGACAAGGGACAAGAAGATGGCAAGGGAAGGACAACTGACCACCCAGCAGGAAACTCACGCAGAAAGGAGCTCGTAGCTCAAGATCATGCCAAGCAATCAGCTCTTGTTTTCCAATCACCAAAGGGAACAGACCCCGATGACTGAAACAGCACAAAGCAGGTCTGCTATGCCAAGCACCCAGATAACCGGAGCCAGCAAAAAGTGAGCCGAGTTCTCAAACCCACCAGATAGGTCAGTTGTGGGACCTGGACAACCTTGGTCGAGAGAGAGGAACCAGAAAGCCAAATCAAGAGCCAATGAAAGTCAGGTGGTTTCGAGCCGAGGCAATGTCTCCCAGGCTGAAAGCCGGGGGAGGGTCTCCACTCACTGCTCAAAACATGTTTTTCCAGGAGGCGATCTCCTTTCAAACGTCATTAAAATTTTCTTTTTCCCTTTAGGTTACAACTCCAAAAGGTACTTTGAAGATTTATTTAAACACTAAACAAGTGGCTGGAAGATTCTCAATTACACGTCTGGCACGAAAACACAGGGTGAAGGAACTTGGAACCAACCTGGAATCTTAAACCAGACTATTATTAGTCTGGGGCGGGGAGAAAGCTCAAAGGACTGGTAGGGATGGGTTGCGTGTTGGAGGCCCCAGTTCTATCCCTGGCACTGCGTGGTTCCCCCGAGCACCGCTGGGGCAAACCGCACACACAGAGCCAGGAGGAGCCCCCGTGTACTGCCAGGTGGGCGCCAAGTCCCAGACCACACTATTATTAGTCTGGGTTATTACTGAGTGCTCTGTGCTAGCATGCATGGCAGACAGAGCAGAACCCCCGCAATATTTATGGGGACAACCTGTTCTATGCCAGGAGGAAAAAAAAAAGTCTGGGGCAGAGGGCGGGGGGCGGGTGGGAGGGAGGTGGGACTGCAAAGCGAAAATGCACAGCCAAGTAGTGCCCCCTCACTAACAGGGCGCGGGTGGCAGTCACTTTCCTCACACCAGAAATCAGCTGCAGTTAGGCTGACCAACTTAAACCTGCCTTAAGGGCTTCAAAACATGTTTAAGGTCAGCGCACATTTAAAAAAAAAAAAGTAGCAGCAGCAACTGGACTGAACCGTGAAATGTAAAGTGTGCATCTCCCTGGAAAGGTGAACTCCCGGCTCCCTGACACCGGCACGAGACAGGAGCAGACAGACAGGAGATAAAAGTGCCTATGACGCTGGGCTGCCTCTGGAGACCCCGGGGGTTAGCTGTAGTGGCCGCAGAAAGGAGGCAGCACCTTGAGGTGGACTTAGGAGGAGGAAGGCTGGGAGGAGGGAAGAAGCTGCTCCTCCAGGAAGACCTTCGAGGTGTCTTTAGGGACCGTGAACTATTCTCCCCTGGCCAGATCCCAATGACACCAGGTGGAAAGGGTCCATCGAGTTTGAAGCCGGAGCATGGGCCTGGTGACTGTGGCGCAAATAAGTGAGTGAAGAGACCTGTGGGGTGTGCTAGGGGAAAAGGGAGCTCAGATAGAGAAGGGAGCACCAAATAAAGGGTGCTGGGAGGATCCTCCCAGGATGGGAAAACATGCTGAAAGTAGACTATAGACCAAACATGATTGCCACTCAATGCCTCTTTTGCAAACCAAAGCACCCAAAAGGAGAGAGAGAACAGAGGGGAATGCCCTGCCACAGAGGCAGGGTGGGATGGGGGGGGATTGGGGGGGGGAGGGATACTGGGATCTGTGGTGGTGGGAAATGGGCACTGGTGGAGGGATGGGTACTTGATCATTGTATAACTGAAACCCAAGCACAAAAATTTGTAAGTCTATAACTGTACCTCATGGCGTTTCACTAATAAAAAAAAAGGGGGGGGGCGGGGAGCAGATCTGATGGAACTTGCTGATAGCTGCTGGGGTGAAAGGTACCGGGCACACAGCCCTCCCACTCCCAGAAGGGCCCCTGCAAATGCTACTGTCTGCTTGGAGGTTCGGGCACCGCCCCTCCAAGCTCTCTCCAGGCATTTCTGAGGCTGGGCTTTCACAGACCGTGCGTGGCGCTCCTCTTCGAATGGAGGGGGCCCTCCCCCCAGCCCCCACTGCCCCGCCCCCACACCCTCATCTTGCAGCCAGAGAAAAGGCCCAAACCTGCATCTCCAAAAGAACACCTGATAGGGCGGAATCTTCCCAGGTAGGCTGGTCCGTGCTGAGAACTCTGGGGCCTTCTGGGAATGGGGGTGGGCAGATTCCCCCTTCAGCCTGAAGGCCCAGCAGGCCCCCAGAAACACCCGACACCCTCCAACGGAGAAACAACCCAGCTCCACCACGGAACCGCATCCAACTGCCTACTCACCAAACTGTCCCTGATCTACAGCTCCTGGACCATGTGACACTTCTACATTTTATAGTATTGACAGCCCAATGGGATCACAACCAACCCCACGGGAATGTCACCCCCCAAACTCAATGAGCCTGAATGGTACCACAGAAGGCTCACCTAGTATCAACTACTCAGCAGTTTCTCACACAGTAACTTAAATAACATCACTGTGAGATGTAGCAATTGCCACAAATTGACTCTCAGTGATCTAAATTTTGATAATCCCAATTGTTTTGTGTTATGACAAACAACAGGAAGTAAATTTATTAGTGCCTGCAAGGGGGCAGGCCAAGGTGGGTGGGAAACTGGGGACACTGTGCCAGGAAAGGTATATTTGGGAAGGGATCAGTGTCGAGACACTAAATTCCTGAAACACTGTATTATTACGATAAGTCACGGCATTATAATAAAAAAAATTTTAGAAATGCAAAAATGCTACAGTGAACAATAAAACATTGCTCTCCCAATCACAGCTGTTCTCTTAAAGATAAAGATGTAATTGTTAGCAGGGGAGGGAGTGGTTACTCTCCTGCCTCTCCATCAAGCTGTGAGCTCCCAATAGAGTCCCCTAATGCCACACAGCAAGTTTCTCTAAAATCTGCTGCCCAAAGGGCAGGAAGGCAGGGTCCACCTGCCCAGATGGTGGGGACCCAGCCCCGACCGCATCGCCCAGAGGCCACGGGGTGTGACAGTCTCTGAAGAGCACAGAGTCATCGAGAGCATGATGGATTAGGGGTCCAAGGGTGTCGTGGGGGCTTCAGGGAGACAAGGCAGATGGCTCCTGGGGTCAAGGGGGGATGGGCAAGAGAGGAACTGCTCAGTTCAGCCAGGAAACACACCCCCCCCCCCAGCTGACACACAGGACCGGTGGCTCCGGCCTTGGGGAAAGTCACTCTGGAGACTGGGGTGTGTTGTTCAGGGTTCTCGACCTGCAGCCACCAACCGTCCCTGAATGGATCTCTCTGGGACCCACAGTGCCTCGACCTCACTCCCTCGGCCCGAGGCTGAATCTCTCCTTCACATACTCTCACTGGGCACCACGACCCCTTCACACTAGGCCCTGCTCGGCACCCTCAGCATTCCTCGCCATTCACAACCCTGCTAGCCAGAGGTCTCTCTCGGTGTCTCAGTGTGTGCACCCCCTCCACATCATCTCATCCCCCACCCCAACCCCTAGAGGGAGAGAACATCTGTCTGGCAGTGTGTCCCAGTCTCGGCACCAGGCTGGCAGGCCAGTCACTTGAAACCCTGCGGGAACAATCCCAGCCACCCTCATCATTAGTCACTGCCATGCCCCCCTCACCTGGAGAGACCTGTCTCTGCTCCCCGTGAGTGCTGCAGGCCAGTGCCGCTCAGTGTCGCCGGCAAACGTTTGCTACAGTCTGATATGAGCCGGCCCAGCAGCAACAGCCAACTCCTAGGACAACAATCTGGGACTTGCACTGTGCACCCTTTCGCCTGTGCTTCGGATTATTGTGGTAAGAAAATGAATCTCGGACAACCCCTTGGCCCGGAGAGTTGAGCGGGCGATACTTCTCCAAACACACACACACTCAGTCAGTACCGGGGAAAATCGAGATCACATGGCCAGGTGGAGGAGCTCTGGGGAAGGCCACCTGGTCCTCTAGCATTCATTCACTTGGTCTTCACACAATGTGGGGGGCACCTCAGACTTGACTTGAAAGTGATCTGGGATGAGTCAATTTTAATTGTTTGCAGTAGGGAGTGGCCCAGCCCACAGACCAAGGGAAGGCAAGCACCCTTAGGGTGTAGATGTCACACATGTCCCTGGGCTGGACACCACACCAACACTGAGGTAGTTTCAAATGCTAAAGCATCCCTCGGTTCATAGGTCAAGGACACAAATAACTTGACTTTAGTAACTACTGATTGCTGTGTCTTCTTTAACACTTAAACCACCATGTCCCAAGTAGGTGACAACCCCACTACAGAACAGGGGACATGGGGCAGGGAGGACACAGGACTCCAGAGGGTTGGTAGCAGACTTGGGTGCAACAAGGGTGGCCCAACGGGGGGATGGGGGTGTGGGGTGGGCATCCTGTTTGTCCAGCAGGGCGCTGAGTAATGTTTTTCTGAAACAGGGATAGGCGATGTAAACTTGGAAACCACATGAATGCATTTGGGTAGAGAGAGAGGACAGCATGTAGGGCGCTGGCCTTACACAGATAACACAGCTTCGACCTCTAGCCCTCCATATGGTCTCCCCTGGGTGCAATTCTTGAGCGCAGAGCCAGGAACAAGTCTTGAGCGCTATCAGGTGTGGCCCCCTCACAAAAAAAACAATCCCCCTACTCCAAACAAACAAAGACCCCCACTAGCTACTTGGTGTCTAGACACTGTAAAGAACCAGCACTGTGTGGCCACTGCCCTGATCCCCACCCCCAGCGGGGGCGAAATCTTGACTGCTGAATGTGGCTCCATACCCGACTCTGGGGAACTGGTGTTAGGAAAGGGGCCCTATGGAAGGATCATTTCTCAGATTTGTAGGCTGCCAGGCTGGAGTGATAGCACAGCGGTAGGGCGTTGGCCTTGCACGCGGCCGACATGACTGACCCCAGTTCGGTTCCTCTGCCCCTCTCGGAGAGCCCGGCAACCTACCAAGAGTATCTCGCCTGCACGACAAAGCCTGGCAAGCTCCCCGTGATGTATTCGAGATGCCAAACACAGTAACAACAAGTCTCACGATGGAGACGTTACTGGGCCCGCTCGAGCAAATCGATGAACAACAGGAAGACCGTGACAGTGTAGGCTGCCTGTTCTTAGTGCCTCTGAACACAAGATCCCCACGTGTCCCGCATCTACTCATCCATCAGGGGACACATGGCAACTATACGGGGGCAAACGGCAGCACACACAGGGGCAGGAGAACACGGAGGCCCAGGGGGGCTCAATGGTTAGAGCCGGCTGCAGGGAAGCAGAACTGTCCACCTGTCCCCCCCCCCCCCCCAATCCCGTGCTCTCTTCCCTCACCCGCTATCACCCAGATTCTCACCACGACTGTTTCCTCATAGGCAACAGCCTTACAGTATCATGAATCAAATTCCCGAGCAATAGCCTAACACACGAAAAGCGTAGCCCTGGGAATCTGTTCTCCTAAAAGCAAACAAGGGCACGGGATGAGGAATTTCATTTTTCTCCAGGTTGCAGGTTGAACTGAAATTCAGATCCCATCACCACACACCAGAATGACCAAGCTCCTGCAAGAACCACTCAAAACAGTGGAGCTGACTTATGAAAGTGCAGCCACAGGACAGTAGAGGGTTTTATAAAAACAAACAGAAACTCCCAGGACATGCGAAAACAGAAACTCCCAGGACATGCGTCTCCAGAAACACCGTCAGGCTTTATACCAACTGCCCGCCCTACAGAAAGGCAAAAGGGTATCTGCCAGGAAGGAAGAATACCTGCCTATTTCAATTTAACTTTGTACAAAAAAAAAAAGCGAGACCTTATGAACCTCTTAAAATCATGCTTACAATTACAGACACGACAGAAGGCCCCTGATTTTTAAGTAGACTACAAGAGGGACCACAGCATTTTAAAAATTCTGAATATGTGGCATTTTTTAATTCTGGACATCAGAACCCTGTGTGACAGTTAACCACAGAGGTGGCACCTATGTGACGAGCTTATACTTCACACACCACTTGTCTCCACCAGAAAGGTGGCAGCGGTGAAAGTGTGGCACTGAGGGAGGCCACGGACAACCGCCGTGGGAATCTTGACTTCAGGAGTCCTGACCAGCTCACTGTCCACCACATGGCACTGCAGGGAATCTCCAAGGCGCCAAAGCAGAAGCAGCTTTCTGCAGGAGGGTCAGAGCAAGGAGGGCTCAACCATCTGCGGTCCCTGCCTCCCGCCTCATCCCCATCTCCAGAAATAACTATGTACACGCGCTCACCCACAGTGAGAAGACAGAGGCATGACACTTACAAGGTATCTATTTCTAGAAAGTGTTAACACTCAAGGAGAGGCACTAGAAATCTCCTTGGAAACGCCAAAGCGTCAGTTAATAGCGACGGTTACATAACTGCCTTCATGTCAGGAACGCGAGATATGGGAGTCGGAGGTACTTACGGTTTGCCCCCCGGGATGCCTGCCAGGTTTGGAGGGATCGTGGGGACTCTCATGTGAGGTGGGGGGTCAAAGCCGACCTGGAAACAAAAAAACATCCAGACTCAGTGTGAGCAGCTGCAGAACTTTGCACTAGAACTCAGTGATTCCCTGAAGCTACAACAACAGAAAGTACATGTGGAAACCTTAAGGGGTGTGTGTGTGTGTGTGTGTGTGTGTGTGTGTGTGTAAAGTATGTAAAAGTTGGACGATACCAGATGTTGAAATCTTAAGGGGTGTGTGTGTGTGCATGTGTGTGTGTGTGTGTGTGTGTGTGTGTAAAGTATGTAAAAGTTGGACGATACCAGATGTTGCTTCAGTCTAATCCGGGCCCTGCAGTGCCAAGTTTGACTGAGGTTAACTGAATGCAGGGCAACTGCCTGCCTCCCTATGTATAAAAGACACATCTTAATAACACAGAGTATCTCACTTGGAGGGGAGGAGAGCTCAGGTATGATCAGTGGCCTTAAGAACCAGCTTCCCAGGGTGAAAGTTCCTTTGGACTTGGACTAGCCAGTTGTCTGCAGATTTCTCATCCTTGGCTCTACTGACACTTGAGGCCAGAGAGTTCTCCAGTGGGGACTGGCCTGGGCAGGCAATAAGCAAAGCAGTGTTCTCGGCTTGTACCCTCTAAATGCCAGTGATCATGCCCAATGTAGGCAGAACACCCCGCTCCAATCTCACGAGGGGCAAAATCTTCTGGTCTTAAATAATCCCTTGCCTGCAGCTGGTCAGGGTTTGATTCCCGGCATCCCATATGGTCCCCGAGTACCACCCTGAGTCCTGAGCATCGCCGGGTGTGCCCCCACAAAACAAAACAAAGCCAGAAAAGCATGTCATGCATGCCCAAGAACCAAGAGAAAATATTTTGGCGCTTTTGTTTACTACAGGTTCTATTTTACACAGATTTTTGCCTTTCACATGCAATTTAGTTTCTTTCTGCCTTGACGGCGGTCATAGTTGGGATGGGGCGCACCGACTCCCCCATTTCACAAGCCTCTGTGTTCCTGCGTGTCCGCTGAGATCACCTCTTACTCCTAAGGATTAGCTCTGAAGAGTAAGAGGCATGCAAAGAGAAAGTTCCTAATTGTCAAAACAGTTTTTTCTCCCCTAAAAATTAAAGAAAAAATAAAGCCCTCAAGAACATGAATGAAAAAGGCTTCTGTGCATTACTTGAGTTATTTCATTGCCTTCCTCCAAAAAAAAAAAAAAAAAAACCTCTCCTTTGGTGGGAGAAAACCAGACATCCTCGCCACTGCCTTTTCACCCACCATCCCGGAACGCCCAACAGGCCTCACGGAGCAGCAGCTGATGAAGGGCATGAGCTGAGAACATGGATCTTTGTTTCAGCCCCTGCCTTCCCACTGCACCCCACCCTGCCCCGGCCCACCAGGACCCTGACACCCCTGACACTCACCATTGGGGAGCGCCCGTAGGCTACCACGGCAGCGGCCGCAGCCGCGGCACTCATCTGCGGGGACATGTTGTGCAGGCTGGCGTAGGCGGCACCGGGACTGGTCAGTTCCCCGTTCATTCCCGCGTGCGGCACCATCCCGAAGGGGGCAGGGTAGGGGCCAGGCACGGCCAGGGGCGTCCTCAGGCCGGCCGCTGCAAGGAATCACAGGAAACCTCAGGACACAGCTGGTCGCCCAGGGCCCAGGGGCCCAGCGTCAGTTTGGGGGCTGCAGATGTGGGTGGGGAGAAGAGAGGAAGGTGCCATCACCCCCCCCCCCCCCCCACCCAAGGACACACAATCTCTCCTTCCCCCGAGCTCCATTCACCTGCGGGAGAAGAGCCCCCTGGGGAAACGCTGCCCACCCTTTCCTGCTTGGCCCCTCTGGCGGGGCTGGGGGATGAAGGGATGAAGGGAATTAGGTAGCATTACGGCATCCGATTCACGGAGGGCCAACCGAGGCACAGATGCGGAGCCGGAGATCTGACTTAATCTCAGAAGATGGCTTTCCCAGATAAATGCTGGGCTTTCTCCTCAGGTACTACTTTGCATTCCCAGCACCAATGCCAAAGGAAAGCCCAATCCTGGGATTTCCGTAAACCCAAGCCAGGCTTTAGAAGGACTGTGTGTGTGCTATTCTGGGATGTGGACTTTTTCCCCTCTTCCAGCAAGGAAGGTAGTGGGGGGAGTGAGGAGTTTGATTTGTGGCTTGGCAATCTCAGTCAAGCCCGCCCAGTGTCTGTGACGGAGTGACCCCGGGTTCCCGAGGGAGGGAAGAGAAGCATGCAGCCCTGGGGGTCCACCGTCGTGATCACTATTAGCCAGAGCAGACTCAGTGACGGCTTGGTAAGAGCTTGCCTGGAGAATAAGCACCAGGAACCTTCCGGAGGTTCCCTGGATTTGCGCGGTTTGCAAAGAAAAAGCAAAGCCCAGCGTCAACAGCCGGAGACTGAACAGGGCCCAGCTGCGGAAAAGCCAAACACAAACATGCAAACATCTGTTTCTTATCGCAGCTTTTTAGAGATAAGGAGGGAGGCGGGAGAGTGCATTTCAGATTCAAGGGGGGAAATTACGTCCGAGGACACAGGAGGAGGAGGAGGAGGACTGGGGCCCGGGGGGAAGGCAGAGTCCCAGCAGGGGCGGCCGCATTACCCGCTTGGTTGACGAGGGGGTCCATGGCTGGCGGCTTGCCGAGGCCTGGCCGGAGGCCGGGGGTGGCGCTGGTGCCCGGCGCTGGCACCTCGCTCCGTGGCGTCGGTGTGCTGGATTTCAGAACAGGCGTGCTGGCTTTCTCGTGCTGGTGTCATTAAACAAATTAAATGAGTATTATTTTTAATCCAAGCCATATTACACAATTTATCACAACAGCAGCTGGGGCGCGGGGCACCTTCGAGCTACTCCCTCGGCCAATTTTCATAAATCCACACAATGTTGACAGCATTAACTTGCGAGCGAGAAATGTTGACCTTTCCGTCTCTGCCAGAACGAGAACTCGAGCTGGAGACACACAGCAGGATCGCATGTCTCCCCCGCAGACCTTATTTTAAAAAAAGTATTTTTCCACCAGCCTTGTGGTAGGTCTCTGGGCCGGGGCCAAGGCAGAAAGGTGCCCAGCCACAGAGAATGCTCCGCTCAAGACCTGTCCGAGGGACCTTTGCACCACGGGCACTGAGCCCAGTGGGCACAGACAAGGGCTGAGGTTGCTAAGAAGCAAAATTGCAGCTCAGAGGCCAAAGCCCCAGAGCCAGCCCTATCCTGTGGAGATAGCATCTCAAAATGAACTGTGTTGGGCTGGAGTGACAGTACAGCTGCGGAGGTGGTGAGGGGGGTGGGTGGCACTTTTCTTGCATGAAGCTGATCCAGGTTCGATCCCCAACACCCAGGAGTGATCCCAACGCATAGAGCCAGGAGTAAGCCCCGAGCAACGTCAGGTGTGGCCCCAGAACAACAATATGGTTTTTAAAAACAAAAAGTAAAAAAGAAAAGTACTTGGCAGTTCAGTGTCACCATCTGTGGGGGGGCTTCACGACCAGATGGGACTCTCCGGTCCCAAGACAGGTTTCAAGAAAGAACTGTCTCCTGCCCCCTAAACTGCCACACCCTTTGAATCACAGCCTGGGAGCTAGAGAGATACTACAGCGGGCACTGTGGATGCTTGCACTGCATGCTACTGACCTGGGTTTGATTACAGCCACCGCATATGGTTCCCCAGGCAGCACCAGAAATAATCCCTGAGCACAGAGCCAGGAATAAGCCCTGAGCTACTACCAGGCGTGGCCCCAAACCCGAAAGTAAATGAATAAATGAGAAATCGCAGGACGGGAAGCGTGATGCAAGGCCTGGGGGAGACCCCCAGGGTCTCCGTTCTTAGACTTGCTGGGCTGACAAAAGCGGACCCGTTCAAAAGTGAGCCACGGCTAAGTGGACGGTACAGGGATTGATTAGGCACGAGGAACTGCAGGGTCGCTACAGCACGGTCAGCAGAGTTGCAAGGCGCCACCTTCCTTGATGACAGTGGCGGGGTGGCAAGCTGAGGCACTGAGGCAAGCGCAGAGGGCCCCCCACTGACATGCACCCCTGCCCCTTCCCAGGCTGCCCAAAAGAGCACTGAGGGTTCTCAGCATCTACACAACGCCCAAACCCCCATCACAGCCCCGGCCCTAGCCAATGGGCCTGCCCGTCTACACCGAGCAACGGGGACACGTAAGGACATGTAAGGCCTTCTCAGGCGCTTGGGGCTGCATTGTCAGCCCGGGCCAGGCTCCCTGAGAGAAGGCCAAGGAGGCCAGGACGAGCGTGCTCTCTGATCAGGGCTCACGAGATGGGCTGTGGGGTGTGGAAAGTGAAGCTTGCCTGCAGCGGGGTGCGGGAGGGGCAGGGAGGGGCGGTAAAGTTTGAGTGCTCCGCTCCTAAAACACCTAAATCTAAATCACAGCTGCCCATTTTCCGGATTATGTGCAGGCAGGGCGGGGCGGGGCGGGGCGGGGCAGGGCAGGGTAAGGGTGGTTCTCCTCCGGTGCCCAGCGGTGACTGCGTACACTGCTCAAGAGACACCATGCGTTATTACCCACCAAGCTCATTTCTTTGGATTTCAAAGACGCGGAACTTCCCGAGGAGGCCGTGGACGCTGGGCTGCTCGAAGCATCCTTCTTTATCAAGCGATTTTTTTCGATTCCGTTTTCCCGGGGGGAATGGGCGGGGCTTGCTCGTGGAGAAGAGGGGTCCTCAACAAACAGAGGCACAGCGTTCACGACTTTGCTTAGAAAAGCCATTTTACACCCTCCTGTCTCCTCGAAAAGAGGAGAACATTGGAAGCCCTTCCGATTTGGGGGGAATGCACTTAACAACCTCATTATAATGAACAGATGGGGCACACAATACACTCATGAAGACACCATGAACGGGGCGGGGGTGGGGAGAGGGGGGGTGTAATCTAGGGACAATCATATTCTTCCTCAGACTCATGTGCTTTGTCAAAGTGAAGAGCACCAGGCACCCAAATGAGTCCAAATTGATGACAGCTCTGTCCATGAACAAACACAAATTCTTAACACAGAAAGTCACGGGAGACCAAGTGACAGCAGTGGAGGGCAACTTCACAATGAAATAAAACCTAAAAACTGGTTACCTCATTGGACACATCCACAACTAAGTTGTCATCGCTTTTGTCACCATCGCTATCCTGGGGGGAAAAAAGAGGGGGGGGAGGGGTATTATAAAATAAAGGCATTTATTAAAGGGCTTGAGGTCCCAGTTCAACTTTTAGTTTTGGGAGCCAGAGAGATAGTACAGTGGGTAGGGCGCTTGCCTGGCATTTAGCCAACCCAGGTTCCATCCTCGGCGTCCCATATGGTCCCCTGAGGACACCAGGGGTGATTCCTAAGTGCAGAACCAGGAGTTACCCCTGGGCATTGCAGAGTGTGGCCTCAAAACTAATTTTTATAGTTTTGGTAGTTTTAGCCCAGGAACAATACCTTTTCCCACCTTCCCAAGGGACCCAGGGATCCCGAAACAAAAACACCAGACAGGAATTCATGTCAAGAGCATAACATCAGCCCAAACTCAATTATCATCCAGGTGATGGGAGCTACAGACACCTGGTGTAAAGGAGGCTCAGACAAAAGTCTCTGCTAGGTCCCTCTCTCTTTTAACGGGGCCATGTGTAAGTCTGAACAGGCAAGATATTCGCCCTGAACTCCAAATTAAAGCACAATTTCATGTCCCTGCTTCTAATATACCGTCCTGACAGCCAACCAACCAAACATTCATGAATAATTCATGATTTGAGACAACAAACCATATTCCCAGCAAGTCAATGGTGAAGTACAAAAAAAAAAAACAAACAAACAAAAGAAACCAGAGCTAGAAAGAGAACACAGGGATGAAGACGTCTGCGGCTGACTCCGGTTCAATCCCCGGCACTGCAGAGCGTGGTCCCAGAAACCAAATAAATAAATGGAACAAAGTGAATCGAAAACAACAAAGCGAACTACAAGCTGGAACGTGGTTCTTAAGGTCTATTTTCACATGGAGAACAAATCTCACACAGTGAGCTTGTATTTTTATAGATGGAAGATAGAACCTGATATCCCATAAAAGGGCTTTGGAAACTACTGCTTCAGACCTCAGATTCTGGGGTCGGAGACACAGTACAGCAGGCAGGGCACTCTGTCACCACATAGGAACACTGCCAGGAGTGATCCCTGAGCACAGAATCAGGAGTACTCCCTGAGAACTGCTGGGTGGGTCCCCAAACAAACAACAAAACACAACTGACTCAGAAGAAGCAAAGGTTGCACTGAATTTGAGAAAATTCCAGAAAAGCTATCCATCGAAATTAACACCGGTAGAATTTTTCCCCCCACATTGGCTTAAATTCATCAATAATGTGTACTTAATCCCACAGTCACACTTACTCAATGTTATAATGATGCTGGGTACCTCTCTAGCTAGCCACAACATAAAATTATAACAAGTGAGAAAGCAAAGATAATTCAGAGCCTATTAAAAGAAATATCGTCATATAATAAAAAGCAGTACGGAAAATCTGCTTTCTCTTAGTAAACCTTTATTAAGTACAAATGTTTCCAGATGTTAAGAATTCAAGGGTCGTGGAAAAAAAAGTTTTTTAAAGATTTGATAAAAAAAAAAAGTCGACTGGACAGGAAGCAGCAGAGAATCAGCTCAATATAACAAAACTGTGGAATTTTTTGTGGAATGAATGAATGAATGAATGAATGGAATGAATTGTGAGGCCATCTGTAGTTTTAATGATCTGTGCCAGTACAGACTCACAGTGATACAACTAAGGTTGGGTGCCTCTGGGCCAGATTCTCCAGCACCTGTCAATACCCTGTCCTCAGTCACTTATCCAAGCAAACATCCTAGTATAAGCAAGTTGATGAGATGGTCAGCGCAGTGCAAGTTGACGAGATGATGGTTGTGATGCTGGACCACCTTAGTAAGTTTAAAAGCTTGGGATGAGAACTCGGGCGAGTGCACCTAGGGGTCACTGTATGTGACTGCATGGAGCCCGGTCAGATTCCCAACACTACATACCCCAGGTCTCCCTACTGTGGGACCAGATTTCTCGGGCTCTAACGCTGATTTTTTTTCCTGGCTAACTATCAAAGGAAAGGGGGCAGTGGGAAGCTTGGGATGCGGTAAAAAAAAAAAAAAAATTAAGAATCCAAATTTTAGTTTCTAGCATGCAAAAAGTGAGGATGGATTCCAGGACACCTCTGGAACACTCAATTCTGGGATGAGACTGTCTCTGATCTAAATCAGCTGCAGTCAGTGCTTCAGTTTATTTATCTTTAATATGGTGGTGATGGGCTGAAGAGGCAGCATAGCGGGTGGGGTGTTTGCCTTGCGCGCAGCCAGCCCTGCTGAGCCGGGTTCGATTCCTCTGCCCCTCTCGGAGAGCCCAGCAAGCTACCAAGAATATCTCGCCCGCACGGCAAAGCCTGGCAAGCTACCCATGGCGTATTGGATATGCCAAACACAGTAACAACAAAGTCTCACAATGGAGATGTCACTGGTCCCACTCGAGAAAAAATTGATGAACAACGGGAGGACAGTGACAGTGATGATTATCTTTTGTGGGAGGAGGGGCTGGGGGGCTGGGGCTTCAGGGCCACAACGAGCAACGCTCAGGGGTTACTCCTGGCTCTACACTGAGAAGTTACTTCTGGTGGTGTGTGGGGGACTATATGGGGTGCTGGAAATTGAACCTGGGTTGGCAGTGCGCAAGGTAAGCCCCTACCCTACTGTACTACTGCTCCAGCAACAGATTTTTGTCTTTAAACCTCATAGAGTTGTTAAATGAAACCATCACAGAGAAGCACACAGTTTCTGACACTGAGTTCTTGCTCAAGGCCTATTTACAGGGGCTGAAGCGATAGCACGGTGGGTAGGGCATTGCGCACGACCGACCAGGGTTCGATTCCCAGCATCTCATATGGTCCCCTGAGCACTGCCAGGAGTAATTCTTGAGTGCAGAGCCAGGAGTAACCCCTGTGCATTGCCAGGTGTGACTCTCCCACCCCCCAAAAAAGCCAAAAAAAAAAAAAAAAAGTTCTATTACAAACTGTCAGCTCCAGGCTTGGGTCAGCCAGCAGAGGGTAAGGCTGAGTGCTGGCCACCCCAGAGCTCGCACAAAGTCAGCTGGGGGGAAGGTTTCTAATGGCCCCAGCTCAGAGTTCTGTTTTCATACTGCTCCTGAGAAGCTGTGTCTACAGAAACAGACAAGCAGGACACAACACGAACAGCTCCAATTCAGTTCCATAGGTTTAGGGTCCTGAGCGAGATTAGAGCCATTTAACTAGGTCTCCTCTTGAATGTGGACTTAGCTCGATTTGAGTCAGGAGTCATTCTGCCAGTAACCAGTCACGTGACCTCCCCTACAGCTCCTGATAGATGCCGCTAATGTTTGTTCCATTTTTAACATGAACTTGAATTACTGAACTGTTTGCCATAGAGTAAGTAAGAGATGCTCTGCCCTAAAGCCCAACACAATTCTAAAGGTACCAAGAGAACAGCATCCAACAGTCTGCTGGGGGCACCCAGATTCATGCCCTGGATATTTTAGGCAGGACAGGTTATCAAATTCGGGGGCCCAGGACAAAATGAAAATGCACGTTCTCGTACAAATACCACCTGTGAATGATGATGACTAACTTTAAGGCAAAAAGCTTACGCGGTAAATGCTGAGTCAGGCAGAAGCATGATTTATGGCCCTAAAAGAAAATGGCAGTCAACAGTGCGAGATTCTATTCTTACAGTATTATTCTTTTAAGAGAGGCGGAATTATCATTCTGATCTTAGAGGACACTTGTATATTCACTTACAAGGCGAGCAAGGAAACAACTACTTCAGATCCTTTCTGTACTTACATAGTGGCTGGAATCCTTATCATCCACTTTTCTTTTCTTGATGTCATTGGAAAATTCAGGCCCATTTCTGCGTTTATCTGTGCCTCTTAGACTGTCTGGAACCAAGAGGGAATTACTCTGTAAGACAAAAGAAAAAAGAAAAAACAGAGACAAAGACAGATTTCTTCCAAGGTCTCTGTAAGCATGAACCCCCCCCCCCCACCCCCGAATGTGAGAACTGGTCTAGAAAGGTGACACCCACACACCTTTCATTCCCTCTCATTCACCTCTAAGGGCTTCGGTGGTAAACATCTATAAAGGTTTAGGGACTCAAAGACGAATCTGAGCACAACCAAATCATCCAAATCCTCCTGGCGGCCCCTCCAGGGCCTAACCACTTGTTTCCTGGTTCTGTCCTTTGAGAGAAGAGCTAGCTGATTACATGCAGTCACAAAATAATTTTCATTGCTTTTTTTTCTTCTTCTTCTTCCCTACCCACTACCTGATCATGACTAATAAAGGTGTATGAGCAAATCCTGTGATTACTCTACTAGCTATGGGCCTTGTCTGTAGAAGCTGATGCTTCTTTTTGTAGAAGTCTCTCCACAAAAAGACACCGAGAAAGCATGTGGGATTAACGGCGTGGTTTCCTAAAAGGCAAACCGCATTTGCCACAGCAACAATGAAGGAACGTTTTTGAATTCTTCTCATTTATTGTTGAAAAGAAGGTTTGGTATTCCTCCTGAACAGCACTGAAATTTAAGATCCGAGGCCAGACTTTCAGAGGGTGACTCAATAGGGAGGCTGGGGCGCACAGAAGGAGGAGGAGGAGGAAGCAGGAACAGGTCCTGATTTTTTGCACAAATCACACAAGATCCTTTCCTCTGCAGGCTGCTGAGCTATCAGAGAGCTTCCAGAACTACTGACCCAAGGAAAACAGGCATTTGAGACATTTGGGGGTCTGGTGACAGGACCTGACATCCCTTCAATTCCAGTCTCCCCAGCAGGCCGCCAGCATCAGGACTTACTACAAAGTGTTCTTTTAAGTGCAAGATTAGCATATGCAAGGGGCCAATTTGTTCAGTGATGTGTTACTGCTGTCAACAATGCAGAGCAACCCCTCCTCCCGGGAGCCCAGACAGCCCCATTTCTAAAGGCTGTTTGGAGAGCTGAGAGGGGCTTGCAGGGCAGAAGAGTTACCTTTTCCTGCCACGAGGTAGGAGGGGAAGCCTATGAGACAGACCAGCACCATCTAATGCAGCATTAGCGGTAGCCAGAGCAAATATCTGAACACATTTGTTAAAGCCCCAGGTCTTTGCTCCAGAGCAGTCAGAGGGATGGAGGCGGCATCCCGGTGTCTACCCTCAAAGTCTCCCCAACAAAACCACTAACCCTACAGGCAGCCTTCCCAGCTCAACCATGCGCAGGATGGTGGTGGGGGAGGGGGGGTGGCAGAAAGCAATCTGAAGCCTCTTTGATGGCTACAGGGACAAACTCAGAAGTGAACCCGGCTTCATTCCTGGCGATTCAAGTTGCCAAATGCCAGCAGACTTACTTTAAAAGCATAGAAGCAGTTTGCAATGATGTTTTTAACACAATGTGGGCTGGAGCGATATAGCACAGCAGTAGTGTGTTTGCCTTGCGCGCAGCCAGCCTGGCAGAGCCGGGTTCGATTCCTCCGCCCTTTTCGGAGAGCCCAGCAAGCTACCGAGAGTATCTCGCCCGCACGGCAGAGCCTGGCAAGCTCCCCGTGACTTATTCGTTATGCCAGACACAGTAACAACAAAGTCTCCAATGGAGACATTACTGTGCCCACTCGAGCAAATTGATGAACAACGGGAGGACAGTGACAATGACAGTGGGGGCTGATTGTGAGCTGACTGGGTCCCTGCAACTAATTACCTTTGTAACCGGCTGCTTTAAAACTAAGCCCTGTGACCCAGAACTGGCTGAGTACACAGGCACTTAGTGAAACTGCAAAAAGCTAAGATGGACTCAGGAAAGCTGAGCCAGTAAAGGGGGCAGTGGCGGCTTCTACAGACACGCCACAGGTGTTCAAATACACAAACATCTCTAGATGAGAGCAACCCAAGGGCTCCTCCTCCAGACTCTGGACAGGCATGCGTGCAGGGCTGCAGCCTGTCATCCTGCTGCGTGCCTGTTGTGGGCTGCAGAGCAGGCCCAAGGTGTCGAGGGTTGGCTGGGAAGCTCGCCAGGGGGCATCCACGTACTCTGTGTGCTCGCCAGCCAGGCCGTCATGTCCAGCAGCAGGCCAACATAAAAGTGACCGGCACTTCTGTGAGCAACAGCAATATTCCCACAGCTGGCCCCAAGCCTTGGCCCCTGCAACCTGGGAAATCCCTCCTCATTCATGCTGGAGCAAAGTTAAGAGGTCTGCAAGCAACCCTGCAAGTTCCTACAGCTCTGGACAGCACCTCTGCTAAAGGTCCCAGAAAAAGAGGAAAAATCGGGGAGTCGTGCTTCCAATTGGCACACTTTAACAACTTGCGAAACATTAGGTCTTCCGGGGCCAGAGCCATAGTACAGTGGGTAACCCAGGTTCAATCTTCAGTATCCCATATGGTCCCCCTAGCACCGCCAAAAGTGATTCCTTAGTGCAGAACCAGGAGTCACCACTGAGCAATGTCGGGTGTAGCCACAAAAAAGCAACCCTCCAGCCCCAATTAGGCTCTATTACACATCTTCAATGCTCTACAAAGACTCAAAACAAGAAGGCAAGGTAAAGGCGCAAAGATCTTGAAGAGCCACAGTGAAACCCGCAAGGGCACGTGGACACCAACTGCCCACCACTGACCACTTCCTCTAGGCCTGCTTCCCAAGGTCCTGGTTCTCTGTGTAACTTCCCTGCTAGCTTCCCCAACTCGGCACAGCTTTCACTGCTGTTTTTGGTGTTAGCAAGTCACTTCAACATAATGAACTCACTCTGGCCAACAACTCAGAAATCCGAGGGACTTCCAGAACATCATCATCAAGGGCCGGAGATTTAGTAATGCGGGGAGGGCATTTTGCCTTGCACATGGCCAACCCAGGTTTGATCGCAGCATCTCATATAGTGTTCCCCCCCACCCCAACCCACCCTACCCTACCCCCACCCCCAGTGCCAGGAGTAATTCCTGGGTACACAGCCAGGAGTAAACCCTGTGCATAACTGGATGTATCCCAAAGTGAAAAATAAATACATAAACTTGACAAATATTATTTAAAAAAAAAAAAGACCATCATCAATAACACTGTCAGATGAAGATGGTCTTTTCCTTATGCTGTTATTAGCTCTTTATGGTTCGGGGTGGAATAAGGTCACTCTAATGGTGCTTATGAACCATTTTATAAATAATAACGAAGAAGGGCCAAACAGTTCAGCTAAGTGTGTAGGTGCTGGCTTTGCCCCACCAAGATGGAGCACAGAGCCCTAAGCACTACCAGGGCAGAGATCGGGGGTGGCCCCGGTCCCCAAACAAAACAAAAACCCCCAAAGAGCAGAGGTTATATCTGGTTACTGATTAAGAGCCCTCTCTTTGTAAGCTCCAAATTTAAGGTTCTACTTCTTAGATTTGACTAGGAGACAGAATCACACAATACACTAACACTAATATTCCATCTACACTAACATTCCATCTACACTTAAGAGGCTATTTCCAAAGGAATGAGAACAGGCTGTTTTCCCTTCCGCGTCTGAGGGGAACTGGGCGTGCCTTTCTGCTCATTCTCCTGTGTCCCTTCTGAGGAGGAAATGAAGGATGTCCAGAAGGGAAGTAATTTGTCAAAAGCCAAGAAGCTCTGAATGAGTGTCTCCCCGCCAAGAAGAATGATTTTTAAGCTCCACTTATGTTCACAGAAGACTTGCACCCTAACATCTGGCCCAAACACTTATCATTTGAAAGGCACTCTGGTTCTTTAATCTACAGAGCCTGACATTTTAACATGACATAGTAATTCCTAATGCATGTGACATGTTTTCTCTGACCCCGTTCCCTAAGCTGTCCTTCAGAGACAGAGATTTACTTGGCTACAGGCCTGCCAAATCAAAATGTAAACACTTTTCCCCCCCCTTTTTAATGTGCTATCAGTCACTAGGAACAGAAGTCCCACAGACCCACAGGCCTATCTTCCATACACGTCTCTTCCCAGAGCCTGTATTTTGGACTGTTTTAATCTATCAAACAACATTCATCAAGTAAATTCATTTTTAAAATACTTATTTGCCAAATAAATATTTAACCATGAACCGTTATTTTTTTTTTTTTGATCAGCATGATGAGTGTTACCATGTTGACTGAAAGACTCTAATTCTAGCCAAGAAACTCAATGTTTTATTTCACCTTACAGCTGGTAAATTTTAAGTAACTGCCAGAATTTCTCAAACACTAGAATTACTGGGCAGATTCTTTAACAGATCTCTGAGGACTGGGATTTCCAGGCTGTATGTTTTCCTTTGTTTAGAAATTTTGTGGAGAACAGAACAAAAATAGTTATATTTTACCTTATTCATTCTACAAGAACTCAAATTAGGAGTCCTGCGGTCCACAGGAACATTACAAATCTGGGCAAGTTAAGAGTCTGATTTCAGGATTTCCAAACAAGCTAGAATTCTCATCAAGCTGTGAGGTTTTGGGAGAACGAAGATGCTCTAGGAAAAAAAAAACCAACCAAACCCTCCAAAACAGGCGTCACTGCCTGAGAAAAAAGGGAGCCCCGGAATGAAGGGAGGCTGCAGGGGACAGGGGACCTTGGGCGTGATCAGTCCTCGATACATGTTCCATACATGAGGGTTTGGAATCACATGGAGGATGAAGGGCACCACACCTAAGCCGTCGCTAAAGGAAAAAGACCCTTGGGGCTGGAGAAATAGCACAGCGGGTAGGGCGTTTGCCTTGCACGCAGCTGACCCAGGTTCGATTCCCAGTATCCCATATGGTCCCCTGAGCACCGCCAGGAGTAACTCCTGAGTGCAGAGCCAGGAGAAACCCCTGTGCATTGCCAGGTATGACCCAGAAAGCAAATAAATAAATAAATAAATAAATGAAAAAGACCCTCCTGAAATGCTCAGCCCCAAAGACAGGAAGAGGATTCCGAAGACCCACCAGTGCGAGCAGCGTGGCTTCCTCTCCTCTCACACACAGCTCACTCGAGGAGGCCAACGTGCAGAAAATGGGCTGTCCTGGCATGGACCACTCCCTCAAAAGAAAATCTGAGTCTTTCTCGGAGCATTTCTTGGGGAATAGTTTTGGGGGACAGCTTCACTCACAGGAGGCAGTTTGCCATGAGAAGTCATGCTTTGTGAGAGCGGCCCCCACTCACACTAACAGTGATGTGATATTTCTAATCGTTATAAGAACAAAACTCAAGAGCTGTCAGCAGAGAAACGGAGAAGCAGCTCATCTCCATCCATCACAACCCCTGAGCACAACCTTGAGCAAATGTGGAGAGCAATCTCCAACAGAAAACCAAGTTTCATAGAAACAAGTGGCAAGACTAATTCTGCTGAAATTGGGGTACAAGCTAACTAGAGAATTTTGCCTGACCTTCTGAACCTAGTAGGGTTTTCTACTTTTCTTAAAGTAGAAAAAAAAATACTCAGATGTAACTGAAAATATAACTTAGAGATAAGGACTTAAAATGCAGAACCGGAGATATACTTCAGTGGCTAAGGCACTTCCCTTGTGTGCAGCCAACCTGGTTTCATCCCCGGCATCCCAGATGGTCCCTTGAACACTGCCAGGAGCGATCCCTGAACAGAGCCACGAGTAAGCCCCAAGCACTGCCAAGAGTAGCTTAAAAGCTAAAACCAAAACAAGAACTTAGAACAGAGCAGTCTACTGGACCTCCTGAGTATTTAGGCAAATTTTTAAAAATGAGGCTGCGGAGATTTGCAAAGGCCCTAAAGCTTGCATGGTGGAACCCTGGGATGGTTCCTTGGTACCATCTTGTCCCTCAAGCACTGCTGGAAATAACCTTCAAGCCCTGAGCCAGGAGAAGATCACGAGCACCACTGGATAGGTTTAAAGAATTTCTTGAACTTAAAAAAAAAATCATCAAGATTTGGAATTGGGTGAACTTCATTCTCATCATTCTGAACTATGACATTCCTATTTCCATCTCAAGACTTAAGAGTTAAGAGTTCCTGCTGCTGATATGGACAAAACCCGGTCTGCAGAGTCGTGTTCCAAAGACCTTTCCTTTAGCGATCTACCCGAACGACTGCTCGTGTACAGAGATACTTAGGGAAGCAAACTCCAGAAAACAGGAAAGAAAATCAAACTCAATAAGCTAGGATGCCACCCAGGCGACCAGGGGCTCTGCAGGCTCCTCCCTGCAACTGCTCCTGAGACCTCGGGCCACCCCCGCAGCCCACAGAAGCAACCTTCAAAGAAAAATCCTCTCCTGAATCCAGCAGAGCCAGGCAAGGCAGCTCTCCTTACTGCAAAAATAATGCACATTATTCAAATGGATTTCTTTAGCTGCAATGCCAACTCCCCCTGGGGCCTTTCTGCTCCCTGCAGGAAGAGTGTGTGTGTCAAAGGTACAGATTGGAAACTCACGACACCTCATTTATCCTCAGTTACACTCAGGCAGTGGGAACCTAATTTGCTAGCACACTCCACACTGACAATTAACTTCTCGGGGAACATTAAAACAATTAGGTAACCACGCGCCCCGTCACATCTGTGTACCGGCTCCATCCACACCTGGCACCAATTAAGCCATCACCCTCAGCTGTACTTTTTGCTGCGGTCCAATTGGTCATTCACCGGTTCTGCCTGACAATCTGACAAGCACATTTTTAACCCATTAAACCAACGGAAGCCCTGCTTGTCAGTGGGAGAAAAATGGAAAGCAGAGCGGTGTGGCAATGCAGCCAACTCGGCAGCCACCTCCCAGCTCAGGCCCCAGCAGGTCTGAAGCCCACAGTCTTGAAGAAAATAGGACGGGAAGCTGGTCTTCCTCCTCACCTGTTGGCCTAGGAACTCAGCACTGGCATGGGCCGATGGGAGGCTGGATCAGGGTCATTCCAGGAAACGAACCTGGGCAAGGCTGGAAGAGACATTCAAGCAGAGGGCATACGCGCCTACTGCTCTGAGCCAGCACGCACGCCCTCCTGCCTCTCCAGCAAGCAAAAGAGAAAAATGTGGGGCATGCCACAGGTATGAAGCCCCACATTGCATCTCCAGCAACGCCCCCACCAACTGTTCTTTATTAAAAAAAAAAATTGGTGCTAACAATAGATTTTATAATCCTCTTAAACCACCTCATGGTAATGAGAGCCTGATACGGTTCCACAAACCTTCTTCTCTTTTGAGGGAACAGGACAGAGGAGAGACTGGGCCGTGTCTGGAAGTGTTCCGGGGACCATAAAGAAAGGAGGATCCTGCACGCAGGCAGTGCACGTACTTTGGGCCTCTGATCTGTGTTTCCGGCCCAATTTCCCAACTAAAACCTTCTGAGTTTCAAACTGTCTCTGGAGAGTGACTTCAGCTGTCCCTGCTGCCCTAGGAGAGACCCTCGAATGGACTCGCAAGCACAGGGCATAAGATCAGGACTGAGTTATCCAGAATCTGCCTTTGTTCCTCCAAGAGACAGAAGACAACGGCTCTGACAACGAAGGATTCCAAGGAAAGAATTACGGCAGAACATGCCCCCAAGAGCAGACAACACATTTCCTAACTACTGAACACAAACTGAAGAAGACGCGAGTCCTGGGAGGGCTGGAAAATGTGGAGATTTCGTAGTATGTGGAAATGTCCCACCTGCTTCTGCGGGAGAGGGGATGTCTACCCTGCGCTCACAGCAAGAGATCAGGCCCACAAAACATGCTCAATACACATGGGTCCCAGGACCCACATGGCACAGGAAGAGCCACACATTCTACAGTCACAAAGACCCTCTCACCCAAGACCCCCCGTCCCTGGCAGCCTCCCCTCATTCAAAGGCTTTCTTTCTTCTTGAGGCAGGAACACCCATTTGGGGGGTTTGGTTTGGTTTTCCCTTCAGCATCATTATTCTTCCAAAGCAGTTTTTCAAGTCTGCCAAAGGGGAAAAATCCGCCAAGGTATGGGCGAAAGAAAACTCAGGGTTTTCCACAGCACCTAAATATTGAAATATGATGTAACTCTTGTCCAGTTTATCCTTTATTTCCAAGCCATTCCTTAACATGAGTCAGACGGAGACTGATACTTAGGACAATGCCTCTTCCTAGTGAGCCATACCTTTGGGCAAATTAAAGAATATCCTGGGGCTGGAGTGATAGCACAGCGGGTAGGGCGTTTGCCTTGCACGCAGCCAACATGACCGACACAGGTTCGATTCCCAGCACCCCATATGGTCCCCTGAGCACCGCCAGGAGCAATTCCTGAGTGCATGAGCCAGGAGTAACCCCTGAGCATCACCGGGTGTGACCCAAAAAGCAAAAAAAAAAAAAAAAAAAAAAGAATATCCTGTGTCCGGCCAGGATCTGGATGTGAGAAACCTCAACAGTTGCCACAGACACAGGCTGATTCTCCACCTCCCGCATGAGTGCTGGGCCATAGGAACGGGAGACAACAGGAGAGACTGTTGTCCCTAAAGTCATAAAACCCAAAGGAAAAGAAGGCTGAGGGGTCTGCACGAGCACATCTGCTGATGAAGGAGTGCTCGCTCAGCCATGGCCACTCTGTAGGCAGCGAGAGGCCAGGTCCCAGGCAGCTGTGCTTGTGCCCACCACATGCCCTGTGCCCTGTGGTCCCTTAGTTCTCTCCCTATACGGGGAGAATATCTACCATGAATATCTACAGATGAATCTGGGGGCAAGTTCCAACTCCACTGGCTGGACAAAAGCAGTGTAGTTTCAGGGGCCACAGAACTAGAGTTCTTAGGAGCTAAAGTGGTAAGGGGGGAAAAAGAGAGACGGAAAAAAGAAAAAACCACAGGCAGAGAAACAAAGGTCCAGCATTTGCCAAAGCAACAAATCTCACGTCTTCTTCCTTCCCTGTCCTCTGGAGAGCGGAGTGTCTGTTTGAAAAAAGAGTGACGGGTGGCCCCTAACTACATCTGTCCCTAGACCAGCTTCTCCAGCCAAGCAGGAAAACTAAGGGACACCAGGAAACCAACCAAAAACACCGCCTTAAGGCACGTCTGATCTTTGTCCTTGGCGGCCAGATCAAAGCCAGTGCTGCAGACCCTTCCACGGAGAGCATGACCTCGACCACCGAGTCACATCTTTGCTACTCGGTTCTGGGCTCCTGGCCCTGCACTCAGGGCTCACTACGGGTGGGCTCAGTGAACCACATGGAATGTCAGAGAGTGAATCAGGCTTGGCCATATGCAAGGCCACGCACCATATCTGCTGTACTACATATCTACCCCACTACCTTCACTACTTAGATTACTATTTAGTTTTGTTTGTGGGGGCCCACACTGGGCATTGCTCAGCACATCATACGGGATACCAGGGATTGAACCCTGGTCAGCCGCATGCTAGGCAAGTCCTTTACCTGCTATACCATCTCTCCTGCCCCTTCACTGCTTTTAAAACTTCACTGCTCAAGAACTTTCTACCTTCCTGGGGAATCCCAGACTGGAAAAACTGGAGCTTCAGCGTGTGCCACAGCACCAATGGTTGCTGTAATTTATTAAGCTCACGGCCTCACACCTGCACCCACTGAGCCATCTCTGGGCCCCAAATTCTAGACGCTCACTGATTAATTTGGGGAGTCATCATAGCAGAACGCTGTAAAAATCCTCACCTCCTTGAGTACTATGACCTGTGTCATCAAACCCTATTGAATGTGGTATGGTGGTGCTGACAAAGTAGCTAGTGTTGCATCTCAATGACCTTTTAAAGATGATTTTGCAGGGCACGAACCCCACAAGAGAATCTGGAAGGAAGTCAGGAGCCTGCCCCAGAACCATGATACCCGGGGTGTAGTCAGAGCACAGGAGCCCTGCCCAAGTCCCGAGTCGGCCCAGCACTTTCTCCCTAGCCACCTACTAGGCTCTCTCGTCCCAATGTTTCAAATCATGATTACACGGCACACTTCAGTGTTTCGTATTCAGGATAGAACTGTGAGGTTCAATGATATCACTGCAGTAAACAGGGCAGTACAGAGAGCAGTTGAACAGTCAACTCGGGTTCAATCCCCGGCACCCCACGTGGTCCCCAAAACCAGCCAGAAGTGATTCCTGAGTGCAGAGCCCAGAGGAAGTCCTGAGTATTGCCAGGTGTGACCCAAACACAACCCCCACAAAATAGGCATCATGCAAATAGTACTGAGTTTATTCAGTACCTGGAAATGCTTGCCACCTAAGTATTCAATCAAATTCGTTAAGGGAATGAGTTTAAACACATATTCTACCATGTTCTGAAGGCACAGTAGGGACGGGGCAAAGACGGTCAAAAAGAAAGAAGAAAAATCACGCAATTTGTCCATTCTCTAATTTTGGGTCTTTTAAGCACACTATTTAAGTGGCATTCCCTTCAGTCAAATTTTAGTGCAGGTTGTCTTTAACTAAAATCTCTAAAATCTTTATTAAAAACTTTTTAGTTTGTTTTTGCTTAACAGCAGTACTCTGATGACTAAGCTTACAACTTTCTTAAAAGATTTTGCACATTAATGGGAGGAAATTGGGAACAGTGGTGCTGAGAAATGTATGTACCCTGGTGGAAGGAGAGGTGTTGGAACACTGCGTGACTGAAACCCAATCATGAACAGCTTTGTAAGGGTCTATCTCAGAGTGATTCAATTTTTTAAAAAAGTAATTAAATTAAAACAAAGATTTTGCACACTAGGAAGACAGTTTAATTTAAAAAGCAGAACAAACCTCTTAAAACAGGCCTAATCTTCCATTCCTTTTAGAAACAAGAAACCTCAAAACACTAATTTTTATTTGGATTCCTTGTACTTTCATTTCCTGGGTTTTCGAATTAAACAGGTCACCTGCAGACTACGTCCTTTCAGATCTAAAACTAACAAAGAGAACAGTTTTGTCACCAAAAATACATAAACATCAAGAACATACACACCTGCCTTCAAGTTACAGTGAAAAATCTACACAGACATTCTCTGTGCTTTTACCAAAGTCCCTAATTTTTGCACTTCTAAAATTTGTTCAATAAAAAGCAGCAACAAACACAAAACACTACATAGTAATCTAGAATACTTCAGAATTCCTTGGTCTTAATTTATGGCAGAAATTTTCAGTTTGGTCCCCAAGTCCCCTGAATTCCCGAACTCTTTCAAATCTCTAACATGGTAGCTGTTCTGGAAGCCTGAAGGACAGCACAGTGGGGAGGGTACTTGGTCCCCAGGCAACCTATGGTCGCCCGAGTACAGGACGGATCCCGAGTACAGAGCTGGCGTGGCACAAAAACTAGGTTGAATTAAAAATAAAGGATGTGCTTCCTACTCTTCAAGGCAAACAATGTAGTTCAGCAGAATACATGAGCTACTGTGAATTCAGCCAGTGTTTGTTAAATCCAGGAATAATAATCTACGACAGGCAAAACAAAGCCAAACTTCCCAAATACAAATGTTTGAAGTCCTTTTCCGTTACCACTGCGGATATTAACAGAAGTAGCTCCTTATCTGTGTGATATAAAATGTGTGCCCAAGCCAGAACATTTCAGAACATTATCAGCAACAGAAACAAGATTCTTTTGAGGTCATCAATGATTCTCATTCAACAGTTAAAAGATGCTGAAACGTTAAGACCTGAAAACCAGAAAACCACTTTTTTAAAGATACAGGGCTCTTAAAACACCCGGGAAAAAAGAGGAGCATCAGCAGCAGAGAATGTTCAATTAACGCTCTCTGCCAAGTACAATTTGACTTCATAATTCAAACCACTGTATCAGAAGGGAATTATACTTTCAGGCACTAATGATATACATCATCACATCATCCACTGTTTCTCATACTCCATTTCAACGTTTGAAGAAATACTTCACTTTGGAAGTCAAGTCTGCAGAAAATTCCACTTAGGTGGACAATGAATAGCTTAACTCCTCTCAACAAACGGAATTAAGTGTTCTGGCTAAATCTAGTGGAGTTTTCCACTTTCATACTGAGAGTACCCCGAGTCTTCTGAATAGCGTGGCAGGAAACACAGCAAATATCATGCAAATAATCACTGAAATAAAAACGATGCAAAGAAGCCGACTGGCAGATAATACACGCATTATCTGTGATCACGGTCCTCCCGTTGTTCATCGATTTGCTCGAGCGGGCCCAGTAACGTCTCCATTGGAGACTTTGTTGTTACTGTGTCTGGCATATCGAATACGTCACGGGGAGCTTGCCAGGCTCTGCCATGTGGGCGAGATACTCTCGGTAGCTTGCCAGGCTCTCCGAGAGGGGTGGAGGAATCGAACTCAGGTCGGCCATGTTGGCTGCTTGCAAGGCAAACGTCCTACCGCTGTGCTATCGCTCCAGCCCAATACACGCATTACTTTTTATTATTAAGAAATTTGATTTTAATCCATTGTTTTCCCTTCTTTTACAGATGGGCAATTGCAACCTCCCTCGGAAAGTTCACTGGCCACAAATTCCACACCTGGACTCGGAATAATGCAAAGCTCTTCAGGACGACTCTTCCAAGGAAGTGGCTCTAATCTACCTTCCTGCACCCTACCCGCACACTTCAGCAAACCTTACAGTTTCTAACCAAAAATATGAGTAACAACCATGGCGATAGAAATACTGGGGGTAGGAAAACTACCACTGGGAGCTTAAGCTCGACTCATTCCTGCCAAAGGAACTGCAGAGGTGCGCAGGCCATGCACAGTGTCCCTTGGGGTGGTTTTAGCACTCCCACTGAAACTCTGGACAGTTTCCTGTCTTCCAGCACTTCAAGAGTCTCTGCTACCTCTGTCCAAGTATCCTGCACTTGCTGTATTGCCTGACGTCGAGTTTAGCACTCCACACTCATGATTTCAGATGAAAAAGCGGTTCTGAGAACAAAATTAAGTTGCAGGGGCCAGGGAGTGAGCTGGATGGACCACATGCCTGCTCTGCACACAGGTGGCCGAGTTCCATCCCCACACACAGCTGGGCATGGCCCCCAACTGAAAACACATAAAAATAAAATAAATGAAAGGGGAAAGCCTAGAGTTGAGTCCAGTCAATTCAGAATCAGCAGCTATTAATCAATATATAAAAAGAATCTGCAGCCAACTGAAGGCCGTGCATCCTCTCCACACTCTCTTGCTGGCTCTTCTCTGGCCCAGGATTGCAGGTGGGGGGGAGGGAGGCGTCAAATGGGACACTGACTGTGCATATGGCAGAGAAGAGGGATACCCACACAACAAAACCAAGGTCATCTCAGAAACCAAATCAGATTCACTTTGGGAGTAGAGCTTCCCCAACAGTGACTTTATCCCCTTCCCTTCCTTCCCTTCCCAGGAGTTTCCAAAGAAACTAGAAGATTTAAAACTAGCTAGCCCACTCTTTCACAGGTATCCATTCAGCACGATGCATCCTGATCCCTAAAGCTTACAATTGGGGAGGAGAGAACTCACACCTGCTAAGGAGTCTGAACAGCGAGAGTCCACCAGGTTGCATCCAGGGCACCAAACGTGACACCCTGAGCCCTACCAGACAGAAGTCATCCTTGAGTGCAGGGCCAAGAGGTGTGTGTCCACAAACCAAACCAACCAGCCAACCAACAAATCATAAAGCGAATCACGATGAATCAAACAGAATTTTACAACCAGCTACTACTCTTACGCAGAAAACTTTCCACACATCTTACCCCCATACTCACAAGAAGAAAAGGCTCAGAATGACTGAGTAAGTTACTCTGGAGTGTTAAGATACTTACAAGGGTCCTCATTTCTTTTTTTTTTTGCTTTTTTTTTTTTGGGGGGGGGGTCACACCTGGCGATGCACAGGGGTTACTCCCGGCTCTGCACTCAGGAGTTACTCCTGGCGGTGCTCAGGGGACCACATGGGATGCTGGGAATCGAACCCGGGTCGGCCGCGTGCAAGGCAAACGCCCTACCCGCTGTGCTATCTCTCCAGCCCCATTTCTCTTTTTTTAAACTCCTAATCTGGTAGGCGACTGTCGAGACTGCCATGTTCAGAGAGAAAGGAAGCAGGCAGGGACTGGGGTCTGTCGCAGATGGAAAGAGACAGGGGGTCCCCTTTTTCTCAGTCTATCTGCCCCAGAATGCTGGAAAGATGCCATTTCCAATACAGACGCTCCCGAAGCGAACTGGTGGGTAACGCAGGTAGATCAGGCGTGCATGGCAAACGAGTAACAGTCTCGCTGGCAACACAAGCGTCTCTGTGCATGTTGCCCCCGACCCACGCCCGCCCTCGCCCCCATCTTCGTCATTTCCAGGAGCTTCCTCTGAAGCTCAGTTCATTGGTCTAAAATAAATCTAAGTTCAAGTCCACACTCCAAGGACAATTATGAGCAGAAGTGAGTATGGGAACCTAGCCACAAAAATGCATTCTCAGAAGGTGATGAAATGGCTGAGGTAGAAATAACGCACTACTTACTAACCCATTTCACGTTAGGATTGCAACCTCTTGCTTCTAAAATGGGTTTAAAATAATAATTAATAACTCTTCAACTACAGGCAACCTGGACTGGGAATGCAATGATAAACAGGTTTCTGAAGTGATCTGGGGTACAAAAACACACCAACAGATAGACCCAAGTGAGGGATAACGCAACAACAACAACAACAACAACAAGTTTTGTCTCCACATAAGCCCTCCCTCCCCACCCTCCACCCCATCCACTGAAAGCTTTAAAATCAGGAAGGGGACATACTGCTTCTCAAAAACCAAAACAACCCGATCACCAAGAGGCGAGGCGCGCATATGTGCTGTGTATATGTGTGTGCGCGTGCATGTGTGTGTGTGTGTATGTGTACGTGTGTGCGTGTACGTGTGTGTGTGTGTGTGTGTGTGTGTGTGTGTGTGTGTGTGTGTGTGTGCTTCAGGAAAGGCGGGCTGGGGCACTGCAGGCAGGAGGGAGTTCCCGTGCGGTGACGTTTGTGTACTTACCGTGCCTGGCTCTCTGTCTGCTCCCGCGGTTACCAAGAAACGCACAGACATGCCCGTTCAGACACAGAGGCAAGGACAGAAATAAAAAAAAGGGGGGAATAATTAGAACACAAGCCCCAAACAGTTTGAAAAATGGCTTTTATTTATATAAGTCATTGCACATTCCTAATACAGTGATTTCCTGAAAATTACAGTATTTTGTAAACATAAGATTTACAGTTTAACCATACACAAAGCCTATTTCTTAAATTTCTTGACAGAATAAATTACTTTTCTTCAAAAAAAAAATTAGTCAAGTGCAATTTTGCCCAATATTTAATGCATACTAGAATTAAAGCCTATGAAACTAAGTAGTAACAGATGCAATTATCAAACCTTTCATTTGAACACAATTCACTTTCAAATTTAACTTCTTATTTCGCCCCATTTAACAACATTACTTTCTTTGAAAATCACCCAATTAAGCAGTTAACAGTTTTCCATAATACGGCACAGGCCACTGGCATTAACTAGGCAGTTGCCAAGATGTCAAGACGCCTGCCATCTAACGCGATCGAGACATCTCCCCGGCGCCCACGGTAAGCCCTGCCAACGCAGGGTGAGGTGGGCTCCGTGGCCAAGCTTTGCGACAGTTCCTCTTAGCTCATGCTCTGCTCTGCCTGGGCTGGGGCCTGCTTAGCGGCACGCCCGCTCGGCGGCACCCTCTGAGCACCAGCACCAGGCTCCTAGTCTGGCTTGCCAGGCCTCTCACCTCTGTGGTGCTCTGCCTCGTGGTGCTTCTTGTCATCTTTTACTGTCAAGTGAGACTGCCCGCTCAGAGCGCTGGACAGTGCCAGGAGGCCGGCACTGCCCCCGAGGGGTGGGAGTCCGGGAGGCTGGAGTCCTGAAGGGTGAGGTGTGAGGGGGACGGGGGGTCCATGGCCATGAGAAAGATGCTGGGCTTGCAACTGCTGCTGCTGTTGGTGGCGAGAGAGGAAGAGGAGGAAGAAGGGGGGGGGTGGAGGGGGTGGGAACATGGGGGCGGGGGGTGGGGCGTAGGGGAGACGTGATATGAGAGGATGGAGGGGAACAGTACACGGGGTGGAGTTTCACAGACACACACAGGAACCACCACATGGGGGAAGACAGAGAGAGGAGAGGGGGGAAACATGATTAGCACTTTAGGTTTCATCAAAAGTTTGCACTCCCCGATTGCTCATTCCCCCACCTCCAGCTGCACCTCACCCAGTGGGGCCGTCGCTCGCAGGTTTAGCGGGAGTGGCAGAAGAGCGTCCACGCCAGCCCCTCTGCTTAGCATGAAACCGAGAATGTATCACCGAATCTGAGATGTCACAGATTCGGGATGCCTTCTGACTTGACAGATGTCATCTGTTAGGCCCAGAACCACACCCTCCCCCTGAGCACCACCGAGCAGCTCGGTTTCACCAACATGTGCCCGTTCACTTACCATAATGGCTGGAGACAGAACTCAGGAAGAACTGGTACCCTGTTTATGCATCTCACCCTCACTAGGCATCCCTAGCCTCATCATCCTGTCCTGCGGGGGCCTCAGTCACATCAGCACAAGGCCCTGTCCCAAATTCTAACCCATCCTGAGAGTTATGGATCTATCCATAGAAGGGCACCCAAAGAATTATGGTCTTATAAATACAGCCATATTGTATGAACAAGTATCCGGGAAATGGTGCCGGTGACAGAATATTCTGGCTGCATCTCTGCTGTCCAGCACAGAACATCCTTTCTGATAAGACAGTTAAAAGCTATACAGCTTGGGGCTGGAGCAATAGCACAGCGGGTAGGGTGCTTGCCTTGCACGCAGCCAAATGGCCAACATGGCCGACCCAGGTTCGATTCCCAGCATCCCATATGGTCCCCTGAGCACCGCCAGGGGTAATTCCTGAGTGCAGAGCCAGGAGTAACCCCTGTGCATCGCCGGGTGTGACCCAAAAAAGAAAAAAAAAAAAAAAAAAAAAAAAATCAAACAAACAAAAAAAAACTACACCGCTCAAGTTCTAAGGTGTAATATTTAAAACTTCAGATTTGTGCTCGTTTCCCTGGGACTTCACTACTCCTTTAATATGCCCTTGGACGTCTTCAATATATTTACTCTTCACACCAGGTCACAGTCTCATTTCCACCCAGTACTCTGACCTCACACAGAATCCTCAACATGCTTCTCTCCCTGGAGAGAGGAGTGAACAGGAGCTAGATAGAAACCAGGACCCAGGGCGAGAGTTCGGTGAGTGGGTGGGACACTCAGAGACCCTGAGCTCAGAGCCAGGAAGAAGCCCTAAGCACCTCCAGATGTGCCCGCATTCCCCGAGTCTGGCAAGTTTTAGGTCACTTCCAGCATCTTCAAACAGGAAAAGCTACTTTTTCTTGAAATTTCCATTCCCGCGCCCCCAGAGAACAGATTCTAACTAGAGGGCTAATGTGAATGGGGGAAAGCTAACGTGGGCGACCCTCAAAAGAATGCTCGGAAAAGTAGAAGCGAATCCCCCGCCATCTGAGACCACGATCATCTCTTTACACATGAAATCACCTTCCTGTCGGCCCGAAGACTAATTCTTGCTCTGTCACCTTTTAAGAGCCCAATGATGGCAAGACATAAAACTGAAGAAGCTGGCAGCGGCACCACGGTCCACTAAGCATGCTCATTAGCACTTAATTAGGAACTAGACACCTGCCATAAGAAATGTGCTCGGAGAAGGCGGAGGGGACTCGTCTGCCCTACAGCAATTACTATCATTACTCGGGGAGAGTTAAGAGCTATGTCCGGTTTTGGGGGGAAGAAACGCAGTGATGCATACACAAGCGAGTGCAGTGGGGTGATTAGACAGAGTGCTGATTAAAGAAGGCAAGAGGCTAAGCAGAGGGGAAGGAACGGAACGTCAGGGCGCAGGGCCACAGCCCTCCCAGGAACCCCTCCCCACCCCCCAGCCCACTCCCAGCCCGCCCAGCTACCCCCAACCCCACCCAAATTAGAATGGAGTGGTCAAAAGGCAACTTCCTAGGCGAGGTGTCTTATGTCACACCAGGTCATCACTGAACAGGAAAAAAAAAAAAAAAAACTCGAGATTTTCTAATGAAGCCAAGTTGGGTTTTTTGAAAGAGGAAGTAGATAGTGTTTTCTAATCTATTACTGAACAGACTGGCGTGGACGGAGGAGGAGGGCTGCCACGTACGTGTACAAATCTCTGTGAGGTGTTAAACGTAACGCTAAAAACTACCAGCAGGTTTACCCAGGGCAGTCGGGCAGTTCCCCTCAGCCCTGCCCCACTCTCTGGCCCAAAGGAAAAACTGTTAACTCATTTATGAGAGGCGATGGGGCTCTTTCATTCTTAGCTTGGCCTTTTTGTTTGCTTCTAGGGTGGGAGTGGTTACCCACTCCCAAGGCCATCACAGCCACAGCCAGCGGTAGTGCTGGGAGGTTTGAGGGGAGGAGGATGGGGACGCAGGGGGCGCCCCTGAAAGCCACACTCCCGGACATGAGTTCTTTTTAAAGAATCGAATGCGAAGGCAGAGGAGGACTAGGCTGCAGCTGCCGGAGACAACGGAGAGCATCTGTACACCTTGCAATGCCCCACAGAATACTTCCAAGTCCAGGGTGAAGCCCGAGCTCAACACACACCTGAGGCAATGGGTGGTTATGGAAAGTTCCCATTTCAGATGAAGCAAGACCTGCCATGGGTTTCCAGGGAAAGTCTGGATGCCAAGTGTAAGGACCTCCAGACCCAGGGCAACCATGCATGCAAAAAGGAAGGAGGCGAACCGTGAGGGCCTCCAGGCTCTCTCCTGCAGGTCTGCAGGGCCTAGAAGTCAGCACTGCTCCACCTTGCTCAGCAGAGGCAGCTGGACATCTGGGCCCACATTTCTAGCTTGTAAGGACACTCTCCCTCCTCCACTTCCTGCGCCCCATTCAGACAAACTTCGCTGGCTCTGCCATGGAAGCTCTGGAAGGCAGCAGAGCAAGCCCATGAAGATGGGACTGGATTCCTCCAGCAGAGGCTCAGCAAATAAGAAGGGTCATTTCAAAAGTACTTTGTGAAATGAAGAGTGGTCCCATATCCAGGCAAGTGAAAAATATCTATTGCAAAGGGACAGCTACCTGCCACGTGCATCCCAAGAACATTTTCTCTGCCCTGACCCAATCGTGGACCTATCACTGTCATCAGAAGAGAAACACATGAATGCTATTAAAAATGTGTTTTATAAAAGGGCAGGGTGGGATGGGGGGGATGGGAGGTGGGAGGGAAACTGGGATCCGTGATGGTGGCACTAGGGCAGGAACCACAGAACAGCGGGTAGGGCCTTTGCCTTGCACATAGCTGACCTGATATCAATCCCCAATATCCCATATTATCCTGAGCCCCTCCAGGAGTAATCGATTCCTGAGCACAGAGCCAGGAGTAACCCCTGATCATCACTGAGCGAGGCCCCAAACAAGCCAAAAAAACAAAAAAATCATCTCCTTTTTGAGCGGACTCGACTAACAATTTTAAAATCAAACACAAACATCATGGGGCTATGGTGCCAACGGCAGGTCAACCTGTACCTGCAGGGTGAGTGCATCAGCACCCTAATGGTGCTGCACTTCAGACTTCCTGGTACCCTAAAATTACCGCTGTGCCTTTGGTCGAACCCCAACAACTTGGGACCAAGTTTAACAAGAAATTAAGCAGCCAAAAGTTAGGTATGTGGGAGCCATGCTCACAAATCATCTCCAGCTTGGCTATACAAGCTCATTTATACAAGCTCTTATTTCAGAGACCCATAAATAAATCTAGAAAGGGATCAAAAGCCGAAATTAATCTCAGACCATGCATGGCTGAACAGAAGGGATGAATTCGAGGGAGACAGGTCAGCCTGGAGTCCACCCAAGCAGAGCCCTCGGCAGCCACTTGCTTCCACAATCCACAACTGCCATCGTACTCTCGCCCTGATTCCACCATCCCAGGACAGATCTCACCAACGTATAATCTGCTGAAAATTCGGGTACCCAGGTTTTGTGACTGAAATTTCCAGGTTTTCTCGGAGTTGGGGTGGGCTACTTCCCCATACTTCCCAATACTCCTGAAAGCACTGGCAGCCACCCCCATGAACCAACTCCAGCGCCACCCTGTAAGCTCTACTATCAGCCTTGCTTCAGAGACCCATAAATAAATCTCAGAAGAAATCAAAAGCCACAGTTAATCTTGGCCCCACGCATGGCTGAACATACCAGGGTGAATCAGAGGGGGGGCGGGTCAGTCTGGTGCCTGCCCAAGCAGAGACCCCAGCAGCTGCTTGCTTCCACAACCCAGAAATCGCCACTAAACCCGGCCTGACACCACCATCTCAGAACAGACCTCACCGAGACAGCCCGGCAAGCTACCGAGAGTATTCGATATGCCAGACACAGTAACAACAAAGTCTCCAATGGAGACGTTACTGGGCCCGCTCGAGCAAATCGACGATCAACGGGAGGGCCTTTACCTTTACCACCGAGACATAATCTCCTGAAAATTCAGGTATATGGGTTTTGTGACTGAAATCTCCAGGCTTTCTCAGGGTCGAGATGGGCTACCTCCCCCAACTCCCTGTACTTCTGGAAACCTCGGCAGTCACATCCACATCCCAAAGTGACCACCCAGTTAATAAGCTACTCCAGCCTTACAGGCCTGATAAGAATACTCAATGCTCTGAACAAACACCATGACCTCTTGGCACCTGTACTGCAAACCATAATGCACAAAAGAGAAAGGAGAGAGAGAGAGAGCAAGAAGGGAAGTGCCTCCCACAGAGGGATGCTAGGGGAGAGGGGTGGGGTGTTGGGAGGATGAGAGGGAAACGGGGGACACTGGTGGCTGGAAAAGTACACTGGTGGAGGAATGGGTGCTGGATCATTGTGTGACTGATACACAATTATGAATAGCTTTGTAAAGGTCTATCACGAATTTTCAATTAAAACATTTTTAAAAAGTAATGTGGAGTTCTATCTCTCATTCTTATCTCTCAAATGAGAGATAGAATCCGGAGTTCCGATCTCCGTCAACGCTCAAGAATCAGGGACACTGTCTCATTTGCCAAGACATCAAAAATCAGATGGGCTGGACACGTAATGAGGTTTAAAGACGACCGCTGGACTAGAGCCATTACTGACTGGATTCCACGGGACGTCAAAAGATCTCCTGGACGCCCACCTACAAGATGGTCAGACTTCTTCGTCAAGACCCTGAATGATCGGTTTGAGGCTCTGCATATTCCTAGAATGGGCAGATGCCATTGGGCTATGCTAGCACGCAACAGGGATGAATGGAGACGTTACTGGCACCTGCTCGAGTAAATAGAGAGTAACGGGGTATCAAGTGATCAAGTGAATGTGGAGTTCATGCCCACTTTAATCAGCTTAATCAGTAGCTGAATAAATAGCAGTACTCCTACATTAAAACACACACACACACACACACACACACACACAAACATCATGCCTGAAAAAACTGTTCTGGCAGGGGATGGGTGTGGATAGAGAGATAGTACAGCAGGTAGGGCATTTGCCTCACATGCTGCTGACCAAGATTTCATCTTCAGCAGCCCATATCGTCCCCCTACACCCCCCTCCCCGCCCCCACAAGTACTGCAAGGAGTGATTCCTTACTGCAGAGCCAGAAATAACCCATGAGCATTACCGGGAAGCATAGCAAAGGAAGGGACAGAGGGAGGGAAGGAGGGAAATTTGGAGACCAGAGAGTGAAGACAGTGAGCACTCAAGGCACTTTGCTTTGCAAGTGACTGACCCAGGTCCAGTCCTACCACACCAGGAACAATCTCCGAGCAGTCAGAAGAAAGTCCCAAGCACACTAGAATTGCAGCTGGGTGCTGCAGAAAACGGCTTGGGGGCAGAGGTGGAGTGGAAGAGAGAATTACAGAAAGGCTGAGAGCAAACAAACAAACTTGCTCTAAAACAACCAACAGAAGCAAGAAAAGAAGCAGGATGAGACAAATAAAACAAACCTCAAATAATAGGTTAATGATACTGAAACACAAGAAATAGAGTAGCTCCATCCATGTCAGATAACAGGCACGCATTACCTAGGAGGATAACACAGTGGTAGGGCGTTTGCCTTGAACGCAGCCAACCCGGCTGACCTGGTCGACCCGGGTTCGATTCCTCCGCCCCTCTCAGAGAGACCAGCAAGGATCTCGCCCACAGGGCAAAGCCTGGCAACTACCCATGATGTATCTGATATATGCCAAACACAGTAACAAAAGGTCTCAGGATGGTGACGCTACTGGGCCTGCTCAAGCAAATCGATGAACAACGGGAGGACAGTGACAGTGATTACCTAGTGCCGCTTGGGTCAACAGTTGCCATAATAAAATTAACTTTGCTATTTACACTTGGAGCTTTAGTGTAATGCTGTAATTGACTCTTAAGTTCCTCTCCCTCTCCCCACTGGTACAGCACACAGTTTTATCACCATTAGACCTGCCTAGACCCGCATACTTTCAACCTTTCAGATACCTAGGGGCAGCAACAGTTCATCCACAGGGTCAAAAACCGAAGACCACTAGCCTCCATACAACTGAAAGAGACACCCGTGATCCAAGAGAAGATGCTCCCCAGCCTTCCCATGCTCGTTACATGCTAATAAAAGCTGCCGGCTAGGGATGGATACTGAGTCCACTTCAGCTTCAGAAATTCAACCCACTGCAGCTTCAGGAATTAAACCCAGTAGTAGCCTTGGGTGAAAGTGAGGCCAAGAGATCAGAGCAGAGGGGTCTGGAGTAATAGTACAGCGGGTAGGGCGTTTCTCTTGCACGCGGCCAACCCAGGTTCGATTCCCAGCATCCCATATGGTTCCCTGAGCACTGCCAGGAGTAATTCCGGAGTGCAGAACCAGGAGTAACCCTTGAGCATCGCCGGGTGTGATCAAAAAAAAAAAAAAAAAAAAGAAAGGGAGAGATCAGAGTAGAACCCAACCAGAACAGAAACTGAGCCCTAAAGCAGCATTCCCATAAATGCCAGATGGGTGCCAGGAAGTTGCACTTCCAGTATTTCAAACACTTTGAAAGGAGAAATGGGGAAAGTTGCATTTGGTGACGGTTTTCTATAAATCAATCCTCCTCGATTTCTGTAATTTCCCAGTTCTTTAAAACATTCAATTCTTATCTTAGAAGCATGCAGGGAAAAAAAGAAAAGCCCGGAAGTGGGGAAGTGCTAGTGACTTGCAGGGACACTACTGCTGTCGTAATCATCAAGATTGTTGATACTATTTCTATCTTCCTGATTCTATTGAAGTATGTTTTGTGGCCTACAAGGACACAACCATCGGCATTATCTGGGAACCTCCCATTACGAGAACAGTCTCTCGCCTGGAGAGACAAGCGTGAGCAACAGGCAGAAACGCTGACTGGGGCCAAGAATTCTCAAGCCACTTGAAGACAATAATACAAAATAATAACATTCCACTGAATGACTCAATACAGAATACAAAGACAATGACAAACAGAGGTGAAACAGATGACTGATGAAAGGAGCTAAAACCACAGTCACTTTTTTCTTTATTCTAACACTTCCCCACAAGCCAACTCATCCTACCATCATCCTCTGCTTCTCTGGTCTCACCTGCCCTGGATACTCTCGGGGTTTGTGACAGTGATGACTGGTGAGACCCAGGGATTTAAGGCCCGGGTTAGAACAAGTCCTCAAAAATCAAGTTTATTTAGGTACATCCACTTCTAAAACCACCCAAGCTTTTGATGACGGGCAGCTCACCATTAGTCATCATGGAATTGCAAATCAAAAACCACAGCAAGAAAGAACCACTTCCCACTGAGATGGGGGCTAGAGTCTCACTGACAACAGAACACGTGTTGGAAATGGTTTAGAAAAACCAGCATTCCCATCCACTAATTAGAAAAACAACCTGGCAGTTGCTCAGAGAATTCGGGTTCTTCTATGATCTAGTAATTCCATTCATAGCGTGGAGAGAAAAGACCTCTCTCTCTCTCTCTCTCTCTCTCTCTCTCTCTCTATCTATCTATCTCTCTCTCCCCCTCCCTCCCTCCCTCCCTCCCCAAATCTTCACAGCACCATTACTCATAATAGCCCGGAATGGAAACACACTTGAGACACCCATCAACTGATGAGAAGATGAGAAGATATACAAATGTAGTCAACACTACCATGGAATGTTACTTGTCTGAGAGGGTTTGAAGTACATGCTCTAACATGATTAAACCTTGCAAACCAGACACGAAAGGGGCCAGAACATCAGCCTAAGCCTATTTACACAAAAAAATTAAAGTCAATTCTCTGATTGCAGAGAATGGGAGAAGAAGGACTGCTAACGGGCATCTGAGGTTTCTTTACTGTTGTATTGAGAATCTTCTAAGGGCAGGTCCAGAGTGACAGCTCAGTAGAGACGGTGCTTGCCTTGGATGTGGCAGACCCAGGTTTGATGCCTGCCACACCATACGGTCCCCCACCCCCCAACCCGATGATCCCTGACTACAAAGCCAGGTATAGAACATGAGCACTGCCAGGAGTGACTCAAAAACCTTTTTCTAAAGAAGCAGAAGAAAAGAAGAATGTTATAGATGCTGGTGGTGGTGGTGGTGTGTGTGTGTGTGGGGGGGGGATTAAGGCTCATGCCCGCGTGCAGCTGACCCTCGGCCCGGGAGACCCAAACACTGAAACACTGACAAGCTGACAAGTGGTGAAGCATGGCTGGGAGAGGTCCCTGGAGCGCCACAAACACCCCCATATTTCACAACACCAAGACCAAGATGTAGTAAAGGAAATTCCCTGCTTTTCGCACAAGAGAAACAGCTGATTAACCAGCAGGAATGGAGACCAGGCAAGTTCTACAACTCAGGGCTAAGTCAGACATTAAGACAGCAAATGAAGGAGTATGCAGGGAAGAATCGGGCTTCACTGCACTGTCAGTGAACAGTACTTGTAACCAGAAGAAAAAGGAAATGAAATACGTTAGATAGGAAAATAGCACTGTAGCACTGTCCTCCGATTGTTCATCGATTTGCTAAGGCGGGTACCACAAACATCTCACAACAAATTGTGAGACTTGTTGGTACTGTTTTTGGCATATTGAATACGTCACGGGTAGCTTGCCAGGCTCTCCAAGAGGGATGGAGGAATCAAACTCGGGTTGGCTGCATGCAAGGCAAACGTCCTACCTGCTGTGCTATCGCTCCAGTCCAGATAGGAAAACACCTGAAATTAAATAATGGTCAAGGCTATACCAATTTGTGAATATACTTAAAACCACTGAGCTGTATCGACTGGATGGGGTAATTTTTGTGGAATCTGAATTCTATTTTGAAGAAAATCAGAACACACTCTAAAATGGCATTCTCTCCCACCAATACTTAACCTTCTCCTCCCTCTGAAAAGAATACTAGAATGCCTTCTTGGAAGGAATCAAGAATGGAATCCTATGAAAGTATGTGGGCAAGTTTAAAAAGCAAACAACACCCAAAGAAGTTTCCTAACAACTAGTGGACTCTGACGTGATTCTGACGAAGCAGCGCCCAGACAGACGGCACACCCAGGCCCTCACCCATCAGGGGCGTTTCACTCTGCACGCTTGGGAACTAACCAAGCAAGGGAAGACACGCGGAAGTGCACGAGTGCCTTCCCTTTGGAAAAGGGGCCAAGAGCCCAGACTGCTGGAATTTTAGTGGAGGGCTGTCAATAAACACCAAGTCAGAATAGCTCAGAGAGGCATGCTCATGGAGGCCAACTCGTTTTCTTTTTCTAACAGCAAGCTATTCTGCAGTCTTCTCTGAGGGTGACCGTGTTTCCTAAAGGAACAGCTGGACTGCTGATGGGCTTTCCTGGGATTAAAGGCAAACTCCTGAAGATAACAGGCTCCCCTCCTCCTCCACTTCCCTGAGTGCATCTACAGGCAGCTGGCAGCTCCAGGCAGAGGAGAAAATAACCCATTTTTTTGTTTTATTTTGTTTTTTGCTCATCCTTACGCCAATCACCTCAAGCAACCAAAGTGGGGTGGAGTGGGTGTAGACCTTTGGGTCTGAAACTCAACCTCTTGAGGATGCAGAAGCTCCTGGGTAAATGTGTCCCCACTAGTGGTGGACAACCTGTGGCAGGCCCTGTAACTTGGAGAGGGACTGGAGCAATAGCACAGCGGGTAGGGCGTTTGCCTTGCTCGCAGAAGACCTAGGTTCAATTCCCAGCATCCCATATGGTCCCCCGAACACCGCCAGGAGTAATTCCTGAGTGCATGAACCAGGAGTAACTCCTGTGCATGGCCAAGTGTGACCCAAAAAGAAAAAAAAAAAAGTTTGGAGAGTGGAGGAGAGTTTGGTTCACAATGACAGTGGTAAGACTCTATCATAACCAGGTTAAACTACAATCACTATCACTGTCCTCCCGCTGTTCGTGGCACCAGTAACGGCTCCATTGTGACACTTGTTACTGTGTTTGGCATATCAAATATGGGCAGCTAGCCAGGCTTTGCCGTGCGGGCAAGATACTCTTCGCAGCTTGCCAGTCTCTCTAAGAGGGGCGGAGGAATCAAACCTGGGTTGGCTGGGTCGGCCGCTTGCAAGGCAAAAGCCCTACCTGCTGGGCTATCGCTCCAGCCCAAACTATAATAAAATAATAAAATGAACCCAGTGGCCAGAGCGAGAGTACAACAGGCAGAGTGTTTGACTTGCACGTGACACTACACAGGTTGATCCCCCCTGAGCACTGCCAGGAATAACTTGAGTGCAGAGCCAGGAGTAACCCCTGAATATCACCAGGTATGACCCCAAAAGTTAAATAGATACATTAAAATAAATAAATAAATAAAAAGAGTCCAGTGTTCTTTCCACAACTGGGCTGCTCTACAGTGAAGCAGGGAATACACTCACCTGTGCAAAGACCGAGCTCCGCAGGCCAAGGCAGAAGGCCTGCTTGTGAAAAGGAAGTTAGACTGGTGCCGAAGGGACAGCACAGCAGGGAGGGTGCCGCCTTGCACACATCCCACTGGGTTCGACACCCGGCATCCCATACGGTCCCCCGAGTCCACCAGACATGATCCCTGAGTGCAGAGGCAGGAATAAGCCCTGAGCACTGCTGACGGTGGTCCAGAAACAAAACAACCAAAAAAAAAAAAAAAAAAAAAAAAAAAAAACCTCAAGAAAATCTAGTCAGACTAAAGGTAAATACATGAAAAGGCAAAAGAGGAGGTTGCGGGAGTCACCCCGCACTTACTGGCGCCACTACAGGAAACTACTCTGGGTAGTTGATTCCAGCCCCACTGGGAGCCCTGGCATGCCGTGGAAGGAAGAGATAAGGGACAGTGGCCGTGACCCACCCCCTACTCTGACTGAGCCCTTCATCCACTTCTCTGCCTCCCAGTGACCCCCCCCCCCCCACCCGCAGGCTCGGTGGCAGGGAAGGCCTGTCCCCTCTCACGGAGCAAGGAGGCTGACCACTGCACCCTCCTCACGCCCCTGCTTCTGCTCTTGTACCTGGTCCCCCCAAACTTAACTCCCCTCCTGCGTTTTGTTCCGCTTTCCTCCTCACCCGCCCGACAGCAGGGTCCTCAAGAGCCACTCACGCACAGCCTCTCAAACCCAGCCTCCCCCCATAACCACAGAAAAGGCAGGCGAGAAGGTACCGGCGGTCAGTCCACCGGGCGGGTACTCAGAGGAGACAGACAGATCAGGAGCGCATGCGAGGTAAAGGCCACGGGCTCTGCTCTGATCTCATCCAAACCCACTGTCCACTTACACCCGGGACCCTGATCAGGACGAAATCGATGTATGTGGTCACAGAACTTCCAGTGTCCCCCAAGTCCATGTGCTCCTATGCCCAGTACACATGTTGTCCAAGATACCCAACTTGCCAAGAACCGGACTGGTTCCGAGCAGACCAAGCTGGTCCACGCACATATCTGGGAAGCCTCCCACAGGGACTAAGGAACTGTTTTAGAAAATCAGCATAAATGGCCATGACAGTATGACAGTGGGCACCGGGGCATTAGGCAGAAACCAAACACAAATTGTCCTCTTTAAAAAAGAAAAATTAGGGACTGGAGGAATAGTACCGTAGGGAGGAGGGTGCTTGCCTTGTGCACGCAGCCAGCCTGAGTTCAACCCCTGGTACCACATATGGTCCTCTGCGCCTGCTAAGTGTTAACCCCTGAGCACAAAGCCCAGAACAAGCCCTGAGCACCACTGGATTTGACCCCCAACACCCCACCTCCCTAGCCCAGTCATAATAATTGCTGCTCATTATTTCTCGCTTTCTAATCGACAGTAAAGGTGACTGATGAGAAATAATCTAGAGCTAAGACGTGAATGTGAAAGGCTTATGGACTCATGCACACGTCGGAGTGACTGAACTGTGTCTACATAAAGATGGTGGCATTTCACTACACATTAACCAGCACCTCAAATGAAAATAACATTAACAACAAAAACCCAAATCTGTATCCATTAGCTATGTGATCTATACACGCTGATGAAGACAGCATGTGATAGAAGTGCAATCTGGCATCACAAATTGAGAAACCGGATCTCAAATCCTAAGAATGAATCATTTCAAAACGAAAGAGGAGAGTCCAGAGCTGCAAGTTCTGAGTCACAAGGGGAGCAAGGGTCCTGCAGCTGGTTGTTCCGGCCTTCTACTTCCTGCCCCCAAGCACAACTAAGGTGCTATGTATCACTAAATAGACTGATTTGGTTTTGAGTGATTTTAGTAGAATCATTTTATTTATTTATTTATTTGCTTTTTGGGTCACACCCGGTGATGCAAACACCCGGCTCTACACTCAGGAATTACTCCTGGCGGTGCTCAGGGGACCATAGAGGATGCTGGGAATCGAACCCGGGTTGGCCGCGTGCAAGGCAAACGCCCTCCCTGCTGTGCTATCACTCCAGCCCCGGAATTCTTTTATTTTTTTAAGGAAATAAGAAAAGCTGCTTACAATATAGAATATTTTAGTTAAGATATTTTAAGTTTCGGGGCTGGAGCAATAGCACAGCGGGTAGGGCGTCTGCCTTGCACGCGGCTGACCCGGGTTTGATTCCCAGCATCCCATATGGTCTCCTGAGCACTGCCAGGGATAATTCCTGAGTGCAGAGCTAGGAGTAACCCCTGTGCATCGCCAGGTGTGACCCAAAAAGCAAAAAAAAAAAAAAAAAAAAAAAAAAAAAAAAGATATTTTAAGTTTCTAGAAAAAGCTCTCTTCTCAAAGTGCTCTTGTTTTCTAGAGTACAAATGAGGAGTGTGCAAACCAAATAAACCCTGCATCTTGTTTAAAGATCTCTGCGCTGGTAAATATCCCCTATTGAAACAAGAACATAATGCATTTCATTGCAGAGCTAAGAAAAAGCAAGTTTCTAGCAGTAATTATCCTGCCGATTATCAAATCTGCTACCACATAAAACTACCAAAAAAGGAAAAAAAGTAAAACTCTTCCAAACGTTTCTCCAAACATCCAATATCAAAAAAGTTAAATTTTCTTATCAACCACTCTCTATTTAAGCAGGTTCTAGGCTTAAAAAAATAAACAAACCAGTATTCTCCATCAGATGTGAGATGCGAGAGCTATCTTTTCTATACTGGCAAGAAACGGGCACCAGTAACTCCCACAGGGCCAGGAAGAGGATAACCCCTCTCTCTGGAAAGAACATGCAGAGATCAGGGCACAAATTCAGCTTCCCTGCGTGGTGGGTGTCCTTGAGAAGAGTTAACTTTCTGCACTTTTCTAGAGGGAAACATCTTTAGCTCTGTCAAGTAAGCAGGAGTAAGCTCCTAGATTGTACCTTAAAGGCAATGAGACTGTTTCGGCTCATTTGCATTTTAAAGGGTATTCTCAGGATCTTTCACACTTGTAATAGATGTCTAAACCGTTAAATTACTATTTCTTTTCTTAGCCTTTAAGTGGAGGCAGAAGAGCTGTGCAGAGGAGCAAGGCCTCTCCCATTGTTCTCCACCCTAAGTTGGGGCCCGAACAATACTGACAGCTGCTATCAAACCAGTCCGCCTTTACTCTGGGAGCAGCTGCTGCCTGTAGGAACTGCCAGCCTCCCCTGCCTCCTCCCCCTGGGGAGACAGGTTGACATACTGCATGCTCAATGAAGGGGTGCAAAGGTCCACTGAATTGTCAACCCAATTTTATGCTACTTCGATTTTCCAGGACGCACACAGTTCCTTTCAAGCAAAAATCAAGCATATGCCAAGCGCATGAATCTTGCGGTGTGGGGTAATTGTCGATCACAGCAAACTTTGGAGGAGCCTTCTGACGTGAATTAATACACTGATGCAAAATTTACGATTATAAAAGCCACACAAGCTCTCCTCCTGAAGACATGTGACCGGGGGTGAAGTCTTGTACTAAGCCCAAATTCCCTCCTTTGGGTCACTGTTGCCAGCTACTGAGCCGACCTGCCTAGATCATCTCCAAAAACATTTCCTAGACGACAGCCATTCACAAAACCGGTGATTTCGTCTGACCTTCTAAAACGACCTGCTAGTTTTGATTGTTCTGACTCAGCTCAAACTGAGTTATTACCCATCAAGGCCTGGTTAATACAAATCCCTCCTCTGTAAAACGTACAACAGAGCAGAGCAGTGCGCTTTTGCGCACCCAAGTACCCGAGTTTTACCATCAGGAATGACACGTAAAAACGCAGAGCCTCTCAGAAAACAAACATGTTCCACAAAGTTTAACTGGGTACTTGAGACCTGCTTTGCATGTTTTCCTTTAATCAAAACAGGCTTTCTGGTCCTCATTCATCTGGGTCTAAAAAAAAAACTCTGGGCTCCAGCTACGAGTACAATTTGCTATTAGTCTTTGCTAATCAAACACGGAACATGCGAAAGTACCAGTGAATGTTTGATTTGATCTCTGAAAATAAAGGGATTCATTACACAAGCAAAGGGGACAGAAGGCAGGAGACAAATGCAGATGTAATTGTGGTTTTCGCTGGATGTGATTAGAGTGCCCACTAAGTAACAGTCAAAAACGTGATACCGAGGGGGTGAAACACAGCACCGCACCGGGGCTGGGGGAGGAAGAGGAGGAGGGGAGAACTGTTTATGCAGAGCTAAGCTGTCAAGTGTAATAAAGCAGCTTGAATAAAATTTAAGCTGAAAATCCACTGAAGTTCCCCATTTCAGGGAGGAAAAAGCTATTAAAAGGAAATGAAGGTCACCCTCCCAGTTTATTTCACCTAATTGACTGCCAATAGCTTACCACAGGCAACCCAACTGCCGATCTGCAATTGAGAAACTGATGAAAGGAGAGTTTTCAAGCTGAGGCTCATTCTTTAATCCTCCTTGGCTCTTATGTTTTTTCTCCATCTCCAGTTGGGATGTAATTTTAAACCCTGATGGATTAACTGGTTCCATTGTCTGTGGCCTTCGCTGGACTGTGCCACTCCTGATCCGTGCAGCAGCATGTCTAATTATCATTACAAAGTGTCTGAGCGGGCTCTAAAGACCAGCGGGGCATCTTCTCACAGCAATTAACATAAATTGATAAATGAGTGATTTGAATCCGCTTGAGGCACTCACATATGAATAAAATCAGAAAGGACCATCCCTTGTTTCTGCTACTTCTTTTGCTTAAGCTTTGGAAAGGCAGAAAACAGGAGAAGCGCCCCGGATGCTGGGGGGGAGGGGGGGAGGAGGGAGGGAGGATATGAACTCAAGCAGGGGCTAGACCACACGGTTCACCAAGCTCATTAATGCAGAGCAAAGGATGCTGTGATTGACAGCCGGTGCGAGCAAGGAGCTGAACTCAGCACCAGAAACGGGCATGAAGGACAGGGGAGCGCCAGCGCAGACAATTATCACTTCTCCTTCCACCGTCTTTCCAAGGGGACATGGATGCCACCGAACCATTTGGGAAAGAGGTGGAAGACAAGGTGCAAACTGCTGTGTTCCTTCTCATACAGTCAGAGAACACAGGGAATAGTTTTTCAGAAGTGTTCTGACCTCACTGTGATCTCCAATGATGAAATAGAAAGAGAGAAAATATTTTAAACGCCATCCTCAAATGTCGGTTTGCCCCAACGAAGCCAAGGGGAGTTGTCTAAAGGTCTGGTTTGGGGGCCACACCCAGGGAGCCACTTTCCGCTCATGACAGGAGACGGTGAGGTGGCAGGAGAGCAAACCTGGGTCCCCTGCCCCCCAAAACAAGCACTCCGGCCCTAGAAGTCATCTCCTCACGCCAGTAAGGGAGACTTTAAACATAGCGGGATCGATGCCATTCATTTCCCCTTTCAAAGTTCCAGGACGGACTGGAGAGGCTGATTAAGAGCTGGAGCGCGTGCTCTCCATGCAGGAACCCCCAGTTCAATACCTGGCCAGGCACCACCAGGTATGGCCGCAAACCCAAAACACATTTTTTCTACCCTCCTTTAAAAATCTCTCCTAAGATCTTCCTTTACACGAATCTCTCTTCCCCCTAAATATTATAGGGTGTTAAGAAACCCTCCCCCCACCCTATCATCACAGAGCAATTATTAAGCAGCAATCAAATGAATAAGAAATGAAAGCTGGTATACACACTGTAGGAGGCAGACCCGGGAGGCCACGTACCCCGATGATGGCATTCAGCTCGGCCATGGTCACCTGCTTGGCACGTTCCACTGCTTGAGCCACCTGTTGCTGATGCTTTGGAAAACAAAGAGTGGCAGGAAAAGGGTTATTAGCAAGAGGCCCAAGCATGTCACCATAACTTCCAACAACAGAGAGACAAACCCACGTGCAATGCAGGGAGAAGATTTCAAAGATGACAACGCCGCATTATTTCACCGCATCCACGTAACGTGAGGCCAGGGGAGATTTTCTAACCGGCCTCAGTCATGGCTTCCAACCTCTGACAGGGAAGTTTAGGTCAAAATGTCAAAAAAGGACATCGAGAATGGCCACCAGAGGCCTTAGAAATAACTCCACCGAAATGGGGAAGAGAGGGCTTTTCCGCAGAGGGGGTTGCTGCAGGTAAGTCTGAGCAGGTCACGTGCTTCGACAGTCATCTGACAACACCCTGCCACAATACTTCAGATCCCAACTTTCAATCTGCCATCACTTCTCTGAACAAAAAAAAAACCCCAGCCCATGACTCCTCAGTTTTCAGGGAAACTCTGGGACTTTCTCTCCCTGCTTAAATTCCTAAAGTTTTTGCCCTTCCTGGGGTACTGCACCACCACCCATCCCCCCACCCTCTCCGTTACAGGCTGAAGACTCCTTCTGCCCACCTCCCACACTCCGCCCACAAATAATAACAGAGCCACATATTCGCTTGGCGAAGTCTAAGACTAACAACTAGATTTCAAAAGCCGACACATCTAACTTGTGACTCCAGGCAAATGTTCAGTTGGAAGAAGCTACTTGAACAGTAGCAAAGATGGTACCATGCCGCCACATGGAGCTCCCACATGATGCCAACTGCAACAGATCACAGCACCGGGCTCACTAACTAGCCGTGCCCCCCTCCCCCACCCCTCCATCTCAGACAGGAAATTTCCTGTGCTTAGTTTTACAAGTTTAACATTTGCTAGCCTATAATCAAAAGGAAGACAAACTTAAAAACAAACCCCCTCCCCACACACACCACCACCACCACCACTAATGGTTTTTAAGTCAATTTCACAACTTAGTCTAAGAGTTCTGCGCCCTCCCCAAATGCTTTTTCTTTTGGGACCACACCCAAAAAAAGTACTGGGTGGAGGGATCATGTGGTGTCCCTGGGCCAGAATGTGGATTTCCACGCAGGCAAAGCACACACTCCAGTTCTTCGTGACATCTCCCTCTCAAATACTAAACTAATTAATGTTATAAAACAACATTAATTCTTTTAAGAGAGTATTAGCAACCACTCCTCCCCTGGGCAGCCATTTCATCAATCTGACATAGTACCTAAGTAAAATGTCCGGGGACACCAAGTCTGTTACTGCCTCAACCCCAAAGATTGTTTTTAAATGTGACAGGGGGGTAAAAACTCCCTCCAGAAAGGACTCTTCGATTTGTCACCAGTACCACCTAATCAAGCTTACACTGAAGATCAAAGGAAAACAAAATCTTTAGGTCTGAGAGTCATTTTGCAGTTTTCCAAAGGAAAAAAAACTAATTTGAGGTTGAGCTATTGTCACTTCTCCAGCATGCCCCTAGATCTGCTAGAAGGAATGCAAGGGGGGGCGGGGAGGGGGTTGCACACTTTGGCTCTAACAGATGTTCTTCACACTTGTTTCCTTGTGATAAAATTAACATCTTAAAACTACCTAATTTGCAAACAGAGAAGCAACATAATTGCACTTTAACAGCTGAACAGTTTTACTTACTTCCTGAGACAGAAATGGGATGACTTGTGCACAGATTGTATTCAATCTCTTGGCGATCTCAGTCTATAAAGACAAAGTCACATAAATATTTAGTACACGTCATGATCAGCTCAGAGAGAGAAAACTCCAGACCCAACACTTCAGCCCTCTGCTGCCTCACATTCTGAGGACGTGAAAACGCGTTTCCGGGCGGTTACTAATATTTATCTTGAGATAAACAGTGATATTAATCCCACTTGCAAAGTAAGACATAATCACACGCTTTACTGGTCAGTTAAATAAGAGATAATGACTGGTTTAATTGAGTCGGAAAATCTACATAGTTTAACCTGATGATTGCAAATCCCTCCGTGTACTTATTCAATTATGCCGCACCATGGCAGCTTACGTAGCTCCTTCAAGTTCATTCAAACCGGTACCGGAAAGCAGTGGGGCAAGAGCACAGCCAGGGCTGTCCCGTTTCCCAGAGTCTGGAATGAGACCAGAGTCTGGAATGAGAGGGCAGAATAAGCCCAAACTTCCCTCGCCACAGATCCCGAATGCAGAAAGATAAAGACATATGTATTTTCCTGTTAGCCACCTTTGTGAAGTTTCAAAATTGCCAAGACCCCAAAAAATAGTACTGAAGAGAAACTTAAGGGGCCGGAGAGGTAGCACAGTGGGTAGGGTGCTCGCTCGCCTTGCACACAGCTGACCTGGGTCCCACCCAGAACCCCATATGGTCCCTGAAGCATGCCAGCAGTAATTCCTGAATGCAGAGCCAGGAGTAAACCCTGAGTGTTGCTGGGTGTGGCCCCAAAACAAAAACAAAAACAAAAAGCAAAATCAGCAACAACTTAAGTGATAGCCAAAACAGGTGATTTAAGAGGTATCGGTTCAGCATCAAATGCAAAGACCTAACAAATATGACCCGTCTGGGCTACTCTCAAGAAAGGGAGGAAGGAGGAAATGTCTCTGCTCGGCTCCAAGGGATAAGGGGATGCACAGCTTCCAGACTAACAGAGGAGCCCCCTGCAAAATGGTCCAGCGCCCCATCCCCTCCCCAACCATACAAAGCAGCTCCTTTTCACCTAAAGAAACCAGGCTCTGCTTTGAAGGCAACAAAGTGGAGCCAGAGGTAGGTAGGCAAAGTGCCTGCCTTGCATGTGTGAGGGACAGGGTTCGATCATCCACAATGAAACACATATGCACGCATCACACACACACACACACACCCCATATAAAAAGAGTTCAACATCGACCTTATTCATTTCATTGTCTGTCCATGCTTACTAAAGCTGCCTCTATATTTATTCAATTAAGCAATGAAAAGGATCACAGGAGGAAATTATGATAAGCAAATAACAGAGTGAGATAAAGTTGAAACCCCAAGAATTAAGTAAACACCTGCATTCACAACAACAGGCAGCTGCCTTTTTGTCCTTCACGAAGACTCCACTAACCGAGTGCCAAGCCCCGAGGTTGCAAGGCACTGCGTGTAGGCCCGGCCAACTCAGTTCTCCCTGACCAACGGAGGAGACAGGTTGCAGATTTTGCCAGGAAGAATGGATCGTGAAAAAACATGCTCTAAGGGCGAACTCCATGACCTTGCTTTAACTGGAGCATGCAGAGACCTATGCAAAAAAGATGCAGCTGTCTCAGGTGCAAAAACAGAACTGGGTAAGTGCCGCCCAGTTCATCTGACCACAGCCACCACTCACGATCACAGCTCTCCTAGAAAGCATGGCTTTTCCTTCTTTTTCTTAATCCTTTCCTTGCAACAGGGATCCATAAAGGGTAGGGATGCCTTTTAGAGACCCCCTGGACAGGGCCGTGCGGCTCACACCTAATTTACAAACATTCCAGGGTGCATTATGTACTGTTCCTTCTGCAAAAATTTTCCTTTAGGTTTTTCCAGTTTTTAAACGGCATTTGAAAAAAATATATATATAGCTTTGAGCAGACCGACGTACAGAAATATGAAAGCAAAGAGAAGGTAAGCATAACAAGTATGTTGTGGTTCTGGGAAGCAATGCCTCAGGTTCTCACTCTGCGTGCACGAGACAGGAGTAGAGAGACACACTTTAACCCCAGGGGTGGTGGCCTTTTACAGAACCAGAACGCTTTTCTATTTCTATTCAAAAAATGCATCACGGGGCCTGTGGGAGGGTGTCACGCCTCAAAGCCCCCTACCTTGTAATCACGAGGCCCAGCGTTTGGTTCTCAAGAGACACCCACATGTCCCAGCTGGTGTGTGATCTCCGGCAGTCAGCCAGGACAGTAGGAGCACCACCACTCAGGTGTGGGAGCACCATTGAATAAGCACATCATCACTCAGCCCGAGGGCACTGTCTGTCACTAAAGCATGCCTGCTATCAATGCTGTCACCTCATTTCCCACCATAAAAGACTACTTGGGGGCCCTGGCAAGACCTCAGGGGGCTGGAACACATACATTCTCAGCACCACATGGTCCTCAAAGCATGGGCTCCAGGAGTAGCACCAGAGGGCTGTCGGGTGCCCCACCCCTCAACCTTCTGCTCTGATAAACACTCTACAAAGTCCGAAAGGAAGGATGGCAGAGCATGGGGGCAAACTGCCCAGCTAGCAGCGAAGGGCAGACGCCCACGCCCAACAGTCTGCAAGGTGCTTCCACTCTTAGCCAGGGTCCACACTGAGTTGTGCTGGGTTGTCTTTGGACCACACAGGAGCTAGTACTGTCCAGAAGCTAGTCCCATCTCGGGGCTTGGGAGACCGTGTGGACCAAGGCTGGGGATCAAGTCTGGACCCCCTGCACATTAAAGACAGGTCTGCCCTTCGGAGCTCTCTCCTGAGCACTGTGAAGACCTTTATCCTGGATACGTTCTTTAAGTGACCGTGCTTATCGTCACACTTAGATTCTTCTGGAAATTCAGTACCTTCTCACATATTTACCAGGCCACTGTGTTTCACTGTGTATTCACCTTTTCTTGTTCACACTTCTTTCACCTGACAAAGAGCAACGCTTTCCCGGTGTGCCAGTATTAACTGCATCTGTATTTAACATGGAAGTGTCTGCTGTTTATAGTCAGCATTTGAGAGGCTGCCGGACTAAAGTATCATTCTCGTGTCCCTGTTGATGGGTTGGGTCAAGATTTTAAAAGTAAAAGTAAAGGCCCTCCCGTTGTTCATTGATTTGCTCGAGCGGGCCCAGTAACGTCTCCATTGGAGACTTTGTTGTTACTGTGTCTGGCATATGGAATACATCACGGGGAGCTTGCCAGGCTCTGCGGTGCAGGTGAGATACTCTCGGTAGCTTGCCGGGCTCTCCGAGAGGGGTGGAGGAATCGAACTCGGGTCGGCCATGTTGGCTGCGTGCAAGGCAAACGCCCTACCGCTGTGCTATCGCCAGCCAGACTCAAGATTTTAAGAAGTCACTTTTAATGGTCTACTGTTGCTGCTGTGGTTCTTCTTTTACACTTAATTTCCTGATTTATTTGGCATTCACTGTGAAATACAAGGGAAAGAAGATTTAATAATAGATGCCTTCAATAATTATGTGCTATCACTTGGAGTGAGGGACTTTCAAGGCCAAATGGACTGTTAAGAGTGAGCCTGAAGGGGCCAGAGAGACAGCCCAGTGGGTAAGAACTTGCCCTGTGTGTGACAAATTCAAGCTTGATCCCAGCACCCCTTACGACCCCCAAACACTGCCAGGAGTGGTCCCTGAGTGCAGAGCCTGAAATAATCCCTTAGGACCACTCTGTGTGGCCTCCAAAACCCAAAAAGAAAACATAAATTATAATTAGTTTAAAAAAAGAAAAACAAAAAACAGGGAACTGAGCAGAAACAGGAGAGATGCGGCTAGAAGGCCAAAGATGAAAAGGCATCCCACTCGATCTAACAGCTGCAAATGAGTGGTGTGGAGAAGAAAGAGAAGGAAAAGCCACAGGGCGGGTCTTCCTGTCGATGCCCCTCCCTAAGAGCTGGGGCCTATCTCCTCTGACAAGTGAGTCTCAAGTGGTGGAGAATGGGCGCTGGTGGAGGGATGGGATCATTGTATAACTGAAACCCAAGCACAGAAATCTGTAAGTCTGGGGCTGGAGTGATAGCACAGCGGGTAGGGCGTTTGCCTTGCACACGGCCGACCCGGGTTCGATTCCCAGCATCCCTTATGGTCCCCTGGGCACCGCCAGGGGTAATTCCTGAGTGCATGAGCCAGGAGTAACCCCTGTGCATTGTCCAGTGTGACCCAAAAAGCAAAAACAAACAGAAAAAAAAAATTGTAAGTCTACAACTGTTCCGCATGGTGCTCCACTAATAAAAATTTAAAAAAAAAAAAAAAGTCTTTTCAACAGCAAGCCTCACTTCTGGTTTTTACCTTCAGATTCCCAGATCACCCTCAAACTCTCCACCTGTATGAGGTCCTCCAAGACTGTGGTTCCATTCAACATCCTTTAGGTCTAATACTGATTAGGAAGAACAGAACGTCCCGACCACCCTTGAGGAAAAGGCTTTTTACTGAAGAGCCTGCTTTCTTTTTTTTTAAATTTTTTTATTAGTGAAACACCATGAGGTACAGTTATAGACTTACAAATTTTTGTGCTTGGGTTTCAGTTATACAATGATCAAGTACCCATCCCTCCATACCCATCCCTCCACCAGCGCCCATCCTCCACCACCACGGGTCCCAGCATCCCTCCCACCCCCCGTACCCCACCCCACCCTGCCTCTGTGGCAGGACATTCCCCCTTGTTCTCTCTCTCTTCTTTTGGGTCCTGTGTTTTGCAAGAGAGGCACTGAGTGGCAGTCATGTTTGGTCTATAGTCTACTTTCAGCATGCTTCTCCCATCCTGGGAGGATCCTCACAACACCCTTTATTTGGTACTCTCTTCTCTATCTGAGCTTCCTTTTCCCCTAGCATGTGTGGCTGGCCTCCAAGTCAAGGAGCAAAATTCCTGAACTCCACAAGAAGAAATCACCCAACTCCACCAAAAAATGGGGCGAGAAAATGAACAGAAACTTTCGCAAAGAAGAAATTCGAATGGCAAAAAGGAACATGAGAAAATGCTCTGCATCACTAATCATCAGAGAGATGCAGATCAAAACAACAATGAGATTATCATTTCACACCACAGAGACTGGCCCACATCCACAAGAACAAAAGCAACCGGTGCTGGCGTGGATGTGGCGAAAAAGGGACCCTCCTTCACTGCTGGTGAGAATGCCGACTGGTCCAACACTTTTGAAAAACAGTATGGTCAATTCTCAAAAAAATTAGAAATTGAGCTCCCATTTGACCCAGCAATACCATTCCTGGGAATATATCCCAGAGAGGCAAAAAAAGTATAGTCGAAGTGACATCTGACATCTGCAATCTGCAGAATCTGGAAAAAACCTGAGTGCCGGAGAACAGATGACTGGTTAAAGAAACTTTGGTATATCTACACAATGGAGTACTATGTAGCTGTTAGAAAAGACAAAGTCATGAAATTTACATACAAGTGGTACTACATGGAAAGTATCATGCTAAGCGAAATGAGTCAGAAAGAGAGATAGACACAGAAAGATTGCATTCATCTGGGGAACATAAAGCAACAAAATGGGAGACTAACACCCAGGAGTAGCTGAGATTAGTACCAAGAGCCATATTTCTTACTCATCTTGCTTAGTTTGGTTTCCAAGAACCTCCACCAGGGAGGTGGCGGCTAAAATCAGTGCTTACATCTGGCTGTGTGAGACACACGTTCTCAAACACTACAACCACTCCAATATAGTTTTATAAAGCTCCCCCCCGCCATTGTCGTCATTCTAGATGGAGGCACAAGAAATAGTACATGGTAAAGTTACCTGCCTTGCACACAGGTAACTCTGGTTTGACTCCTAGCACCACTGAGGGTTCCTTGAGCCCCTCGAGGAGTGAACCCTGAATTCCTCAGCAAAGATCAAGGGGTAAGCTCTGAGCTCTGCCAGGTGTGGCGCAATGTCTTCCCAGCCCCCTGTCCAAAGGAATAATTAAAAAGCTTTTTAAACCCACAATTTATTTTAATATCGCTTGCTTCAAAATCAGGGTATTCTGGTAAATTTACCCGCACGCTTTTTTTTTGTTTTTTGTTTTGGGGCCCATCTGGTGGTGCTCAAGGGTTACTCTCCTGGCTCTTGCACTCAGGAATCACTCCTGACAGTACTCAGGACCATATAGGGTGCTGGGGATTAACTCTGGGTCAGCAGCATGCAAGGCAAGTGTCCTACCCACTGTACATCTCTCTAGCCCTTGCTGTTTCTACTCTTAACCAGAACTTGCAAGCAGGTTAAACTAGATATTTGATCCTGCTTAATAAGCACGTATTAGAAAAGTATCAAAACTTTTCAGACAGCCTTGCTTTCCTCCCAAAGGGAACTGCCAATGAGAACCTCACTGCGAGAAATCATTTTCCTGTCCAAAAATAGTGAGTGATTTGCTTCCTACTAATAAGCGTTACTTCAAGTTTTCCCTCTACCTATATTTCTGGCACAATACAAGGCAGCAGAGCTGGAGCGATAGCACAGCGGGTAGGGCGTTTGCCTTGCAACGCGGGTTCGATTCCCTCACCCCTCTCGGAGCGCCCGGCAAGCTACTGAGAGTATCTCACCCCCACGGCAAAGCCTGGCAAGCTACCCATGGTGTATTCGATACACAAAGTAACAAGTCTCACAATGGAGATGTTACTGGGCCCATTCACGGGAGGACAGGGCTACAGTGCAGTGCTACAAGGCAGCAGAGTCCATCTACATTCAAGAGCCACCCCCAAATCAGGTGCACCTCAATTCAGAACTAACCAGGCCAAGTAAAGGCCCCCAGGAGATGCTGAACTTCACAGAGAATCAGCTCCTCAGGAGGCCCGAGGGACCCCCCGCGAACGGTGCAGAAGGCGTTTTCCTTCGTGTCAATGCTTCCCAGAAGACAGCATGATGGACCTCACAGAGTTCAAAGACCCTTCAAAGGCCCAGGGTGTCCTCAGTGAAGCCACTTCAAGCCCTGGGTCTCTTGTAACCCTCCTTCTTCAGCAGCCTATCAAAATCACTAAGCGAACAAGTAAACTACAGCCACACTGCCACACAATTCCCTCTCACCCAACCATTCAAGGCCAACTTCAAATCCGCAGTGAAGTAGTCATTCCCTAGGAAAACTGAATTCTGCTCTAGGGCCTTCCAGCTCTCCCATCGTGTGCCCTATCGTTCTGTAAACCAAGCTTCTGCATTTAAAATCCCTTGTTACTTACAGCTTTCACACAGCTTCTATCAACACAGAAGATAAAAACCAGACTCCTAGTAAACGCTGTTCTAGCACATCAGCCTCCTCCCCTGCATGGAAGCCAACACCAGTGACTCGCTGGATCAAACACAAGCCCCAGGTTCCCTAAATGCAACGACCAGGAGAAAACGCAACCAGAAAAGCCACCACAAAGCAGTGTTAGAATAAGGTTTTTGTTTGTAATAGGAAAAACTTTATCCTAGAAGTCAAGGATCATATATATTTTAAAAAATAATAACTGAGTCAAATACAGTCAACTCTTTTTAAGCCCAGCAGTCAACTTTGTGGGACTTTTCAACTGAAGACTTGTTCCTTCAAGCCGGCATCCAAGCTCCTGCCACAGCCGCAGGCGCAGAAAGGCTGAAGCCACAACAGGCAACCACACCTGAACTAGGGTTTTTGAACCCGAATTTCTCATGTGTACGCTCGTTACACCTTGTCTAACTATAGGATCTACGAGTCCGTCCCCAATCGTCACACAGTGCTATTTAGTGACTGCTGTCTGAAAAACAGAACAGGGAGAGATGGGTCTCGAGCAGTCCCAAGGCATCTCACCCAAAGTCAGCTGAGAAGGACCCAAAGTCCACCTCACTGCAAACTGATGGATCATGAAAAACGACTGGGCTGAGGACTGGTACTCGGATGTTTTAGTCTCCAGGAAGCCAAGAAAAAGAACCAGTATTGGAGTGATGGGAAGAAGATTTTGGAAACAGAGAACATGAAAACAAAGCACACAAAGGGAAATAAATAGATCATTTCTAAATCCTCCGACAGAAGTTTCTGGGTTTGTGAAATGACAATCACGGGGAGTCCAACTTCAGCAGGGAGCAGCAAAGCACTAACGCTGCCAGCAAGGCAGGTCATTCTGCACGGGTCAGGTCAGTGTAGCAACAAAAATTAATAAAAATCCAACGATGGGGAGTCCTCAAGGGAACTGGAAAAAGAGTGCATTAAACTGAGAACAGAATCAAGTGGTAGAGTCATCTCGGAAAGCAACTGGGCAATGTGCTTCAAGAGCATGAAATTATTCAAGCCCTTTGGTAAGGCTTCCCACAGCTAAGAATTTATCCTAAGGAAATAGTTCAAATGAAAAGCATTCCATGCATGAAGCTGCTTGCTGCCGCACTAGTTTCAAAGCAAAAGAAGAGAGTCAGGTAGAGATGTAAAAGCAGTTTCAACACATCACAACCATCCGCGGAGTTTGTTTTTTTTTTTTTTTTGACCCGTATAACATTTACCCTCCCGATACAGCTGTTATTTAACAGGAAGAGCAATTAAACACAGGGCACCACCTTGGAGAGCTCTGCATGGAAGGGGCTTACACGCCAACCACACAGTCGCTTATGAAGCAGAAGAGGAGGAACAAAAAAAAAAAGGAGTGAATGTGGCCGTGTTTCTGCCCGCTGTGCCAGGCCTCGCCCCAAGACCTGCCCTCTAGCCGCCAAGCCAGACATATATCCCCCCTACCAGTGTGGCTGCTTTGAGAAATGTTCATGCGGCCACACACGGTAAATACCGAAAATAAAAGCAGTGATTGTGTGGTATCGGGCTATTCTGGGGAATTCTGTGCTTCCGCCAGGTGACCTTGTGAATGCGACGTCACTGCACCGGGAAGGGAGGAGTGTGGTGGGAGCATGAGGCCAGTGACTGAAAGGGGCTGAGTCACATCCCATTTGGCCTCGCACTAAGGCCCAACAAGGTATTTGGAGAAACTGCACAGCTGGGCTGGAGCAACAGTACAGTATGAAGGCTTTTATTCCAGTACATCTGGCCCATCCAGATTCTAGCTGATACCCAGCACCCATATGGTGCCACACACCCTACTAGGCATAATCCCCAAGAGCAGAGTCAAGAGCAAGTCCTGAGCAACACAGACGTGGCCCAAATATATAAACAAAAAGCACATACCCAAGCACACACCTGAAATGATGCAGGGCACACATGGCAAAGAATTTTCTACTACCCCTCCCTTTGCAAGGAGGACAGGCAGTGCCTTGGGCCCAGAGACGGCTAGTGCAGACTCCTTGCCAACAGATACACACCTGCCTTCACCACTACACTCAGAAACCTTGACTTAAATTTAAACACATCCATCACTTAAAGTGAGAACTGTGTCAATGAAAGGACCTGACACTGAGAAAACTCAAGTGAAAAGCTCACAGGTGTATCAAAATTGAGGATATGGGGCTGGAGAGAAAGTAGAGCCAGTAGGACACTTGCCTTGCACACGGCTGACCCAGATTCAATCCCCAACACGCCACATAGTCCCCTACCCCACCAAAAGTGATCCCTGAAGTCTGGGCATCACTGGGTGAGCCCCCCCCCCCCCCAAAAAAAAACTAAACAACTTAAAAATTTTTAAAAACCACCAAAGTTGAAGATAAAATAGTTAGATCTATCAGTGGTAGCCTAATACATGGTTCCCAACCCTGGAAGAGCACTGGATCTCAGGGGATGGCTCAGAGCTGGGGCACAGGCTCTGCCAGCAGGAGCGCCCACCATTTTGGTCCTGGCACCACATGGTCCCCCACCCCCACCCTGAGCAGCCCTGCACCACTGGACAGCAGACCCGCAGTTTGATTCAGAGGGTCTGTGGCTAGTTAGCTGCCACGTGAGCTGCAGAACACGACGGGGAAACCTGACTTTGACAACTGGTCAACCACAAGAGCAGCAGCCCAGCTGGCCCATACGCCCAGCACACGGGGGTCCGGCAGACCTCCGGTGAGAATGGACAAAAGGGGAAAAGACCTCATCGAGGCCAAGGGTCAGTGCCCAGCACAGGGAGAGGCAGCAGCCACACGGGTGCCCACGGCGGGAACCCTCAGGCGATACTTCACCCATGGCAATGTGATCAGGCCCCTTCTAAACAAGGACAGAGACCTTCCCTTGGCTCCATCAGAAGAGAAGTCGTCAATCGGGGGCAGATCATCACTTTGATCATCCCATCACCCCCTCCTTCGGCAGCTCCCCGGGCAGGCTCCATCCGAGCCCCTCCCCACTCGGCCTTCCTGGCTCATCGTTCGTTCCCAACTTCAGCTGCCTCTCTGGAAACATGGAGGGGTTAAAAGAAGAAATAAAGAACATACTGAAGGCTGCAGGGGCGGAGATAGCAACACTAATTGCTGCCATTCTCTGGCTCCTTGGAAGGCAGATTGCAGAGCCTGCATCTCAGAGAAAGCTCTCCTATCTTCCAGGCAGCTCTCAGCTGAGCAACTCAAGTGCCCTTAATTGTTTATGTTCTTAATGCAGAGCCTCTTGAATGCATTCATTTTTAATAGCAGGCTTGAGTGTGGGGCCCATCAAAGAATGACAAAGCAACTCTATTCAGCGGTTCTCCTTGCTGCAATGATGGTCTTTTGATTTATTTGCAAATGACAAGCTTGGCAGGCCCCACTCAGGGCTGCCCTCATTTTTCCTCTTTTTTTTCCTTAAGAATTCAGTTGCATTTTCCAAGATGAAGTTGAGTCTGCAATGCTGCGTAATTGTGCAAAATTTTCTCCCTTCAGTTCCTTCTAATTAATGACTTAAATGTTTTGACCCAACTGTTGCCAAGCAGAGCATTTGGGCTTTAATTTGTCATTTTGGTAAAGATGCATCCTTGACAAAAGCATCGCAGCTGTTTCAGAGCCTAAATAGCACATTGCCATTATTCAGAAAACCTTGTTATGGAGTTCAAAAAGTGCTGTTCCCATGAAATCGTATTGACTTGTCCTGGGGGGGGGGGGGGGGGGGGGGGGAGGAAGGGGAGGCCGCATTCATTCGGTGGCCTTAAAGGAAAAGGCACTCTGATAAGCCACCTCAGGTCTGAGAGGAAAGGCTGCCAGATGAATCACAGAGCACCACTGTGGAAACCATCAGCCATTGTTCTCAGGATGAAGAGAAAGCAAGAAAGAAGCAAGAATCACTGGTACACAGTCCCAAAGCCCACACCTCTCACCCTATTCCCAGGTCTTAGTCATCAGGTCGCTCCTGAGAAATTAGATAACATCACACAATAGCAGGATCAGTGGGAGGAACAACCATCATGGTCACGGCTGGAGGTTAAACTTAGCAGGAGGAAAACAAGCCCAGAGAGGCAAAGGCTGCAGAGGCAGACAAGACAGACAAGCTGCTGTCTCTCCAAACCAGGGCTGTGGGAACCTCTCTGCTCAAGAATCGCAGCCGGGACCAGAGCCACAGTACTGCAGGTAGGGTGCTTGCCTTGCATGGGGCCGACCCAGGTTTTATCCTCAGCATCCCTGAGCACCACAAAGAGTGATTCTGGAATGCAGAGCCAGGAGCAAGCCCTGAGCATTGCCAAATATGATCCAAAAATTAAAAAAAAAAAAAAAAAGGATTCCCAACATTTTCTTTGAACATTGGAAGCTCTAATAAGTCTTTCTTAGGCCTGGTGCCCACTGGTTTTTGGATGGTACTGACATACATTGGTCTCCAGCCACTAACTAGCTCCACACCCACCTCAGAATGGAGCAAACCACTAGCACGCCATCATCCATCATCTCCAGCTCTGCCCGCGGGCCCCTTGGCATACAGCCTTTGGCAACTACTGGAGAGGCAGTGTGGTGCCCAGGTCACCACAAGCAGCTGGAGTCCTTGGCCAAGCCAGTGAGTGGAAGCTGCTACCCACCTAAGGTGACCATGGCCAAGTGGGTCAACTGTTGGCAGGCAGTCTGGGGGAGACAGGGAGCCCCACTCCCAGAGTGAGCCACTGGTTACAGGTGATCCTATGGGAGGGAAGACGGAGGGCCTGGCCTGGTCTTCCCTGTTGGATCCTCAATTTCCCCTTTCAAGTTAGCTGCGTGTACCTAAAATGGGCCAGGCTCCAAAATTCAATGTACCCAGAGTGCCATCAGAAAACAGAGTTTAAATGCGCCCACTTCAGCCTCTGCCCCAGGAATTGACCACGGCTGAGGGGTCAAGACTGCACAAACGGCTGAGCAAACCTTTGTACTGTGGGGAGCTCAGACAGACCCCCAGGGCCACCGGTGGGTGTGGACCCCCGAACTCCCTGCAGTGTGGGCCACTCACCTCCCCTTCAAAAAAGTCAACGACAAAGAGAATATAGGGCCCCAGAGTGAGTAGGGTGCTTGCTCTGTGTGCGGGGGACATAGGTTTCAGTGAGCCCTGAGCCCCACCAGGTGTGACCCCCAAACAAACAAACGCCACAACAGCCGAATCCGGCAGCAGTCAGGGGCAAAGGCAGGGAGTCCTCTCAAGAGGGAAAAAGATCTTGAGCACAGCCAAGTCATGACAGTATAGGAGAAGAGAATTTCTCCAGAATATTTAAGATCCCAATTAACGTGCAATCGGGGATGCTAACCGAAATTTTCCAAGTGTGTCCCTTTGGGAGAAGTACGAGGTATCCAGAAGATGACCATAAGCACAAGGGTCTGAGACTTCACTTATGTATTTACAGAGACAAAGATTAACTTATGCAGCTGGAAGCCAACAGGAAATTATTCCTAAATACATAAAGTAGTTCTTTAAAAAAGGAAACAATCTCATCAGTCATTTTATCACAATATAATTCATGTAGAATCTCAGACACAAATAATCAGCATGTTCTCAAATAAACAGGTAACTTTCAGAAGTCCCACAGTAGATGATAATTTATTGAGAGTTACAGAAAGTGACCAAAAAGTATGTAGTAATGAAAAGTACGTCAGACTGGATAAAAAAAAGCTGTGGTACATATCCACAGTGGAATACTACTCAGCTCTAATCAAAGGAACCGTGCGATTTGCCACTGAAGGGATGGATCTGGAGAAAACAGCACTGAGTGAAGTCGAAGAGTGACAGACACAGAATGATCTCCCTCCCAGGTGAGACACAAAGAGGCAAAGTAAGGAACAGCGGATTGTAAAAGAGAACCTGAAACTGATCTGCAGAACTAAGTTAGCCAAGGGCCAAGGCATCAGGCGGGGACAATGGTGAAAGAAAATGGACCCTAGTGGGCTATGAGTAGCTGGGGTGAGTGCTGGAACTCTGTATGGGCAAAACCCTCCCGTGATCGGACTAACTCAAGGCGCTTCAACAAGAAAACAAACTAGCACAAAATAAGGAAGTACACCAGAGATGAGTCCCCAAAACCACCTAACTTCTGCCACTGTCAACTAAGAAATTTCAACTGATGTCTGTCTTCACGTTCTCTCTTAGAGGTTCCCAAAGTAATCTGGCATATCCCCACTTTCCATGAAAAAAAAAATCACTTAGCAATCCTCCTGGAACTCTACTTTCTTTAAGCAGACAAAAAAGTGTTTTCCTCTCATACGGGGGAAACGGCCAAGGGTTCTACAAGTGAGAACAGTTTCTACACCAGGAACCACCACCAATTAACCCCTCCTGGAACTCCACGAGTGAGTTTCAAGTGAATAAATCAAGTGTGTGCTGTGCATGTGAGTTTAAAAGGTATTGGGGATATTCTTCCACTAATTACGTGGACTCAGGAAGACATGCCAATTCCCCCTTCCCAGACCACCAGAAACCCAACGTAAGCCTGCATTCAGTTCAGCTGGGCTGCACGCACGCCTGCTTCCCACAGGGCTGGCCTGGCTCCGTAATGCTGAGCTCCTTCTGGAAGAACAGAATAGACTTCCTGCCATTTGGACTGTGAAACACAGTAATCCACTGGGGAATAAAGGTCAATGTTGCACTTTTGGTCATTACGGCATCATTTGAGATGATCTGTGGTGAGGATGAGAGGAAAATCGAAGGCTGTGAGGACGCTGCAAATGGCTTGACCTCAGACCAATTTTCATCTCCATCTGTCTAATAGACATGCGGCTAAAAAAGCCCTCCCTCCCCTCCTCCGAGCCACATGGCTATTTTCACATCCGCAGCACAAGCCAGGAACCAGTTAAACAATACATTAATAAGGAAAGAGAATCTCCTAAACCTCAGGCTGGGGCTTCCTCGGGGCTTAGGTCCCGGGCTGAAGTCTGAAACACAATTTTCCAGTCTGCAAGCCGGATGGCAGAGCAGAGAATCTAGCAAACAGAATCAACTGCAGAGCAGGCGCGTGTGCTAAAGCCTCCTTATTTGTACATGCAAATATATGCTCACTTACACCTCCACCCCCACCAAAAGACAGCCACACACTTTTCTTTCGCATCTGCTCACGCGCACACAAAGGGGGCCGCAGTTCCAAACACCGCATGCTGCTCAAACCATTTCTTCCTCCAAGTACTCACTCAATGCCACTTAATCACTACGGCATTTCAATCCTTAAGTACAAACTCTTCCTAGGAACCCTGAGCCTAATCATCGAGGGAAGCCAGGAAATAAATATTAACATCTCCTGACTTCACACAAACTCTCCCCACAACCGGCCTGGCCAAGCCCCTTTCCTTTTTCACAGCAATGTTGTGCCATATATAAGTTTAGACTCCCACAGTATATCAATGTCAAACAACATCGTGTCAAGCTAAGATTCAATTCAGGTAAGTGCCACTGCCAAATTTTCTTGTTCCCAGACGGGCTTTAAGATTATTTTATTGCTCAAAATTTAATTTGTTCCAACTCGGGTCTCCATGACAACGTTGGCTAACCCTGCAAATCATTTGGGTAATTGGATATCTTATCTTTCTATTGCTCTCAAATCGAATGATTCTGCTAGAATTGTAACAGCCAATCAAATTTACAGTCCTCCTGAGTAATAGACTTGGAAAAGTAGCCACATTCATCTCCTCTTACAGCCATATTACCAGTATGCAACGAACAGTCGGCGCTGGTCTCCAACTATATTCTGAATTAGGAATGGTGTCAATACCAATATTCTCGCCCTGTAAAGTCCACCCGAGACCCCCTTCCCTTTTATCCTGCTCTAATTCGGGAAGCAATAATTAGTAACCAGTCCATTCGAAGCTCCAGCAATTTCATTCAGCACACTCTGAAAGAAACTGAGAAGATTAATTCCAAAAGTTAATCGGAAAAACAAAAACAAAATAAAACGCAAGGCCCAGCTCTCTTGGGGAGTTATCAGACCTGGTGACAAAAATCATGCCCCGGGGGGCGGCATCTGTCTGGAGCAATAGCACAGAGGGTAGGGCATTTGCCTTGCATGTGGTCGACCCAGGTTCGATTCCCAGCATCCCATATGGCTCCCTGTGCACTGCCAGGAGTGATTCCTGAGTGCCTGAGTGCAAAGCCAGGAGTAACCCCTGAGCATCAATGGATGTGACCCAAAAAGCAAAAAAAAAAAAAATCATGCTCGATGCTCTCTGGGTGGCAACCTGTACTAACATGACAGGCCAGCCGAACGAAGGAATAAATATGCTTTGTTATTAACAATCAGTTCATGAAAATGTCTGTATCCAGGGCTGGAGAGATAGCACAGCAGGTAGTGCATTTGCCTTGCATGCAGCCGAGCCGGGTTCAATTCCCAGCATCCCATATGGTCCCCTGAGCACTGCCAGGCGTAATTCCTGAGTGCAGAGCCAGGGAAAAAGGTCTGTATCCGGAGAGAGAGATGCAATGTCAGATCTGACGCTCTTTCTTATACTTTGTTTAATTCCAGTATCACAGCACCCAGAGTACTCAATTATGGAATACAGATTTCCTGTAAGATTCGAGTCAGCAGTTGCCTTCTTTAGTCCATGGTATGATTCTGGCCCTGGGTCAGCTAAAAAGTACAGAAGTTGGATGCCTTTCAGGGGTCCAATTCCAATCTTCTGGGGAGCTGTGCAAGGAGATTGGCTCGGCGGGAGCTCACAGCCCAGGCCCTGTAAGAGCGCCAGCCGGCTTACAAATGGAAACGGCCCCGGAACCCAGGCCAACTGGCAGGCGGAGGGGGCTGTCAAGAACCTCGTGCTGCCCTTAGAGACATCAGGGCTGCTTCTCAAGCTGAACACAAAGAGACAGGAGTGGAGAGCTCTGCCGCACACCCACGGCAGCGGGAGGCCAAGCTTTTAATAAGCAAGTGTAAACGCAGGCACTGGGACCATGGGCTGCGCCTGCCTTATCCCCAACACTCAGACACACTGTCAGCTGCCGTCACCTCTCCTAACAACCCCAGGGGCCCGCCTTTCGAGGAGAACTATTTCCCTGCCTCCCTGAATCTCTGCACCCAGGTGGTCAGCTGGGTTCGATTGGTACAGCCCACGAAAACAGGAAGTCCATGGGGTCTAAAGAGAACGCTAACACAACAGTTACCCATTAGCTAACACAACAGTTACCCATTATTCAAAGCTGGCGTGGTGCTTTCGAGGTGTGCAGAGCCCACACTTCGTGAGGGTGAGGGTTAGGGAGAGGCCGGCAGGGCTCTGCAGGGCTACTACTCCTGGCTCTGAGCTCAGAAGCAACTTCGGAAGGTGCTCCAGGGACCAAGCCAGGGATGAAACTGGCATTAGCCAAATGCAAGACAAGTACTTTAAGCCCTGGACTATCTCTCCAGCCCCTAGAGAGCCCAATTTTGAGGACCTATCACAAAACCTTACCAAGGCAACAGACTTCTCTTCCTCCGATCAAGCTGCAATTCCAGTTACCCTTTTATTTTTCAGAGGGACCAATCCTCTCTTCAAATAAAGTGTTGTATTTTTCACATTACAAAAGAAAACAAAAATATCTAAAATAATACTCATCTCTCCTGTAGTCTGCCAGGACTCATACCAATTCAAAGAAACAAAATCTCTTGATAATTCAGTCATCCCCTTCAATGAACATGCTTTTTTTTGGGGGGGGGGGGACTTTTTTGGGTCACATCTGGCGATATTCAGAGTTACTCCTGGCTTTGCACTCAGGAATCACTCCTGGCGATGCTCGGGGGACCATATGGGATGCTGGGAATCGAACCCAGGTCGGCCATGTGCAAGGCAAACGCTCCACCCGCTTGCTATTGCCTCAGCCCCAATGAACATGCTTTAATGACTTAAGGCTGCTGCCTTCCAAGGACACATTTTGCTACTTGGTCTAAATAAGATATTTATTTTCATTCCTCTAGCTTCTTTAGACAAGACTCTGAAGGAGGTTGACCATAAGGTTTTTGTTTAAAAAAAAAAAAAGTGGGGGAGGGGGGCTGCTTCCACTAGAGCTCGAAGATAAATGGTTCTGATCCTAGAAGATGAGAAACATTAAGAAAAAAAAGAAAGTAATTGAGGGGAAATACTCAGATATAATGAGGAAGGAAGTAGGCTAAGAAAAACAAGACAAGAGCCTGGTTTAGAAAAATGCAATTCTAGGGGCTGGAGCAATAGAACAACGGGTAGGGCGTTTGCCTTGCACACGGCCGACCTGGGTTCGAGTCCCAGCATCCCATATGGTCCCCTGAGCACCGCCAGGGGTGATTCCTGAGTGCAGAGGCAGGAGTAACCCCTGTGCATTGCCGGGTGTGACCCAAAAAAGAAAAAACAAATGCAATTCTAAGATCTCAGGGAGAATGTCACCAAGAGCCAACCTGCAGGAGGTCCTGCTCCCGTGCACACAAAGGCTCACCCCAACTCCACACTGCAAACTCCACCCAGGACAGGGAGGTACTCCACTCACCCCCGGGCCCGACAAGCCCATTTTCTCTTTGGTAAGGAGGAACACTGAACACATCTGCCCAGAGCAAGGCCGGGGCATGTGGGTGCAACAGATAGGCCTGGGGGCGACTCACCCTGAAGTCCCCACTGAATGGCCTGACTCCACACGAAAAGACCCCAACCTTCCCCACAGTCCAGGAACAAGTCCCAGCACTGCCCACAGGCTCAGCCCCCCAGCAAATGATGAGAACAAAGTGGTAACGAACCCCAGAAACTACCGAAACCCAAAGAGGTCCAACGAGACAACAGCTGGGCGGCTGCCGGGCCCCCCACCCCCACCCCCAGACCCCCCAGCAGCCCATCCTTGGCGCCCTCTGTGTCAGACCACATCTCAGACCACGTTGACGGTCAGGCCACTTTCCCCCAAAATGAAGCAATCTTTTTATTTTCACTCCTTAATCCACAGAAGCCTTTCAAATGGCACAAATAAAGGCAGCTGCATTCTGTTCTCTAAATCAATTTTCTCCCTGGCCATCAACTAGATGTTCCCTCACAGAGAAAGAACAGCCCTTCCCTTCTAATTCAAAAATCCATACTGCCATTGCCCTTGCAAACTGCTAAACAAGCAGTATCGGCAAGTCACTTGTGTTCTGTAATATATTTACTGCAAATCCCGATGGATCGCCTCCTAATGCAGTTTTCTATTGTGTCTCCACGTGTCAATACACTGGCCAGTCACCTTATTTGTAAGAGGCTCCGACTGGCTGTTTGCTCAAGGCATCAAGAGGGAGCCCAGAAGGGACAAAGGCCACACACTCCTGGGCCTGCCCACGGGAGCCCCCTCTGTGGGTGGGGCCCTCAGAGGTTTCGTTCTCCGGGACTTCAAACCCTCGCACCTCCCAGGATCTGAGGCCAACTGAAATTCCCTACTAGGTCACTGCCCATCCAGAGTTCAAAATTAAGAGTTCTGCCCTAAAAACATTGCCCAGTCTCCAAAGAACCAATGGTTCAAGTCCCAGTGAACAGGCACCCAGTGAATATGCCATTCAAGTGGCAAATGTGTATTACAAAAGGCCAAAAAGGCAGGAGAGTTTCGGCAAGGATTAAGAACAACTCTCTGCTCCCAGGTAGCAGCTAAAATACCAGCCCTGCCACACCGTAAGGGGTGAAATACCAAATTCAACCCAGCCAACAAGACAATGGGTGATGTGTTACAGAGGAGGCTGCAGGTTCGTCAGGAGAGTACGTATAATTAAGCAATCCAAGAGTAAATGGCGAGATGAAAACTTGGGATAAATCTAAAATCCCTATAGCCAGAAAACCTTCTCTTTCAAAGGCCAGCTACTGCCCAAAGGAAGCTGGACGGAAGGAGACAGGAGCCCAGGGCCAGGAAGAGAGCTCCAAAGGTTAGCAGGAATGCTGGCAAGGGAATCAGGCTCTGGCTCCCCCAGCCCAAACAGACACCAGGTCCCCGCAAGGACCCATCAGGTTACGCCTCTGAGCCTCTCTCTGGAACAGCCCCTGACAACTACTGGATGTAGTTGTCACCGAGACTCCCAAGTACCCTGTCAAAAGCAAACATCTGGAACAATAAAATCTCTAACATCACTTGGAGGAAATTCCTCTTTCACTTAGTCCTAAATGGCCAGATGGGGTTGACAGCATTAAAACAAAAAATAAATAAATAAATAAATAAATACACAAGGCCTTTAGAAGCTAAAAGTTGCTACTTTTCCCAAATCTCCAGATTCATCTACACCTACCAACAGCAGAGGGGAGTAGAAAGGGTGAGAGATCCAGAAAGAACTGGATGGCAGATGTTCTCTGCACAGCAGTCACTTAGACTCCTGGTCTAATGTCACTCAGATCAGTAAGGCCACCCACGATGCAGTTTTCTCCTTCTCTGTACTATTTAAGTCTTCAGAGTGGCACGTCTGGTTTGGAGGCCCTATCCCCAGCACTGCTTGTTGGGGAAGGAGGACTGCTCCACTGGGGGTCGCCCAGTGGCACTGAGTATCAAGCCCACAATGAAAGAGCAAATGGGATCATATGGATCGATCAGCAAAAAGACCAAAGGGCATCATCATTCTTATTATGAAACCTGGCAAATAAAGACTTCTTCAAGGCGTTGGATGAAGTTTCCACGGCATCTTTGTCCACGACTTTGCTTGTGCTCTGTGTTCACTCTGAGGAGGGGCCCAGCAGTGGTTCCAGGCAGTGCTGTGCGCAGAATCAGCATTAGTGCGCTAGTCCACCTTCCTCTTCAGTGCAACCCAACTACACTGCTATCGTGCTTGCTTGCACCGCGCACACAGCAACTACACTACTATCATTAAACTTCTCGGTAAGTCTCAGAGAGGTAGGTGAAAGGCAACTTGCCTTGCATGCAGCTCACCCACGCTGGATGCCCATCACCGCGTATGGTCCCCTGCACCCTGCCAGGAGAGATCCCTGAGCAGTCAGGAGTAAACCCTGAGCACCACCATGTGTGCCCCACCAAGCCCCCCAACACCTCCCACCAAAACAAGTCTCAGTCAGTAGCTATTCAACTATGAATCATTTTTCCAGAAGACAAACTGAGGCAAAGTAATCAAATAAGATTACAGAGTTGAATGCAGATTAACCAACTGAGTCTGCAAAATGTCTAGTGAAATAAAATGTTTCCTTTTCAGTCCTAGCTTAAGGGCTCATACTTGTACTCTTAATTTTTTTTACCAAGGTTCTAGTGTTTGGACCTGTAAAGACTCCAAACATGCCTGTAGATGAATGAAACTAAGGGGGAAAGCCATTCTATATGTATATGTGGTACAAAGATTTTTTTTTTTTTTGCCCAAAGTACTTTTACCTGATTTTCAAATGGGTTCAGAATCCCAAGCCATTCCAATTACCACCTTACTTAGTAATCATGGCGGCCAGGGACATGGTCACAGGACTGAAAGGCACACTACACATGCCAGACACCCAAGCTCCGTTTCCTGTCGGTCCCCAGGCAATCACTAAGCAGCATCCCTAAGTACCTTCCAAAAACAGAACAAGTACCTTCCCCAAAACAGAACAAGCACACCAAACACATTACTCATCAAGCACCTACTCTGTAAAACAAACTGGACGCATGAATTTCAAAGTGTTTGCTTCTAAGTCTAAAACTTCTTTGCTTTGCTTTTTCAGCCTCTTAAATTTTTTTAATGATCTCCAGACATTTAGGTGATAGAGTATGCATGACTGTAAGAAAGCAAAATTAAAAGGAAGTGATCACAGCGAAATTTTAAACTATCTTTTTATTGATAAGATCCAAGTATGGTTATAAAATTCAATACGCCCTTGGAACACCTTGAGCTTGTTTGGAGGTTCTAGCACAGCGGGTAGGGCGTCTGCCTTGCACGAGGCCAACATGGCCGACCCGAGTTCGATTCCTCCGCCCCTCTCGGAGAGCCCGGCAAGCTACCGAGAGTATTCCATATGCCAGACACAGTAACAACAAAGTCTCCAATGGAGACGTTACTGGGCCTGCTCGAGCAAATCGACGATCAACGGGAGGGCCTTTACCTTTACCTTTACCTTGGAACACCGACTTCAGTGCAATTTTTACTCAAGGAAATTCTTTATCTCTAACAGCATTAAATGCAAATCCCCTCCTGAGGTTGGGCCTGAGGAGTTAGAGGCACCTGGGGCCGGGCCAGAGCCGCTGTGCCCTGTTCTATAGCCCACCAGATTCTATCATGGGCGCACCATTTGGCCCCCTAAGTCCCATCAGTAATCATGTCTGAATGTAGAGCCAGGAGTAAGCCCGAAAGCACCACCAAAACACAAACAGAAAAGAGGCACATGAAAAGTCCTATGACACAAAGCCAAAGTCGGGTGGGGTCTGGAGAGATCCCTAGCACTGCACGTGGTCCCCTAACATGCCAGAGTCAGGCTGGAGCACATGTGGTCAGGGGAGGCCCAAACACGCACCGAAAAGTAAACTGCATGACAGCTAGCACTGAAGCCAACAGAGACTCGGGCAGTGACTTGTGCTGAACTCTGAAGAACAGTGAGGAAGGCCATGTGAATTCTGACCAAAGGTCTGGACTTTTTACAACAAAAAAGAAAACAGAACACTTCAGAAGAGATCCACTTAGCTGGATTAAGGAACCTGAAGAAAACCAAGGAAGCCGCAAGAAGACTGGAGTGGACAGTAATTGGGGCAGACATAAATGGCAGATGGACATTCATCTTAGAAAAGAGCAGACACCCTGGGGCCTGGTACAGGCCTCACAGCAGTTAAGGCGTTTGCCTTGTAAGTGGCTGAACCTGGTTCCATCCTCTGAGCCCTGCCTGGAGTGTGCCCTGAGCACAGAGCCAGGAATAAACCGATTGGGGGGGCGGGGGTGGGGGGGAAGGGGGAAAGAGGTGCTTGTCTAGCTCTCTGGTAACCCTTCCTTCCCCAAGCACCAGCAGGAGTGATCCCTGAGCACAGAACCTGGAATAATCCCTGAACAACACCAGCTATGGCTCCAAAACAAACAAAAGAGATTGGCCATCCAGAAAAGGGCTTAAGGCTCTCTGCAATCACTGCAATAAACTCTTCCTTTCCTGTGTGTGAAGGAAGAGATCCCCAGAGGTTCCAGGGCCACCATGGATCCACCTAGCAATAAAGACTATGTAGTACCAGAGGCCAAACTCTGCACCTGTGCATGACAGACAGACAGAGAGACAGATATTCCAGCTCTCTAAGCCCTGGGTGCAGCATTCCCAATGATCCTTCCCCAGGACTATAGACAGGTCTGACACTAGGCTTGAGTCTCTAAACATAAGTGGGCTTAACAGGGGCTTCAGAGGACAACCAATGGGGTTCTGAAAACCTGAGACCTTTTTTTTTTTTTAACATTTGGAGGAGAAGGAGTACTTAGGTGCTACTCCTGATTTGTACTCTAGCCCCAAGGTCTTTTCTTTCCGCCCCTCTATTTTAAATGTCTATAGAGGGGCCAGAGAGAGGACAGGGTTAAAGCACTTGTGTTGCACACAGTTCAATCCCCAACACTACCTACTGTCTCCTCAAGCACTGAAAATAGTTGACCCCCAAGTAGTGCCCCTGAGCACTGCTGGGAAACCAACCACAATCCACTCCACTCCACCCCACCTCAGTGTAACAACATAATGAAGCATTCTCTTAAAAAAACAGACAAGATAATAACTGCCATTCTATATTCAAACTTTAATAGGTTGTACAAAATCTCAGACAATCTATCATTTCAGTGATGTTGCAAATACTGAATTTATTCCAATACTGCATAGGCTCCTAAGTTCAAAAGCACCTACATTCTCAAAAACAACTGATCCTGGACTAGAGGGAGGCGGTAGTCCTCAAAGGGCTGGAGCATGTGCTTTGCATGCAAAATCCCCAGGTTCTATCCCCACGAGGATGAACTCCAAGCTCCAAGCTGGGCACAAACCCCGGAGAAGCCCCCATCAGGTGTGGTCAAAAACAGAAAGAACTGGACCCAAGTTATCAAATGAATACTGCATGGCTACTGAGAATCAGTTGTACCTAGAAATAGCTGCAGACAAACCCTATCACTTTCCGTCTGCACAATGTGACATGTACGCTTCCAGGCTAACCAGCATTTTTCCTATTTTGGGCAGAAAAAAAAAATTAATTTGCCTAACAGAATTTCATAATCTCTCCATGCCAGTGTTTAATTTGGATCCCAAATGGCTTTTCCCCTATCCTTCTTCTGCTAACATAGATGGCCAAGACTAAGCTACAAATACTTCAAGAAAAACTCTTGAAATGTAATTTTTAACATATTTGTTTTACCTGGGCTGGAATGATAGCACAGCGGTAGGGTGTTTGCCTTGCGTGCAGCCAGCCCGGCCGAGCCAGGTTCGATTCTTCCACCCCTCTCGGAGAGCCCGGCAAGCTACTGAGAGTATCTCACCCACACGGCAAAGCCTGGCAAGCTCCCCGTGACGTATTCAATATGCCAAACACAGTAACAACAAGTCTCAAAATGGAGACGTCACTGGGCCCGCTCAAGCAAATCGATTGAACAACGGGAGGACAGTGACAGCAACAGTGATTTGTTTTACCTAGATATATGAGCAGGCTGGAGCCATAGCACAGCGGGTAGGGCATGTGCCTTGCACGCAGCCAACCCGGGTTCGATTCCTCCCTCCCTCTCGGAGAGCCCAGCAAGCTACCGCACGGCAAAGCCTGACAAGTTCCCCGTGGGGTATTTGATATGCCAAACACAGTAACAAGTGTCACAATGGAGACGTTACTGGTGCCTGCTCAAGAAAATCGATGAACAATGGGAGGACAGTGCTACAGTGCTATAGACATGTGAGTGGGGGTCAGTAAACCATTAGGACTTTATGTTGCTATGTTGCATCAAGTAGATAGATAGAGCTACCGTGGCAATTCAAGTATTTTTCCAGTTTCTCTCCCGCCCCACTGTGGGAACTGGGGACACTGGTGATAGGAAATGTACACTGGGTTTGAACATTTACGAGGGTTGGAACATCATGAACAACTTTGAAACTGTACATCTCACTATGATTCAATTAAAAAGTAATTTTTTTTAAAAAAAAAGTACTTCCCCCAAAACCATAGTCATGGAACTACTCAGCACATTCCTTACTGTAGAAATCACTAATCCTATCCTATCAACGAGGAATATTTTCAAGATATAAATGCCTAACTGGTCAAATAAGTCAATTCCAAAAAAGTGAGCTAAAATTTCATGATACCAAAGATCCCCATGTTAAAAGGTATGATGAGAATTTTAATCAATAAAGATCAGAAGCAGGGGTCACAGAGAGAGTAGAGCAAGTAGGGAACTTGCCTTGCCTGACTGATCTTGGTTCAATCCCCAGTACTGAATTATGGTTCCCTGCGCACCACCAGGAGTAATCCCTGCACAGAGCCAGGAGTAAGCCCTTAGCACTGATGGGTGTGACCCCCCCAAACAAACGGGAAATCAGAAGCAGCAATCTAAACAGGAAGAGGGGTGGTAATAAAAACTTTACGAGTATAGTTTCTTAGTTTCCTCCAATTTAATCCACTTCTGGACAGCAGGAAAGTTTAACAATAGAGGAACCCAGAGGTAAGACAGGACTGCCTGGGAGGTGGGGTCTGGCTCTGATCCCCCAAACCACATCACACATGTGTGGGGGGGAGGGGTGGGGGTCATGTGAGTATTACGTGTGGCTTGGAGCCCCTCTGTACCACAGGGTGTGCCCCACCCCCAAGTTCAACAACTGAAGAGCAAAGATTGTTTCTATTTTTCTTTGAATGTAAGCTAAAGGGGCAGGCTTTCCATGTTTTGTCCTAATCATCATCTGTAACGTAAACTGGCCTAAGAAAACTCCAGGGACACTCCCAAGTCATGATGTACCTCCCTGTGAGTTCCATTCCAGGATCTGCCACACCTAAAGTCTCTATTTTGTTTTGAGTGTTGCGGTTTGAGGGGGTTAGTGGGCTCACACCCAGGGGTGCTCAGAAAACCACAACTGGAGCCAGAGATCTACCCCAGCCCAGCTCCACTGAGCTCCTTTCTGCAAGGTGCGAGGAATCGAACCCAAGGTCTCACGCGTAAGAAGCAAGCACCTGACGGCCATCCCATTCTCAGCATTCACACATCTGAAGAAGGAAGAGTAGACTAATCTGGCCAACCCTGTGCTTCCCAACAGCTCTGCCACCTCCTTTTTCTGGTCCCATCGGATCCTGTCCTTAAAAGTGATGCTATAAGCCCTCGTAAAGTTAGGGGCATTCATTCTGAATTTTTCAAATCTGTATCTTGAGGGGACTAGAGCAATAGCACAGTGGGTAGAGCACTTGCCTTGCACGCAGACAACTGGGGTGTGAACCCTGGCACCCCATCTGGTGCCCCAGCCCCGCCAGGGATGATCCCTCCATGCAGAGGTAAAAGTGAGCTGAGAGCCACCAGGTCACTGTCACTGTCACTTTACTGTTGATTTACTCGAGTGGGCGCCAGTAACGTCTCTATTCCTCCCAGCCCTGGGATTTTAGGAGCCTCTTCTTCCTTGTCTTTTCCCAATGATTGGAGGCTCTTTCAAGGTCAGGGGAATGAGACCTGTTGTCGTTACTGTATTTGGCATATTGAAAACGCCACCACACGAGGAGCTTGCCAGCCTCAGCCCATGCGGGCAGGATACTCTCGGTAGCTTGCCAGGCTCTCCAATAGGCATATATTTATATATTTTTCTCTATGATTTGTTGTCTACTGTCTGAACCCCATCAGCTATGGTGTAGTAATTGTGGAAAATGGGTAGGAAGTGTCTTATAATGTATTTGTGGCTGCGTGGTCCAGAAAGCATCCTGGAGCATGGCAGTGGTTGGGTAGTGGAGGTCGGTTGCCGGGGCTGAGTCCCTTGGGGTGGGGAGGGCTCTCACCTGCCCCACAGCCTGGCACAGAGCCACCAGGTATGGCCCAAAAACAAACAAAAAGATGTTCCTTGGGCTAGAGCAATAGCACAGTGGGTAGGGCGTTTGCCTTGCACGCGGCCAACCCAGGTTCGATTCCCAGCATCCCATATGGTCCCCTGAGCACCGCCAGGAGTAATTCCTGAGTGCAGAGCCAGGAGTAACCCCTGTGCATTGCCGGGTGTGACCCAAAAAAGAAAAAAAAAAGATGTTCCTGTTTTTACGTTTTCTAACACCCCCTTAATGTCTATGTCTAAGACAAAGTGCCTCCCTGGCCTCACCCCCATTCTAAATCCTGGAAAAAACAGGACTGCTCGAGCGGGCAGGGGAGGGGGCTGTTCCGGAGCCAGCAGTCTGCCTGCAAAGGCTAATCTTGCACTCCGAGGGAGACTCCAAATACACAAGTTTTATCTCGCTCCACTTCTGCTTGTGAAGGATGGGCCTGACTGACTGCAAAGAAGTCAGGGTCCAGTCGCTGCTGATGACAGCCACCCTCTTTGTGGTACGAGGTGACCAACACCTCATGAGGTTTATCACTAAGTGCCTGCACACTTCAGTCAGCCATTTCCCATTATGAGACTTGGACGTCAAGAAAAAAAAACTAATCTCTCAAAGTGCAAACCTGGTGTTGGAAAACAACACACAGCAAAACACGGGGAGTAGGGGGAGTATTTAAAACATGCAATAAATGAATCAAGTGCATTATGTTACATAACCTAACCGTTCTACATATACACCTGGAAAACACTACTAAAGAAACTCATTTTTATTTTTGTTAAGTTTTGTTTGGGGGCCACACCTGGCAGTGCTCAGGGCTTACTCCTGGCTCTGCGCTCACAGAATTACTCCTGGTGGGGATCGGGGATATCATATGGGGGCCAGGGATCAAATCCTTATTGGCCATGTGCAAGCCAAGCACCCTGCTGCTGTACTATCTTCCCTGGCCCCAGAAAGTTATTTTTAAGGCAAAACAAATGCACACAGTGAAACTGTGTAAGTCACTGCAGCCCCAAACATGTTTGATCTGAGATACTGCTCGTGGAGTGGGAAGTACCACTTGAAATTTGCTTGAAAATGCAGCTTGGAAATGCTTACTCTCTCCTGTCCTGCATCTCTCTTTCCTCTCCTTTTGGAAGCCAAGATCACAAGCTTATGATCTTTCTGTTCATTTGCAAATGCTTCCCCCAGGCACTCCCAGGGCCCAGGCTGGAAGACAGGCAGAGAGCGGGTACAGGAGGGAGCTTAGCGGGAGTGCCCACAACAACTCTCCACTTCTCTTCTGTTCTTTGATGCTTTTGCACACGGAAAGTGTGGCCCAGGATAACCATTCTCCACTGCCAGCGGCTGGCCTCCCTCTGCTGACCAGTCAGCATGGCGACTTTCATCCTCCTCTGGTTCACACACCTAGTCCAACAACGTTGACACTGCAGAGCTGGTGAGCAGAGAGCAACCTGCTCCATCGTCAAGACCTGCACTTGAGGGGCTGGAGTGACAGCACAGCGGGTAGGGCGTTTGCCTTGCACACGGCTGACCCAGGTTCGATTCCCAGCATCCCATATGGTCCCCAGGGCACGGCCAGGAGTCATTCCTGAGTGCAGAGGCAGGAGTAACCCCTGAGCATCACCGGGTGTGACCCAAAAAGCAAAAAAAAAAAAAAAAAAAGACCTGCACTTGAGACCACCACAAACAATGGAGCTCAGTCTCTGATCACCTCTGTCCCGTGGGCTGGATGGCTACTGGGTAGTAGGCAGGAGTAAGCCAAGAGTCAGGCAACCAGATACCCCCCCCCAACTTGAGTTTCCACAGATGCTCTCCACCACAAGTCCCAGACTTGGAACACGTGCTCCCACAGCTGCAGAGCCAAGCACCTACCCAGTCTACTGCAGAATGAGTCGGATCACTCTAAGTGCTATACAAATTCAAGCCGCTAATGACAACTTGGAGCCTGTCTTCGTCAGCACGCTGAAAAGATACACAAACGAGTAAATAAAGCTCCATGCCTACATATTTACAGTCCTCCGGCTCCAAGAATATCAAATGATGTCATGTCAGGTCTCATGACAGGAAATAAAGTCGATCCTCCTCGCAGTGCCGAATATACCAAAGCGCACAGCCCCTTCACACAGAAGGTTCACGGTGAGCTATTTCCTAATGCACCTTAACACTCTGATTGCTTGCCTTGATTTTGACACGCCTCCAAGTCTCTTTCTCTAAAGATATCTCAAGTTTTCCGTCTATAAACGGAGAGGTCGACAGAGATCCAGGAACAAAAAAAAAAAAAAAATTAAGCATTTGCTTTGATGCTCCTCAGTAGCCACTGCGACTCTATTCCACTGAGTTCTCAGTGATCCGCCTCCAATGGGGAGAGAGTCCAGGGAAGGCCTCTCAGGAAGTGTTGACACAACATAAACAGGGTCTGTGGGCAGCGGACCAAGCCAGGAAACCACAATTATACCAGCCTTCCTTCGGACACACTGCCACGTTCCAGCTTCCAGAGCGAGGAGCAGGTGGCGAGATCTGCCTGGAATCTCTGCAGCCCATTCTGACCATGAAAGACGAACCCGCTGAAAGGTGGGGCGGGGGGAGGTCGGCCCTCGGGAGACGGAGCTCGGCACTCAGGCGTCCCTCCCAGCAAAGTCTCCCCAGCATCCCACCTTTCTCTCCCCCCCTCAGTAACAAAGATGTTGTCAGAAATGACAATTTTTTGTGTCCCCTGATGCCGCCTTGCTAGCATTTGGTTATAAGCCATAAAGCAGGACTAATTTCAGCCTGTCAGGAGTCTTGCTAATGCCCAGTTTCCCCCTAGAGAGAATTTCTGTCAAATCTAATGAGAGCTCCAAAGGCCTCTCTACAATATAATGAGCACTTAGGCCATGCTGGTGATCAGGCGGCAAAAAGCATCAATTTGAGCCTGGCTACACCCTGGGGGCCAGACGTCACCAGTTTTAATAAGAATTATGATTACTAGCTGCACCGAATGCCTCCTCAGAACTTATTATTAATGTGTGACATTCAGAAGGATGTTTTTCAAACGTGAGGCCACTTTCCACTGAATTACAGCATGGCTTTGCACATCACTCTAGTTAAGAGGTCTGTCAGCATTTACAATATAAACTAAATTTCAGGGGGCTTAATGCTCGACTATGAAAGACACTGTGTCTCTCAGCTTTTCATCTTTTTCAAATTACCGAGCCAATTATACACAGCATATTATTAATGCATACCGGCTCATAGACGGACAAGATATACTCCCAACTGCCCTTTAGAGCCCAGATATTCATTAGAAACCCATTTTCACACCGTGGGGGGTCCTGACCCTCCTCATCCCATTCCTTCTTCCTCCTTCCTAAGGGATAAAGAGGTCACTTCCACCTTATATAGCCTATAAGAGCCCAGGAGAATTACACCCTTCCTGTGGCTCCCCAATAAATCCCACACCAACATATCACAGAGATGAGATCTTCCCCTATAAAAGTTAAAGAAGTTCTGTGGAGCTCAGGAGTCAAAGAAAAAACTCAGGTCTCCTCCAACCTGTCCAGTGGACAGTTAGTCCCAAAATGGGCCTTCGGGGCACTGAGGCAGGGCAGGTTAACCTTAGAGGAGGTCAATCTGCATTATTCATGAAAGTGACCCTGCACCTTCCCGTCCAATTACTAACAAGTTACAACTGTCTCAGTAAGGCACTCGCCTTTTCAATCTGCAAAAAACAAAGGTGCCAACCCAATCTAAACTAGGCCCTATAGGGAGCTTTGCAAATCGGAGAGATGAAAAGAGAAAGAAAATCTGCATTTTGAAAGGTTCAGCGGGCTTATTAACAAAAGGCCCTGAACTTAACCATCTCTTTCCAAATACATATCTGAAAACAGATCTGACGTCCGTGATATAACAGTTGCTATGAAAGCTATAATGAATTGAAAATCAAAAAAGAGTGCAAAGTTACAAAAGCAGAAATCAACTCTAAAACACACTTGTTTATGGAAAGCCTTTGACTATAAGGAAGATCTAAAGGCTGAACTAATCAATTTCTCCACTGTGCCCCCGTAGGTCAGCCGTGCTCTTTAATTTAATGAAACAAGGGTTTGGGATGAAATAGCACATATACATCAAGGAAGAACTGTATTGTTGCACTTTGAAATGTGTCCAACTGTGCAACTTCATCTGATGATAATTTTTTAAGAGGCAATCGATTTCCAAAAGACTTATTGTACCAGCATCTTGATGAAAACCTGAATGTCAGCATATCTCCAGAATACTTACACTCTGCCATTAATGCTTTTTTTGGCAGACAATGACTACTCAATTGAGGGTCCTCTGGGCTGAGCAATCATTTAGCTTTTCTTCTCTTATGAGGTCCTTAGTGCCTTGTTCCAGTTCAATACTCTTTTTATACCCCATTATAGTAGCCATAAGTGTGAATTTTATGGGAACTTGCAAACTCATAGTCATAGCTCGAGCTTTCCAGTCACTAATCTCTTCATGCTTTTAAAACCACTAGAACTGAAGCAACTCCCAACATGTGCTGGGGCCATAAAAGAGGATGCATTTTCCACCTCCCAAGCAGCATCAACTGAGAAAACCTTTGAGAAGCTGTTTGCTAATAAGCCGGAAAGCCTGAGAGTTGCTTGATGCAGCCTCAAAGCATAGAGAACCCCACAGTTCATCACAGATGTACCTTTTTCTCAAGTTTGCTTTAAGAAATCCAAAATATCTTCTTTCCTCAAGAGGCCAGTCCACAGTTCTTTCCAAACCAGCACAAAATATTAGCTATTCTGAGGGGCTGAGGACATACGTAGCTCAGTGGCAGAGCACTTTCCTTATACGTGTAAGTGCTCTGCGAGGCACCACCACAAATAAATCAAATCGGTTGTTCTCGACTTCAGAAATTCTCTGGGTAAGTCCTCAGGTATCTCCAGAGGAGACTCTATCAAGCAGGGCAAGTCAACTTAGGATCTCAATTTCTGTCTAATAGAAGGCTAGTTTATACGTCCAAAAGGCTTCTCATTCAGTCATTGAAACATTCCACAATGTTCAAGAAGTAACGCTGGGTAACAGAACTCGAATTCATAGGGAGGAAAGACCGAAACAGAAAAACAGCATACAAATCCCAACTGAAGACAGAGTCAGCATTCTAAATCATAATGACTTATGTTTCCTATCAACAGGAGATTTAACTAAGGCTTACCTGTTTATGCATTTCTATGTTTAATCCATAAGACATTTCATAATACTGTGAAAAGAAAAACAGAATGAAGCACTTCAGTAACTCAGGTTGTGCGAGAGTATAAGAGCACACGCTTACCAATTATTAAAAGGAAAACTTCCCATCTTTGATACCTACCATCACATAGTGCCTCTGCATTTCTGTCTTTTCACTTGCCAGTTTCTCACATTCCAATTTAAGGCTACAAAAACAAAACAGGCAACTTAATGTAAACATTATGTCACTTGTTTTAACATCTGCCTCGCATATTTGCACTTCAAGGAAAAAACACAGGCCAATTTGGAAAAGCCATAAACTATCTAGGTAAAGTCCCAAAAGCTTTGTCCGTGTATTTTATCTTTAGGTAAAGGTAAAAGGTAAAGGCCCTCCCACTGATCGTCGATTTGCTCGAGCGGGCCCAGTAACGTCTCCATTGGAGACTTTGTTGTTACTGTGTCTGGCATATCGAATACTCTCGGTAGCTTAGTGAACAGAGAGAGCAAGGTATCCATCCCTACCATGCTTTTTATTCTTGACCAGATGACAAGAAAGAAAACTTTGTCACAAACTTGCTCCCTAGCACCACAGGGTTCTCTGGTGGACTGCTGCTCTGAGCCCCCCATATCTCACCCGCCACACAGTTCACACACAAAAGATCTACCCAGAAGCCCATTCCTCTGGGCCCTGTTTACTCCCATCTCCCTGCAACCAAGTTTCCTTCTCTGAATGCCACCGAAATCTGACCTTTGCACCATCTCTGGTCCCAGGCATTGCCATGCCTCTATGCCAACACATCTCTGGCAACACAGTGCCCAGGTTTCACAATTGTACCAGTCAAGTTACTTTTACGGTTGTTGGTCCCTTTTTAAAACTCTGTTTTTAACACCCTGTCAAAGCATGACAAGTAGCTAAAACAATCAGGTGGCTAAAGGAAGTCCTTCCAGGTCAACAGGTGTGGAAAGGAATGCCTCCAGTCCCAGAAACCGTCCTCAACAGACAAAGGCCAATCACCAGCAGAGCCTCAAGAAAACAAGATGCACACCCAAATACATGCACTCTTTCTCAATGGAAAGAAATACATGACTTCTTAGCTCCAATCGGCTAAAATTTCAGTGGCAGGAGGAAATGAGCTAACACTTCTGGAAAGTTCTCTGGACAGGTGCTTCACAGTTCCACCAATCTTTATAGAAGAGACGTTATATGAAGACACCAAGGTGGCCACCAAGGAATCTTGGAAGCATGGCTGGAGGCCCAAGAAGATCTCGGTCTGGAACCTGGCACCAAAGTCACAAAGCCCGGCCACATAGCTCCGCCAGGGTGGACTTTGCCTCCAACAACCCAACTCATTTTGACACAGGCCTGGCCCCCAGAACCCACACTCCCGAGCTGGAGCATCGGCCTGTTGCAAAACAAATACATCAAGCACAAATATTGACGGTTCTCATGCAACCACCGAAGAGCAAGATTCCCGGCCAGAGCCGCCACGGGACGGGGAGCTCCGTGGGGAGGTAGAGGCGGTGGCAGCTGCAGAAACAAACGGGCCAGGAGGAGTCCGAAAAGGGGGTGCGGGTGGTGACAGGCCTGCACCGCGACTCCACGCGCCACCGCCTGGACGCGAGCGCTCAGTACAGCCGCGGCTGCCGGGCTGGACCGGGCCACCAAGGCCCAGGGGGTGCCGGTGCCGGCGCCCCCCAATCCCTTCCTCCTCCCCGCCAGCGACCGGCCAGGACACGCACCTGTGATACTGCGCCTGCAGGAACTGGAACTCCTCCTTGATGCGGTCCAGGGACTCCGGGATGGTGAACTTGAAGGGCTGGCCAGCAGCCTGGTGCGGCGTCTGGGGGCGGCCAGGGCAGGCCACGAGGGGTGGGAGGGAGCGAAGGATCGAGCCAAAAACCGAACCGAGGGGACGGGGAGAGTGGGTGGGGCACAAACAGAACACAAAAGTTTGAAGTGGCGCCAAAGCCATCCCCGAACTAGACTCTGCTGCACCTTCCTTTGGGGGGACGCGCGTCCGGGGGAGCACCCCGGCCAGGAGCGTTCCCCGACTCTGCCCACCCCTGGATCTCTAAGGCGGCTTGTCCAGCCCCCAGGGCGGGGTGCAGGGATGCGTTCCCGGGTTCCGCAGCCCGGGGACTCCCAGGGTGACACGGGTCGCGGGTGGGCGCCGCCGCCCTCTCCCTCTACCCCCTGGGGCGGAGGGGGCGACAATGACCCCGGGAAAGAAAAACAACTCTCCCGCGCCCCCCCCACCCACCCTTCCCAGTGTCGCCCGGGGCCACCTCCAGCCGCGCCCGAAAGGGGGGCTCCCCCGCATAGACATGTAAATAGGCGAGACGGGGAACAAAGAGGGGGGTCGCCCGGTGCGCCTCGGGGCCGCGGGTGGGTGGCTGCGGCCTCGGGAGCGAAACCCCGCGCCCTGGGCGCATCCACCAGCCCGGCCGGCCAGCCAGCCTGGACCTCGGGGAACCGGCGCACCCCTGCGACTTCCAGCCGCCCCCCACCCCGACCCGGGAGGGGAATCCCGCCCCGTGGCCCCCCGACGGCGCCTCACCGGGTGCCGGCTCTGCGGGAACATCGCTCCGGCGGCGGCCGCGGCTCGGTTCCCGGGAAATTCAATTCTCCGCTCAATTTCCAACTTTAATCAGGCCGAGCGGGCGCGGGGGATGCCCCGGCCACTCGGCGCCCGGCTGGGGCTGCTCCCGTCGCCGCGGGAGGAGGGGGAAGACTCCGGCGCTCAGGGCCACATCGCGGGGCTCCCGGGCCCGGCTCGACACCCACCACCTGCGCGCCGGAGCCGGTCGAGCAGGGCGCGGGGTGCTGCTGCTGCTGCTGCTGCTGCCGCCGCCGCGGCGCTCCGGGCCTCAGCGGCCCGACGCGGCGCCGGGGGTCGCGGCCGCTCCCGCCGCGCACCCCCCTCCTCGGCGATCGGCGGGTTCCGCTGGCGTCCCGGGTGGCCGAGTCCCGGCGGGGGTGGTCTCCGATGCGCCGCCGCTGCCCGTCGATCTCCTCCCCGAGCTGTACAGCCCGCGGCGCCCCGGCGAGGGACAGGTGGCGCGACGCCCCCGGCTCAGCCCGAAGCCGCCCGGCGACGTCGCGCGTCCCGGGCCGCGGGCGCAGTAGGTTCCGCACCCGGCGCTCGGCGGCGGCGGCGGCGGCGGCGGCGGCGGGGCGCGGGGTTGGCGACGCGGCGGGGGCGAGTGCGGAGGGCGCGTCCGGGCGCGGCTCGCCGATCGCACAAACCCTCCGGGCCGGACGGCGCTCACAGCACCGCGGGCAGCCCCGCAGCCGCGCGCGGCTCCACGCGCCCCGGGCGCATCCGGGCGCCGGGCCCCGAGCGCTCTCGCCCCGCACCGGCCTTCTCCTCCTCCTCCTCCTCCTCTTCCTCCTCCTCGCTCCTCCGGGGCTTCCTCTCCGTCCTCCTCTCGGCAAAGTTGTCTCACGAGCCGGGGCACGACATCCGCGCGGCGGTGCGAGCAGAGTGCGCCCCGCGGCTCGCTCCCGGCCGCGGCCGGCAAACTCCACGGGCGAGTCCCGAGTGGTGGCGGCGACGGCGGCGGCGGCTCGGCGGCGGTCCGGGCTCACGGCGCGGGGCCAGCCCGGCCGTGCGGCGAGGCGGGCGGCGCGGTCGGCGGCCTCGGGGACGCGGGGCGCACGGTGCCCGCCGCTGCCGCTCCTCGCGCCGGTTACATTAACACGCGGTTTCACACTCCCGAGCTAACCAGCGCCGGCCCCGCCCAGCCCTGCGCGGGCGGAGGGGCCGGGAGCGCCGAGCCGGCGGGGGACGCGGGCCGGGCCAGCGGGGCGGCACCGCGCGGGGCCCGCCGCGGCCAATCGACGGCGCGGCGCCCAACGTGGGGGGCTGACGTCACGCCGCCCGGAGCCAATGGCAGCGCGGCACGGGCCGACTCGGCCCGCCCTCGCCCCCGCCCCCGCGGCCGGCCCACTAGCTTCCCTCTCCGCCGTCTCCCCCGTCTCCCCGCCCAGACCCCCCGCCCCAGCCTCCGCCAGCCGCGTCCTCCCTTGCTGGAGGGGAAACCGTTCCTGGAGGAGCCGGGGGACGCCGAAACCAGCCAATGGGAAGCGGCCAGACGTGGAGATTGGCACTGGGGATGGGAAGGTCGGTGGGAAGGAGAGCGGCGGGACCCGGCCCGTCAATCAAAGTAACGTGGGGCGGACGCGGGGCGGCGCGGGTGCGCGCGCGCGGGTGCGCGCGCGCACGGGGCGAGCACCCGGGACTGTGCGGCGGCGGCGGCGGAAGCGGGGGGCTGGAGTTTGCAAAATTCTTTGCCACTTGTTCGCTTTTCCCTCGAATGAAAATCCTCCACTCTCCCCTAAAAGTCCTTCCGATGGAGCGCGTGAGGTCTCCTGGGGAAGGAGACTCTGGTAGTGACAGTTAGACGCACAGGTGGTCGCGGTGTTTGGGTACCGACCCCGTGGTCGGGTGTGTTGGTTTTTTTTTTGGGGGGGGGGAGTGTTATTCTTGTGAAATGATTCCAATACAGCAGTTCCCTCCGAGGCTTTTTTTTTTTCTTTTTCTTCGTGAGATTTCTTTTCGCGGATTCTCAGAAACGATGGGACTGTGCGCTCGGTGGAAAACACGTCCGTGGGCCAGGCACAGTCTGGGATACGTCGAGCGAGAGCTCACACGCTCTGTGTACCCGGGGCGGTGGGCTTTGGGTTTTCGTAGTGCATTTCCAGCACTTTTGCAGGTCCTGCGGCCTGCCTTGGTTTGGTGGGCAGGATCCCCGGGGTGCTGCCTTGCCCAGGCACGTGCATGCCGGGCGCAGGGATGCTCCGTCTGCGGCCGCAGCATCCTGCATCCTGCCTTTGAAGCCTGACTCGCTGCGGGGTGGGCTACGGACACTCGCACGCTCCTCTGGATCAGAGTGACCACGAACTGTGCTCCAGCTCCTGGAAACAAAGGGAGACGATGACTCCTATGGACCTGAAAAACCCGTCCAGCCCACCTCACACTCATCCTTGGGGGGATTCAGGGCTGAGCCTAGGGGAAGCCTTGGGTGAAGGGCTAAATGCAAGGCTGAAATTCTTCGGAGGTGGAACTTGACTTAAAAGGAATTTGGGTACTTACCATAAGCGGGGTATATTGTGTCCCACTCCAGTTTTTGTTTTCTTTTTGTTTTTCTCCAGATACACCACCTGAAAGAAAAACCTTCGATATTAATGCATTTGGAGGTGCGTGGTGGTGTTTGTTTAAAATAGGCAGTGGAACTATTGCCAACATGGTTAGTGGGTGAATAAGCCAAAGGGCCGTGGACTTTTCCTTGAGAAAGACATATTTGGCTAAACACCTTGTGTCTAAACCTAGTTAACGATTTTTTGCTATTAATAACTGCCACCTTCCCATTATTTTACTTCCAAGAGACTTATGGAGAGGCATTTTTATTCAAAGATTGACTTTTTCGGAGATCTTGAACTATGAAAATAATTATTTTTATGTGCTACATTTCACTGTTGGGAGTTTTTTTTCAAAATAGGTAGGATAATTCAGTAGTGTAAATGGAAATTTAAAGAAACTCTTTTTAGCCAATTTGTATATGGCCATATAGTAAATTCTTAAGTTGGCCTTACAGCTTTGGAGTGTTCCCAATGAATGGAGCTGGTGGTGGAGAGACAAGATTCACTTTGCTGACATTGAAAATGAAAAAGGGACATTATCTCTTTTAAATATGATGGTGTTCAGGGCCGACTTGCTTCATACATGCTTTTTAAATTTACAGGACTCAGGCAGAACTAAATTTGGTCCTTTGGGAGCTTATTTTCCTCACACTCATGGTGTGGTTGTATACCTGACCATAGTCAGTTCATCCTGTAATCAGTTCCAGGCCCGTACTGGCAAGGGTCTTGGACACCACAGACAATGCTTGTACGTGCTGAAACATCCAGGGCTATTGGGACACCGCCCTGGCTTGTCCAGGCTTTCCTGGAGTTCAGGGCCCCACTCCATAACAAAGTTTAGTTCTAGTTGATGCATTTTTGAGTCTCTCTCTCTCTCTCTCTCTCTCTCTCTCTCTCTCTCTTTCTCCCCACCCCCTAGAAAATCCCATCTAATATCTGATCAAATCAGAATCTTTATCTTATTTTAAAATTTGCATTGAAGTAACTTTGGTTTCTAACTTTACGTATTTCAGGCATACAGAATTGTAACTTGAAAACAGACACATTGCCTTCAAATGTCTCTGAGGTCGCTCTATTCACTACCATCCTGTCTAGTTTGCCTCTTCCCCAGTTTGCCTGGGTTAAAAAGTGGAAAACTCTTTTAAATAGTGCTTCCTAAGGAATAGAGTTAGAAACGCCAAAGCTTGTTATCTTATAGGGCTTACTGGAGAAAAGAATTATAATTTTTAAGTTGGAAGGCCTTTAATTGCGTGCAGAAAAGTGGTTGGTTTTCGAAGTTTCTTTCTCCTCCAGCACATCTTCCTTGAGAAAGGGGAGAAAGACAGGGCCCTTATTCAAGGTCAGATTTTCTCTGTGATTGTCATGCTGTAATAATTATACTACAAAACTCTCATCAAACTGCATTACAAATGACGGTGTTTAAACAATCAAGTAGCTTTAATCTTATGTTTTAAATAAATAATATATGTGCAGATTGCCTACAGCTTGTTTAAAATAGTCCTACTCATGAAATCTATAATTTTGGTATTCTATTTAAAGTCTGTAAACCATAATCTTCTTTACCTTTAACATATTCACATGTTGATGATATTTTCACATGAAATAATATTAAGCACTCTGTTTCCATAGGAAGTTTTCTCTGAAAAACAGGGTTTTTTTCCCCCCTTTTTATCTTCTGCACAAGAAAACAGGATTTGCTCGATTGCTTATTTTATCATTGATGCATCTGTGGTTATATTTATTCCTATCTGCTGCTCTTTATCAAATGTTCATCTCACCAACAACATAAGTCGTTATAAAAATAACTGATGTATATATATGTATATATGTATATATATATAGTATAAGTAACAGGCACAATAAAGTAAAGATACTGATCATCGAAATATGTGTCTTCTTTTAAATCACTCTGATTGGAAATCAGTAGTGGCCACGTTTTGCAAGATCACTTCTGTCACTTTCTCTTCCTTTTAGCTGAACATGATTGTTTATGCGTTTCCTCATTTGTCTTTGTTTTCCTAACGGAGAGTTTACTTAAACCTAAGAATATCAAATCCAGAGAATTTTTCCCAGCACTGCTTTATAGCCCTTTTTTTCCCACTCCTTTGCCCAAGAAAGGGACAGAATGGGTGAGGGGGCGGGAAAACGGAGAAGGGGGAAAATCAGTAGCATATCCATGCAGCAGTAAAACCTCAAATAAATTCACATCCAAAGAATCTCTTGTGGTTTCACACAATATGGTAAAATTAGAGATTGCAGGAAACCAACTAAATTAAACTGGGAGCATTTGAAGAGAAACGAGCAGACTTTATGAAAATGACACATTGACTGACCAGTCTGTTTTTTTTTTTATCAACAATTTCTTTGTTAGGACACAGATCAAAGGAACCTGCATATGTTTTCATTTTGTTGTAACTGGAAAATTACATCCAGATGTTTAATAGGCATTTGGTTGGTTTTTTCAGCATTGATTAGATATGTTGGTTCTGTTTGCTTACAAGTGTAGCCGGATCATTAGCTAATGCAAAGAAATGTTTGCTGTGAGTTGCTAATTAGTGCTTTTGGAAGCCCTCCATGCTCAAGAACAATTTGTACAGTGGCCAGAAGAACTTGTGGGACTTGGGGAAGTTGTTTTCTCTTTTCTGTGTTGCAGTGGTGGGGAGAGGCAGACAGCTCCCGGTCCCTAATCGCCCTTGCCTGCGGGGATTGTCGTCCCTGCGGACTGGATTGCAGATACCTTAGAAAGAGACCACACAGGCTCTCCCAAGCGCAGATAAATGCACTTTCTGGAACCACCACCATGTTGGGGAGTTTTTTTGTTGCCTTTTTTTTTTTAAGTTGGGGGAGTGGGAGGAGGGAGGAGCTGCAAACATCTAAAACACTAAGCATTAACATGTGGAAGATGCTTGGTGCTAATGTTATCAAATACACAGCCTTTTAAAGTATACTTTAGAGACAGATGGGAAAGCCCTTTATGATAAATGAGTGTACTTGAATTCATTACTGTAGTACTTATAATTAAAAATGTCTTCTTTGCCATTTCAGTACTTTTACAGGGTGCAAAAAAAATAAAAAATAAAAAAGTCAGGCTGTGAGTAGGACAATTACCTGTGGGGATAGGTAAGGGAGTAGGGAAACAGAATTTTGGAGTTCAAACTGGGACTGGGAAGGTAAGTTGTTTACTTTTACAGCCCACCCATTTATTTACCTTGTTGAAAGGGAAAGCTTGTAGATTAGCAATTCCTCTAGCATTCAAATAACCCTTTTGAGAATTGGAAGCGCCAGGGGGGCTAAACTTCTGAGCTGGCCAATCACACTTTTAAAAAACACTTCGCAGACCTGTGGTCTGTGGAAGAACCTCACCAGAGCCAGGACTGGACTTTGAAGACTAGAGATTCAGTTCAAAATGTGTCAGCTTGGGGTACAAAGGCAAATCCCACGGTTTCCACGTTACTTTGCAGAGCATATACACCCTCCGAGGTCTGTGTCTTGCACACACGTGTGCTACTCGCGTGTGTAAATTTGGGATTTTTCACAGCCAGTTCAAGCCGAAGACCTCAATACGACTTTGCAGATGCTCCAGGGAGGTGCCCTTGAGAAGCAAGGACAGCATTTGGGGACAAGATCGGAAACTGCCAGGAGCTCAAACCAGAAGAACAATGAATCACGGTGAAGCTAGCGTGCCCCTCCCCCCAACCCTTTCTGAAAGCTCAGGAAAGTTAGGAGTAATAGACTTCTTCCGCTGATCCTTGTAACATTTAGCAGAACATCGGGAGACAAAAGAAAGGGGTACTTAAAACAAGCCCCACCTTGAGGCGCCTTCTGTATTTTTGCATAACAAAAGCTCCTTTAATTTTTGCTAATTTATACCTTGTTACAGGTCCCGGATTTACCATTTGTTTATTTATAGGTGCCTGGGCAGGTGTGAGGGGTAGCCTCAGGGCCAGACTACCCCCTGCGGGTTTCACTCCCAAATTCACCTTCAACTCAGTTGCCTTTTTTTTTTACTTTAAAAGGTTTTGCTTTGGCAGTGTCATTGGATAAGTTTAATTTTGAGAGTAATCCTTTCCAAGAATGGTTAAAGGTCATCTAAACTCGCTTTCTTTTCTTTTCTTTTCTTTTCTTTTCTTTTCTTTTCTTTTCTTTTCTTTTCTTTTCTTTCCTCCTTTCTTTTTTCTTCCTTTCTTCCTTTCTCTTCCCTCCCTCTCCCTCCCTCCCTTGCTTCCTTACGCCCTTCTCTTTCTTTCTTTCTTTCTTTCCTTCCTTCCTTCCTTCCTTCCTTCCTTCCTTCCTTCCTTCCTTCCTTTCTTCATCACCATGAATTATAAGATTATTCATGATTGAGTTTCAGGCATCCAAAGGTCCAACACCAATCCCTTCACCAGTGTTCACTTCCCCTTCACTGGTGTCCATTTCCTTCCACGGTCCCCAGTTTCCCTCCCATGCGTCGGTCTGCCTCTGTGACCGGCACATTTTTTTTAAATGAATTTTGGACACTGTGGCTTATAGTACTGTTGCTGGGTTTCATGCATAATACCTCACCACCTTTCAGCACCTCCTTCCCCCACCCCCATCACAGTGACCACTTCTTCTACCGTTGCCCTAGCTGCTCTTCCCTGTCCTGTTCCCACCCCCACAGTGGCACGCTTCCTACTGACGTCCAGTTTCCACGTTCTTCAATTCTATTTCCTTTGAACATGTATGGGCTGGAGCGATAGCACAGCAGTAAGGCATTTGCCTTGTGCGCAGCCAAGCCCGATCGAGCAGGGTTCGATTCCTCCGGCCCTCTCGGAGAGCCCAGCAAGCTACAGAGAGAGTCTCTCGCCCACACGGCAAAGCCTGGCAAGCTACCCGTGACGTATTCAATATGCCAAACACAGTAACAATTGTCACAATGGAGATGTTACTGGGCCCGCTCAAGCAAATCGATGAACAACAGGAGGACAATGGACAGTGCTGAACATGTATTACTCCCCTATTATGTATGTTTCTGTGTATTCCACATAGGAGAAAGATCATTCTGTGGCCATCCCTCTCACTCTGATTAACTTCATTCAGCATGATCCCCTCACATCCAAGGAGCAGCAAGTTGCCTGATTTCATTCTGTTCCCATGTGTAAATGTGCCATAGTTTCTTTATCCACTCATCTGTTTGTGGGACAGATTCTGGCTATTGTGCTACAGTGAACTTAGGAGTGCAAACGGCCTTTTTGCTGCTTGATTTTGGGGCCCTAGGATTATATTCCAAGATTTGTGATTGCTGGGTCATAGAGAGAGATTCCCAGCATATTAAGTTTTTCTGAGATTTAGGTGCTCTTTATAATGATCTGTTAATAGAATATATGTTTTCAGAGCAGTTAGATATAGGCTGGTGAGATAGTACAGTGGATAAGGCACTTGCCTTGCATTCTGCCAATCTGGATTTGATCCCAAACCATCAGGCGTGATTCCTGAGTACAGAGCCAGAAGTAACCCCTGAATACTACCGGGTATGACCCAAAAGTCAATAAATGAGGAGTTATATATGATTGGTGGCTGCACGACATCTTCTTATCTAGTTCTTACTCTGGAGAACCTGGCAGGCTACCAAAAGTATCCTGCCCACATGGCAGAGTCTGGCAAAGTCCCCGTGGCTTATTCAATATGCCAAAACCCAGTAACAATTGATGGGTCTAATTCTCCTGACCCTGAAAGAGCCTCGAATGTGGCTCTTTCTAAAATCTCAGGGCTAGGACAAAGGAGACGTTACCGGTGCCTGCTTGAGGAAATTGATAAACAACAGGATGACAGTGATACAATGACAGTGGGTCATAGAGAAGCTCAATTCTCTAAATCTGAACTGTTCAAGATGTCCTTCCATTGAAGACCAGTTCTGAGCAACAGGAAGGAGGGTTGGAAGGCAAGAACATCACTTACTTTTCCATTTAACTTGGCCCAGGTGAAGAAATCAGTTCAGACATGAGTACTAAATTTGGGGGATATTCCAAGAGACAATTGGTTTGAGCTGTTAAAAAAAAAAGTCATTGTTGGGAGCTGGAGTAATAGCACAGCAGGTAAGGCGTTTGCCTTGCAATGCGGCCGACCCGGGTTCGATTCCCAGCATCCCAGAAGGTCCCCTGAGCACCACCAGGGGTAATTCCTGAGTGCAGAACCAGGAGGAACCCCTGTGCATTGCCTGGTGTGACCCAAAAAGCAGAAAAAAAAAGTCATTGTCATGGGGCAGTGAAGGAACTGTGGAAGATTCTACTAAAAAACAAAGACTTATAAAGAAAATGTAGTGTGTGAATCTTCCTTTATTCCTGTTTCAAACAAGCAACAGTGAAAAGACAACTAAGAAAGATGTCCTTGGATAGGTGTTGGGTGGGGAGGAGGCCACATCTGGTAGTGCTCAGGAACTTTCCTTCACCCAGTGCTCAGGAGTTGCCCAGCAGTGATTAGGAGTGCCATTTGCAGTGCTGGGATCCAATCAAGATTGGCCATATGCAAAATAAGTGTTCAACCCCTGTGGATCGCCCTAATTTTAATGGGGAATGGGTATGTGTGGGAGTATGGTTAAGGTTTTTAAATGTGAGAAAAATTTTTAGATGTGTTAGGATATTAGAATGCTATATGTATGTTCAAATAATTCTGCAGCTGCAAGTAAAGAGAATATGGAGAATGAAGAAACAAACTGGCAAAAAGTTTACAGGTAGCAATGTGAGGACACAGTCAATACTCGTTTAACTGTCCTTTCAACTTTAATATATGTTTAAAATACTCCAAAAGTTTTCACGATTAAAAAAAAATCTTGAAAGATGATTCATTGCTGAAGCATCTGCCTTGCAAGCATAAAACCAGGAAACCAATTCCTAGTGCCACCAAAAAGACCATCTTTTTGTGGTTACAAGAAAAAAACCTCATAAGACATAACAAACATAAAAAAAGGGGCTCCGGGCTGACAGCTGCCTCTGTACTCAGGGATCACTGCTGGTGGGGCTCAGGGACCACACGCAGTACAGTGTGCAAGGCAAGTGCCTGAAAGCCTTGTACTATCTCTTGGGCTCCAATAGGTGCATCTTAGGGGCTGGAGAGATAGCACAGCGGATAGGGAGTTTGCCTTGCACGTGGCCGACCCGGGTTCGATTCCCAGCATCCCATATGGTCCCCTGAGCACCGCCAGGAGTAACTCCTGAGTGCAGAGCCAGGAGTAACCCCTGTGCATTGCCAGGTGTGACCCAAAAAGGAAAAAAAAAAAACAGTGCATCTTACAGGTCTGCCCCACATACCTGACAGCTCTGCTGCCTGTGATCTCTGATGCCACTAGCCATTTCCAGCCCCGTATCAGGTAGGTGTGTATGCGCACAGCTACTGCCGAGACACCTGGTCAGTACCACAACTGCAAACATGTTTAATCGGAAAGCGACCACCAGAGAGCACTCCAGCCAGAGGTGCAAGCACCACATGTGTGCATAGCTCAGGGTGGCACAATGCATCAATGATGGGAGGAGAGGAAAGGTCTGCCAATGCCAATACATATGTATATGTACATATGTATATACATATATATAATCATTAGTTGTCTATATCTTTTTATTCATATGCTAAGTAGATATTCCTTTCTTAGTAAAAAGCTTGGTTTACATTGTCGGGGATATGACTGAACACATGCCTTGAATGTGTGGGCCCTAGGTTCAATCTCTGGCACCATCAAAAAAAATTTGCATGTCATCTTTCTAACTTTCAAAGTAATGGAATATCCTCAGAGAAGACATACAAATAGCCAATAGACATATGGGAAAAAAATACTCTGCATTACTGATCATCAGGGAAATGCAAGTCAGACCAGCAGTGAGTTATCACCTCACACCAATGAGACTGTCAGACATCAGAAAGAACAAAAACAGCCAGTGTTGGTATGGATGTGGGAGGAAAGACTCTCAGTCATTTGGTAGGAATGTCAACTGGTGTAGCCTCTTTTGGTTTTTTGGGGTTTTTTGTGTTGTTTTTTTTTTTTTTTTTTGCTTTTTGGGTCACACCTGGCGATGCACAGGGCTTACTCCTGACTCTGCACTCAGGAGTTACTCCTGGCAGTGCTCAGGGATGCTCGGAATCAAACCCGGGTTGGCCGAGTGCAAGGCAAACGACCTACCCGCTGTGCTATCTCTCCAGCCCCTGGTGTAGCCTCTTTTAGAAAATATTTTGGACACTCCTCAAAAAAAACTAAGAATTGAGCTTTCTATAACTCAGTAATTCCACTTAACTGGTATCTACCCTATGGGCCCAGAAGCTCTATGTTCATCACAGCACTATTCACAATAGCCAAAATTTGGAAACAGTCTAAGTGGTCCAAGAACAGACGACTAGATAAATTAACTATGGCATATGTCTACAATGGAATACTACTTGGTTATAGGAAAAGACGAGTCATGCAATATGCTATTGCATGGATGGATCTGGAGAGTATCATGCTGTGTGAAGTCAGTCAGAAGGAGAGGGACAGATACAGAATGACCTCTCTCATTTGTGGGATATAAAGAAGTATAGTAAGGGAATGCTCAAAAGCCAAAAACCTAAGAACTGGTTCTACAGAATGAAGCTTAATGAGGTAGAGAGACTTGGGTGGTAGAGGAAGGGTCGGCTGGAGGGGATGAGGAGTGGGATTGGGGTCAGTTGGGATGGTGGACCATTGATGTGCATGGAGACAGACAGATGGTAGGGGGTGTGGTGTTGGAATATTCTATGCATGAAACCTTATCATTAATGGTACTGTGAAACTGTAAAGCACAGTAACTAAAATAAAACAATTCTTTTTGTAATTACAGAGGGAGGGCATTTGTCTCACATGCAGTCACTCCTGGTTCCAGTCCCTGGCATCGTATATGGTCCCCTTCCCTCCACCAGGGGTCACTCCACAAATTAGACTCTGTGTCCAGCCCCTCCCACCCCCAAAATTCTTCAAGAAATAATCCTATTTCCTCTTCAAAACTATCATAAGGTCTTGAGTTGGATCTTTCGTAATTTTATTATTTGTGCTATTTTGTCTTTGTTTTATATACAGTCTCAGATGCCTGTCACTTCCTAACATCAAATGGAAATCTCTTAAGTAAATTAGAGCATAATATTAGTTATCATTTAAGCAGTGATTTTAACCCTTTTCATCCTGTGGCCCCCTTCCAACCTTTTCCCTTCCTATTGCCCCCTGTCCTTCCGGTTGGCACCCTAGGTACACAGTTTTCACCCTTGCCCCCTTGAAATGCCCTGAGGACTCACAGGGGGCCATACATCCCTGGGTGAGAAACTTGGGTTGAACTCATCATTGTGTGTGTATATATGTGTATGTGTGGGAGTGTATGTGTATGCGTGGGAGTGTGTGTGTATGTGTGTGTGTGTTTTAATTTAGGGGGACCTCCAAAGTAATTCTCAAGGAGTCTGGGAGCTACTCCCAAAAATACTTGGCCAACCAGGCCAGATAGCTCAGTGCAAAGCTCCATTGTTGTGGGGGCCGCCAGGCACTGCTTCAGAGGGGCCATGTGGTACCCAAGATCAAGCCAGGGTCAGCACAACCTTGTGATATATCCCTGGCAGAGGCTGTGTGTGTTATGAGCTATCAGTCATCAGGAAATGTGTTAAATTTTTAACACATTTATTATTTTATTTTTATTATTAATATTTTTTAACTCCATGAACAATTGTTTTCACAATTTTTTGTCACTTGAACCTACTTACCATAAAGTTTATAAAGTCCTATTTTTTAAATTTTGATTTTGAGATGTTATTTATTTGGGAGTGGGGGTGAGGGTTTGCTCAGGCTTACTCCTGGCTCTGTACTCAGGAATTACTTCCTGGGGGACCGCATATGATGCCAAGGATCAAAACTGGGTCAGCCTCATGGAAGGCAAGTGCCCAGCTCTCTCTACAATCTCTCCAGCCCCTGATCTTTTATTTATTTTTTTTCCCTTTTTGGGTCACACCCAGCGATGCACAGGGGTTATTTCTGGTTCATGCACTCAGGAATTACTCCTGGCCGTGCTCAGGGGACCATATGAGATGCTGGGAATCGAACCTGGGCCGGCCGTGTGCAAGGAAAACGCCCTACATGCTGAGCCATTGCTCCATTCCACCTGATATTTTAAACTCTATATTTTGAAATATGTGACAACTGATTGTTGTCAATGTCAAGCTCTGTGTACTAAGCTTTATTGAGGAGCCTGACAGATATTATAGGGATTAAGGCACTGGCCTAACTCAGCGGACCCAGGTTATATCCCTGGGTGCTATAGCACCAGTAGGAGTGATATCTGAGCACAGAACTAGGAGTAAGCCCTGAGCACTGCTGGATCTGTCCTGAAATAAACAAAATCATGCAAGGAAATAAAAATAGCATCAAATCTTGGACATTGATGTTGTGTTCATCTAGAATCACAAAGGACATCTGTATGATGTCCTAATAAATAGAAAAGCTGTGACAAGTGAGAAGGAAGCATCTAATGAGAGACCCCCTTCTATCAACTTCTATTTGTGTTAACTCATTACTTAGCACGTTTGATTTCTTCCTGTTGCCAAAGGAAATCTCTGTGAGAGTGGAAAACAGATCCGAGTTTGTGTGCGACATCTTAAATCCACAACTTCCAATGAACCCCCCGAGGGCTTTCAAGGGAGACCAAGGCAGAGAGACAATAAAACCAGGACTTTTCTCACACTCTGGCTAAACAGTTCATCCAGGATTTCCAGTCAACAGTCACATAAGTGATGATTATGTAAAAATGAAAATAATCAACATAACTGCCTTTCTGTGACAGGAAAAGCCCCAAGGGGACCGAGTTACATTCTGGTTCCCCTCGCTCCTCCACTCTTGAGAACTGGCAAGCTACAGTTGGCACTTGAAAAAGTGTTATAAAACACTGACAAGTATTAGAGGAAATATTGATGAATGTAAACAGCCTGCCTCAAGGAGTAATACCTTACTTAAGAAAACTGGTTTCTAATTAGCAGTTCTGTGGAGACAGGTAACTTTAGGGAATGCTTCAAGAAGTTACTTGTCTTTTTGCTGGAAAGAGAGGGTGTGTGTGTCAGTTACATGGAGAGGAAATGATGTTAGAAAGTCAAGTGTTCTGAAAGGAAGAAAATTCTGACATAGGCTGCTACTATGGGCAAACTTGAGGAACCTTAAGGGGCAATAAGCCAGATGCAAAAAGACACACTATATAATTCCACTACATGAGGTCTCAAGAAAAGCCAAAGAATAGATGTCGGGGGCTGGGCATAAGAGTCAGTGGAATGGGCTAAGAGTTTTGCAAAATGGTAGTGAGGACAAATGGTCACTGTCACTGTCCTCCCATTGTTCATCGATTTGCTCGAGCGGGCCCAGTAACGTCTCCATTGGAGACTTTGTTGTTACTGTGTTTGGCATATCGAATACGTCACAGGGAGCTTGCCAGGCTCTGCCGTGCGGGCGAGATACTCTCTCGGTAGCTTGCCAGGCTCTCCGAGAGGGGTGGAGGAATCGAACTCAGGTCAGCCATGTTGGCTGCGTGCAAGGCAAAGGGCGTCTGCCTTGCATGCGGCCGACCCGGGTTCGATTCCCAGCATCCCATAAGGTACCCTGAGCACCGCTAGGGATAATTCCTGAGTTCAGAGCCAGGAGTAACCCCTGTGCATCGCCAGGTGTGACCCAAAAAGCAAAAAAAAAAAAAAAGGACAAATGGTATACCACAATAATTAGTGACATTGAACTGTATACTTAAAAATAGTCCTGTGCATAAATTTTGTTATGAGAATATTACCATTTTTAAAAGTCAACAGAATTCCTTTGTTGTTGTACACTGGTTTTTACACTAAGGTTTTATTCTATTCATTTCCTAAAATTGCGCATGCTACTGTTTATTTTGTTGAAGTCTTTTTTGGAGTGGGGGTTGGCAGAGGGGGACGTTGGTCTACACCTAGCAGTGCTCTGGTCTTACTCTTGCTTATGTGCTCAGGGCTCATGCCCCGGAAGGGGTAGGGTGCCAGGGATTGAATCTGAGTCAGCCATCTGCAGGGCGAAAGCCTGGTTCACTGTCCTGTCCCTTCAGACCCTATTTGTTGAGATCTTGCTGAATAAGTCACAGTTCTAAGTACTTGTTTGTGTTAACTTGTTTGACCCTCACCTCATTTCTGTTATGCAAGTGGTGTTATTATTCCTATCTTATTGACAAGGAACAAGGCCCAATCGTTTCCCAAAACCATGCCTGGCAGTGCTGGGCTTCTCTGGGCACTCGAGAGCTCTGGCAGCCATTAGCCATTGGTAATGGCTCTCATGACTCTCACTCTCTGAGACCATATCCCCCATTGATTTACTGATAGGAAAACATTTACTTGAAGTTATCCCTTAAGCCTGGTAGGATTTGTCTTGGTATGTTTTCATGGTCAGGTTGATACTTCAAGAATTTATGTTCCAAATTTTGAAATGGTTAAGAGCATAAGTTTTTTTGTTTGGTTTGGTTTGGTGTTTTTTTTTTCTTTTTGGATCACACCCCGCAATGATCAGGGGTTACTCCTGGCTTTGCACTCAGAAATTACTCCTGGCATTGCTCCGGGACGATATGGGATGCTGGGAATTGAATCTGGGTCGGCTGTGTTCAAGGCAAACGCCCTACTCGCTGTGCTATCACTCCAGCCCCTAGGAGCATAACTTTTGTTATGTTAATATTACTATTTTTGGAAAGTCAGTAGAAGTCCTTTGTTATTGCTCTATACTGGTTTTTACAGTAAAGTTTTATCCTACTCATTTCCTAAAACTGTGCATACAGGGATGGAAGACAGTCTGAGGTGTGCAGTGGAGAGGTGGGGACACAGGCGGTGGGCTGGAGGAAGAAAGTTGTATGCTAGAAAACCCACGTAGGCGATGATATAAATCACAGTGCTGGAATAAAGGAAAAAAATATTTTAATTAGAGAATTTTCAAAAGTTTCTTTTTCTGTAAACAAAGCAGTTTGAGCTTCCTCAGAGTTCTGAACGTAAATTTGTGGGCAGAGAAATTGCAGCCACTTCTTGTGTGGGTTTGTGGCCACACCTAATCCAGATGCCACAATGATAGCCCAGCAAATAAAGATGGGCACAGCCATCAGCTGAAGCAGAACAAGGAAGGAGATTCAAGTCTGTGTGCAGTACTCAGGGTTGTGGGAGGCCATCAGAGCCACACCTGGCTGGATCAGGGGCCCATAGGTGCTAGAGATGGAACTGACGTCCTAGCCATGTGTCCTACCACTTGGAGCATTTCCTGTATCAAGACTAGATGTCTTTATTTGAACTAGATTAACAAAGTAATTGTCCTGATTTACAACTTCATCATCAATAATTTGTTTTTAAATGAAAACCGGAAAATCAGAGAATCATGGTTTTGGGTATCCTGGTGACAGTATACAGCAACAGCGAGTTTGGAAATACTTGATTTTTTTAATAATTGAATTTTTTTTTCTTATTTTTTTGCAGGGTAGGAGTAGGTGGGCCACACCCAGCGGTGCTCAGGGCTTACTCCAGGGGACCATATGGTAGGCCAAATGTTGAACTCATGTCTGCCTGGTGCAAAGTAAGTGCCCTACACATTGTACTGTTGCTCCTGCCCTAAAATGGATTTGTTTCTATCCTCAGCGGCTCTCTTAAAATCATTGGCTCTCAAACATTTTCGACTACTCACCATAAGAAGGAATTCGTTTTGAAAATCTTGTCTGTTCTCGCTCATGCATAGACTGCAAAGCATGGCTCGGAAACACAGTGTTCAATTATGTTGCTGTGAAATAAACAAATGGAACTGCATCAAACTGAAGTACTGCACAGTGCAAGAAACTTGTGTCAGAATGTAAAGCTGTCCTATAGGTGGGAGAAGTTATTTGCACAACAAACATTTGACAAGGATTTAATATCCAAACTAGGAAAAACACATAAAACTCAATAATAAAAACCCAAGCAGGGCCAGAGAAATAGCTCAAGATCTGGAGCACATGATTTGCATGAAGGAGGCTGGGTTCAGTCTGCAGTGACACTTGCTTCCTGGAACCAGGCTGTCCCCAGAGCACTGAGCCAGGAGTAACCCCTGAGCATGATTGGATAGAGCTCTAAATTCTTGCCCTTCCCTCAAAAAAATACTGGAGGAAAAATGAAATACATATTTTTAAATGGGCAGAAGATCTAAATAGATGCTTCATACAAATCAAAAAGGTCTCATATAATAAAATGACTCTTAATTAGAATATTAAGAATATTAAGAACTGGAGAATATTAAGAACTGTCAAGTAAGCCAGATGGAGAAAGACAACCAGTGAGTTCCCTCACATGTGGGTTTTGGAGAAAACAAACACAGGAACTAAATAAAACAAAGTAGACTTTTAAACTGAAAGACTTAGGTCTGGAGTGATAGTACCTTGGGCAGGGTGCTTGCCTTGCACATAGCTGACCACGTTCAATCCAGGACATCCAATGTAGTCCTTTGTGCCCTCCAGGAGTGATCCCTGAGTGGAGAGCCAGTTGTAAGCCCTGAGCACTGCCAAGTTCGGCCCAGAAACAAACAGAAATATCTTCTGTAGGGTTATAATGCAGTGTTGCTTCAGTTCTCATGAAAATGAACTTGGGCCAAAGCAATAGTAACAGCAAGTAAGGTGCTTCCTATGCAGAAGCCAACCCAGGTTTATTTATTCATCTATTTATTAATATTTTTTAGTTTCAGGATCACACCCAGTCATGCTAAGGGGTTAATCCTGGCTCTGCACTGAGGAATCACTCCTGAAGGTGCTCAGGGGGACCATATGGGGTGCTGAGGATCAAACCTGGGTCAGATGCGTGCAAGGCAAGTGCCCTATTATCACTCTGATCTCACCAATTCAGGTTTAATCCCCGGCACCCCAGATGGTCCCCCAAGCCAGGAGTGACCCCTGAGCGCAGAGCCAGGAGTAAACCCTGAGCACAGCCAGGAATGGCCAAAAAAAAAAAAACCCAAAATTAATTATATTTAAAAGTTTAAAAATTTATGCTCTCATATAAAAGGGCATTAAAACAACTAATGTGTACTATTTATAATATGTATTTTGTACATTTTTTTAAATATTTATATGTTGCTTATCCAGGGGATTTAAGAATTGTCTCATATGTTTGTGGAAGCTGTGAAGATCTCCAGTCTGTTGTCCACAAGTTGAAGAACCTGGAAAATCAATGGTTTAATACACTGTGAGTCCTGAAGCCTAGGAATCAAGGGGATGCTGGGATAATTCCCAGAATCTGAATGCAAGATAGCCCGGAGCTTGAAGTCCCAGCTCAAAAAAAGAGGAGAGTTCACCTTCCCTCTTCCTTTTTTGTGCTATGGGGTACCCTCAAAGATTGCCTAACTCTACTGCTTTAATAAGAGGGATGTTCCTTGAGGCCAGAGTGATAGCACAGAGAATGGAGTGTTTGCCTTATGTGCAGCTCACCTGGGTTCAGCCAGCACCCCACGTGGTCCCCTGAGCCCACTAGGAGTGATTCCTGAGCCTAGACCCAGGAGTAAACTCTGAGCATTGTCAGGTGTGATCCAAAACCCCAAAACAATAAGAAGAAGAACATTCCTTACTCTATCAATGTTAATCCCTAGAAGTACTTCCTCAGATACAACCAGAAAGAATATATTGCCAGCAATCTGGGCATCATCCTTTAGCTAGTTGACCCTGAAATGAATCATTACAGCTTTTGATGGTGGTGGTGGTGGTGGTGGTGGTGGTAGTTTTGGTTTTTAGGCCATACCCAATGGTGCTCACGGTGTGCTCCTGGCTCTGTGCTCAGAGATCACTCCTGGCAATGCGTGAGGGACCTGAAGGACCGTATGTGGTGCTGGGGATCAAATTAGGGTCAGCTGAATGCAAGGAGAGTGCCCTAACCCCTGTGTACCTCTCATCCCTCTAATCCTTTTCAGTTGGATTTTAACACCTTCAGTTGAAACCCTATATTTATGAAAACTGGTGATCCAGATCTACTCAGTAATATTAGAGCTTTCCTGGGTGCTTTTGCCAATGAGGAGTTGTGGTTCCTGCCTTAGAGTCCATGTTCCACATCTGGGAGATACAAAGCTTTTCAGAGAATTTCTGGATGATTCTTCCATTCCTCCCATGAAGCTCTCATTGTTCTCTTCTCTCCTGGCCCATCTCCTCTCAGGATCCCACCCCAGAGCATCTCATCAGTTTCCCTGTTCAGACGAGCTGGTCCCCAACCTTCAGTACAACAACAATCAAATCAGCAGGCTCAGAGACATCTCAGATGGAATTGTCACCCACCTCACACTTGTGTGACCTCAGGCAGATGACTTCTCTAAAGACCTCCCCTGCCACCCTGGTCACCTCAGACTAGAATCGGTCTCTCAGTGTGGTTGGTTGCCTGAACTCCCGATTGGCTGAGATGCTATCCTCAACACAGTGTTTGGTCCTGAAAATGTTTTTTCCCCCATTTTACCTGGAACTTAGTGTAGGTACCACCCAACGTTCATGTGGATTGGGAAAATCCTACTCCTCACACCCTGCGCCCGGGAAACCTGAGAAGGAACACCATTTCCAAAGTTCATTCTATGGAACCCTGGCCTTGCTGTGGCATCTTGTGGTGCAAGGAATATGTCACCCTGGCTAAGGATGTTAGGAAAAATGGGTCTCAGGAAAAGGAAGTAGCCACCAGTATTGAATGCCCTCTCTCCACCCCAGCCCCCACCCTTTAAATAGTATTTCAATATTGCTTTTTAAAGTAAATATGCAGTTTGGGAGAAGAAGTCTATGAAAACAAATAATGAACACTACACAACAGTTATTTTGGTGGCTAAATGTCCCAAATTACCCATTTAGATAATATAATAATAATTTTAGAAATATGACTAGCTAGTTCAGAGGTTAATGGAATTAGGTCTCAAATATGCTTTTCTTGAATGCCATGCCATCTCACCCAATAAATATAAAGTTGTGCATTGCGAAAGACCTTGAGAAACACATACAGAAATTAGGAAGTTAATTCAATATTAGCTGAATGCTTCGTAGGAATGTGATCTGGTCTGGGATCTCTTTTGAACTAGGAACTTTTACTTTCCTCTCAGCCACATTCCTTTTTACCTCATCTGTTTTACTGGCTGTGACCGAGGTCTCTCCAATCTGTGATTAAGATTTAGCAAGAATTGATGAGCCTTGGTTAAATAAGAATCTTAGTGGCAGTAGGTTGCTCTTATGTAGTAGAAGTCAAACTCAATTATCTTTAAACTCAGCAATTCTCTGTCTACCAAGAGACTCTTTAGCACCCCTTCTATGTGTCTTTCTTCATTTGATATCTTGCATTGAAAATCAGGCCTAAACTAGAAAGATAGGGGGAGGGATGAAGTACAAAACTCTCATATATGAAGTGAGAAAGAACCATTTTTTGGTCAGGAAAAATTAAACCATTGAGAGTAATAACTTTGGCTGTTCAGATCAGGCTAATAAACAACAGAAAATACGATCCTTAAAACACAATATACCTAGTAGTATTATTATCTACGTAGACAAATTCTGCCACCCTTAGATCCCTAACACACACACACACACACACACACACACACACCACACAGAGCATTCATTTAAGGGGAAGGTCCAACTGGAGGATCAGAACAAAGCTGATCTTTGTAGTGAGCAGTGCCACCCTCCCTGTGTTGGAGGAGGGGAAAGAAGAAGGAAGAATTAATAAAGAACATGTAGTTCTTCGTTTTCACTTTGTAAGAATTGCTTCCATGTCAAATGAAGAAGAATATCTAGAGTTTGCGTTGTATCAACTATTATCCAGCATCTTCAATATATCCTTCAAAATCACCCCCTGTTCAGTAAGCCCGTATATATCATATAATAGCCTGAGCGCCAGAATGAACTAGAAGCTCTACCATGATCCTGGGCTGCAGTCATGAGATTCTTTTCTAGGAATGAAGTATTCTCATTTCCATCATCCCTTTGAGTGAAGAATAGTGGCCAAGATGGTATTAAGAAAAAACGAGGGGGACTGGAGTGATGGTACAGTGGGTAGGATGTTTGCCTTGCACACGGCTGACCTGAGTTCAGTCCCCGGCATCCCATAGGGTCTCTTGAGCACTGCAAGGAGTGATTCCTGAATGCAGAGCCAGGAGTAACTCCTGAGCATTTCCAGGTATGACCCCCCCCCAGAAAAAAGACAAAAAGAAAAAGGAAAAAGGAAGGATTGGAGTGTTGAATAGGAAGAGGTTAATGTTGGACTTATGTTTCATATGTGAAATCCATTGCTTAACATTTCCATTAAGAAATTAGTCTGATGGGGCAAGAGTTAGAGTACAAAGATTAAGGCACTTACCTTGCATGTAGCCAACCCTGGTTTAATCCCCTGTAGGACATATGGTTCCCACGACATAGCCAGGAATGCCCAGAATAGTCCCATAGACAAATAATAAGAGTCTCTGGATTTTGTGTTACTGAAGTTTGCTCAGTGGTTCATGTTGAAAGTATAACAATAATTCTTCCACATGTAAAAAGAGTCAGGAGGAAATAGCTTCATGTGTGTCTGCATGTGTTCTGTTTTTCCGATTATTTCTGCCTTTGTTTTTCCCCCAAAGGAACCCAGAAAATATACTCCCATTTTCCATACAGGAAAAATTACCCAGAAAGCTCATAACTTGTCCTGAATCTCACATCCAAAGAGTGGCGGAACCACCTGACAGATGACTAGATGCCTGACTACTCTCAGGTCGTTACTGACCACCGTTCCAAGCTCAGACTGACCTCTGAGAGTGATGAAAGCTAGACTTAGGAAAGTCTGGAATGGAGTTATTCGGAGATCCTGCCACCCAGAAAAATCTCACAAGGTAGAGATTTTTCTTGTGCTCTCAAACTCTGCAGTAGTAGGAGGAGGAGGACAGGTTTTGGGACAGGTACATGATTGGTTGAGAGTGGCAATACCTGCTCTAGTTCTTCCCTGGCATCTCTTTCTTCGAGTTCTGGAGGAAATGCTTCAGCTTGTGGCAAGACCTGTTCTTTCCAAGGGCCTCAGTCCTTTGAAATTTGTCAGAACAAATGAAGCTTTTATGATAGGGAGGTGAGAGAGAGTGGGTAGAACATGACTGGAAAGAATATTTGTTGTTAACTTCTGGAGAGGGAATTTCGACTCCCTCTCTTCACAAAGAATAGTGAAGGTTTTTTTTGCCTCATTCTTACCCTCTTGGTTCACCTCCCTTATCTGCCTTCATTCTCCTCGGTTGTTAGTCTTGGCCATGTTGTTTAATTTTTGTTTTGGGGCCACATCTGGCAGCACTTAGGGGTTACTCCTAGCTCTGTGCTCAGGGGTCACTCCTTGTCATGCCCAGGGGACCATATAGAGTGCTGGGGAGTAAATCCAGGTTGGCAATATGTAAGGCAAGTGCCCTACCTATTGCATTCTTTCTCTGGCCAGAGGCCATCGTTATGGTGGGTATTTTTACTGTTCTTCAGAGTTCATGTGTTGTCTTTCTCTTTTTTCATTTCTATCACCTGTAGGGTCAAGCTAGCCTGCCTGGTGCAGTCTGAAGATACTTAGATTAAGTAGGTAAACAACAGTGGGAAGCTGTGTGAAGGCCTCTTGGCTTTGACACATCTTCCTCTCCAGACTAACCAGAGCGGCACCGTTTGGAGAGGGGTTGTGGTTGTGGTACCTGCCCAGCTAATTCTTTTTTTTTTCTTTTTCTTTTTTTTATTAGTGGATCACCGTGAGATACTGTGCTTGTGTTCCAGTCACACAATGATCGAGTACCCATCCCTCCACCAGTGCCCATTCTCCACCACCAATAATCCCAGTATCCCTCCCACCACTCCCACTCCATCCCCTCCCCCGCCCCACCCCGCCTCTGTGGCAGGGCATTCCCTTTTGTTCTCTCTCTCCTTTTGGGTGTTGTGGCCTGTAATAGAGGTATTGAGTAGCCATCACGTTTGATCTGTAGTCTACTTTCAGCACTTATCTCCCATACCAAGCGGGTCCTCAGAACACCCTTTACCTGGTGTTCCCTTCGCTATCTGAGCTGCCCTCTCCCCCAGCATGTAAGGCCAGTTTCCAAACCATGGAACTAACCTCCTGGTACTTATCTCTACTATTCTTATTACTTTATATTCCACAGATGAGTGCAATCTTTCTATGTCTGTCCCTCTCTTTCTGACTCATTTCACTTAACATGATAACATGGAAGGCCATGTTGATCCAATTATATGCAAAGAACTTCATCTTTTCTAACAGCTGCATAGTATTCCATTGTGTAGATGTACTAAAGTTTCTTTAACCAGTCATCTGTTCTCGGGCACTTGGGTTTTTTCCTGATTCTGGCTATTGTAAACAGTACACAGCTAATTCTTACCCAACTGACTTTGCTGCAGATTGTGCCCAGACCCTGGGAGTGGATGATTAGGAACCAGACAGCAGAGTTGCTGCCTGGATTCTCAGGTCAGGAGGTCAGGGAGGACCACTGCTTTCATGTTACTGCCTGCCCTAACCAAAGGCCAGAGGTGAAGCTACAGACTCCAAGGTTGGACTTGGGGCCAGAGAGGTAGCACAGCTGATGGGTGTGTGTGCGCGCATGTGTGTATGTGGGGGGTGGGGGGAGTGCCTCCCATGCAACCTATCCTGGTTCAGTCCCCAGCACTGCATCAGGCTTCCTGAGCACAGAGCCAGGAAGAATCCCTGAACCCTGCTGGACATGGCCCAAAAGCCAGATAACTAAGAAAATGGGCTTGTACCTTAGCCCATGTTGAATCAAATCATATATAGATTATCTTCTCTCCTCTATGATCCCAGTGCCAGAATTGTAGCCCAAGACAGAGAGTTTGAAGAAAGACAGGGATTTCAAGTCTAGGTAGTGCCCAGATCTTGGTTTCTAGACACCATTCATCAACAGAATGGGTCAGAGCCCCTTGGAGAAATTGCTAATTCAGGTCTGGGCTAGGTAAATCTTTTGACGGAAATTGAAACGCTGTGTAGAAAATGAAGAGTGAGTCTTGGAGAAGTGTTGGATTCTGCTTTTGGCTGAATTTGAGGTAGCTGAGGCCAAACAACTGCAACTATCACACAGGCACTAATTACATAGATGTGAAGGTAGAGTAAAGATCTAAATACAGACAGTGCTGACATAGTTAACAGCACCCAGCCATTTCTTGCATCACTTTGCAGGAAAACGTATTTTGTGGGTAAGACCTCAGAGAGCAAATAAATACATTCGTGAGGTAAAAAAGGGGAGGTGGGCCCCAGCCAGAAGTTGCCCCACCCAGGGGCATTGTTCCTTGCTCTGCTCAGGCATCACTCCTGGCAATGCCGGAAACAGAGAGATAGCACAGTGGGTAGGGCGTTTGCCTTACACGCGGCCGACCCGGGTTCGATTCCCAGCATCCCATATCGTCCTGAGCACCGCCAGGAGTAATTCCTGAGCACAGAGCCAGGAATAACCCCTGTGCATCGCAAGGTGTGACTCAAAAAGAAAAATAAAATTAGGCTACACATGGCAATACTCAGGGCTTACTTCTGGCTCTTTGCTTAGAGGTCATCCCTGACTTGGGTACCATATGTGGTGCTAGGAACTCAACTCGGGCCCGTCCTGTGCACGGCAAGTACCCTCCCCTCTGTACTATTACTCAACTCCAACAACTGCACTGTAAAGATGTCCCCCAAATCATTTTTAAAGCACCTCTCAGTCTAAGAAATACATACTTAAAGGATTATGAAAAATGCAAGGAGCCATTACAGGAAATTGAAATGAATGCAAGAAGCATGAAAAGGAAGAGGTAACCCTGACAAGCAGCGTTGTTGCTAAGACTCAGGGGATTTCACTGCAGAGCCCTGAGTGGTGGCTGCGGAACAGGCTTGAGAGATACTGGAAGCTTAAGTGTCTAAAGGGAAACTCTGAAGAAAAAAAAAATAAAAAAAACCAACAATCCTACACAAGAAAATACACTTTCACTTTTTATCTCATCACAAAGTAGAGAACTTTGAAAGCATAAAAATAAAGGGAGAAAACAAAACATTGCCAGGTTTGATTACATGGATATTGAATAATTCAGCATATCCAAAACAGTCACTGAAAATAGATAGCACTTGGCTGTGTGTAAGCCAACCCTGATTTAAATTGCCGGCACCACACAGGAAGTCCCCAAGCACCAATAGGAGTGATTCTTAAGCACAGAACCAGGAAAAGCCGCTGAATACCATCAGCCTGGTCCAAACTCTCCCCATCACCTCAAAACAATTAGAGTGGGGAGTAGGGCTGTCCTGTAGTTATGACATCCACTTAAACGGAAGATTTAATGACCTAGTAGAAATGAACAAATATGCATTTTCCAAAGGAAATATAGTTGTTAGACTATGTTAAAAATGAGTATGATAATGCTAAGCGAAATGAGTCAGAAAGAGAGGGACAGACATAGAAAGATTGCATTCATCTGGGGAACATAAAGTAACAGAATAGGAGACTAACTCCCAAGAATAGCCGAGATAAATACCAGGAGGTTTACTCCATGGCTTGGAGGCCAGCCGCATACTCTAGGGGTAAAGGCAGCTCAGATAGAGAAGGGAGCACCAAATAAAGGGTGTTGGGAAGATCCACCCAGGATGGAGATGCATGATGAAAGTAGACTATAGACCGAACATGATTGCCATTCAATTCCTTTTTTGCAAATCACAGCACCCAAAAGGAGAGAGAGAACAAAAGGGAATGCCCTGTCACAGAGGCAGGGTGGGATGGGGGGATGAGGAGTGGGAGGGATTCTGGGATTAGTGGTGGTGGAGAATGGGCACTAGTGGAGGGATGGGTACTCGATCATTGTATAATTGAAACCCAAGCACAAAAATTTGTAAGTCTACAACCATACCTCATGGTATTTCACTAATAAAGGTAAAGGTAAAGGCCCTCCCGTTGATCGTCGATTTGCTCGAGCGGGCCCAGTAACGTCTCCATTGGAGACTTTGTTGTTACTGTGTCTGGCATCTCGAATACTCTCGGTAGCTTGCCGGGCTCTCCGAGAGGGGAGGAGGAATCGAACTCGGGTCGGCCATGTTGGCCGCTTGTAAGGCAAACACCGTATCGCTGTGCTATCGCTCCAGCCCACTTATTTCACTAATAAAAATTTTAAAAAAAAAAAAAAGAGTATGAAATATATGTTGAAAATGCCACTTCCCTTTTTTTTTAAAAAAAAAAAGTTCCAAGAGTAAGTGTTTGAGGTAGCTGGGGCCTCAAATACTACCTCAAACAATATTTGTCTTTTTCTGACTTTTTTTTTCCTTTGGGTCACACCCAGCAATGCTCAGGGGTTAATCCTGGCTCTGCACTGAGGAATTACTACTGACCATACTCGGGGGACCATATGGGATGCTGGGAATCAAACCCAGGTCGGCCTCGTACAAGACAAACGCCGTACCTGCTGTGCTATAGCTCCATCCCCTCTCTATTTTTGGTTTGGTTTTGGGATCACATCCAGTGGTGCTCTGGATACGTATGCAGTGTCAGGAATCAAACCAGGGTTATCCACATGCAAGAGAGAAGCCTAGACCCATGTATGATATCTTTGATGACCAAAAAAACGTTTTTGTTTGTTTTTTGGGTGATGCCCAGAGGTTACTCCAGGCTCTGCACTCAGGGATCACTTTTGGCAGAGTTTGGGTGACCGTATGGAATGCCAAGGATCAAACCCGGTTTTGCCCCATGCAAGGCAGATACCCTACCCTCTGTACTATCACTCTAGCCCATCAACATGACATTTTAAAACTCATATTGGGGGCCCAGAGCAGTAGAACAGCGGGTAGGGCTTTTGCCTTGCACGTTGCTGACCTGGGTTCGAGCCACCACATCCCTGAGCACCACCAGGAATGATTGATCCCTGAGCGCAGAGCCAGGAGTCATCTCTAAGCATCATTAGGTGTGACCCCGAAAATGCAGAAAATAAATAAATGAAAATAATAAAACTCAAATTGGTAAACATTCTTACAAAAAAAGAATAGTAGCACTCTGGCAAAGACAATCATGAAAATAAGTCATCCACCATTAGTAGAGATGGATTTGGTGCAGTGTTTCTGAAAAATATATGAAATTGTGTTTGAAAAAGATTTTTTTAATGTTCCTAGCTTTTGAAAAAAATTCTACTGATATTTTGCATCCACATAGGGGGATATTCTTTCTGGAATTGGTAGTATGGACAGACTTGATAAGACTTTAATGACCCACAGCAGTGATTTGTTTCAACGTATTTTGTGTTTTCTAATACTGTGTTCTCTAAAGCCTTTTTCAAATACGTTTCGGTGGCAGGATCCTCATTCTGGGAGCTAATAAAGAATAGAAGTGAACGAAGAGGTCTGGTTACAAAGTAGGGAACATGGAGAAGAAATGAATTACTACACATGCCTTTTCATATCTTTCCATTGTTTCGTTGTTGTATTTTGGTTTGGAAGGCACACCCGCAATGCTGGGATGATCATGAAGTACAGGTGAGACAACCCCGGGCCTCAGCGGGCAAGTAAAGTGCTCCACCACGGAACGACCTCCCTAGCCCTTTTTTTAGTTCATAAGAACAATTTCAGGGGCCTGAGAAAATCTCTCAAAGTATCGAAGCTCAAGGCCTTGAGCTACCTGCCCTGGGTTCCAAGCATCAGGTCAGTATTGCTATTAGGCACTAGGGGAGAGAACCCTAGGCTTCTGAGTGAGGTTGGGGGTGACCCCGTAAATTTATCTTTTATTATTTAATTTAAATTTGTTTTGGGGGGCTGGAGTGATAGCACAGCGGGTAGGGCATTTGCCTTGCATGCAACCCGGGTTCGATCCCCGGCATCCCATATGGTCCCCAGAGCATTGCCAGGAGTAATTCCTGAGTGCAAAGCCAGGAGTAACCCCAGAGCATTGCTGGGTGTGACCCAAAAAGGAAAACAAAATTGTTTTGGTTTGGGGGGCCATACCCAATGATGCTCAGGGTTTGTCCTGGTTCTGCTCAACCAGATGGGGTTCTGGAGATCGAACCCAGATCAGCCATAGGCAAGCCTTACCCACTGCACTATCTCTCTGGCCCAGTTTGTCTCTGTTTTGACAGATGGTATCCTCTCTGACAGGAATATTGTCAGCTTTAACCTGGAGGCAGACCTAATAGCCTGGTGTTTTTATAATGATAATTATTATTATTCCTTTATCATCTCTTGAGTGTTCTTTGACTTTTGTATTCATCCCCATTGTCTGAAAGCTCATGGCAGCGTGAGCCAGTAAGCATTTACCCACCCCACATTTTGAGAGTTTCCCCCATTTGGGGATTTGGGGCCACACCCAGGAGTGTGGTGTGGGCTTCTCTTGAGAGGCTTCTCTGCTTCTCTGTGCTCTGGTGGGGTAGGGTCAGATCCGGCAGTGCTCAAGGGCCCAGGTAGTTCCAGGGATTGAACCCAGGGCTCTTGCATGTTAAGCAGGTGCTTAGCCTGCCATGTGCTCTCTCTTCTTTATCTTTCTAGATATACACTGTAATAATGACAGCTATATAAATACATAATATTGACGCAGGAGCTGGCAGTGCTAGTTTAAATAACACAAGTCCCTGTGTTAAACGTCAATTGTTCAAATGTCCTTATGAAAACAGCCATGGAGAAGTTGCTGTCCGCACAAGTACATGAGTAATCTTAAACACTGATAAGTTGGCTCTTCGCCCCTGAGCCTAAGCATAGTGGCCCAGGAACACTTTGGCAGTCAGACCAACAAATCTCAGGAATGCAAACAGAGAGTTAGAAACTTCTAGTGCTTTTATTCCCTTCACAGACTTCTGTAGCAAAATGGATTGCCTTGCAATGACGAAGGAGAAAATGAAGAATAGGAAAAAAAGAGGTATGTGTTGACTTTCTCTACCAGTAGTTGGAGTATAGAGCCTTTATTTTTATTTATTTATTTTGGATCCTAAAGGGTGCTCACAGACCCTTTGGCGGCTTTTGAAAGCTCCTCTTGTCCAACAGAACCTGGATAGAAGGATCCATTGTTTTCTCAGTCTGAAGTTATCATTCTTCCCTTTATCCTTTCTTTTGGACCTTGTAGTGTTTGTTTCATCAGAATATTTTAATCCCTAATGTGGTGACTTGGTGTAATTTATCTCATTAAGCCTCTCCTATTTTCTTCTGTTTACATGACTAATATTATTGTGTTTTATAGAGCTTATACCAACAAGCTACTCCTTTGTTCCATTGTTTCAACTCTAGGCCAAAAATCAACAAATGAAGTTTTATCTTTCCAATCTTGTACCTCACCTACTTGTCATTCACTTTGTATAGATTGCATGGAGAGCTTGTTCCTTTGAAAACAAAGCAGGAATTCATTTTTATGACCTGAAAACAAACAATTACCTTCTCTGAAGGTCCTGATCACTTCTTTTGGAGTAGAAACTGGGAAAAGACTCACCTTACAAGGGAGAAAAAAGCACCTACTTCCTTGTGAATTGAAAAACCCAGAGTCCTCCAGCAATATACTCCACCCTCAGTCTTGTATTTCTTTCACTGTACATAGAATATCTGAGAAGTTGAGTACCTGGTCATTGGAAAGCACTGGGAGAGGTTGTCTCATGCTAAACTCTTCCCTTCAGCAAGCCCACACCAAAGCCAGGGGAATCTTGGGGTTTTTTTTGAGTGGGGAGGGAGGCGGTGGGGTTGTTTGATTGTTTTGGGCCACATCCAGTCATGCAGTCAGGAGTTACTCCTGACTCTGCACTCAGTGCTCACTCCTGGCAATTCTCAGGTGACCATATGGGGTGCCTGGATCCAGCCTGGTCAGCCATGTGCAAGGTAAATGCCCTGCCTACTGTGCTTTTGTCCCAGCCCAAAGACTTGTTTTTAAAGTCTTGAAGAGAAGAAACACTTACCTATTTGAAGTATCTTCTCACAAAAATCTCTGGGTTTTTTTTTATTTCATTGTGAGAGGGGCACATCAGCAGTGCTCAGGGATTACTCCTGGCTCTGTGCTCACAGGCCACTCCCAGTGGTAGTCAAGGGATCCTGTGTGGTGCTGGGAATAGAACCAGAATCAGCCGACTGTAAGGCAAGCACCTAAACCCTTGTATTATCTCTCTGGCATCCGAAAGAGTCCTTTGAAAGGAAAAAAATTAAAAAGAAAGAAAGAAAAACATTCTACTTACAGCTTTAATTGTCTTTTTCTCCAGTGACTCTTTTTTCTTTTCCAGATTGAAAATAACAGTGTTGCAGACCAAGTCCCCACCCTGACAAAGCCCTGGCAGAGCACTCACACCCCCAGCTGCCACCATGCCAATGGCTACTGCCTCACAACAGAGGTTTGCAGAAATGCAAACTGCCAAAAATCCAGGTACACTGGTCTGCAGGCTGAGAACTCTGAGGTCTTCTCAGAGAGGAGGAAGGCAGCCACCCCACCCTGCAATGCTTTGGGAAGCCCTGGCAGCCACAACCTACATTCACAATGGCTGCCATGTCAACTCATGGTCCAAATATTCTGCAATTTCTGAATCACGAAGCTGCCATCAAAAACAACTCCAAACTCCATAATACTGACATTGTAGTAGGACACACCAAATTAGAAGAGAAAGTAACTTAGAAACCAACTAAGCTCAATAAACAAAAACATTAACACAGAAGTTTCAACTAGCAACAACAGCTTTAATAAACACGCAGATAAAGACTTAATGACCCCATGGTGAGATAGAACAGTTCTCACAAATTTTCTTTTATTGAAGTATTTTTTGATAATTGCATTTGCCACTTAGTTGCAACAAGCAATATAAAATAAATTATTTTGTGCCTGCTACAGGCAGAGGATTGGTGGTGGTTGGGAAAATGGGGGTGGTGGGGGGAGATAAGGTCTCACTGGTGAAGGGATTCAGGTTGGAATATTAAATTTCTGTAACAAACGCATCATGAACAACTTTTTAAATCATGATGTTTATATAAAAGAAAATAAATGTCATTCTCAGAGAACCACCAGTTTGGGGCCAGAGAGATAGTACATCAGATAAAGTGTTTATCTTGCATGAACACAAGGTCCAGTCCCCAGTATCCCATATGGACCCCTGAGCCTGCCAGGAATAAACCCAGGGCACTGCTTGGTGTGGTCCAAAAAAGCTCGAGTGTGCAAGAGAGAGAGAGAGAGAGAGAGAGAGAGAGAACCAGTGGTAATTGAAATCACTTCCTCTAAGGCAACGGTTCTCAGATTTCAGTACTTACCAGAGTCACCTGGAGCCTCATAAAATGTGCAGATTACTGCCCTCCTGACCTAGAGTTTCTGATACAGGTGATATAGGACCTTGAGAGTTGCGTTTCTAGAAAGTTTCCAAGTGACACTCTCCACCTACACAAATACACACATACATCTTTTTTTTTCTTTTTGGGTCATGCCCGGTGATGCACAGGGATTACTCCTGCCTCTGCACTCAGGAACTACTCCTGGAGGTGCTTAGGGGACCATGAGATGCTGGGAATCGAACCCGGGTCAGCCACGTACAAGGCAAACGCCCTACCCACTATGCTATTGCTCCAGCCCCCACACATGCATCTTTTGAGAAATTCTCATATATGTCTTGGTGAGAGGAAAAGAGCTCTAAAAGGAGATAAGAACTGTGTGAGCCCAGCAGAGGAACTCAGTGTTTGGGTTACATAGGGAAAACCTTCCTGCAGAGCTGGAAACCTGAGGGATAAATCTCTGGATTGAAAGTAGAGAAGAACAGGTATCCACAGCAAGGCTAGGCATGTGCTCTTCCAGCAGAACTGGCCGGAATTCAAGAGGGAGTGTGGGTCTTCCGGTCAGTCAGGGGACATATGGTTATGGAGGTAGCAGTGGTGGACTTGCAGAGGAAGGAATTCAAGAAGGAAAGCCAGAGGACTGGAGCAATAGTGCAGTGGGTAGGGCACTTGCCTTGTATTCAGCTGACCCAGATTTGATTCCCCAGCACCCCACCTGTTCCCCTGCACTCACTAGGGGAGTGATCCCTGAGTGCAGATCCTTTGCTCAGAGTAAGCCCTGAGCAAAGCCAGATGTGGCTGAAAATTATAAAAAAGAAAGGAAAGACAAAAAGAAGATGAAAGGCCAGAGCTGTGGAGTAACACGTTGACATAGGCACACCAATTTTTTGTTAATGAAGCCACGTTCAAGCAAGCATGAGCCACCATCATATACCTTCTCCTCCATGTATTAAGAATACTAACAATATAGGCATACCTCATTTTATTGGGCTTTTCTTTACTGTGCTTCACAAATACTGCAGTTTTTCACATACCTCACTGAAGACTCAGATGATGATTAGAATGTTGCTTGCGAGGGGGAAGGGTTTGTGACCACACCTAACAGTGCTCAGGGATTTCTCCTATCTGAGCTCAGGGAATCAAACCCAGGTCATTCACCTGCAAGGGAAGCTTCTTACTCCCTGTACTATCTCTTCTACACTGATGGTTAGCATTTTTGTCCCACATCTTTAAAATAAGAGCACCATGGTTTACAAAAATATTCATGGTTAGCATTTTTTAAAGCAATAAAGTATTTTTTAGTGATCATAGCGTTAATAAGTTCTGATAACCCACTACTTTTTTTTTTTTATCTCATTCTTACTTTGGACAACCTGGCAGGCTACCGAATGTTACCTGCCCACACGGCAGAGTCTGGCAAACTCCCCGTGGCGTACCCAATATGCCAAATACCAGTAACAATGATGGGGCTCATTCTCCTAACCCTGAAAGAGCCCTAAATATGGCACTTTTTAAAATCTCAGGGCTAGGACGAAGGAGACGTTACTGGGGCCTGCTCGAGGCAATCGACGAACAACAGGATGATCGTGATTGTGATCATGAAAGTATTTTTTGAGTTTTATTTATATTTGTTTTGCAATGCATATACTCCTCGGCCATTAATATTTGCTTCTTCCTTGTTCTAAATCTTTCTTCCTGTGGAACTTGAATTTTTGGAAGAGCATATAGCTCTTTTTCAGTGAGGGCCTTGCTATGTAGCAGGGAGAACCAACTATGAGCTTCATAAATGCTGAAATTCTGTGCATCATGTAGGGGGCCTCGTTTACCTGGGTGTGCTCAATTCTACTCCATCAGTCTACCTCTAGAACCCTTGAACTCAGCATTTGCCTCTACATTTTTAATGCAGATGCAGCAAAAAGTGCACGCAGAAATGCCAGACTGACGCTTGGTATATGTGATGCTCTAGAGAATAGAACTCGTGACCAGATGCTTACCAAGCGGGTATTCTGAGTCCTCATTCTGTTCCCCCAGGCCAGACACACCACTTTCCTCTGCACCAAGGAACCAGAATGCTGCTTAGGATTCATTTTCTTGCCATCAATGTTTGGTGGTATTGGTGGCACAGAACTGGCAATCACACCAAGGGTGCCCACATTCCTTTTGATTTAGGAAACAGTCACTGTTGGTGCCCCCAGTGAAATACACAAAGCTTCTGTTTTCACCCCATGCATTAATCAGCCCATTCAGAAAGTTCCCTTTGGTTAAGACTTAGATGCATTTAGTGAATTTATTGGCAATTTGAAGTGTTGGGGCAAATCTTCCCACACAATCTCTCCAGTTACCTCCTCCACCCCTCCCTCCTCCTCCTTGGCCTTCAGTCTCTTCTGAGAAGCCCTCAACCTCTTGCTTCTATGCCATTCTCTACACAGTTTCCCTTCTGATCAAAGCATTCTGCCCCCAAGAGCAGCTCAGGCAGCTCCCGGAAGAATAAATCCCCTCTGTCTCCTAATATGCATAATAGAGATGCTTATGCCTTCCTCAATGAGCCAAATACCAATATGCCAAATACCAGTAACAATGATGGGTCTCATCCTCCTAATCCTGAAAGAGCATTGAAATGGCTCTTTTAAAATCTCAGGGCTAGGTAGGAGACGTTACTGGTGCCTGCTCGAGACAATCGACGAACAGCAGGTTGAACGTGATCGTGATGCCTTCCCAGAGGGTGTTTTGGAGTATCTGTTCGCTCCCAGTCTGTAGAAGTGTCATACCAGTTACCCTCCCTTCTGGAGCTTTCCGCTGTGATTTGAAAGAACAAAGAGAGAGAGAAGCTGATGAGAGATACTTTGGGGTGGGGACTGGGTCAGATAAAGCAGTCAGGAAGGCCATCTCCTTGACTATCACCTTCCAATAAAGGAGAAGAGATTATTTGCCAAGAGAAACAGGAGGGGTGGGGGCCAGAGGGCAGGGCCGGGCGGAGGGCAGACAAGTCTGGTTTATCTTGGAGTTCATCCAAAAGGGCTTAGTTACTAAAACAGCAGTTCCTCTCCATAAATCCTTCAGGTCCTTGAGAAGTATTATTAAATCACTCCAGCATCATAAATAATCCTAATTTTATTAATCTTGCCTCTTGGGCTGAGGTGAGACTCCTGTGAGGCTTCCCATCCTCCTGGGCACCCAGGAAGGGAGCTCGTTTTTTTCTGCAGATGGCAGGGGCTGCCTGCAGTGGAGACAGCGTTTCTGCCGCGAGCTGTTTGTCCTCTTTCCAAAGGGATCCGGCGAGTCAGGCTCTGCACGCATGCGCACGAGAACCAAGGCCCTGTCCTTGACTCCTTGAATTTGTGGGATGTCCCATTTGCACCAGCGAGCTTTGAGGATCTCTTGGTTTATGTTTGGGGCGTTGCCAGGAATCAAACCCAGTCCTCCTCATCCTAGGACCCTGCAATAGTACTTTTTCTTTTCACTACAGAATTATTATTATTATTATTATTACTATTTTTGGCATCTTCAAAAATTTGAGCTTATACACGACTCTCTTCCATTTTATCATGGACTGGGGCTATTTCTACCCACTGTTGTGAAAAGAAAAAAAGGTTGTGATTTGTCAGTACCAGATTGTATTCCAATACCTTAAGACACTCCTTGCTCGACTTTCCAGTTACCTCCCCCCATATTTATTTTTGTTTTTGCATCACACCCAGTGGTGCTCAGAGCTTACTCGTGGCTCTGTGCTCAGAGATCTTGGTGGGGCTGAGGGACCATATGAGGTGCCAGAGATTGAACCCAGGTCCAAGTGCCTTACCCATTGTCCTATCTCTCCAGCTCCTCCTTTTTCTTTATATACTAATAACTATTTCATCATTTATTTTTTGTTCCTCAAGCAAGGGTGAATGAGTATCAATACCTGGCTTTGTCTTGGGTCAGTGTTTGGGACTAACATAGTTGTCAGTATGTAGCCGGGTTGCATTTGTCTGCTCCTCTCGGAGAGTCCGGCAAGCAACCGAGAGTATCTCACCCGCACGGCAAAGCCTAGCAAGCTACCCATGATGTATTCGATATGCCAAACACAGTAACAATAAGTCTCACGATGGACACGTTACTGGGCCTGCTCGAGCAAATCGATGAACAACGGGAGGACAGTGACAGTGACAGTGACAGCTCAGTGGAAGGTGCACGTCTCACACGTATGAGGCCCCAAGTTCAATCCCTAAAAGGGTGATGGGGCAAGGATACTTCTTAAAGGGCTGGGAGCATGCTTTGATGCTTTTTAGGGGGAGCTCTGGTTTTGATTCTGCATGCCGTCACCCCTTCAAGCATCAAGCTTAAGGGAGCCCAGAACTATTAGTTGCGACTCAAGCACCAAAACAAGAGTCTTAAATGTATATGTTATGGGGCTGGATAGTACACCGGGTAGGGTGTTTGCCTCGCATGCTTTCAACCCAGGTTCGATCCCCGACATCCCATATGGTCCCCTGAGGACTTCCAGGAGTAAGTCCTGAATGCAGAGCCAGGAGTAACTCCTAAGCACTGCCATGTGACACGAAAAGCTTAAAAAATACACACACACACACACACACACACACACATAGTATATTTACATATTTGTTACTATGTTTAATTTTTTAAAGAAAAACTTAATTTTTTTTTTCTTTTTGGGTCACATCCGGCGATGCTCAGGGGTTACTCCGGGCTCATGCACTCAGGAATCATTCCTGGCGGTGCTTGGGGGACCATATGGGATGCTGGGAATCGAACCTGTGTTGGCCATGTTGGCTGCGTGCAAGGCAAACGCCCTACCCGCTGTGCTATCGCTCCAGCCCCAGTTTTTTCTTAAATACATAAATAATTTGTGTTCTTGTTTAAGAACTAAAGATACTCCCTCCCCAAAAGTAAGGAACTGTAAGCAAAAACAATGCACAATGTTCCCCACTCCAGAAGCCCAGCTGTTAACATCTTCACACATTTGCTTGCTCTTGTTTTCTCTGCAAAAATGCCCATATCCTTAGCAAACCTGACTGCACGTAGAGTTTGAAGCCTGCTTTTGTACTTAGGTTGATTTCGTGAGCATTTTCTGGTCCTTAATACTTCCTCTTACTGACTGCGAAACGTGGACAGTATTCCTTTGCCTCAGCTTCATCATTTTCAGATGGTCCCAGTGAAGGCTCTGTCCAGTGTTTCACAATGTAAGTGCTACAGTGAGCTGATTTGTTATCTCACCCTTCAAATCCTAAAAGTAGCATTATTGACAGTATTCTGGGAACCCCGGGAACCACTTAAGTTTCAGCTCACTTGAGTCGGCCATGGTGTTTCATCTGGGCTGTCATCCACACACAGTGTTCTATAACTAACATAGCAGAAGGGCTGGATGGTTTTTGCCTTGGACCCCAGTTGTATGGTATGCAACTGGAGGACAATAAAATGATAGCACATCATAATTATGATTTATTGCTTTCCAAGATAATAAGACTATTATTGAGTGGCTAATATATGCTACGCCCTGTTTTTTTAAGTTTGTTTTTTTGTTTTATTTTTATTTATTTATTTTTTATAATCTTACCATGCTGGAGTGATAGCACAGCAGTAGGGCATTTGCCTTGCACGCAGCCAGCCTGGCCGAGTCAGGTTCAATTCCTACGCCCCTCTCAGAGAGCCTGGCAAGCTACCAAGAATATTCAGTATGCCAAACACAGTAACAAGAAGTCTCACAATGGAGACATTACTGGGCCCGCTGGAGCAAATCGATGAACAATGGGAGGACTGTTATAATCTTACCATAATTCTAAGGAGGTAGATATTATTACCCCCTTTTAACAGATGTGAAAACTGAGGAACAGAGGTGTTCAGCTACAGGGTAAGTGACTCAGTTTAGATTCTATCCCAGACAGCTTGGCAATGAGCCTGGACCCTCAAACGCTCTATGATCGAGTGCGATAATGACCAAGTGGATAAGATTCCTCAACCCAAGTACCAGGGCTCAATACTCAGCCCAGGGTTCCCGGTGGTACTCCAGAAGCGTGGGCCTGTGACCCCGCTACCAGCTGCTCGCTGCTCTGTCTCAGTCAGTCCCCCTCTACTCACTCACTAGCTAAATTTTTTTTTGGGGGAGGGGTTATAGGAGGAGAGTATACAATGATGCTCAGGAGTTATTCAGCAGTTGCTCCTGGTGGTGCTCAGTGGACCATATGGGTTAACGGGATCAATACTGGGTTGGCCATGTGCAAAGCAAACACCCTCCATTCTGTACTAACTCTCTGACCTCAAGGAAACAAACTTCAAGGCCTCCCGACTGAAAGGAACGAGGAACATAGAACAGTGCCGTCTCAGAAAGCTGCTGACTTCACAGCGATTTGGTTTAGATTTTCCTAGGGGCTACTTCAGTGATTCTGGGGCCTGGTGATGCTCCTGCTGTGGGGGTGGGGGTGCACCGCGTGTGGTGCCAGGGATCGAACTTGGGGACTTGCCTGTGAGTCATGTGCTCTGCCACGTGAACTGCTGTCTCCCTGCCCCTTGATTTTTCTTTTATCCATGTTTTGGGGAGTGGGAGTGGAGCACACCTGGTTGGAGGTATCCTAGAGAGATCACGATCACGATCATCCTGTTGTTCGTCGATTGTCTCAAGCAGGCACCAGTAACGTCTCCTTCTACCTAGCCTTGAGATTTTAAAAGAGCCATTTCAATGCTCTTTCAGGATTAGGAGGATGAGACCCATCATTGTTACTGGTATTTGGCATATTGAGTAGGACACGGGAAGTTTGCTAGACTCTGCCGTGGGGGCAGGATACTTTTTTTATCTCTCCTAGAGAGATCTCCATTTGTATTGAAGCTTCCCTCTTTCTCTACCTCCAGGCCTGCACACCAAATCCTGATGGTCAAAGCCTCTGATAACTTTTTTTTTTAAAAAAACGAACAAACAAGTCTTTTGGGGTCCAAAACAGTTTTCTTCTCCAGAATCTGCCCTATGCAAACAATGACAACTTTTTACAAAGCATTTTCACGGAAAAGAAGACCAGTCCCTTCCTAGCATCGTCCGTGGGAATTGTTCCTCCCTTGCCCGGTATTGGGGAGAGAAAAGGATGCTCTTCACCAACGTGGGGCTAAGAACCATGGGGACCCCTGGTGCTCATGCAGATCCCCAACTCCCAGCGCCCCCCACTTCCCTTGCACCTAAACCAGGAACCTTCCCCCAGAGCCCTCTCCCAGACCTCACCTGCAGGGTGTTGTGGGGAGGAAGTGGGAGGGCTGGGAGGGTGCAGGCCTTGCTCCTACCCCAGGGGTTCTCAGAGTGTGGCCTGGGCCAATCTCTCCCCTCCCCCCTGGAAAACAGAACCTCTGATCTCCGAACTAATCCCCTACCCCCCCCCCCCCCCCCCCCCCCCCCCCCCCCCGCGGATCCATCAGGTCCCTGACAGCTCCCGAAATGCCTGCTTGGAGGTGGTGGGCGCTGAAGGTATCTGGGCCTGGCCCCAGCCCCGGGCCAGCTCCCCTTCCCGCCTCCTGGCCCCTCTGTTAACCGCCCCACAAATGCCGGCCATTCCCAGGCCTGTCCTCTACGCACCCTGCCCCGCCCCCCCCACCCCCCCCAGGTCCGTGGAGAGCCTCTGATAACTTTTAAAAAGTGTTTTTCTCTACAACTGTACCTCATGGTGTTTCACTAATAAAATTTTTTTTTAAAAAAGTGTTTTTCTCGAACATGAGCTAGGTTGCACATCTATGACTGCCGATGAACCTGACCAGAGAATGTCTGCATTCCTCTGCTGAAGTACTCCTGCCAGAAGTTGTGATGCTCCTGTTCCAGTGCTCCCTGACTGATCCAGTGCTTCCTGAAATTTATCGGACTCCTAATAGCTGCTCCCCTGGGACTCATTGCTGCAACTACTACTGATGCTGTTACAGGAACACCTCTTCAGTTTTGATCCAGATACTTCATTTCTTCAGAATGGGACAATTGACTCACATCATTAGTGACTCTCATCACCCCTGGACAGTGCAGGACAAATGGACGCTTTACTACAAGCCCTGCTCCGGGTCCAGGGTTGGACTGAAATCTTACTACAACTAATGAGATTGTTTTGTATTTGAAATTGTTCCTCTGTTTCAAATTTTGTGTTTTTACAAAATAAAAAAAGGGGGAGATGTAGGATAACACTGTTTTGTCCTTCCTGCATGGCCTCAGGTAGTTTAGGTTTATTGGTTTGCTCCCATCACAGTGCTCCTATTCCTCTGTGTTTATTTGTAACTTCTTTGTGCTCTGTTGACTTGTAAATATTGTTTTTCTCTTCTCCCTAAGTCCTTTGCATAGTTTATTCAGAGCAATGTCCTTTTTGGATGAATACAAGAAGACAGTATATGCTATGCTTTTGTAATGTGACTCTCAGTGATATTTTCCTCCTGGGCATCTGTTCTCTCACCTAAGCCTCAGCTGCCCTTTCTTCCTAGCGCCCCCAAAAGCAGGGTCCTGACAAGGGACTGGATGGAACCAGGGCAAGTGGTAAACTATGAGCTACCCTGGCATCATAATGGGCCTGGCCAAAGTGCCATAATGCTTAACTCTTAAGAGCTTGGTCATGGACAAATGCTGTCATGACCCAAAAGGTCATAACTAGATTTGGACCCTGCTAGGGTTAGGATGATTAACCTGGCCTGAGTGCTGTAGTCTGAGTCTGTGGCAAGATGTCCCAGGAGAGCTGCCCTACAAGCCTCAATGTTATCTCTTACTGTGTCCATACAAAAATAACTAGATGAGTTTGTGGAGACTGGGCCATAATGTCTATTCCTGTGTCACTCACCACTCAGCCACCTCTCAGACTGAGTATATTATGAACTTAATGTTCTGTGAGAGATATATTTGTACAGCATCCCGGAGCAATGCTACAATGGAGTTTGCTCTCTGGCAACATATCTGCATATATTGAGATTATATCATTATATCGTGTGTATGCATAATTACATCTGTTTCTTTAAGTCAGCAGTATGTGAGTAATGCCTTATCATTAGTAAAGCATTTTTAAACATTTGAAGGCCAGCATTGTGCAGAAACATTTATATGTCCTATGTGCAGAGATTCATCAAATCACCACTAGAAACTCATTTATCCACATCCCAGAATAAGAAAGAAGGGGCCTGAGATGCTGGACTTGTATACCATCAGTGGTAGGTTTCATCCCTGGCATCACATATGGTCCCCTGAGCACAGTCAGGAGTGATCCCTGAACACTGCCAGGTGTGACCCATAAAGGAAAGAATTAAAAAAAAAAAATTACCAGTCCCAAGGGCTGGAGTGATAGCACAACGGTAGGGCATTTGCTTTGCACTCAGCCAGCCCGGCCAAGCTGGGTTCAATTCCTCGGCCCCTCTCAAAGAGCCCAGCAAGCTACCAAGAGTATCTCACCCGCACGGCAAAGCCTGGTAAGCTCCCCGTGACATATTCGATATGCCAAACACAGTAACAATAAATCTCACAATGGAGACGTTACTGGGCCCGCTCAAGCTAATCGATGAACAATGGGAGGACAGTGACAGTGACAGTGACCAATCTCAAGGCATCTAATCCAGCAGCCTCCCACTCCCTGGTTTATCCCCATCCTGACTTATAAATCATAGATTAGTTAGCAAAGGGGAAAATTTATTTATTTTTGCTTTTGGGGTAATATCTGGCAGTGTTCAAGGGTTACTCCTGGCTCTACATTCAGGAATTACTCCTGGTGGTGCTTGGGGGACCATATAGAATGCCGGGGATCAAACCTGGGTCAGCTGCATCCAAGGCGGGTCCGTCGTGTGCAAGGCAAATGCACTGTACTATTGCTTCAGCTCCTGCAAAGGAAAAAATTTAATAGAGAGGAAAATAAGAGGAAAATATCAGTTTATCAAACTCACTCTGAACTGTTAACAGATAAAATGCTAAACTATGGAGCCAGAGTGACACTATGGCTGGTAGGGTGCTTGCCTCGCACATAGCCAACCTGGGTTTGAGCCTCAACATCTCCTGAGCCTGCCAGGAGTGATCTCTGAGCATAGAGCCAGGAGTAATCCCTGAGTACTGCAGGTGTGACCCAAACAACCTTTCTCCTTAAAAAAAAAAAATTATATATATATATATATATCAAACTAAGAAATTGCAGTCACATCAGTCCAATCCACATCCTTTGCTGTAGAAACCCAGAAATACCCTTATAGTATTTGAAAATACTATAAGAATGGGATGAGAATCAGGAAGAGAAGGATCCATACCCCTCTAAACTAATTTGCAAATCAGAGCTGGAGAGATAGTACTGGTAAGATGTTGGCCTTCCATGTTTGATCCTCTGCACCACATCTGAGCACAGAGCTGGGAATAGAAACCTTGAGCACTGACCTCCCCCAACTTAAAAATATTGCAGATAAAGCAATATGCATATTAAAGGGGCGTCTCTGGTGGGGTGTTGTGTACAGACAAAAACACTCAAAGCATCTCCTAACATACAAGAATTTTAGTAGATAAGTCAGAATGTTAAGAAACCTCTTAACCTCCCTTTAAGGAATTCAGGGTGTCAGAGATGGCTCAATGGGACGAAACACATGCTTTGTGCATCAGGGACCTGAGTTCGATTCCCAGCATCTCATGGTGCTCCAAACACCAAGTCTGGAGTAGCTCCTGAGCTCAGCCAGGCATGCTCCCTCTTGCACAAAAATTTCTTTCTGCAGTCTCTTCATCAGAATGATGCAGATACGGGGTCTTTGACTTCAAAGTTTTGAGAAGGTTCCAGGGTAGAGGTTTCAAGGACAAAGGTCACAGTAGAAGATGTCACCTTTCATCACCATTTCATCACCTTTCTTCGCCAGTGCTGCAGTCTTTCACATGCATCCATTTCAACAGTGTTCCCAAGATCCACCTCAATTTCAGCGGGATCCACTTCTTACTGGAAGAATATCATGTCACAGTTTGAGAAAACCATATGGTTGAAATGTATATGAGTATGGGCAACATTTGAAAATAGATTCAACTGGAGAGATAGTACAGCGGGTAGAACATTTGCCTTGCATGCGGCTGACCCAGGTTCAATCCCCGGCACCTTATATAGTCTCCAGAGCCCTTCCAGAAGAGATCTTTGAGCACAGAACCTAGGAATAAGTCCTGAGCACCCCCAGATGTGGCCCAAAGAAAAGAAAAAAGAAAATAAACTCGGGACTCAGCCATACTTGCGTAAGCTTTTCTTCGTTTGGGGACCACACCCAGTGGTGCTGAGGTCTGCACTGAACTGTACCAATTATTCCTTTTCAAAGGCCAGAGACACAATGCAAACTTTCTATGTGGGGAACTCAGGTTTGATCTCTGGGGCAGCAGAGTCCACTGAGCACAGCTGGGAGTGACACCTGAGCACTGAGCACAAGCACCCAAGAGCCTTTAGCTGGGACCCAAAAACAAAACAAAAAAAATTTTTTTTTTAATTTTTCGTCTTCTCAACCTATATCCACATGGGGCATTTTTTGCCCTCAGAGAGAAGCATTTTAACGACTTGTCTCCTTAATTACAGAATGACCTTGTATTTTACCATATCTTTAGAGGGCTGGAGCGATAGCACAGCGGGTAGGGCATTCGCCTTACAAGCGGCCAACATGGCCGACCCGAGTTCGATTCCTCCACCCCTCTCGGAGTGCCCGGCAAGCTACCGAGAGTATTCGATATGCCAAACACAGTAACAACAAAGTCTCCAATGGAGACGTTACTGGGCCCGCTCGAGCAAATCGACGATCAACGGGAGGGCCTTTACCTTTACCTTTAGAGGAAGCTCAAGTACAAATCCCTTATTATTTGTAGTGAAAAGTGTCTGGTCATCTTGTTTTCAAATGCCATTTTGTAAGCATGTCATTTTCTGCTTGGTGAATAAGACTTGTCCTCCAGCTGGACCCTTCTCATGCTTTTAATAAATAATGGTCCAGGTTTTCAGGTCCAGAATACTCCAGAGCTGTAAAGTAGGCACTGCTGGAAGATGTATTAACTCCTTCAGGCCTCCAAGGTGCTATTTAAAGTGTTATTGCTTCATATCCCATAATAGAGACATGAGCCTTATTGATGGCCTTTCTCTGAAGTGTATGTGGAGGCGAAGGCCAGCAGAGGAAGCAGCTGTGAACTGGAATAAGAAACCAAATAAACTCTTTTAGCAAGACTTAGAAAATATTTTAGTCCTGGAGCGAGAGCGATAGCTCAGGAGATGAGACACCTGCCTTGCATATGACCAGTTCCTCTGTGGCCCTGGTTCAATTCCCAGCTTCTTGTATGATCTCCTGGGCACAGCCAGGAATGAACCCGAGTGAAGAACAAAGAGAAAGCTCTGAGCACAGTCAGGTGTTGTCCAAAACACAAAACAACAGATTCTGCCTAGGGCTAGAGAGGCTTAAGAGATTGGACCTTATTCTTTCATGCAGGACACCCTGACTTGGTCCTTGCCACCACCTGGTCTCTCAAACACAGTCAAGGGGAAACCCCTGGGTAGTACTCTGAATCCCTGAGCACCTCTGGGTGGGACCCAAACCCACAACTCCAATCATTTTATTTTTCCAAAAAGGTGGGGGAAGGGAGAACGAAATTCTGCCCAAAGGGGCTGGGAATAAGGATGCCTGGGTTTGATCCTCAGCACTACCACCAGCAATAAAAATCTGCTGTGAAAACAAGCAGATATGCATGGATATCATGGAATAGACTGAATAATAAGTATGTTTTAAGTTTTTGGATCCCTCAACAGACAATCGCTGGTCTTGTGAATGCTTAGCACCCAGATCTCCAGTAGGGAAAAGTTTCAACTGAGAAGCATTTGTTCATTTCTGTGGCATAAAATCTTCACCAGGAATGGGTTTGTGCATGGCAGTTCCCACAGAACACATATATACATCGTAGGCTCTTGGGGGCCGGGCATGCTAACCTCTTTTTACAGTTTCTAGAAAGCCCTAGCACGCGACAGGGACGAATGGAGACATTACTGGTGGCCGCTTGAACCAATCAATGAGTAACGAGATGTCAAGTGATCAAGTGATCAAGAAAGCCCTTGGATAATATCCGCATAGATTTAGTTATGAAACTAGAGGGATAAAGACAAATTTTACTTATTTTTTTTTTTAACGCTAGTATTGTTTGGTTTTGGTTTTGGTTTTTGGGTCACTCCCAGTGCTCAGAGCTTTTTCCTGGCTCTGTCTTCAAGATCATTCCTGAGGAGAGGGGTTTGGGGGATCATATGGAGTGCTGGCATTGAATATGGGGCAGACACATATCAGGTTGGCACCTCACCCTCTATCCTTTCTCTCTGGCCTCTTATCTGTGTAATTTTATTTTTTAACTTGCTCAGATTGTATTTTGGCACCTTGATTTGCGATGCTAGTAATAATACTGCTTCATGCATATGATGCTTCATCACCACCATCATCCCAGCCTCACTGTTACACCCCTGGTGTCCCATGGTCCTCTCCTGTCCATCCTCTTAGCAAATTTAGTTCTGTAATCTGACTCTCACATTATGATCTGTTAACAATGACCGTTCATAAGGACATATTCATTTCAGATAATAAGATCTATGGCAGCAACAGACAAGGCTCATTAAATTTCTCTTGACTCCTCCACATTTCTCATTGACTAATAGACTGCGGGCAGGGATGAACATATTTAAATTTGGGTATGGAGCGATAGCACAGTGGTAAGGCGTTTGCCTTGCATGCATCCAGCCCGGCCAAGCCGGGTCTGATTCCTCCACCCCTCTTGGAGAGCCCGGCAAGCTACTGAGAGTATCTCGCCTGCGTGGCAAAGCCTGGCAAGCTCCCCGTGACATATTCAATATGTTCAATATGCCAAACACAGTAGCAACAAGTCTCAAAAAATGGAGACGTTACTGGGTCCGCTCGAGCAAATCGATGAACAATGGGAGGACAGACAGACAGATGCTTGGAAGGGGCTGGAGCAATAGTGGGTAGTGATCTTGCCCTGCATGTGCCCAACCCTTATTGAATTCCCTGCATTCCATATGGCTTCCCTGAGCACTGCCAGAAGTGATTCCTAGTGCAGTCAAGAGTAAGCCCTGAGCACTACCAGCTGTGGAGAGAGAGACAGAGAGAGAGAGAGAGAGAGAGAGAGAGAGAGAGACAGAGACAGAGACAGAGACAGAGAGACAGACAGAGAGAGAGAGACAGAGAGAGAGAGACAGACAGAGAGAGACAGAGAGAGACACACAGAGAGAGAAGACAGAGAGAGAGAGAGAGAGAGAGAGAGAGAGAGAGAGAGAGAGAGAGAGAGAGGAGAGTGTATTCCCACTAGTGTAGATATGACATGGATCAGCATGGTTCTTTAGAGTTCAGTCTCCTTCACCAGTTGGGGAGGTGTACCCTACATGCTTCACTTAGCAACTAAGAACCAACAAGTCATTTATTTCCTTCAAATAACAATCTTTTGCCAGTGCACAGTTCTGTGAGTTGTGTGAGCACAAGTGAACAGCTCTGCCCATCTGAGAGTTTTGTTCAGTTGCAGTCAGTCAGCTTGTTGCCTGGGACTGGAATCCTAGGGTCATGTCACTGCAGTCGAACTGAAGGTGGCATTTGTTGCTCGAGCCTGGCATCGCAGTGTTCCTGCACACAGAACCTGTTTCTTTTGGGGAGGGTGGGGTGTTGCAGGACGTATGGCAAGAGACAAGGACACCAGGGCTTTCTCAGGAAGCCATTTCAGTAAGCGCTGAGACTTGGGGCGCGGAGAATTCATATCCAGGGTCTGAGCTCTAAGAACAAACCGAGAGTTTGTTCAGCAAGAGTACCTTGCTGAGAGTATCTTCAGCAAGTCAATGATAGGAGGAATTACACTAGACAAGATCATTCCTTTCCTGTAGGCTGCCTGGCATAGCCTTTACCCGGAATAGATGCATCTCCTCGTTCCCTCCAGTGTCTCACAACCCCCATTTCTGTTGATTCCTTCCACAGAATGAGGGATCCACATCCAGGCATGCTCAGGGGCTTTCCCTGGCTCTGTGTTCAGGAGTGAGCATCTTAGCACCTTCTCTTTGGATGCAGGATCACATTTCTTGGTTATCTCCGTGTGGCTTTTCTTTGCAGCAAGATGCTCGAACCGTATGTATTGCGAGCAACTTCCAAATTCAGAGGCTGCCGTGATCCAACTCAGACCAGGAGTCATCCAAGTGTCAGGTCAGCCCTGCTTCCTTGTTTATGAGGAGTCATAGGAGCAGTGCAGACAAGGTGGAATGTGACTCTACAAGGCCCAATTATCAGGAGCCAGTGGAAATCTTTTTTGGGTGACTAACTAGCTTCCACATACCACAAGTAAATAATCCCTTGTTATGGTAAGCCACTTAGATTTCAGGGTTAATTTGTACCCTTGGCAAAACCTGGCCGAATTAACTAATCCAGAAACTGGTACTAGATTAGCAAAGATAAAAGGTCTGCTGGGGTTAGAGATGGAGTGAGGCAGTATCATGGCTAGGGCATCTACCTTGCACACAGTTTACTACAGTTTGATCCTCAACACCCCATATGGGCCCCTGAGCCCCACCAGGGGTCATGATCATAATCATCCTGTTGTTCGTCGATTGCCTCAAGCAGACACCAGTAACTCTCCTTTCGTCCTAGCCCTGAGATTCTAAAAAGTGCCTCGTTCAAGGCTCTTTCAGGGTTAGGAGAATGAGACCCATCATTGTTACTGGTATTTAGCATATTGGATACGCCACGGAGAGTTTGCCAGACTCTGCCGTGTGGGCAGGTTACATTTGGTAGCCTGCCAGGTTTTCCAAAGCAAGAATGAAATAATGGATGTCACAGTCACGTGCTTCCGGGAGCTGGTTTTGGTTTTGGTGCTACACCCAGCGATGCTCAGGGTGTATGCCTGGCTCTATAGTCAGGAGTTACTCCTGGTGGTGTTCAGGGGTGTTGGGGATTGAGCACAGATTGATTGTGTGAAAGAAGGTGAGAACCCCCTTCCCACTGTACTATTGCTCTGGTCCCATAAATAAACTTATGGGGAGATGGGGAATACAACCACTCAAACTATTTCCAAAAGTATTAACAGTAGCAGAGGTTTTCACTGTGGTTTATTTTGTTTGATTTCTGTCAAGTAAATAGTTTTACTTGGGAAACGTGAGAGTGATTCAGAGAGATTGAGACAGAAAGAGAGAGAGAAAGGGAGAGAGAGTAAGCGGGTGAGAGAGAGAGAGAGAGGGATAAGAATGAGTCTCATTTGGCCCACATCCACAAGAGCAAAAGCAACCAGTGCTGGCGCGGATGTGGCGAGAAAGGGACACTCCTTCACTGCTGGTGGGAATGCCGACTGGTTCAGCCCTTTCGAAAAACAGTATGGACGATTCTCAAAAATTAGAATTTGATCTCCCATTTGACCCAGCAATACCACTCCTGGGAATATATCCCAGAGAGGCAAAAAAGTATAGTCGAAGTGACATCTGCAATTGTTTGTTCATTGCAGCACTCTTTACAATAGCTAGAATCTGGAAAAAACCTGAGTGCCCAAGAACAGATGACTGGTTAAAGAAACTTTGGTACATATACATAATGGAGTACTACGCAGCTGTTAGAAAAGATGAAGTCATGAAATTTACATACAAGTGGTACTACATGGAAAGTATCATGTTAAGCGAAATGAGTCAGAAAGAGTGGGATAGACACAGAAAGATTGCATTCATCTGGGGAACATAAAGCAACAAAATGGGAGACTAACACCCAGGAGTGGCTGAGATTAGTACCAGGAATTTTGCCCCATGACTTGGAGGCCAGCCACACGTGCTAGGGGAAAAGGAAGCTCAGATAGAGAAGAGAGCACCAAATAAAGGGTGCTGGGAGGATCCTCCCAGGGTGGGAGAAGCATGCTGAAGGTAGACTATAGACCAAACATGATTGCCACTCAATGCCTCTCTTGCAAACCACAGGACTCAAAAGGAGAGAGAGAGAACAAAAGGGAATGCCCTGCCACAGAGGCAGGGTGGGATGGGGGGGATGGGGAGTGGGAGGGATGCTGGGACCTGTGGTGGTGGAGGATGGGTGCTGGTGGAGGGATGGGTACTTGATCATGGTATAACTGAAACCCAAGCACAAAAATTTGTAAGTCTATAACTATACCTCATGGTACTTCACTAATAAAAAAAAAAATTCTATTTTTCACCATTAAAAAAAAAAAGAATGAGTCTCATGTATGAATCCTAATCTGGGGTGCCAGAGACTGTTGAATGGAGAATGGAGTGTGTCTCACTGTGTTTTTTTTTTTTTTTATAGTTTATTTCTTTATTGAATCACTGTGGGAAAAGTTACAGAGCTTTCGGGTTTAGATCTCAGTCATGTAAGTATCAAACACTTTTCCCTTTACCAATACTTATTTTTAACCGTGAACCCCAATAGAACCCCACCTCCCACCCCTCCCAATTCCTGTGAGGCAGATGAGTTCTAGTTAATACTCTATCTACTTTGACTAGGTACATTGTTTCGATAGAAGATGCACAATTACTGTTTAGAGTTTACGACCCCCCCCCCCCCCCGCCCCCAATCAGATGTGCTGAAACAGTGTTGTGAAATGATTTGCTTTCTACAGCTTGGTTTAAGAATAAAATGATGTCGCGGCCGCGCGGTTTTGGATTTCTGCTGTTTCACTTATTAACCCTGGAAGTATTTCTATTAAAAGTTAGATAGTTAAGAGATTGGTTTCTGTGCTCTGGAGTCGTGGCCGTGCCGGAGAGCCGCTCGTGGGGGGCAGCTGGTGACCTCGGTCGGGCGTGAAGGACGGCCCAGAACGCCCCCCTTCCCATGAGGCCCCTGCTGCCCCCCGCCCCAGGCTCAAACCTGCTGTCCACAAGGCTCCCGTGTGGCCACCATCTTTCTTTCCCCTCACTGTGTTTTTAATGTTTCCCCCCCCTCTTTTTTAATCAGAAATGATAAGGAACCTAAACTGGATTGAGTGCTATCTTATTGGAGTTACAAAGGCAAACAAAGGAAGAGAAGTGATTGAAGAGCCCTTCAGAAGGCGCAGTGCGTCCAAATCAGCAGGGCCTGATTACTCGCATTGCAGGGCACTTAAGGAGTTGGCAAATGTAATTGCAAGACCACCAGCCTTTATTTGAGAAGAGGAAGGTTGGACAGGAGAAGGTCGTGACAAGTAGAATCAGCACACAGAGTACATTCTTTTCCTTTTAAGCTGGGGAAAGCACAGCTCTAGTAATTACAGACTATTCAGCTTATCTCGGATACCTGGGAAGATGCAAGAACAAATCATCAAACAATCAATTTGCTGCCACCTGGAAGCGCATGGGCACTGGGTAGTAATCAATGTGATTTTGTGAAGTATAAATTATACAGACCAGTTTAATTTTCCCTAGGATGGAGTGATGAGACTGAGAGAAGAGGAGAAAGCAACACCTATAATTGGACTACAGTCAGGTAGTTTTCTAGGTTTTTAATTCCCTCCCCACCACCCATCTTTGGGCAACTTCTTTGAAAAGATGCTGTATTGGACATACCAGCTTTGTTGGGTGGGTCTGATGCTGCATGAAGCATTCAGCGTGGTAAGATAAAAAGTTCTTCTCCAGGCCGACTGAGTGAGTCATGCTGATCTATTGGAATCAGTTGCCATGGACTAAGATGACAGCAGTGAAAAAGAGGTTGAGGGGCACAATTAGTGTCCCCCACTCCTGATGGGAGATGTGAGCAAAAAGAGTCACTCAAATCCCCCACTCTAAGAAGTGAAACATGAGATTCAGAACAGGGAAACAGAGATGGTGTAGAGGAAATCCTAGAAAAATGTTATGAGAAGAACTTTTTAGCTTACATTAAAATATACCTTACAGGGGCTGGAGCGATAGCACAGCTGGTAGGGCGTTTGCCTTGCACGCAGCCAACATGTCCGACCAAGGTTCAATTCCCAGCATCCCATACGGTCCCCCGAGCACCGCCAGGAGTAATTCCTGAGTGCGTGAGCCGGGAGTAACCCCTGAGCATCGCCGGGTGTGACCCAAAAAGAAACAAAACAAAACAAAACAAAATAAACCTTACATCAAAAGATTCCCTCCTAAAGACCGTCTACAATGAATGGGTTAAATAACCCATGTGGAGCCAACTTGGTAAAATTTTAGGATCCTATGAATAAATAAAACTTTCTAAAAACTTCCAGAAAGAAAGATTAGGCCACCTCCAGAGGAATGGAAGTTGAAGAGCCAAATCCTCATGAACATTTCTGGTTGCTTGAAGATAATAGAGTAGCCTTTCAGTTCTGGGAGAAATTGAATTTGAAGCTAATTTTATATTTAGCCAACCTATCAATCAACTGTGTGAGGAGACTGTTGGCATTTCACACAAGCAGCACTTGGGGAAGTTTATTTCCTTCAATCCCTTAAGAAGAATACATTCTTGGACTGGAATATGTGTTCCAGCAGAATGAGAAGTTTAGCTAAGAAAGGAGGTGACAGGGGATCTTTTGAGCAGAGGAAAGGGAAATAGTGGGAAAGAAAATGATTCACTTGGAAGTAGAAAGATGAAGAACTCCAAAAGGATGGAAGGCGGAACAGATGAGAAGCCGCACAGCTTGTAGTGTGATTGAGAGAGCTGCAACAGCAAGAACAGCAGAAAGCTAACCTCCTGGGGTTTGATTCCTGGCACGGCACAGTTCCCTGAGCCCTGCCAGGAGTAAGCCCTGAGCATAGCCGGGTGTGGCTCCAAACCCAATAAATAAATAGAGTGGGAGTGAAAGAGAAGAAAATATGAACCGAAAAATAGAATGACAGATTCCTGAAACTTCTATCACTGGAAGTCTAGATACTGACTCAAGGATTTTTAGGGAAGTTGAGACATTATTCTTTTTTTTTTTCCTTTTTTTGCTTTTTGGGTCATACCCGGCGATGTGCAGGGGTTACTCCTGGCTCTGCGCTCAGGAATTACCCCTGGAAGTGTTTAGGGTACCATATGGGATGCTGGGAATTGAACCTGGGTCAGCCGTGTGCAAGGCAAATGCCCTACCCGCTGTGCTATTGCTCCAGCCCCCAAGACATTATTTTTTTAAAGTTACATGGGTGAGAGAAAAGGCCCAGCTCTGACTAACTCGAAAAGGACATGATAGCAGAGCATCCTCCCAGGTGAACTGGTCTGGGCTGAGAACTCTGGGGACTTCTCCCAATAGGGATGGGGCAGAGCAGATTCTGGTTTCTGCCTGAAGGCCCAGCAGCCCACAGCCATACCCAACATCCTCTGACTCAACTGTACAACAGAATCTCATCAATTTGCCAAGTCACCAAATCGTTCCAACTCCTCAGCTCCTGGACTGCACAGATTTTAGTTCTGTCAGTGCAGTAACATCACAGCAAATGTGATGAAAAAGTTGCATAGAAGCCCACCAACTTCAGTGAGCCACAGTGGCTCAACTATCACCAAGCAGCACTGTCAAACCTCAGATGATGACTTTAGTAACACCATTGTGAGATATAATAGTTATCAGAAACTGACAACTGATAACTGAGAACAGCGCAGTGTCTCCTGCCCCCGCGCCTGGCTGTCCTCGCCGGGGGTCCGTGCAGGGGGGCGGGTTGAGTTTCCCTCCCCACCCTGAGCAGAGCTCCGGCAGCCGAAGACCTCCAGAACCAGCCGAAGACCTCCAGAACCAGCCACAACCATGCTGAGATCACTCTCCACATGCATGAAGGTACCGGTGGAGGAACAAAGGCATGTGGGTCCCGGGGCTGAGATCTCCAAGCCTGCTTGGATCAGGGCTGAGCATCCTCCACCCATATCCTCCATCTTCCAGTAGGCAGGGGTTATGGTTACACCCACCAACTGCCCCCACCCCCTGCTTCCTGCCCCCCCCCCCCCCCGAGCCGTGTAATTCCATCAACGACCAAGACCCAGAGACTATAAAACCCAGCTCCCGGAAAATAGACATTTTATTATCTTATTCTTACTTTGGACAACCTGGCAGGCTACCAAATGTAACCTGCCCACACGGCAGAGTCTGGCAAACTCCCCGTGGCGTATCCAATATGCCAAATACCAGTAACAATGATGGGTCTCATTCTCCTAACCCTGAAAGAGCCTTGAATATAGCACTTTTTCAAATCTCATCCATCTCTAGGACGAAGGAGACATTACTGGTGCCTGCTCGAGGCAATCAACGAACAACAGGATGATCATGATCGTGATCAGAAACTGACTTTGATTGATCTAAGTTTTGGTAATTCAGTTTGCCTTTATGTTGTAAAAAAAAATAAAAACAAGATTAAGTAAACACATTTATACCTGTAAAGGGGCAGACTGGAGTGGTAGGTGGAAAACAGGGGACATTGGTGGAAGGAAGGTGACATTCACTGGTGGTGGGACATTCAGTGCCTGACCCAAGTGTATTACGCTGTTATAATTTTAGAGGGTTTTTTTTTTTTTTGCTTTTTGGGTCACACCCATTGATGCACAGAGGTTACTCCTGACTCTGCACTCAGGAATTACTCCTGGCAGTGCTCAGGGGACCATATGCGATGCTGGAAATCGAACCCAGGTCGGCCACATGCAAGGCAAATGCCCTATTTGCTGTACTATCGTTCCAGCCCCATGATGTTATAATTTAAAAAATTAAGTTACACAGGTTTCTACAGAAAAACTTTAAGAAATAATGACATATTTATCCCAGACTCTGAGGAATTGAAAGAAGATGGTAACTCAAGGAGTTACATTCTTATTTTTGTAACTGAAAGCCATTGGGCCTGGAAGTTAAAGGAGGAGACTGAGCATAAAGTCTTCAAGTAACTGCAGAGTACCACTGGGTTGGTGCCAGAAAACAAGAAGAAGATACTGAAAGGAATAATGATTTTTAAGCATGTCATACGCTCAAATATTCATAATCCATCAGTGATTTTTAATAAGCATATATAAACATGTATATGTATATATATGGGTGTTTATAGCACCATATATTCATATCAGAGCACTGGAATCAACATTTTCTGCAGCTTCAAGGCACATCATGGAGCTAATGATCTAGGCTGATAATCTACGATAATGTGGGGTTTTGTTTGTTTTGTTTTTGTTTGGGGGCCACACAGCTGTGCTCAGCGCTTACTCCTGACTCTGAGCTCAGGGATCACTCCTAGGGGACTTTGCTCAAACTTGGTTGAGCTGCATGCAAGGCAAGAGCCGTACTTGCTGAACTATTGCTCTGGGCCTCTGATGATATCTTTCATTTGTTCATTTATTCCTTCAAGCGTGAGGCAATACTTCTTGCTTGGGGCCACCCTTGTGTGCTTGGGGTCCTGTACAGGAGCTAGGATCAATCCCAGGTCTCTGGCATGCAGTGCACTGTGCACCAACCCTTTGAGCCACCTCCCTGGCCCTGATGTATGGCTCTGATGAAACAAACCCTTTCCTTGTTTTTTGTTTTTTATTTTTGGGTCACACCCAGCAGTGCTCAGGGGTTACTCCTGGCTCTGCACTCAGGAATTACGCCTGGCGGTGCTTTGGGGACCATATGGGATGCTGGGAATCGAACCCAGGTCGGCCGTGTGCAAGGCAAACGCCCTACCTGCTGTACTATCGCTCCAGCCCCCCTTTTCTTGTTTTCATCCCATTCACCAGGTTCAGTTATAAGATCATATTTGCAAACTTAAAAATTGCATCTGCTTTAGCGCTTGTCTAAATTTTAAATTCTAAATTTTAACAGAATCCTCTCAATATTTTACAGTGTGCTCTCTAGAATTAATATGGTGTTTTATTATATCTCATTCCTGTTCCAAAGGAATATATTTTTGGAAGTGAGTTTTTGCTCCCACTGAATGAAAGCTTCCATGACTTTGTTGTAAGATAAAACTTATCTTAAACACGTACCTAGAATTTAAGAGAATCTTAAAGTTATTTGAGCCACTTCTAGTCATTCCTTTTAACTGGCATCATGATTCACAAGCTGCTGTTCAATGATGGCAAGCGCAAGGCAAAACTCTGCCTTCACTTTGTAAGTAGAGTCCAGAAAATTCAGCTATGGAACCAACTCAGTGCAAAGTTAGTGAAATGATCAAATGAGTGGCTGCAGAAGATCAGGAGTCCATTTTCAAGCTGATCTTATCTGAATTTCAATTATTAAGGCACTTATAAATGCTCATTCCACTACAACATTGATGACTGGCTAAAGTGGGATGTCACAGAGCCACACAGGTAACACATGCCTCTATATGGCTGTTAATCTTGCATCATGCAGAGTGGTTTCTTGTTGGGGTAAGTTTTGGGCCAGACCTAGTAATGCTTAGGGGTTACTCCTGGCTCTGCTCTCAAGGATCACTCTTGGTGAGCTCAGGACCATAAAGAATACCGGGACTTGAAACTGGGTCAGCCACGAACAAGGCAAGTACCCTATCTACTATAGAGCCCTCCAGTCCTCTGAATCATGCAGTTTTTTTTTTTAAATAACTCTTGGCAGCAGTCAAACTATTTCAAAGTTTTCACAAAATGATAATTTACCCCATAGGCCACTTATATACCATGTGACATTTTCATAATTCTAAATTATTTAAAATGTGAACTAGTGTAAAAGAACAGCATTTTTTTTACATTTATTTAAAAAATTGGCGGCTGGGCAGGGCACTTGCCTTGCACCTCATGGTCAACCTGGATTCAATCCCTAGCACCCCATATGGTCCCTGAGCACCTTCAGGAGTAATTCCTAAGTGCAGACCCAGGAGTTTCACCGGGTGTGGCCCCCAAATCAAACCAAACCAAAACAATTAGAAAACAAATGAACTAATAACAGAATGATTTAAATCAATATTCACAGGAGGTAGAACTGGGGTTGGTTTTGGGCTCACATCTATTCTGGCAGAGCTCAAGGAACCAAGAGGAGTGGGGAATGAATCAGTCAGTCACCTGTCTGAATGGCAAATGCCCGAACACCTGTAGTGTCTCTCCTGGACCCTACATCATTGTTATTTTGATTGGGGGAGCGTTGGGCCCCATCCAGTGGTACTTGTGACTCTGTGCTGGGGGTCCCTCCTGGCAGTGATTAGGGGACCATTTGTTTCCAGGGATTTAAACCAGGTCTCCTGCATGCAAAACAAATGCCTAACACATTGTGCTCTCTCTGGTTCCGAATATTAGCTTAAAATACAGAATCACTGGTTCAAAACACATCCGAATGAGTTTATTCATTAATTTGGTTTAGGCATGGATCTCAGGAGAGACTCATATATCTTCAAGTATGTTTTAGGACTAAGCTTATTGTGAGACCATCATATGCCATATTATTCTCATATTATTCTCATTTCACATCCTTCCTTGCATTTTTTTTTTTTTGGTTTGGGGATCACACCTGATTATGCCCAGAGGCTTCTCCCAGCTCTATGTTGGATCCAAGGGACAGGGGGAACTTATAATAGTATTCAGAAAACAATTGGTGCCAGGGACCAAACCCATACTTCCTACATGCAAAGCATGAACCCAGTCCAGTGAGTTATCTGCAACCTTTCTTTTCACATACTTACCACCAAAATAAAAAATCATGCTAAAAAAATTAAAAACCTCTCACATTCATCTCGTGTAGGGAAACAAATGATTCTTTTCAAGCTCTTTTAAGTTGCATCACCTCTTGAACATGCTAAGAAAATGCTAGGTTTTAAAATTCACTACAAGGGCTGGTTCTACAGGGAGACATGTTTGGAGACTGTATCTTATTTTGGTGCTGACGATTTTTCTCATGCCTGTGCCTGTAGGAATATTGATCTCAGCGTTACTTTGACCGTTAATGACTTATGATGGCAATAAGTGGAGATGCACACCTCCAGTCTCCGGGGAGTTTTATCTTCTACAACATTTGTAAGTCAGCATCTGTGTAATCTATATTCTATTTGTTATTCACCTTTAATTACACATTGGTGGTGGTCTCTTTGCAGCCAGAGAGCAATCAACTGGAGAATCAAAGGGATTATTAAAATATTGACTTTAAGTTAGAAGGCCAAAACAGAAGTATGGCTGGGTTTGTTCCTGCCCATTCTAATATGTTGGTTCAGGGACATTTCTTCCCTTCCATGTCAAGATTTAAAAATCTATGGGATGGAGAGATAGTATATTGGATAGGGCACTTGCCTTGTATGTAGCTGACCCAGGATTGCTCCCTGGCACCCTGTATGGTCTCCTGAGCTCTTCCAAGAGTGATCCCTGAGTGCAAAACCTAGTGCAAGTCCTGAGCACTGTCGAGTGTGGTTCAAAAACAGCAAACAAGAATTCAGTATGGAGATTTTACTTTGTGTTTTTGGGAGGTGGAGTGGGGGGCAAGAGCTGGGCCACACTTGGTTGTGCTCAGGGTTTACTCTCGGTTCTGTGCTCAGGGATCACTCCTGGAGAGGCTCTGGAGACGACATTTGGCGGCAGGGTCCAGACTAAGGTTGACTGCGTGCAAAGTGCCTTTGCCTCTGTACGATCTCCCTGACACTAAAAATTTTGCTTCAAAAGAACTTTTTTTTTTTTTTTTTTTGCTGCTTGGGTCACACCTGGCGATGCACAAGGGTTACTCCTGGCTCTGCACTGAGGAATTGCCCCCTGGCAGTGCTCAGGGGACCATATGGGATGCTGGGAATTGAACCAGAGTTGGCCAAGTGCAAGGCAAACACCCTACACGTTGTGTTTGCTCCAGCCCCTTGAAAAGAACTTTTTAACTTATTACCTTCACATTCTCTTTTCTGTTAGCATCTGTTTTACTCATTTAGCAAGTATTATTTTGTTTGGTGTTTGTTTGTTTGTTCCTATTCTTCATGGATTATCATCAAATGAGACTGGAAATGTTTCCATAGAGATTTCTAGAAACTTTTGCATTTTAGCATAACTTCAAGTTTATATGAAGGTTTCAAGAATTGTGAGAGAAACTCCTATGCACTCTTTATTGATATTTAAATTTATTTATTTATATCTTTCCCCTTTTATTGTCTTTCTATATGTCTTTTTATATTATAACATCTTTCCTGAACTGTTTTTTTTTTCTTTTTGGATCACACCTGGCGATGCTCAGGGGTTACTCCTGGCTCTGCACTCAGGAATGACTCCCGGCGGTGCCCGGGGAACCATATGGGATGCTGGGAATCGAACCTGGGTTGGCCACATGCAAGGTAAATGCCCTACCCGCTGTGCTATCACTCCAGCCCCCTGAACTGTTTTTAAGAATCTGTTGAACACGTTATGACTCTTTATTCTAAGATGCTTTATATTTTCCTAAAATTGGCTTCCCTATTAATAACCCTATTTGTTATTAAAATCAGACATTTTAACACTGATAGAATATTAGCGACAATCCAAACTTAAATTCAAGATCCAGAGAGAAAGTGCAGCGGGTGAAATGCTTGCCTTGCACTCAGTTGAGCTGGGTTTGATCCCCAGGGCCACAGATGGTCTCTGTCCAGCCAGAAATGATCCCTGAGCACAGAGACAGGAGTAAGCCCTAGAACACAGTTGGATATGGCCCCAAAACTAAAATTATTTTTTAAAAAAAGAAAAATCAGAAACTGGGTTCCCCCTCCAACCCTGCTCCTATCCTTTTGACAGGCACCTTTTAAGTTTGGTTATTAATGATTGGGTCTTGTGATTTCAGTGTTGCTTTCTCTGTGGTTTGGATATTTATCTCTATCATCCCTGAACACCGAGTCCCCTTGATCCCTGTCCCTGCTGCTTCTCATCTCGTTCTTCTCCCCTTACACTTCACTCAATTTCTTTTCTTCTCTCTATACCCTGGGACCAATGTGGCGGCATTGGTGATAGGGCATTAGATTCCCAAAACCTAACTATGAATAACTTTGTACCTCATGGTGCTTTAATAAAATAAAATTTGTTAAAGAAATAAACTATCGGGGCTGGAGTGATAGCACAGCGGGTAGGGTGTTTGCCTTGCACGTGGCCAACCCAGGTTCGATTCCCAGCATCCCACATGGTCCCCCAAGCACCGCCAGGAGTAATTCCTGAGTGCACGAGCCAGGAGTAACCCCTGTGCATCGCCGGGTGTGACCCAAAAAACAAAAACAAATACATAAACTTTATTAAATTGTTTTAATAATTTATCAAAAATTATTTAAAAAAAAAAGTAAAAAATTCAGATTGTTTCAATTGCTGCAGTGAAGTCCCAATAATCAATTATAAGCTATTGTTCCCTTCTTTTTCCATCCCAGAACCCAATCAAAGATTCTGAGTTGTATGTTGTCCAGTCTTGCCTACTTTATTTTATTTTATTTTAAATAGGTATTTTATTTGTTTATTTACTTTTACTATTTTTAAACGTTTTTGCTTTTTTTTTTTGGCTTTTTTATGGGTCACGCCCAGTGATGCTTAGGGGTTACTCCTGGCTTTGCACTCATGGGTTACTTCTAGCAATGCTCAGGGGACCATATGGGATGCTGGGAATCGAACCCGGGTTGGCTGCATACAAGGCAAACAGCCCTACCTGCTCCAGCCCCCAATTTTTAAATTTTTATTGAATCACCATGAGATGCTGTTGTTGCAAAGCTGTTCATGATCGGGTTTCAATCATACAGTGTTCCAATACCCATCCCTCCACCAGTGTACATATATACCCCCTGCCACCCCTAACCCTCTCCAGCCTCCTCTATGGCAGGCACTTTTCTTCTCTCTCTTTCTTCTTCTATCTCTCACACTCTCTCTCCCCCCCCTCCCCACGCCCCCCCACTCTCTTTCCTTTTGGGCATTATGGTTTGAAGTCTTCTCTCCTTTAATCTGGAAACATTTTTAGGTCTTTGTCATCTTAATTCAGTGGTTTATTTTATTTCATTTTATTTAGGGGTTGCTTTTTACGGTCACATCCAGTGGTGTTCAGGGGTTACTCCTGGCTCAGTGCTTGGGGGATGGAACCAGGACCTCCTGCATACAAGACATGTGCACTTGATTTATTACCCCAGCCCCTTAACTTTACATATTTATTTATTTATTTATTTATTTTCTGTCCCACTGAGTGCTAGCTTCCACTGCCACAATCCGAGGGTAAGGTGCAATCCATGTGGTTTTTTAAAAATACATTTTATTTTCATAATGTAGTTCACAATAGTTCAGTACAGACAATATTCAAACACCCACCCAGCCAGCGAGCATCTTCCCACCACAATAAGAGGGAAGTGCTTAAAGGTTGTTGTATTTCATTCTGGGGCCATTTAAGCCTATATATAAGAGAATACAAGCAAGTGTGTTAAAACCAAATACACGTGTGCTGCTTTAGATACATCAGTGGGCTAGAGTATAAGGGGTTGCTCTCTTCCAGGAGCTTTATTTTAGAGTCTCTGGCTGGATCTTGGCCATTAATGAGATTACATGGCGCCAAGGGCAGTTTGTGGGTGTGACTGCCAAGCTACTGGAAAACTGGGGAGCTGGGTGGAGGAGGCCCAGTTCTGATCTGAGCAGGCTTGGAGATCTCAGCCACAGATCCCTCATATCTGGGTTTCTCTGTTGGTTCCTTCATGCGTGAGACTCAGCCGAGCCTGTGGCGAGTGACCTTGAGCGTGGCTGCAGATGGAGCCCAGGATTTTTCTTCTTAGCACCAGAGATCAAATCCTAGTCCTAGTTCTGGGGGAGAACCTGTGAAATTGCTGGCACTTTATATTTTAAAATGAAAAGAAACTGTTTTTGTTTGCTTAAAAAAAGTCCCTTTATTTGGGGTTTGACTAGGATGACCTCATGTTTAGACTTGGTGATGAGCTTTATAGCAGAGTTACCTTTGGAAAGATGCTAATCTTTACCCATGTTGCAAACTAGGAATCACCTGAGGTCTCTTCATGCCTGTTATGGTGACCTGAGTAGTGGTCACTTGGTTCCAACTTTGGGGATGGAGAGATTGGTAGATTAATGGGCAAGAGTGTTGCTTTGTATGCCCAAGTTCAGTTTCTGACATACCACACCAGTAGGGGCAATTCCTAAGAAACAAAATGGGAGTCATTCCTGAGCACTTTGCGATGTTGTCCCCAAACCAAAAATAAAGAAACGAAATGAAGTTGTGAGCTTTTTCTTTATAAGCTGTAAGTAGTCTATGGGGTGGGGGGCAATTTAGGAGTGTGTCAATATTCCTTTTTCTTTTTCTCCTATTTTAGCATTCATTTATGATGTTCTAAATTTGTGGTTCTGGTTTTATTTATGACATGGCTATAAGGGAAGAGCTTTATCTTCTCCCTATTTGCTTATTTTATTTTATTTTTTGGTTTTGGGGCCATGCCTAGCGGTGCTCACAACTTATTCCTGGTTCTATGCTTAAAAATCACTCCTGGTAGGGCATGGGGGACCATATGGAATGCTGGGAATTAAACCCAGGTTGGATGCATGCGAAGTAAGCACCCTACCCATTGTACCATCCCTCCAGTCCCTATTTGCTTACCGAAATATGAACGTTTGGGGTTCTTGTGTTTTTCTGTAGGTTATAATATATTATAGGCATACCCAATTGACTTTTTTGCATTTGACAAAGACATGTTTTTCACAAAGTTGAAGGCTTACAGGAACCCTGTCTTTTGGTGCCACTTTCCAATAGCTCATAGAATGGTTGACACTTCAACTTCAATTGGTTTTGTTTGTTTGTTTGTTTGGCAGTCACACCTGGTTGTACTCAGGTATTATTCCTGGCTCTGTACTTAGAACTCACTCCTGATGGAGCTCAGGGGACCATATAGGCTGATGGGGATGGAGCCAGGTTGGCTGTGTGCAAGACAAGCATCTTATCTATTGTATTATCTCTTCAGCCTCTTTCAAGTCTATTTTAATTAAGGCATGAAAACTGCAGATGTTTCTTTGTGTTTATTTATTTATTTATTTTATTTTGCTTGCAGCTACACCTGACATTGCTCAGGGGACCAGTGCAGTACTGGGTATTCAACCTAGGCCTCCAGCTTGCAAATCATGTTACTCTGGCCCTTTGAACGATCTCCCCAGCCTTTGAACATTGTTTTTCTCACACCTGATGCTATTGCACACTTAAGATACTGCCGTATAGAATAAACACTACTTATCTATGCACTGGGACAAAAGGAATTTTGTGGTGCTATTGGCTTTGTCGTAATGGTCAGGAACTAAAGCCATAAAGACACTGAGGTGTGTCTGTATTTTTATCTCAGGGCTCATTATTTTTCCAGATTTCCTTAGTGGCAGCCTCTTTAACATGGCTTCATTTCTCTAACATGTTTCAAGAACTGCCTAAGAAACCCTTCTTGACTCATTGACTGAGACCTAGACTTATTTATACCTTGCTTCTAAGGTACTGCCTTGTTTCCTGTAGCTGCGGACTTATTTTGTGTGTTCTTAGTTGTCCTTGCGAAGTGCCACCTCTCCACTCATTACCCAAGTAAACTGTTGAGAAAATCTAGTTTATCTTTTGTGTTCTCCCTTGTCCTCTACTCCATGAATCCCTAGTATCATTGCAATTTTCAGGATCTCTATCCTGAGAGGAATTTCTAATAAATTGATTTACCCTAAAACACTTCTTGGAGGATCAGATCAACTGAGCGCATTCTCTGCATATTGGATACCCAGGTTCAATCCCAAGTATCATATGGTCCCTTGAGCACAGGTGGGACTGAGTCAGGAGCATAGAGACCAAAGTAGCCCCAGCACCACCAGGTATGGCCCAAAAACTAAAATGGGAAAAAAAAGAAAAATATTTTGGAATGAGACAGTATTGCTTTTTTTTTTTTTAGAATGTTTGAATTTGGGGATGGGATGGAGGGGAAATGAAAGATTTGGGGCCAAACCCAGTGGTATTCAGGGCTTAATCCTGGCTTGGTGCTCAGGGATTATCCCTGGAAATTTCAGGGAACCATATGTGGTACTAGAGATCAAATGGGTTGGCCATATGCAAGGTAAATGCTTTAACCTCAGTACTATCTTTCCATTCTCCCTCCATTTTTTTAAATTTTTTTATTTTTTTGTGAGACATCATGAGGTACAGTTGCAGACTTACACATTTTTGTGCTTGGGTTTCAATTATAAGGTAAAAGGTAAAGGTAAAGGCCCTCCCGTTGATCGTTGATTTGCTCGAGCGGGCCCAGTAACGTCTCCATTGGAGACTTTGTTGTTACTGTGTTTGGCATATCGAATACTCTCGGTAGCTTGCCGGGCTCTCCGAGAGGGGCGGAGGAATCGAACTCGGGTCGGCCATGTTGGCCGCTTGTAAGGCGAACGCCCTACCGCTGTGCTACCAAATACCTTCCCTCTATTTTTAATGGAGAAAACCAACTGAATAAACAAGGCTCTTGGGGGAGGGATAAAACTCAATGATCAAGTAGCTGCATCACATGGGTAAGGACCCAGAATCACTCTCTGATAGGACCAAAATAAAAGAAAAATTAAAAAAAAAAACCCCAAAGTTCTGTCCAATGGTGTTAATCAGAGAATGTGGTTAACGAGTTCCACAGCTCACTCTTGCCAAACCCAGGCTTCATGCATGTATGTGCAGAAAGAACACTGGTGTCAGACAGACCATAATAGGGACAGCCCAGCTGGAGGCTGCCAGCTTACCTAATGCTACTTAAATTAAAGGAAATAAATAAACAGTAGCAGAACAAGCAAAACGTGTTTACAGACTTCATTGCCAGAGGGCCTCCTGTGAATGAGTTTTGTGTTAGAGTCAATTGAACTAGTGGTTTTAAGACTGTCCTTGGAGAAATCAAGATGCTTCATGGACCGTTCCTGGACATGACAACTCTTGACCTTTCGACTTTCTTCAGCGAGAGTCACTTCCTTATTTCCTGTCTGACATGCGAGGCACTGGTGGCATTCAGTTTTAGGGATGGAATATGTAGATTCTAAAATCATTTGAGGAGGCCTGGATTGATAGTGCAGCCGGAAGGGCATTTGCCTGGCACGTATTCTACCCAGGTTCAATCCCCAACACCCCACATGGTCCAACAGCACCACCAGGAGTAATTCTTGAGTGCAGAGCCAGGGGTAACCCCTGATTATTGCCGAGTGTAACCCCAAAACAAACAAAGAAGTTTGGGGCCAGAGTACAGTAGGCTGAGCTGACACTTCAGAGGAGGGAGGTGGGGGAGAGGACTGGGGTTTGGGGGATGAAACCCGGAATTTGATTCCCTGTACCACCAAGAGTAACCATCAGCAGAGAGCTGGAATAGTCCCTGTGCACCACCAGGGGTGCCCAACCCCCAAAAGATGAAATCAAATTCAACTGAAAAACCAGTTAACAACCAGCCCCTTCACCTGGCGGAGGAGCATCAGTGATCGTCTGTGGAAACCTGTTCTATCACAGTTGTTAGTGGTGTATTGAGTCTTCACCCCTGGGATACCAGGTCTAAATCTACTCTCTTCCATGGAGCTTCTTTATCAAAGGGTGGGAAGTCAGGTGCCAATGGAGCAGGTTGCTCTAAGGCACATGGCATTCACAAAAAGCCATGTTTGGGTACAGGCATCACCGCTCAATAGGTGCACCCACGCTTCCGGCCTTGCAAACAGGAGTGACCCTGATCTGATTCTACAACAATGCCTCCAAACCCCGCTCCTCCCGGGTCTTTCGGAACTATGCAGACCCTTGACACCCCCATGGCAAGTAGGGGTGCTTTCTGTTTGTTTGCTTACAGAAGGTAGATTTCCAGTGGAATGCAATGCTATCCCTGTTTTATTGGATTTTTAAAAATTTAATCAGGACTGGATTTTGGATCTTGTCAAAAAACTTTTTCTTATCAATTGATATGGTGATATGGTTTTTATCTTTTCTCTTGATGATTTGGTATGGATTGCATTGCTTGATTTGCATACCTTTGCATCCCTGAAATGAATCCCCCTTCATCATGGTGTATGATCCTAGAAACTATGAAAGTTAACACTGCTGTTATATTAAAAATATAATTAAAAATTGATCTGTAAAAATTTTTAAATAAATTTAAAAAATAGTAATTCAAAGTGATGCAAGGATAATGGCAGAAGCTCTGACACTTTGTTACATGGTTTTAACCCTGTTAGTTAAATAAATTACAATACATATAAGTAAGTATGTAGAAAAAAACCTTTCCCTGCTACTGAGAGGTTTCCCTGTTGCATGATTTTTGCCTTAGAACATTTCTTTTCACACTGCTGTCAAATTTTATTATCAAATTTGTTTTAGATCAGCATACATTTTCTGTAACAACATAGAATAAATATTTTAGGATTTCTGAGACACTATTATATATTCTTTGTTTTCTTAAGAACCCTTTTAAAAGGTGAAATCATTTTTAGCAGCTCATCCATTCAAAAACGGGACACATGTTTAGCCCATGGGGCAATTTGCTTAAAATAAGAGCATGGTGCTAGTTTAAAAGTAGATTTGAATAAGTGCTCTCTAAAAAATGCTTTAAAAACAACTGTTTTAGCCCATGTGTTTTTCTACTGAAATCTCTAATTTTATTGCAGTATATGGCAGACTGTTTATTTTAAGTTCACAACCAGCAGTGTTCAAGGGGTTACTCCCAGCTCTGCTCAGCGGTCAATCCTGGTGGCACTTTGGGGACCATATTGCTCCAAGCATTGAACTGAGCCTCTTGTGTGTAAAACATGTGCTCAGTCTGTGGAGATACCTGTGTGGCCCAGCTGGTTAAGTGTTGTCTAAGTAATCTGGTTTTCAAATGGTTAGCCTTTTTTTTACATGCAAGTTAAAATTGAAGTTGTTATCTAAATATTATGGCAAGGCTAGTCCAGAATTCCTGTAGCTCATGGTCTTAGTCTTTCAAACAAAATTGAGCTTTATAATCAGTTGTTTACATCATTCTCACCTCTGTAGTAAAGGCAGAAATTCTATTTCTCCAAGCTTTTAACCTGTGAAATATTTTCAAAATATATGTTAAACTGTTTATCTCTTCCATTGCTTCTAACATTGTGAGATTATTTAAAAAAAGAAAAAAGAACTAAGAGACATGAAACTTTCTATTTAAAGTCTTTACAAATTAAAATAGCAGTTATGTACCAATATGGTTCCATTCAAATTCAATTTGCGACTATTAAATATTTAATAGGCATTATTTTAACATCTTATAGAATACTAGTCTTTATCATTTCTTTCACTTTCTATCCAATTTTTTTCTGTGTTTGGAAGATGGGAGTTTTGTTTACTTTATTCCATTTTTGTTTTACTTTAGAGTACACCTTGCAGTACAAAGGAACTATTTCCAGGGCCTTAGAACCTGAGGTTCCTGCTTGCAAAGCCTTTCGAGCTATCTCCTCAGCCTTAATTTTTTTTTTTTTGCTTTTTTTTTTTGGGTCACACCCGGCAATGCACAGGGGTTACTCTTGGTTCATGCACTCAGGAATCACTCCTGGCAGTGCTCGGGGGACCATATAGGATGCTGGGAATCGAACCTGGGTCACCCTCGTGCAAGGCAAGCGCCCTACCCGCTGTGCTATTGCTCCTGTTCCTCATGGAGCTCTCTTAATTCTAGATTTGTCTGATGGGTTCCATAAGGTGTTATCTAACTTATTTCAGTATTCTCTGCATTTACTCTAAACTGGGAGCTAGATCTAGTAGGTTAATTAGATTTACATTAAAAGATCTTGGCATGGGCCTGGAGAGATAGTCTACAAGGTAAGATACCTGCCTTCCACACAGCCAAGCTGGCTTCGATCCCTGATGCCCTAGGAATGATGCTGAGTGATGATGTGAGTGATGTGATGATGCTGAGAGAGTGAGTGAGTAGTGATGCTGAGTGATGCTGATCCATCTACCAGGAGTGATGCTGAGCCCAGAGACAGGACCAAACTCCAATGACCACCATGTCTGAACCCAACCCCAAATAAATACATTTTAATCACTTAATCACTTAAGTGATTAATCACTTAATCCCCGTTATTCATCAATTTATTCGAGCGGGTGCCAGTAACGTCTCCATTCATCCCGGTTGCGTGCTAGCGTAGCCCAATGGTATCTGTTTGTTTTAGAAACATGTAGAGCCTCAAACTGATCATTTAGGGTCTTGACGAAGAAGTCTGACCATCTTATAGGTGGCCGTCCACGTGATCTTTTGATGTCTCGTGGAATCCAATCAGTAATGGCTCTAGTCCAGCGGTTGTCTGTAAACCTCATTACGTGTCCAGCCCATCTGATTTTTGATGTTTTGGCAAATGAGACAGCGTCCCTAATTCTTGAGCGTTGACGAAGATCAGAACTCTGGATTCTATCTCTCATTTGAGTGAATCGTGATATTCCAAGCATAGTTCTTTCGATTCCTCTTTGAGAGACCCGAATAGCGTTCTCATCCTGTTTTCGTAGGGTCCAGGTCTCTGAGGCATATGTTAATGCAGGAAGAATAGTGGAATCAAAAAGATGTGCTCGTAGCTGGAGGTTCTTTGTCCTTTTAGTTATTTCTTCAATGCTCTTGAAGGCATTCCAAGCCGCTCTCTTCCTCCTGCGCAACTCAGGTGCCAGGTCATTCATCATGTTGATTTCTCGACCTAGGTATATATAACTGTTGCATTCGGAGATGGTGGTTCCGTTGAGAGTGAATGGAGCGTCAGGAACAAGGCTGTTTCTCATAAACATTGTCTTCGTAAGATTCAGCTGTAGTCCTACCTTTCCACACTCACGGTCAAAGTCCGCCAGCATTTGTGCCGCTTGGCTGATGTTTGGTGTTATTAGAACGATGTCATCAGCAAAGCGGAGGTGGTGTAGTTGCCGACCATCTATCTTCACTCCCATGTTTTCCCATTCTAGTCGTCGCATGATGTTCTCGAGGGTGGCACTGAAGAGTTTTGGTGAAATGGTATCACCCTGCCGAACCCCTCTCTTGATATGGATGATTACATCTTTGTAGAATGGTGAGATCTTGGTAGTGAATCCGCAATAGAGCTCACGAAGGATCCTGATGTATTGAGTTTGTATGCCCTGACTGGCTAGGGCTTCCATGACCGCTTCCGTCTCAACAGAATCAAAGGCCTTCTTTAAATCAATGAACGTTAGACAGAGCGGCATCTTGAACTCCCGAGATACCTCAATGAGCTTGGTTATTGTGTGGATATGGTCAATGGTACTGAATCCTTTTCTGAATCCAGCTTGTTCACATGGTTGTCCTTCATCTAGTGTTCTGCTAATCCTATTCAGGATGACTCGAGTGAATAGTTTGTAGATGACAGACAATAGGCAGATTGGGCGATAGTTGCCAATGTCGTGGATGTCTCCTTTCTTGTATAGTAGTACAGTCTTGCTGGTTTTCCATTGGGATGGAACCTTGCATTCAGACACGTAGCGTGTGAAGAGTCGAGCCAATGTATTGATGAGTACTGATGGTAAGTTCTTCAGGTGTTCAGGTCTGATCTTGTCTGGGCCAGGTGCTTTTTGTTTCTTTACTGACGAGATGGCATGTTGGATTTCGGAAGGGAGAACATTGGGAACGACATATCCATCATGTGGTATGTGGTATGTGGGCAAGTGGATGTGGCTATTAAAGAGATCTGAGTAGAAGTCATGAATAATCTTCTCCATTGCCCTTCTGGAAGATGTGATAGATCCATCATGATGTCGGAGGGCAGTCATCTTGGTTTTGTAGTTGGTGATGGACAGGCGGGCATTACGAATGTTTTTCCCAGCTTCTGCTGCATCTACCAGTACTGCTGCTTTCCTGTTTTTGAGGTCATCCTTGATGGCTTTTCTGCACTGTTTTGCCAGTTCGGACGTTTGCTTGTGGTTGCCTGAGGCACGTGCCAAGCCACGTTGGCGAATAAGTTCAAGAGTGTTCGAAGAAAGACGGTTTTTTGTGGTTATCTCTCTCTTGGCATTCCTTGCACAATCATGGAGGTGCTGAATCATTCGATCGTATTCCTCATCAATGTTGTCAATGACGGCATCTTCCCATGTTGCCGCAACAGAGCCAAAGAGTTCCCAGTTGGTGGTTGTTCTGGGAGTCCTCTTCTTAAACCTTGCATTCTTTAACAGAACTAGCAGAGGAACCCAGGTGTGTGGGACCCGGGGCTGAGATCTCTAAGCCTGCACGGTTTGGGACTGGACCTGTCAGTAGCTAGACAGTTACACCCTCCAACTGCCGTGTAACCCCAACAAAGGCCAGGATCCAGAGATTATAACAACAAGCTCCCGGGAGCGCGCGGCTGCATTTGCGGCCACGCGACTATTTATTTAATTTTCTCTAAATTTTCAGGATACCTTAAATATCCTTAAATATCCAACCCACACGGCAGAGCCTGGCAAGCTATCCGTGGTCTATGCCAAATAGACCAAATTGATATGCCAAATCCAGTAATAAATGGATCTCATTTCCCTAACCCTGAATATGCAGAGTCGAGAAGGATATGGAAGGAGAAGCTGATAAAACACCAAGGCAGACATAGGCTGCCAAAACGCAGAAAAACAAAAATGATTGTCTGTACTTTTAATGCTCGTACGCTGGCATCTGCTGCATCCATTGAAGACCTTATGGTACAAGCACGAAAGATCAAGTACGACATCATTGGTCTGACCGAAACAAGAAGACATCAATCCCATCATGCTGTTTTCGACACTGGAGAAGAACTGTTCCTTGGAACATGTGATAAAAGAGGCGTTGGTGGTGTCGGTATCCTTGTCAACACAAACTTAGTCACAAGCATTGATTCATTTGAATGCCTAACAACCCGAATCAGACGATTACACTTGAATAAGTGTGGCTCACTACCGGCAGTTTCTATCTTTGTTGTCTATGCACCAACATCCAGTTATGGTGAAAAAGAAACTGAGAAATTCTACATGGAGCTGGAGAAATTCTATAAAGAAGATCACACCTTCTACAAGATCATTGTCGGTGATTTTAATGCCAAGATAGGACCAAGAAGATCAGTCGATGAACTCCGCATCGGAACCCATGGCCTGGAATGGAACGAACAGGGTGACAGACTGTCTGAGTTCATCATGTCAACCAAAACCTTCCATGGTAACTCACAATTCCAAAAGGCTGAATCTAAACGTTGGACATGGGAGTCTCCCGATGGACGGTTCCACAATGAAATAGACCACATCATATTCAATCGGCGGTTTTGCCTAACCGATGTTGCTGTTGTCCCAAAATTCCAAACGGGATCAGACCACCGTCTTCTTCGTGCAAAATTCTACCTCACAGAACGAGGAGAAAAGAATGCAAATACATTTTAAAATAAATAAATACACAAACAAAAGATTTTGCCAAGGCCTGGAAAGGTAGGACAATGGGTAGGGCATTTATTTGCCTTGCACTTGGCCAATCCCTGTTTGATTCCTGCCACTTCATATGGGCCTTCCAGTCCCCAGGAGTTTCCCTGAGTGCAGAGTCAGAAATAAACCCTGAGTACTGCACGATGTGACCCCCCCCCCAAAAAAAAGTTCTTGGGAAAAAATAATGTGTGTGTGGGGCGGTGGGCTGGCATATACCAGGTGTAACAGGCAGTGTTCAGAGCCTTCTCCTGGTTTGTTGCTTGGTTTTGCTCCTGGTGATACTCAGTGCTGGGAATTAAAGTGGGCTTCCTACATACAAAGCATGATCTTAGCCTGGTGATTCTCTCATGAGGCTAGACATTTTGAAAAGGAGGTTTCCTTGTACTTATTGCCCTTTCTCCTTGTTGCTCCAGGGTTAAGTGCCATTAGTTCTAGATGAAACCCAGTGTTTCACGAAGACATTTAAAAATCTTGAAGAGCTGTTGCGAGAAATGGAGATTAATGAGAACGTTGGAGAGTTCTCATCACAGAGGCTACCACACCACGGCAGTTATTCTTCTCACAAAGATATTTACAGAAAGAGAGGGAGAGAGAAATTTTAAAAGGGACAGTGAAATTTTACTCCATGACTTGAAGGCCAGCCACATATGCTAGGGAAAAAGGGAGCTCAGATAAAGAGGGGAACACCAAATAAAGGTGTTGGGAGGATCCTCCCAGGATGGGAGAAGCATGCTGAAGGTAGACTATAGACCAAACATGATTGCCACTCAATGTTTCTTTTGCAAACCACAACACCCAAAAGGAGAGAGAGAACAAAAGGGAATGCCCTGCCACAGAGATAGGATGGGATGGGGGGTAGGGGGGTGGGAGGGATACTGGGATCCGTGGTGGTGGGAAATGGACACTGGTGGAGGGATGGGTGTTTGATCATTGTATAATTGAAACCCAAGCACAAAAATGTGTAAGTCTGAAACTGTACCTCATGATGTCTCACTATTAAAAAAATTTTTAGTAAAAAAAAATTTAAAAAAATAAAAGGGAGAGTGAAATGGAATTAGGAGAAGAGAGGACTTTTAATATTCATTTGCTATGACTTTTAAAACGTCGAAAGGCTGGGAAGACAGCTCAGCAGTACGCTCTTGCCTTGCATGTGTGAAGTCATAGGTTTGATCCCTAGCACTGCAAAAACAAACAGTAAATAAAAACCTTCTGAGCTTAGTGCCTATGCTGTGACCTCAATTTAGCACAACTGGAACAGTGCTATGGCACAATAATCCTTTGGGAGGGGGGAACAGAATAATCTTAACAGTTTGCAACCCTTTATATATAGCAAAGCACATTCTCATTCATTTTTACATTTGATATACACGTTCTTTCTCAGATCGGATGTGCTCAGTACTTCCAAGGACATGGCATAGTCTGTGAAGGAGCCTGAATTAGGCTTTCTGATTGTGGAACAGACTTCCTTTGCTGAAAATGTGCAGCCTGGAACAGACACCAAATGTCTTCTTTCTAAATCCCTGACCAAGACACTCTCTCCTTATGGTGTAGGTTACTGAAATGCTTAGTTAAAGCTCTTGGAGTCTATTTCAAACTTCCAGACCCGCATCTGTCATATTTTATCTGCATTGGATGACATTTCCCATACTGTCATGTGGTTGTCAGTCAGCCAGCAGGTTTTAGCTATTTCTTGCTCTCTGTTTTAACATGGAAAAATGCTGATTAATGCTGAATTAACATGTTAAAACATGTTAGGTAAAACATTAGAGAAAAAAATGCAGTTCGATCTATTAGTTGACTGATTTCCTTTCTTAATTTTTGAATCAGTGGACAAACAAGACACCCAGAGATTTGCTTTTGTTTTTTGGAGAAATTAGAATTGGTATTTACCAATGTTTATCCTAATTTTTTTTGATGGTGCTGAGAATTTAGTCCTGGCTCTGTACTCAGAGGTCACTCCTGGAGTTGCTTGGGGAACTATATGAGGTGCTTGAATGAAAATGGGGTCAGCCATGTGCAAGATAAGTGCCTTGATCACTTTACTATCTCCCTGGCCCTACTTTGTTATTTATGTATGCCATATAACAATCTGGAACTGTATGGTTTTGTTTGGGGAGTCATATCTGGGACTCTCAATTGTGTGCTCAGGGATCACTCAGAGCAGTGCTCAGGGGACATGCCGTGCGTTCAGGGGAATTGAATCTTGGCCTCTAGCATAAAAAGCACATGTTCCACTTATTCAGATATATCTGGCCAGAGCTGTTTCTTTTTTTAAAAATTTATGTTTTTCGCTTAGGGATTTAAAGCAATATAACGGTTGAGTTTCAAGTGTATGATGTTCCCACAACAATCCCATCATACGTCAAGTAACTTCCTCCCGCCAGTGCTCCTCTTTTTCCACCCATTCCCAGCCTGCCTCCTTGGCAGACACATTTTTTAAATTTACCTATTGTAGTTTGCATCTCCTGCTTTTAGTTTTGTTGGTTCTGTGATTGAGATTATTTTTAGGTAACACCTATGCACTACCCGACTGTCTGCGACCCCTGTCTTCTGCCCCTGTTACGTTCCGTCTATCATTTTTTTGTTTTGTTTTGTTTCGGTGCATGCCCAGCAGTGCTCAGGGATAACTATTGGCTCTGTGCTTAAGGATCAGTCCTGGTAGTGCTGGAGTAGCATATGTGGTACTGGAAAATATAATCAACTTCATACAAGGTAAGCACAGTAGCCCTGTACTATCTCTCAGGCCCCAGCTATATGAATTTGTTTTCTTTGTGGGGCAGTACCCAACTTTGCTTATGGCTTACTCCTGGCTCTGTGGCTCAGGGATCAGTTCTGGGAGAACTTGGGGGATATTTAATGGTTCTGGGGATTGAACATGGGTCAGCTTCAGCAAGGCAAGTGCCTTGCCCACTGTATTTTCTCTGCCTCCTATTATACGCATCTTTAAGCAAAATTACTAAGTGAATACAAATTTAGAATTGTTCTGTGTTGTCTGTTCTTCAGGAGTGTTGGCGTAAATTGGGGGGGGGGGGTCCAGCAGAATAAAAGTCAGCAAGATTACTCATTGGGACTGGGAGTTGGGAAGAGTCCAACTGAGTGTACTGGGACAATATTGAGGTAAAAGGAATAGTTGCTTAAGAAAGTAACATTGATCATTCTCAGACATCTGCTGTAGTTGTCAGTAGAGTAATTCATGACTGTTTGGAGGCTGTAGACCTAAGACTCTCAGAGAGGTAGAACAGCAGTGTCTGATGGAAACTTTATAGACTTAAACTAGAAGCTGACAATCACCATGAAGGTCAAGAAACCAGGAAATTCTCTTTGCCAACATCTTCAGAACTGATTCCTTCCTTCCTTCTTCCCTCTCTCCCTCCCTCCTTCCTGCTCTCTATCTCTGTCTCTGTCTCTGTCTGCCTCTCTGTCTCTGTCTCTCTCTCTTTCCCTCTCTCTCTCTCTCTCTTCCTTGATTTGGGCCCAAACTCAGTGGTTCTGAAGGGCTACTCTTGGCTCTGTTCTCAAGGGACCATATGTGGTGCCAGGAATCAAACTGAGGTTGGCCATATGCTAGGTAAATGCCTTGACCCCTGCACTATCTCTCCAACACCACAACCAAATTTCAAGTAATGCAACCAAGGTAGGAGGTCTGTTTGGTATCTGATCAAAAGTAGTAATGCCCCAGTTTAATCACCGCTTTCTTTTTTTTTTTTTAAACTTTTTTTATTAGTGAAACACCATGAGGTACAGTTATAGACTTACAAATTTTTGTGCTTGGGTTTTAGTTATACAATGATCAAGTACCCATCCCTCCACTGGCGCCCATCCTCCACCACCACGGGTCCCAGCATCCCTCCCACCCCACATCCTTCTCCATCCCACCCTGCCTCTGTGGCAGGGCATTCCCCGTTGTTCTCTCTCTCTCTCTCTCTTTTTTGGGTCCTGAATCACCGCTTTCTTGCAGATGGATTTTGAGTTTCAAAATTTCAGCCATTTCAAAAATCCAAGAAACTAAGACTGTAACCATTGGAATATTTAAAAGTGCATTGTCAATTCTAAAGATGTTCCTTAGAATAATTATTTAGCCTTACATGTTTTCAAAGACAAGTTCTGCACATCAGTTAGCTTTGTTAAATCTCTCAACAACCCTGAAAGAAAGATATTAGTAACCCTGTTTTGCAGATGAAAGCACAATCTGATAAGTTAATTATTAGATAAAGATAGAAAATAAGTGATGAATTGAGAATTCAAACCCAGAACTGGTACCTACTCTTTTTGTAGATGGTAAATCAAAAGTACTTTAAACATTTTCATTACTTCTGGCTTCTCAGGAGACTTATTTAAAGGAAACAATACACATTATGACTAAAAATATTGAATTTTAAAAGCCCAAAGTTCACATATATGGAAGCCCATTTGCAAAACTACCCACAGGCTTATGTTCAAATGCTGTGAAAGCTTTGATTAAGGACTTCAAAAAAGTGAAAAATAATAAACAGCATATCTGACTACAATTGAAGAAATAAAACACCTTCAGATTTTCATTCTGAAAAAGTATTTTGAATGATTAAAAAAAAACAAAAAGGGGAAAAGAAAAAAATCCACTCTGCTGACTGAATGATCTGTTGAAACTTAGCCTAGTTTGTGTTCTCTTGGATGAAAATTCTCTATGTGGGCAAGTGCCTTTCTGCCAGAAAATAGAAGAGGAAGACTTATTTTGGGGAATTTCTTTCTGGGCATTTCATTCCATGGTTCTAAATATAGGATCATTAAGACACCACTCCATCCCACCCCCCAACATCTTTAGAACAAATTCATTTATTCCTTCATTCCTTCCTTCTTCCTTCTCTCTATCCCTCACTCCCTTTCTTCCTGCCTTCATCCCTTCCTCCCTTCTTTCCTTGTTTTGGGGCCATACTCAGTGGTGTTCAGGAGCTACTCCTGGCTCTGTGCTCAGAGATTACTCCTTGTAACTACACACACACACACACACACACACACACACACACACACCTAGCCCTGAAGATTTCACCGAACAGCCCATCACTCTCCAAACTGACAGAAATACCATGGGAAAGGTGAGAAGGAATATTTCACTGCGGTGATTCTTGCCATACATATATTCTTGCCATGGCGGGGGAGGGGAGGCAGGGTATTGGGAGGGCACCTGGTCTTAGCCCAAGAGCAGTTGAACTGGGCAGGTGGTGAAGACTTCTGATTTTCTCTTTCCTCTTCTTTTTTTTAAATGCACCTGTTCAGACTGTTCTCTCTTGGACACCCATTTCTTTCTCTTCCCTCACAACTTTCTCTAAATTTCAATAGAAACTCTCTTGTTTCACAAATAAAATAAAATGCAACTGTTTAAAATACAGTCTATGCCTGGATGTGAAGATACCGTGCAGTGAGCAGTAGAGGGGTGTGGAAAATGCTCGTACAAATTCTTTAGCCCACTGTGTTTACATGACTGAAAACATAAATAGTTGGTTAACATATATTTTGCATTAGAATATGAAGTAGAGACTAGATGCTTATGTCAACGATGGTAAAGAAAAATGTCATGGAGAAAAATCCTAAGGATGAAAAAGTGTATTTCCGGTACTGTTCTGGTTTTCTCAATACCATAAGTTTACATAATCTGTTTTCAAGGAAATGCACATAGAAGTGGACCAGCACAGGTCAAAGCATCATTGTTGAAGGACTGTTGTAAAAGTCTGCCACATGAGTTAGAAAAAAATGAAGTCATGAAATTTACATACAAGTGGTACTACATGGAAAATATTATGCTTTGCGAAATGAGTCAGAAAGAGAGGGACAGACATAGAAAGATTGCATTCATCTGGGTAACATAAAATAACAAAACAAGAGACTAACACCCAAGAACAGCTGTGATAAATACCAGGTTGTTCACTCCATGTCTTAGAGGCCAGCCGCACACTCTAGGGGTAAGGGCAGCTCAGATAGAGAAGGGAGCACCAAATAAAGGGTGCTGGGAAGATCTGCCCAGGATGGGAGATGCCTGCTGAAAGTAGTCTATGGACCGAACATGATTGCCACCCAATGTCTCCTCCTCAGACCACAGCATCCAAAAGGAGAGATAGAACAAAAGGGAGTGCCCTGCCACAGGGGCAGGGTGGGATGGGGGATGCGTGGGTGGGGGGGATGGGAGGGATACTGGGATTGGTGAGGGTGGAGAATGGGCACTGGTGGTGGGATGGGTACTCGATCATTGTATAACTGAAACCCAAGCACTGAACAACTTGTAAGTCTACAACTGTACCACATGGTGTTTCACTAATAAAACAAATAAACAAAAAAATAAACAATGTCAAATAATCACAAAAAAAATGTCTGCCACATGGAAAAATGCAAATGATAAGCCATTCTGTCAACCTGAGTGGCACTAGACCCAGAAACTCAGTGTGGGATTGTCTCCATGTTGTAAGGAGCCATGTTCAGGACCTGGGAATGGGGGTGCTAAGCTGGTCATTGGGGTGGCAGGCCCACCAATGGTAGTCAAGATATGAGCTCTGTGCTCTGGAGTTTCTTATGGCAGTGCTCCAGAACCATATGCAGTACCAGGGCTTAAACCAGTGCCCGCCACATCAAGACATCTATCTTGATCAAGGTACTTCTCTCTGGCCCCTCTGCTGTCGTTTGAATGTGGATCTGGTATTGGGACACAGGAAAAAGACTAAGCACAAGGCTCTGTTCTGCCTGCTACAGTCGTTTCCAACATCCAGTCTCCAGCCAGACAATTCTTGACTATCCCTGCACAGCATGCGAAAAAAAACCCTGTTTTGTAAAAAATAACTCCTTTGATTTCTCCCAGCCTTAGTGAGGGGCAGTGACCACGAGGTACATTATCTCGGGGTATCCTGGAGTGAGGATACCACCCATGGCTTCCCAGCTGCACTGCCTGTGGAGCAAGAGGATTTTAAAAAATATAATAATAAAAAAAGGATCAAGGAAAGAAGACCTCTGGAAATCCGTGCTGATTTCCCCACTATGTCCTACAGTGATTACCCTTTCATTAGGACGGTGCAACAATGTGGAGATTTTTCTTTTTCTTTCACTTTGATTTCAGCCTAACCCTTGAGGCTAAACTTATGGTAAGACGCATTGGGGTTAGCTGAAAGAAAGTTGTAAATGATCTTAGAAATCACCATCTAGTCTTTTCGCTTTTGTATATTCTCATGTTCGTCCTTTGAGGAATGAGACAATATGCCTCTAAAATCCAAGTTGATTTTGTTTAGGAAAAGGCGAATCTTCATTTGAATATTTTAAGCACTGGAAGAGCGGCTAAAGCTCAATTAATGGGAAGGGGACACAAAAATGAGAAATTTAATACACAACAAGTAAAGCTGGAGTAGGGGGCAGAATGCTCCCAGGATTCTCTCTCTGTGATGTGACATTCCCCCTCACTGGAGATCATGAATTTCAACATGATTTCAGCAGGCATGACTAAAAATTGCTAATAAGTGGATGGACATGGAGAATATCATGCTCAATGAAATGAGTCAGAAAGAGAGGGACAGTCAGAGAATGACTGCACTCATTTGTGGAATATAAAATTACATAATATTAGACTAACACCCAAGGACAGTAGAGACAAGGGCCAGGAAGATTACTCCACGGTTGGAAGCCTGCCTCATGAGCTGGGGGAGAAGGTAGCTGGGATAGAGAAGGGATCACTAAGTCAATGAAGGTTGGAGAGATCACTCGGGATGGGAGATATTTGCTGAAAGTAAGTCAGGACCAAACATGATGGGCTCTCAGTTATCTGTATTGAAAACCATAATGCCCCCAAATAGAGAGAAAGTAAGAAGAAAATTGACTGCTGTAGAGGCAGGAGGGTGGGTGGGTGGTGGGTGGTGGTGGGAGGGATACTGGGAACATTGGTGGTAGAAAATGTGCGCTGGTGGAGGGATGGGTGTTTGATCATTGTATGACTGAAACTCAATCATGAGAGCGTTGTAACTATATCCCACGATGATTCAGTAATTGAAAAAAAAGGTGTGACTAGTTCTTTTGTTTGGGGGCTACATCTAGTGCTGTTCAGGGGTTACTCCTGGCTCTGTGCTTTGGGGTTGCTTTCTGTGGTACTTGGGGGACCAGGTGGTGTTGAGGATCAAACTCAGACCTTATGCATGCAAATATGCACTCAAGTCATGGAGCCATCGCTCTGACCCCTGGCTTCTTATTCCCAGAGGAAAACTCTTGGGAATCGCCCCCATCATCCTGGCTTTAGGGAGCAGTCAGCCTATCTTCCCTCCCAGGGAGCTCGACTCACGTGAAAGCATGTAGTCCAACACTCCTGAACCAACTGAATGATTGGAATAGAGAAGGCCCAAGGAGAGAGTTCTTTATTGGAAATGGACAAACATTTTAGACAAAATAGCAAAAACTCCTCTACAAACATATCCTGTTTGTAAATGCACCTGTTTACCTCATCACGAAAGCCTTCTTACCTCATCACGAACATCTTGGCAACCCGATTCTTGATAAAATTGAAAATAAAAACTGCAGACCAGAGAGATAGTCCAAGCAGGTGTCTATCTTGCATGCAGTTGATCTGGCTTGATCTCTGGCACCACACTGAGCACTGCTGGGAATAAACTCTGAATACCACTGGGTGTGACCCCGAAACAAATACACAAAAGAATCAAAACCCTGACAGGGATCTAGTTCATGGGTAGAGCACCTGCTTTCTATGTGTAAGGTTCTGTGTTTAATCTCTGGAACCCCACCCCACCCCCTCACACACCAGCACACACACACACACACACACACACACACTGGCTCTAGAAATAGCATCACTGGCTGATGTGCATGATTTGCACACAGGAGGCCCCAGACTCAATTCCCAGCACTGCATGATTCCCCCAAGAACCCTAGGCACAATCCCTAAGAAACTGGGTGTAACTGCTGAGCGTCACCAGGTGTGGCCCTATGCCCCCACCCCCACATTGATTAAAAAGTTGTTCCAGATATGAATACGAATATATGGCAAGAAATATAGGAGGAAATATAGGATGAAGTAAGCAGTTATTTTAACCTGGGGACTTCAAAGAAAAACTATACTGAGAAAAACTAGAAATCCATAGTAATTTAGTAATTCTTATATGTACTCTGATCTAAGGACTATAGTGAATGATTTGGGCAATGGACATCCCAAGCACACTCAGGGGCACAGGCCTGCTCTACGGGCCTGAGGATTTTCTGCCTGGACTCTGCAGTGCTGGGGCCACCAGGGAGATAGAGGACCCCGTGGGGCTGCAGTTCTGGGATCCGGTTCAGGGCCTACCACATACCAGGTCTGAGCTCCAATCCTCTGGATTGTCTCCCAGCTCACGTCAGCACATTCTCACAGTCATCTCTTGTTCCTCTCTCAGAAGGGAGCCATGAGCAACCATTGCAAATTTATATAGCTGAAGACAATTTTTGTGCTTGTTTGGATTAGAGTCTCTTCTGTATGCTTAATATTGTTTTGTGTTTTGCCTCTTTTGCAAACCACAACACTCAAAAGGAGAGAGAGAACAAAAGGGAATGCCCTGCCACAGAGGCAGGGTGGGATGGGGGTGGGTGGGTGTGGGAGGGATACTGGGATCCATGATGGTGGAAAATGGGCACTGGTGAAGGGATGGGTACTGGATCATTGTATAACTGAAACCCAAGCACAAATATTTGTAATTCTACAACTGTACCTCATGGTGTTTCACTAATAAAAATTTTTTTAAAAAAATGGGGCAGAGAAATGAACAGAAACTTTCTCAAAGAAGACAATTGAATGACCAAAAGGCACATGAAGAAATGCTCTTCATTACTTTTCCATGATGATAATCAAACCATAGAAATTTCTACTTTCTTACTCTTCAACTTTCCTGGGACAGAACTCTCTTGTTATGTTTGTACATTTCTTGTTCTAATCCTGTTTTCTTGAAAACCTGATGAAGGCATTTTTTAACATGCCTTCAAGATGATTTTACAAATAATTTCATTACTATGATTTTATTTAATCTCTCTAACATCTATGGTGTAAACATTCCCAGCCCACAGTTATGAATGTCAGAACTGAGATGTATTTTCAGAGTTTTAAGTTTTAAGTCAAGAATCTTTCTCACTTCATTCTTATTTCTCAATTTAGGATCTGAAGATATTTGAAAATCTGCAGTTGTATTTTTAAGGGGCCTTGAGTTCTTTGTGAGATTTTGATTTTGCGCTTTTTATTTTGATGGCAATAATAAATGACTAGTAATATATTTGGCTTCATTTAGAGATCAAGTTAATGAAGAACTGTGTGCTGTATGTGTTTGTGCTTGTGTGTGTGTGTGTGTGTGCGTGTGTTTCTGTCTGTCTGTCTGTCTGTATTGGAGGGACTGTGTTTAGGAAACACAGAATCAGGAGTTCCACCTATATTTTGGAGTTAAATAAAATGGAAAACTAACAGAAGGGACGCCAGAGTGATAGTCCAGGGGTTAAGGTGCTTGACTTGCATCCTGCTAACCCTGCTTCATATCTGGTGGTACCTCATATGGTGCCCTGATTACCACCAGGGCTCACTCCTGAGCGTAGAGCCAGGAATGAATAACCCCTGGCCACAGCTGGGTATGGTCCATGCCACCCCTAAAAAACAAACATAAAAACACCACCTAAAAAAAAATGAATGTGTTGAGGATATGGCCTCACCAAATGAAGGTTATATAACTTCGTATATAACTGCACTATGTAATCTCAAAAGAGATAGACGCAGAAACCTGCAGAATGCAGAGTGTGAGCAAGCTGAACTCGGAAGAGCCTACACATCCAAGCTGAGTGCCACAGATTCATGAGTGTATAGTGGAGTGGGAATCTGCATGTGCCCTGTTAGAGTTGTCAATTTGGAGCTGGAGAGATAGGACAGATGATAAGGTGCTTGTGTTGCCTGAGGTAGACCCAGTTTGATCCTAGCACTGCATCTATGGTCTGTTGAGAACCACCAGGAGTAATTTCTAAGCACCACTGGGTGTGACACCCTGCTAAATTTTTAAAAATATTTTATTTATTTATTTATTTGTTTGCTCTTTGGGTCACACCCAGCGATGCACTTGGGTTACTCCTGGTTTATGCACTCAGGTATTACTCCTGGCCATGCCTGGGGGACCATATGGGATGCTGGGAATCGAACCCGGTTGGGCTGCATGCAAGGCAAATGCCCTACCCGCTGTGCTATCACTCCAGCCCCACTCCGCTAAATTTTTAAAAATTTAATTGTTTATTTGACTTTTATGAGCTTTTCACAGATAATTGATCTTCAAATTTAATTTTCTTGTATCCATATGCGAGCATTATGACTAGTTTAAAATGGTAAAGGTAAAGGTAAAGGCCCTCCCGTTGATTGTCGATTTGCTCGAGCGGGCCCAGTAACGTCTCCATTGGAGACTTTGTTGTTACTGTGTTTGGCATATTGAATACTCTCGGTAGCTTGCCGGACTCTCCGAGAGGGGCAGAGGAATCGAACTCGGGTCGGCCATGTTGGCCGCTTGTAAGGCGAACACCCTACCGCTGTGCTATCGCTCCAGTTTAAAATGTATGTATGTATATATATATATATATATATATATATATATCTGGGATGAGGAGATAGTTCATCTGGGCTGAGCGTGTGCTTTAGATGTAGGGTCCCAGCACCACTATAGGATGCCTCCTCAGAGATACCCTGGGAGTGACCCCAAAACAAAACCAAAATAATCTGTGCATATCAAAATGAATTATAAAATAAAGATAAACCTAAACCTCAGAGGTCTACATGTGATTTGAGTTTTTAAAACTCTATGGCAGTTCTACACTATACTTTTAAGTTTCTTAAGAAGTCTTAGGATAAAGAGTTAGTTTGAGTTTCACGGAGCTTACAGTATTTTTTGTATTGTTTTGGGGCCATAACCCATGATGCTCAGGGCTTACTCCTGGCTTTCTGTTCAGGGATCACTCCTGGTGATCGTGGGGGACCATATTCGGGAATTTGGGAATTCATCATCATTCAGAAGCTCAGATTGTGTAGTTTTCTGCATGTGTTTCTTTCCATTATCCATTCTCCCAAGTGAATCATAAAGAGTGACAGTCTATATATCTCTGCTACAACTGCAGTGGTTTTTGTGAGGAGAGGGTTTTGGGTCAAACCTGGTGGTGCTTCCAAATTGGGCATTTGACTTAGGTCAGCTGCATGTAAGGCAAGCACCTTAACCAGTGTACTATCTCTCTGACCCTGTATTTTACTACTTCTGTTTATTCGTTTTTAGTTTTAATGGTGTGTGTGACAGAGAAACTAGGCTTTTTTTAAAAATTATTTTATGTGCTCCTTTATGTCTGTGTGAAGCATAGTAGTAATAGTTATTGAACTTGACTGTTCTAAATATAAAAAGGTTAGAAAAGACGAAAGTGGCAAGATCCTTCTTCTACCCTTCAGAGGTCAGCAATTTAGTTTCTGTGTCAGTGGTTACACTTCAGTAATGACAGGGCAACGATAGAGATTATATCAACATCACATAAAAGTACAGTTGTAGGGACTGATACTACAGTGGGTAAGGCACTTACCTTGCATGCGGCCTCTCTAGGTTTAATCTCCATCATCCCATATGGTCCCCAGAGCCCACTGGGATGACCTCTGAATGCAGGGCCAGGAGTAAGTCCTGAGCACAAAAACCACTGCAGTTGTAGCAGAGATATATAGGCTGTCACTCTTTATGATTCACTTGGGAGAATGGATAATGGAAAGAAACACATGCAGAAAACTACACAATCTGAACTTCTGAATGATGATGAAAATATGAGTTCTTTGACAAACTTTCAACCAATTATGTGAAGAGTGAGAAAATTCATGAAGACTTTTTTTTTTCTCTGACTGGTGGTGGTTTTTTTTTTTTTAGTTCTATAATTCATTTGCCTAGCAGATATGCCTAAGGAAATCCCTCAAGACTTCTAGAGTTGGTTGGATTTTTCTGGCAGTTTCTGAATCTACAGTGACTCATAAACAGCAGTAGAAGAAAATCTTTCTCCTTCTGAAAGGCTATAAACACATCTCTCAGCCAGAGGAGTAAACCCAACCTTTATCTGTCCTCAGCAGTCTAGTTGAGCTGACTGTGGAAGATCCCGCCAGAGATGGCTTCTTCCCAATGGATCAGGCTGGCTACCAGATCACTGAGCAGGAACAGCTCCCCGCAGAGGCAGGCTGTGGGCTGGCAGGTGTGTTTGAACATTCATCAGGCTGTATCTGAAAAATCATTGTGAGACAACACAATAGAGCTCAACAGATTAGTTGTGGCGATCAAGTTCAGAATCCAAGGAAAAGATAAATAATGGCAGGATTTTATAAACACCAAGGAAACGCAGAGAACATGATTAACTTCACTAGTGCCATCTGACACTGTAAAATCATGATATACCTATCAGTGACATCAACTTATAAACGTAATTTTTTGTGTTATAATAAGCATTTCTCTCACCTTTCTCAACCCCTTAGTTACTTTGATGATCAAGAATCTCACACACCTAGCTATGGTGCTCATACACTGATTGAGGGGTTCACATACCTGGTTGAGGAGCTCAAATACCTTGTTGAGGGACACATGCACATGGTTAAGGGACTCACACAACTGATTGAGGGGTTCACACACTGATTGAAGAGCTCACACACCTGGTTGAGGTGTACTGGAGATGACACGATGTCATGGCACTCAGGATTAGGGGGTTATGGTACCGCCAACAGGTCAGTCTGTACCTGTGAGGCGAGTGCATCAGTAGCCTGATGGCGCCTTCAGACTTCCAGATTTCCCAAAATTGCTGCTGTGTCTTTGGCCAGACCCCAAAAACTTGAGGCAAAGTTTACCAAGAAAGTAAAGGGCCAAAATTTAGGTATGTGGGAGACACAAACCACCTACAGCTCAGCTATATAATTGGAGGCAAGGTCTCTCTAGTTCCTGATTGAACTGCTTAATGGCCATGTTCCCAGAGACTCAGAAACAAATCTTGAAACCCAACGGCTTTTGGCAGAAATGTGTCCAGTTCCTGCAGTAGGTTACCGGCGCTGGGCCACCCAAGGTGGGAATAGATTTTGTGTCTTGGTCTGTTCCCTCTGGCAGCCCTGTGGCCGTCATCCTCCAGAGGCCCCTAGGTAATCAGGTTTGGGCCCACAGTGACGAGACACGTGGGGCCTTACAGGATGGGAGTGGAGCTGGCCCTTTCTTCCCCATCCCAACGAGACCCCAAGTCACCACCCACAAATGATGTCTCTGGCTCTTGATCAAGATGCTTAATGGTCATGATCCCTGAGACTCAGAAACAAATCTTGAAACCCAGCGACTTTTGGCAGAAATGCATCCGGACCGTGGAGTAGGTTACTGTTGCCGGGCCACCCCAGGGGGGAAAGGGTGCTGTCCCTCCGCCATGGCACTCAGGATTAACTCAGAGGGAATATGACATGGTACTAGAGATTGGACATTACAGTCTCATACCTGGAGGGCATTACCACCTACCTACAATCATCAGCCCCTTACAGTCATTTTGGGATTTCTGATTTTCCAGTAAATCAGTTGGGGGAAGGGGATACACTGATACTTAATTGTTCAAAATCGCTTTGATTCCTTCAACTTATTGTTTTATTAATTAGCTAGATCTTTATTTTTGGAGACTACATCTTATCTATTACAAATCCAGTTGACCTTGCTTTCAAAATATATCCAGAATATGTCCCCTTCTTACTTCATCAACTATTAGTATCTTGTTCAATTATCATCTCTCATGGGGCAGATTAGACTGTACTAGACTTCTGCTTGTCAGTCTCTCAGTCTTCTCAAACGATTGATTTAAAGCACAAGTTCATACCATTTCTCCCCACCTGAGAATTGCCCTCTTCACATTCAGAGACAATGCTCAAGTACCCACAGGACTCAGTCCCTTGCAAAAGAAAGAGTGCAAGCCTTCTAGTTCTTCATTTCACATTCTCTCCCCACATGATGTACTATTTTCCATTACATTAATTATATATGTAGTTGTATGTTTTTATCATAAAGATTTTCAGCATAAAAACTTCAAGAACTGAAATATTTTTGTTCAACTAGGATATCCCAAGGCCTAAAAAATGTTTGGAAAATAATGTGCCATTGGGGGCTGGAGCAATAGCACAGAGCGGGTAGGGCATTTGCCTTGCACGCAGCCAAACTAGGTTTGATTCCCAGCATCCCATATGGTCCCCCGAGCACCGCCAGGAGTAATTTCTGAATGCATGAACCAGGAGTAACTCCTGGCATCGCCGAGTGTGACCCAAGTGCCATTAGTAAATATCTGGTGAGTAACAGTGATGGTTAGAGGAAAAATGGAGTGCAGTCTGGCTCCTTGCAGACCATATGCCTTGCATCTATCAGGCCCAGGGTTCAGTCATGACACTGTAGCAGCTAGCACAGCAACAAATAAAAGAAATAAAAATAATAAAGAATAAAAGAAATACAGTAATAAAAGAAAGAGTAGCATTCATGTGCCAAATGACCTAGGAATTTTCTTATTTTTATTTCCAAAAGATCTTAATTTTATTAATGGCTTTATACTATGGCTGGAGCAATAGCACAGCGGTAGGGTGTTTGCCTTGCATGTGGCCAGCCCTGCTGACCCGAGTTCGATTTCTCCGCCCCTCTCAGAGAGCCCGGCAAGCCACTTAGAGTATCTCTCCTGCATGGAAAAGCGTGGCAAGCTCCCTGTGACATATTGGATATGCCAAACACACAAGTCTCACAATGGAGACATTACTGGGCCCACTCGAGCAAACTGAGGAACAATGGGAGGACAGTGCTACAGTGCTACATATAAATCTGCATCCTAATTTATTTTCCAATACATCCTATAATAAACCCTATTTTGGCGTGGGGTGGGCATGTGGGCCCTTCTGACCGTCCTCAAAGGTCACTCCTTGTAGTGCTCTGGGAGTAGAACTTGGGTGGGTCATATGCATGGCAAATGCCTTATCCGCTGTCTATCTGCCCAGCCCCAAACTTTTTTTTCCAAACTTTTATTTTTTTATTAATAATTTTAGTGGCGGGAGCAATAGCACAGCGGTAGCGCGTTTGCCTTGCGCAGCCGGCAGAACAAGCCAGGTTCGATTCCTCCGCCCCTTTCCAAGAGCCGGGCAAGCTATCAAGAGTATCTCGCTTGCAGGGCAAAGCCTGGCAAGTTACCCGTGATGTATTCAATATGCCAAATACAGTAACAAGTCTCACATTGGAGATGTTACTGGACCCGCTGGAGCAAATTGATCAACAATGGGAGGAGAGTGCTACATACAGTGCAGTAATTTTAGTGGGGCTTGGAGATGCTTCAGTGGTAGAACATCTGCCTAACAAACACAGGCTATAAGTATTTCTCTAAGCACCACCCGTATCCCTGAACAGTTTTACAGGTTTTTTTGTTTTTCCATTGGAATCCCAGTAATAAGATAAAATATGCAGTTTGCGGCTCATTCCAACCAAGTGTGTGATCCTTAAAGAAAACACCTTCAGATTGTGAGCACTACACTGAATCTGTGCAACCCCCCAGTCATAGAAACAAAAGTAGGAAGAAGGAAGGGAAGGAGAGGGGAGAAGAGGGTAGAATGGAAGGAAGGGTTGGGAAGTTAAATTAACATAAAAAGAGGGAGGGGCCGGAGAGATAGTAAAGAGGACACTTGCCTTGTTTATACCCTTGGACTTGAATCCCCTGAACCACATGGGAATCCCCGAAGCAGCGCCAAGCATAGCTCCTGAGCACAGTCCAGAGTGACCTCTGAGCTCCCCTAGGTGTCCCCCACAAACAAAAAAGTGAAGCTAGAGTAAAGAAACAGTTTTAGCTGACCCCAGTTTGATCCTTGGCACAAAGCTGGTTCCCTGATTATCAGGGGGCAGCCCCGGAGGCTGCTGATCGTCAGCAGTTGTGACTGTGGAGGTCTCAGGCACCACTGAAGTGGCCCAGGAAATTCCCAGCACTCAGGCCTGAGCAGTACTGCATCTTTGGATCCTGACATTGGACCACTGGACAGGTTGGCTGAGAATTGCTGTGGGAGAGCCTCAAACTCTCCTGAGGAAGACCAGGGAAGCCCCACCCTCACCTCCCAATTTGGTATCATTATTTCACATTATTATAGTTTTTTTGTTTGTTTGTTTGTTTTTAATTTTGGGAGAGTGTCAGAAACCGACAGTGCTCAGGGTTTACTCCTGACTCTGCACTCAGGGATCATTCCTGGAAGGGCTGAGGGATACCACTTGTGGTACCAGGAATTGAGCCTGGGTTGACTGCATGCAAGGCAAGTGCCTAAACTGTCTTTCCAGGCCTTCAAATTTTTATCTTTTTGACAAATAACAATTAAGCACATTTATATAAATATCAATTTCTATTGATAGCACAGCGGGTAGGGCGTTCGCCTTACAAGCGGCCAACATGGCCGACCCGAGTTCGATTCCTCCGCCCCTCTCGGAGAGCCCAGAGTATTCGATATGCCAGACACAGTAACAACAAAGTCTCCAATGGAGACGTTACTGGGCCCGCTCGAGCAAATCGACGATCAATGGGAGGGCCTTTATTTATATTTATTTATTTAAATAACACTGGTGAACATCTTTATGTTGGAAACTTGGCATGTTTAGGATTTCTTCAAGGACACTACTAAGAAGTAGTATAGTCATTTCTTTGGATATTTTGTTTTTTTTTAAAGTTTACTTGGTTTTTATTTATTTATTTATTTATTTACTTATTCCTAGCTGCGGTATCCAGGCGGCTCGGGCCTGCTTTGAACACTCTAATTTTTTCAAAGTAAATGCTTCGGGCCCCGCGGGACACTCAGCTAAGAGCATCGAGGGGGCACCGAGAGGCAAGGGGAGGGGACGGGCGGTGGCTCGCCTAGCGGTGGACCGCCCACCCGTCTGCTCCCAAGATCCAACTACGAGCTTATTTCCCTCTCGGAGAGCCCAGCAAGCTACTGAGAGTATCTCGCCCACACGGCAGAGCCTGGCAAGCTCCCCGTGACGTATTCGATATGCCAAACACAGTAACAACAAAGTCTCTAATGGAGACGTTACTGGACCCACTCGAGAAAATCGATTTATTTATTTGCTTTTGGGTCACATCTGGCAATGCTCAGGGGTGACTCCTGGCTCTGCACTCAGGAATTACTCCTGGAAGTGCTCAGGGGGCCATATGGGATGCTGGAAATTGAACTTGGGTCGGCTGCATGCAAGGCAAACGCCCTACCCGCTGTGCTATCGCTCCAGTCCCATCTTTGGATATTTTTAAGGTTCTCTGATTTTTAAAAAATTTAAAAACTTTTTTTTTTATTCAGTCACTGTGAAATTACAAGTTATTCATGATTGGGTTTCAGCGTACAATGTTTCAATACCAATCCCTTCACAGGGCTCACTTATCTACTCAAATGTCCACTCCACCCTCATTTGCCTCCCAACCAAAAGTTTGTTTCTACTGGAAGCTCTCTCTCTATATCTCTATGCCTCTATATCTCTATATCTATATGTACATATATATGCATGTGTGTGTGTGTTGATATCGGTGTCTGTGTGTGTTTATACTATTGTTTACAGTATTGTTGCTGATAGAGTTTCATACATACGTCTTTCACACTGCCTCCTTCTGGTCGAATGCTTCCCTCCACCATAGACCTTGCCCCTGTGCCCTGCCTGTCCTATCTCCACGCCCCCTCAAATGGCACGTTTCCTGTAGAATACCTATTCTCATGTTCTTTGTAACCATTGTTTTTGGGCATTCATTATTCCACCATTATTTTTATTTATATCCCACATAGGAAAGAGATCATCCTGTGTCAGTTTCTCTTCCTCTTACTAATTCCACACTTCATTCAGCAGGAATGAAGGTCCCTCTATATAGCAGCAAGTTTCATAAGTTTATCTTTTCTTATGGCTGGAGCGATAGCACAGCGGGTAGGGCATCCGCCTTACAAGCGGCCAACATGGCCGACCCGAGTTCGATTCCTCCGCCCCTCTCGGAGAGCCCGGCAAGCTACCGAGAGTATTCGATATGCCAGACACAGTAACAACAAAGTCTCCAATGGAGACGTTACTGGGCCCGCTCAAGCAAATCGACGATCAACGGGAGGGCCTTTACAGGGCCTTTTTACATATGGCTGAGTAACATTCCACTATGCATATGTATCCTAGCAGGCCCTACATAATTTATTTTATATTACTTGTTACAAATGGGCTGGAGTGATAGCACAGCAGTAGGGCGTTTGCCTTGTGCACAGCCAGCCCGGCTGAGCCGGGTTCGATTCCTCTGCCCCTCTCGGAGAGCCTGGCAAGCTACTGAGAGTATTCAATATGCCAAACACAGTAACAAGAAGTCTCACAATGGAGACTTTACTGGGCCCACTCGAGCAAATCGATGAACAACGGGAGGACAGGCTATACTTGTTATGAATAATTCGCTGAAAATAATCTGAAAAGGTTTCATTAGAAGAAAGTGTGTGAAGATTGTTGTATCTCACCCTGGAGGAATCGAGTCCTTGTAGAAGAAGTTACTAACATGTTGTTAGAGGTTAAGCCTTATGTGTTAATATTTTCTTAAACAAGATGTTACCTTCTAGTTTACATCCCATCCAGTGTTGTGTGCTACTCAGTGGTGTAGAGTTTGAGTGTCATGTGGCTGCATTTGCTCTCCAGGAATTTTAAAATTTTGAATGAGGTGATACAGCTGGAGTTAAATCTTTAACTGTAACTTGATGGTGGTTTTGGTGTCCAGAAGCATCTGTACAGCTTTCTAATCTCTTTTGAGATTTATTTATGCGTCCCTGGATCATGGCCGGTTGGTTAATGAGCTTATTTGGTGCCAGAGACAGTTCATGGGTGTGACTGCCAGGATCCCGAGAGAACAGGGAGATGGCGGGGGGGGGGGAGGTGAGTGCCCCCTCCCCAATGCCATGAAAGCCTGGGGATTTCAGTCACAAAACCTGCATACTGAGTTTTTCAACAGATTCATTCTTGTATGAGTCTTGTCTGGAGCCTATGGAGTCTGGCCATGAATTTAAATCACCACCCAGTTAAAAATTTAATTCCAGGGCTGGAGTGATAGCACAGCGGATAGGGCATTTGTCTTGCACGTGGCCGACCCAGGTTCAATTCCAGGCATCCCATATGGTTCCCCGAGCACCGCCAGGAGTGATTCCTGAGTGCATGAGCCAGGATTGGCCCCTATGCATCTCCGGGTGTGACCCAAGAAGAAAAAAAATTAATTCCAGCTGCATCACACCATTCAAAATTTTAGAATTCCTGGAGAACAAATGTGGCCACAGGACATCTCAATCACACTCCAACTCCGGTGGTTGGAGTGTGGAGGTTTTCAGCTGCTGGGATGCTACTTGCCAACCTCCAGGTTGCCCTGTACAAGACTCATCCTGGCATGGTATAACCTAGTTTCTTTATCCAGTCATCTATTCTTGGGTTGTTTCCTTATTTTGGCTTTTGTGGATAATGCTACAGAGAACATAAGGGTGCAAATGTCATTTCTACATTTTGCTTTGGGGCCCTTGTGGAGTATTTCAAGAAGTGGAGTTGCTGGGTCAAATGGAAGCTCAGTTCCTAGACTTTTTAGAAATGTTCATAGTATTTTCCAGAAAAGCTGGACCAGTCAACATTTCCGCCAGCAGTGAGTGAAAGTTTCCTTCTCTCCACATCCACACCAGCACAGGTTGTTCTTGTTTTTCTTGATATGTTCTAGACTCTGTGGTGTGACATATCTTGTTTTGATTTGCATCTCCCTGATGGTTAGTGATGTAGTGCATTTTGTTATGTACCTTTTGGACAATTATTTTTATTCTTTGAGGAAGTTTCTGTTCATCTCTTTCTCCCTTATTTTATTTATTTATTTATTTATTTTTTTGCTTTTTTGGGTCACACCCGGCAATATAAAGGGGTTACTCCTGGCTCTGCATTCAGGAGTTACTCCTGGCAGTGCTCAGAAGACCATATGGGATGCTGGGAATCGAACCTGGGTCAGCCACATGCAAGGCAAATGCCCTACTCGCTGTGCTATCGCTCCAGCCCCTCCCTTTTTTTAATGGGGTTGGGTGATTTTTTTTCTTGTTAAGTTCTACCAGTGCCTTACATATCTTTGATATTAACTAAGGTTCTTTATTTTTTTGGGGGGGAGGGTAAAATTTCTGTAAAAAAAGTGCAATTCAAATAGCAGATATGAAATGTTTGAGGAAATTTTGCAATGTGCCTTTAACAGATATTATGTTCTCCTACTGGAATTCCTGTGATAATAAAAGGAACCAGAATAAATCAAAGCTTTTTTAAAAAAATTTTTTGGGTCACACCTGGCAATGCACAGGGGTTACTCCTGGCTCATGGACTCAGGAATTACTTCTGGCAGTGCTCGGGGGAACATATGGAATGCTGGAAATCGAACCCGGGTCGACAGTGTGCAAGGCAAACACCCTACCGGCTGTGATATCACTCCAGCCCTCAAATCAAAGCTTTTTAAAGAGCTTCTTACCCAGATAACAAATGGACAAATTAGGGAAGGAGGGAACATTGTTAGAGCAGATGTATCCTTCAAATTTTTTTATTTCTGACTGCTATTCTTTTACATACCTGCTGAGACTGTGCTAATCCAGAGAGAGCCAAGAAAGAAGTTGTGACTGTGGATCTTGGAGAAGAATGTAAGTAAGATTAATAACTACAAGCTTGAAAATGTTCACTTCATGACTTCTAGACTTTGTCAAAGCATTTGTCATAGAAGTTTTCCATTCTAAAAAATGGGCACAATAACTAATATCAGGTAAAATAATTTACTAAACATTTGTTTTCCCTAAATATATAGGTACAAAGAATTTTGTGTCATATAAGTATAAAGGGCTGGAGCGATAGCACAGCGGTAGGGCGTTTGCCTTGCACGCAGCCAACATGGCCGACCCGAGTTCGATTCCTCCGCCCCTCTCGGAGAGTCCGGCAAGCTACCGAGAGTATCTCGCCCGCACGGCAGAGCCTGGCAAGCTCCCCGTGACATATTTGATATGCCAAACACAGTAACAGCAAAGTCTCCAATGGAGACGTTACTGGGCCTGCTCGAGCAAATCGATGATCAACGGGAGGGCCTTTACTTTTACTTTACTATAAGTATAAAGAATTTTTACATGAGATTTTTATATGCTAAATAAGTATATAAGTATAATAAATCTTATTTTTTCATTTACTGATTAGTAAGCTTTTAATTTTTTAATTTATTTTAATGTAGACAAAATCACAACTGTTGATAAAACTCTAGAGCTGAAACTGATTAGATAACAGAGCTCCAATATTAAAATCAATCAGTATAAAAATCAAGTTCTTAATGTGAAACTTATATCTCATCAAGGGATTGTTAAGTCTTTATTAGGAATTTATTAAGTTCTTTGTTGCTAGTCAAGCTTTCTGTGCTATTGTTTTTTGTTTGTTGAGTTTAGTTGCCTCCCATGTTACTTTCTCATCTAATTTGGTGTGCTCCTAGTGGAATTTCAGTATTGAGAAATTAGGAGGTGTTGCAAGGCATTAAATGCAGCTGCATGGTCCAGAGACTTCAGGATCTATGATCTGGGCCAATGAATTGATATGGTGTGTCAGCAAAAGGTGGGTGTGACTACTGGGGCTTCCAAAGTACGGGGGGTTGAGGGGAAGCTGTCCCTTCTGACTTTGAGAAGATCCTAGAGTTCTCAGCCTGGGCCCAGGGTACCTGAATTTATTCACCAATTGGTGTCTCTGTGGTGACTATTCATGAAGCAATGGAGTTGAGCCCTTGGCATGGCTGCAGTGGTGGAATGTGGACGTGGATGCTTGGGTTTCAGTAGCACAGGTATTCAGCCCACCCGCCTCCAAAGGCCACCCAGAGTTTTCATCTGTAGGGTCTGGTATGTCTGTGAATTTTAGCCGCTAAGTGTACATCTTCTTGAGGGAATCTGTAGAGCAGAAACAGTGGGTGAATCAACATGAGAAAGGCTGTGGAAGGTGGGATTGGTCACAGGGATTTCAGCTGATTATTAATTTTCAAGCAGAAAAGACCCGAGGCAAGGATAATTTTTTGAATGAAAGCTTCCCATTTCTACCACCTTCTTATTTTAAGTATAGAAACTCACTATTCCATTAGTGCGTGCCTGTTAGCAGATGGTAGTCTGAAAGCCTAAGAACGAGTTATTGGTTCCTTCATTCTTCACATTATTGATAGTGTTGAAAAAAATATTAGTTTGTGAAGTTATTTTCATTCACAAGAAATGAACAGGAGAATGCAGTAGAAGAAATTAGTATCAGAGACCAAAACTGAATAAGGTTTTTGCCCTAATGAAGCTGACCAGGGTTTGAATCCTGGCACTGTAGATGGTCTTCTGAACCTTCCAAAGGTAATCCCTGAGTACCCCTGGGTGTATCAAAAAATAAATAAATACATTTAAAAAAAATAAAAGAAAGAAAGAAAAAGAAAATAGGGAAAGAAAAGGAAGAAACTCCGCTTGTTCTCCCTAGGCATCTCGGTGGCCGCCATCTTCCAGAGGCCATTGGACAGTCAGGTTTGTGCCTGCAGTGAGTAGACACGTGGGGCCTCACAGGATGGGGGTGGAGCTGACCCTTTCCTCCCCACCGCAATGAGACCCCGAGTTGCTGCCCACAAACGGCCTCTCTGGCTCCTTATCAAGCTGCTTTATGACCTTTCCTCCCCGTCCCAACGAGACCCCGAGTCACCATCCATGAATGGCCTCTCTGACTCGTGACCAAGCTGCTTAATGACCATGATCCTAAGAAACTCAGAAACAAAAGCCAGTGGCTTTTGGCAGAAATGCATCTGGTCCTTGCAGTAAGTAGGTTACTGGTGGTGGGGTTTCGAGCCTTGGCCTGTTCCTCCTGGTGGCCCGGTGGCCACTATCCTCCAGAGAACACTGGACAGTCAGGTTTGGGCCAGCAGTGACGAGACACGTGGGGCCTCATGGGAAGAAGGTGGAGCTGGCCCTTTCCTCCCCATCCCAACAAGTCCCTGAGTCACCAACCATGAATGGCCTCTCTGGCTCCTGATCAAGCTGCTTAATGGCCATGATCCCAGAGACTCTGGAACAAATCTGGGAACACAGCAGGTTTTGGCAGAAATTCCTCCAGATTTAATTGTTAAAATTTTGGAATTTCAAAATCGCGTGGCCTCTACTGCAGCAGCACGAAATCATATGTTATTCATAACCAGTAATAGAAAACAAATTGTCTACTGTTGCCTTTTTGGGGTAAAAATCCTAAATAATAATGGTGGGTCTGGTGTCAAATTATTGAATGTAAACAAAGTAGAAAGAGAGTAATGTGGAAATCATCTGCCCCACAGGTAGGGGGAGGGTTTGGGATGAGGGAATACTGGGGTTTTTGGTGGTGGAGAATAGGCACTGGTGGAAGGTACGGGTGTTTCATTGTATGACCGGGACTTAAACCCAAAAGCTTTGCAACTGCTGTCACGGTGATTCAATAAATAAAATAATAAAAAATGAAAACAAAAGTAAGGTGGAGTTCATGCCCAATTCAATTAGCCTTTAGCCTAATCTGTGTCTGAATAAATAGAATAAATAGCAGTACTCCTACATAAAAAAGTTAAAATATGTTTATAAATTTAAAGCATAATACTTTTATTATTGAAGGGAAAATAAAAGTTATAATTATGTAGTAGATATTGCTATCTAGATTAGTAAAGGTTAATTCTGTACACTGATTTTGCATAATATTGAAATAATAGATAAAAACAAAAGAAAAGGAAGAAAACGCTAACAGCTTTTTTCTCCAGAAAGAAGATGGTGCTTACAAAATACATACAGATGGTAGAAAATTATGGGTCAGTAATTTTAGTGAACATCACTGACACTGTCACTGTCCTCCCATTGTTCATCTATTTGCTCGAGCAGGGCCAGTAATGTCTCGATTGTGACCCTTGTTATTGTGTTTGACATATTAAATACATCATGGGTAGTTTGCCAGGCTTTGTCTTGCGGGAGAGAAACTCTCGGTAGCTTGCTGGGCTCTCCAAGAGGGGCAGAGGAATCAAACCTGGATCAGCCGGGTCAGCTGTGTACAAGGCAAACACCCTACATGCTGTGCTGATATGAAAAAAATCATCAGTAAACTATTCACTTGTATCACTTGTCATCCGTTGATCTTCAATTTGCTCAAGCAGGTGCCAGTAACGTCTCCATTTGTCCCTGTCATGTGCTAGTGTAGCCCAATGGCATCTGCTTGCTCCAGGAACACAAAGAGCCTCAGTTTGTTCAGGGTTTTGATGAAGAAGTCTGACCATCTCATAGGTGGGTGGCCACGAGTCCTTTTGACATCCCGTGGAATCCAGTTGGTAATAGCTCTAGTTCAGCGATTGTCTCTAAATCACATTACATATCTGACCCATCTGATTTTTGACACCTTGGAAAATGAGACAGTGTCCCTGGTTTTTGATCGTTGATGGAGGTCGGAACTCTGGATTCCTTCTCTCACTTGAGTGAAATGTGATATTCCAAGCATAGCTCTTTCTATTCCTCTTTGGGATACCAGCATAATGTTCTCATCCTGTTTTTGTAGGGCCCAGGTCTCTGAGGCATATGTTAGTGCAGGAAGAAGAGTGGAGTAGAAAGATGTGCCCAGAGCTGGAGGTTCTTCATCCTCTTAATAACTTCTTTGATGCTCTTGAAGGCATTGCACGCCACTCTCTTCCTCCTGCACAGTTCTGGCACCAAGTCATTCATCATGTTGTGTTCTCGACCCAGGTAAACATAGCTGCTGCATTTGGAGATGTTCATTCTGTTGAGTGCAAATGGAATGTCAGGGACTAGTTCGTTTTTCATGAACATTGTCTTGGTGAGATTCAGCTGCAGTCTGACATTTCCACACTCACAGTCAAAGTTGGCCAGGGTTTGTGCCAGTTGGCTAATGTTTGCTGTTATTAGAACAATGTCATCAGTGAAACAGAGATGGTGTAGATGCCGACTAAACTCCCATTTCTTCACTCCCATTTCTTCCCGTTCCAGTCATTGCATGACATTCTTGAGAATGGCACTGAAGAGTTTCCATAAAATGGTATCACCCGGTCGACCCCTCTCTTTACGTCGATGATCACTTCCTTGTAGAATGATGAGATCCTGGTGGTGAATCCATAACACAGCTCACGGAGGATCCTGATGTACTGAGTTTGAACACCCTGTCTGGCTAGGGCTTCGATGACCGCTTCAGTCTCAACAGAATCAAAGGCCTTCTGTAAATCTATGAACATTAGACAGAGCAGCATTTTGAACCCCTGAGAAATCTCAATTAGTTGGTCACCATGTGGATATGGTTGATTTTGCTGAATCCTTTTTGGAACCTGCCTTGCTTGCATGGTTGCCCTTCATCTAGTGTTCTGCCAATCCTTTTCAGGATGACTTGAATGAACAACTTGTGGACAACGGAAAACAGGCAGATCAGGCAATAGTTGCCAATGTTGTGGATGCCTCCCTTCTTGTACAACAGAATAGTCCTGCTGGTTTTCCAGTGGAATGGAACCTTGCATTCAGACAGGTAGCGTGTGAAGAGTCGAGCCAGTGTATTGACTAAAATTGGCGGCAGATTCTTCAGTTGTTTGGGTCTGACCTTGTCTGGACCAGGTGCTGTACGCTTCTTTACCAACAAAATGGCATGTCAGATTTCGGAAGGGAGAACACTGGGAATGACATATCCATCCTGTGGAATTTGGTATGTAAGCAGGTGGATATGGCTATCGAAAAGATCTGAGTAGAAGTCATGGATAACCTTTTCATTGCCCTTCTGGAAGATGTGATAGATCCATCAGGATGTTGGAGGACAGTCATCTTGGTCTTATAGTTGGCAAAGGATAGGCAGGCATTGCGAATACTTTTCCTGGATTCTGCCGCCTTGGCCAGCACTGCTGCTCTTCTCTCTTTGAGGTCTTCTTTTATCGCTTCTCTGCATACGTTTGCAAACTTGGATGTTAGCTTGTGATTGCCTGAGGCTCATGCCAAACCGCGTTGGCGAATGAGCTCGAGAGTTTCGAAGACAGGCATCTGTTTGCGGCTTTCTCTCTCTTGGCATTCCTCGCACAATCATGGAAGTGCTGAACCAGTCGATGGTATTTTTTATCCATGTTGTCAACAATGGCATCTCCCCATATTATCACAAAAGTGCCCAAGAGCTCCCAGTTGGTGGTTGTGGGAGTTCTCTTCTTAAACTTTGCATCCTTTTCTCCCCACTCTGTGAGGTATAATTTTGCATGAAGGAGATGGTGTTCCAATCCTGTTTGGAATTTTAGGACAACAGTGACATTGTTCAGGCAAAACCATCAATTGAATATGATGTGATCAATTTCATTTTGGAACTGTACAGTGGGAGACTCCCATGGCCAACGTTTAGATTCGGCCATCTGGAACTGCGAGTTACCATGGATGGTCTTGGTTAACATGATGAACTCAGTCTTTCACCCTGTTCCATTCTAGGCCATAGATCCCAATGTGGAGTTCTTTGGGAGACCTTCTTGGTCCTATCTTGGCATTAAAATCACTGACAGTGATCTTACAGAAGGTGTGGTCTTCTTTATGGAACTTCTCCAGCTCCATGTAGAACTTCTCAATTTCTTCTTTGTCGTAGTTGGATATTAGTGCGTAGACAACGAAGATAGAAACTGCCAGCAATGAGCCACTTCTATTCATATGTAAGCGTCCGATTTGGGTTGTTAGGCATTCAAATGAATCAATGCTCATGGGAAAGTTCATGTTGACCTACACCATCGATGCCTCTGCTGTCGCATGTTCCAAAGAACAGTTGTTCTCCAGTGTCAAAAAGGGCATGATGTTATTGGTGCCTTTTTGTCTTGGTCAATCCAATGATGTCATACTTGGTCTTCTGAGCTTGCACCATCAAGTCCTTGATGGATGCTTCCAATGCCAGAGTACATGCATTAAATATGCAGATAGTCACTTTTGTCCATCTTCGTTTTGGCATTCTAGTTGGGCCCTGAGATTTTAGCAGCCTTTCCTTGTTCGTGCTTCTCGATGGTGCCATTTTGGAAGCTCTTCCAGGGTCAGGGGAATGAGGCCCATATTTGTACTGTTTAGTAAAATAAAGATAGTATATGACAAGTGCATAGCTAACAAACTCAGTGGTGAAGAAATGAAGATTTTTTTCATCTAAGATTGGAAATAAGACAAATATTTCCACTTTTATTACTCATTATATCCCAAGGAACCCATCTTAGAGTATTCGGGTACCCCACATGCAAGGGAAGCACCTTTTCTACTATATGGTCTCTCCAGTTCCCTGAAACTTTGTTATTAGCAGCATTGTAAATTATGGCTCCTAAAAAATTTAAAAATATAAAAATACGTAAATGAAAAGACATCCCACTGAATGGGAGAAGATACTTGCAAATGATCACATTAAACAAAGAATTAACCTCCAAAGTTATTTGAACAGCTCATATAATTTCAATGCAACTACATGTTAGTTGAAGATCTAATAAATTTACCTAAGAAGGCCCCAGACATATAAAAATTGCTCTTGTTGCTTTATCATTAAGGAATGCATATAGAAACTATGGTGAAATTCTCCTCACGCTTTTAAAATGGGAGCTCTCAAAAGGTCAGGAAAGAAAGAACCTCTGGAGAGAATGTTGAAGGGGAACTCACCCTGTTGGTGGGAATGAAAACTGATTGCAGTCACTATGGCATCCTCTGTAAATTGAAAGTAGAACTACTGGATGATTCAGACTCATTTATCCTAAGGTCATGAAAACACCAATTCAAAGTGCTATATGCACCCCGTCTATTCACAATAGCAAGACTAAGAATGGAATGTTCATTGGTAGATACATAGATACAGAAGACGTGATATAGAGGCAGAAAGAAAGCAGAGGAGTTAAGGTGTTCGCCTTGCATGCCCTAACCTTGGTTTTGCACTCCATAGAGCTTCCTAGGCACCACCACTAGTATTATATGAGCATGGAGCCAGGAGTAAACCCCAGACTCCACAAGGTACAGCAAAAAAAAAAAAAAAAAAAAGACAAAAAAACACCAAAACGAAACAAGAAATAAGGAAGAGGAGGAGGAACAGGAGAATGAGGAGAATGAGAAGAGTAATACATATAGTAAAATAGTACTCAGTGAATTTTTTTTTATAAATGTCCTGCTATTTGTGAAAATGAAGGTGAATCTTGAGGGAATTATGCTAAGTGAGATAAACCAGAGAAGAATCAATATTGGGAGATAAAACTTCAAAGCAAAGAAATAAGACAAGAGCAAATGTTAAATTCTTAAAATGGTGGTTACTAGAGCAGAAGCAGGAGACAGTGGATCCAGTTCAAGGAAGTGAACTGAAAAAAAAAAAAACAAGGAAGTGAGCTGGATGGTGACTGATGGAATATACGACAGGACATCACCTGTGCTGTCGAAGTGTGAAGCTGTACAGCTGAATCTGACAGTGTTGGCAACCAAGGTTGGCAGAGTTGCATTCCTTTCTGGAGACTCTAGAGGTGTATCTTTTCCTGTTTTTGGAGATTCTGCATTCTTTGGTCCTTCATCCTACACATTCAAAACCCACAGCACAGCAGCTCTTAACTCTTTCTCTAAGGCACTGGAGAACTTGTCTCCCTTTGACCACATAAAAGAGGTTCTCAGCTATTTAAGATTTTCTGTTGATTAACTGGGACTCACAAAGATAATCTAGGATTATAGCCTCATATCAATAATATCCTCACCTTAATCACACCTGTAAATTCCCGTTGCCATCTAAATTAAAATTTCACAGCTTCCTGGATTAGGACTTGAACATATTGGCAAGAGGGGAGTTTTAGAGGCATTTTGCTATAACTGAAAAGTAGGAAAAGAAATATTTGAGTTATAAGGTAGATAATTTATAGGTTAAAAAGAAAACAAGTATCAAAAACTGGTACACATTTAATAAGTGAACTGATTAAGCAAATATTCTTTAGCCTGGTTTGTCTTTTTGAATGTTCTTGTGGAAAGACAAAGGAATATGTGTCAGATGTCAATGCAGTTAGCTCTATTCACAACTCATTAAACAGTTGATGACAAGTGAAAATAGATGTAAACCTGAAGGAAAGTGTCCCAGTGTGTCAGAGCTTTTGTCCTTGATCCTTCTTTAGTCACAGCATTACCATGATGAGGATTTAGGAGTATGTTCATCAAATCTACAAGTGATGCAATAGGACAGAAAATAAAAGATCCCAATAAACTGGGAAGATAAGACAAAAACATATGAAGTGTTATGTTATATAGTAAATGTGAAAGACTTACATTTCAAGAAGTAAATTACTTAAATGTGAATGGGTTGTACTAAATTTGCTATCACTTTTTGTGAAAAAATAAATGAATCCCATTAGATTTGTCTGCAACAGTAGAAGTGATATTAATGACATTCATTAATGATTTTTGATTGTCTATGAGATGGTATATTCAGTGATTTACCTATGTCATGTATCTTTGTCCTGAAAAAAATCCCATAAGAAAATAATGATTATATCTGCTTTATGGAGTAATTTAGGATGAAAAGATGTGAAGTAACTTGCCCAAGATTAAAAAATTATCTGTTCTGCTGGGAGAGAGTATAGCAGGTAGTGCACATGTCTGGCAGGTGCCAGGCTCAGGTTCAGCTTCCAGTACCACATGGTCCTCAGACATCACGAAGTGCAGCCCTGGAGACCCCCAACACTGCCCAGTCAGCCTGAGTATTCCCAGTACTCCAGGATCCAAGTAGAACCACATCCTCAGGCCCTTGCAACGGAACCACTGGGCCAGTTGACCAAGAATCTCTTGTGGGACTCCAGGACTCCTGGGTTACTTCTTCTGATCCCCCCAAACTCCTAAAACCCAAATTATCTATCAAAGCAAATTAAAATCTGACTTTAGGGGCTGGAGAGATAGCACAGCAGGTAGGGCGTTTGCCTTGCACGTGACCGACCCGGGTTTGATTCCCAGCATCCCATATTGTCCCCTGAGCACTGCCAGGAGTAACTCCTGAGTGCAGAACCAGGAGTAACCCCTGTGCACCGCCAGGTGTGACCCAAAAAGAAAAAAAAATAAATAAATGAAGATCTGACTTTAATATCCATAGTGATTCTAACAGAATGAAAGGAATGTTTTCAAAAGGCTTAGGAATCATAGCAGTATTCAGATTGAATTATAGATTGCCTATTGTGGGTAACTTCCAGTTTGGGTTCTTCACATGAAGAGGGACTTTGACAATGCTGAACCGCATTGGAGAGTATGGCCAGGAACCTGAGTGGTACGGCTGGAAACCAGCTCAGGGATGGAGTGATGATCTATTTTTACCTAAAAGAAATTGGCTGGAGAGAATGACTCGAAATTATCCTATCTCACTGGAAATATTAATGTAATCAATTTTTCTTTTGTTGAGAAAGTCTCATTGAAGCATATTTTGATTTCAGAGAACATGAGGGTAGTGATTTATTTCATGCAACCAGCATTCAAGGACAGGTTTTGTGTGAGTTGCTTGGCAGGAGTCAGCCGTGCTTTCCTATTTGCAGTTCAATGATGCTTGCAGGTAGAGTTTTCTGTTTGTATCTGCTGAATGTGTGGATGACTTACTTTGTCAGGGACATCTTAGAAATGAGTGAATGGACAACTGGGGAGTTGGTTCAACTGACTGGAGTGCATGCTTTGTCTAAGCGAGCCGCCGAGTTTGATCCCTAGTACTACTTCCTTCCCCCACCCATAAAAGGAAGCAAGAAAAATAAATTAAGGTAAAGGTAAAGGCCCTCCCGTTGATCGTCGATTTGCTCGAGCAGGCTCAGTAACGTCTCCATTGGAGACTTTGTTGTTACTGTGTCTGGCATATGCAATACTCTCGGTAGCTTGCCGGGCTCTCCGAGAGGGGCAGAGGAATCGAACTCGGGTCGGCCATGTGGCCGCTTGTAAGGTGAACGCCCTACCGCTATGCTATCGCTCCAGGTTAGAAGAGTTAACTTCAAAATTAGGTTATTTTCAAATTTCGAACTTTGATTTAGATCTTGATTTGAGATAAATAGGGCAAACAACTCACTGTCCTGCCTGTACAACTTTTTTTTTTCTAATAAGTAAATGAAAATTCTAATGAAAGGCCTGATTAGATGTACCAACGTTTCTTTAACCAGTTATCTACGCAATGGAATACTATGCAGCTTTTAGGAGAGATGAAGGCATGAATTTTGCTTATAAATGGATAGACAGGGAGATTATCATGGCAAGTGAAATGAGTCAGAAAGAGAGGGACAGATATAAAAGGACTGCATTCATTTGTAGAGTATAAAACAACATAACAACTAAGGATAGTAGATACACGGGACAGGAAGATTGCTCCATAGTTGGAAGCCTGCCTCATGAGCAAAGGGGAGAAAGCAGCTGGAATAGAGAAGGGATCACTATGAAAATGATGGCTTGAGAAACCTGTCAGGATGGGAGATGTGTGCTGAAAGTAGATAATGGACCAAACATGATAACCTCTCAGTATCTGCGTTGCAAACCATAATGCCCAGAAACAGAGAGAGTATGGAGAATATTGTCTGCCATGGAGGCAGGGGGAAGATGGGGAAAGAGGGGTATACCGGGGATATTGGTTGTGGGGAGTGTGCACTGGTGGAGGGATGGGTGTTTGATCATTGATTGTAACCCAAACATGAAAGCTTGTAACTATCTCACGGTGATACAATAAATTAAGAAAGAAAGAAAGAAAGAAAGAAAGAAAGAAAGAAAGAAAGAAAGGAAGGAAGGAAGGAAGGAAAAAAGCAAGAAAGAAAGAAAGAAAGAAAGAAAGAAAGAAAGAAAGAAAGAAAGAAAGTTTGGGGAAAAAAGAATTAGTGAGGGTCCAAGATAATACGGGGGATTTGGCTCTTGCCTTGCACATGACTGACCTGAATTTGATCGATCCCTGGCACCTCATAAGGTCCCTCAAAGACCCACAAAAAACAGTCCTTGAGCATGGACTCAGGAGTAAACCCTGAGCACTGCCAGATGTGGCCCCCAAACAAGTGAACAATAAAGTATCCAAGGAATTGGGCCCAAGAGAGAGTTTAAAGAGCTGGAGAACACACATGGTGAATATCTGGGTAATACAGCAGACAGTTTTTCCTCTCATAATTTATATATAAAAAATCATAAGTATTAAAGGGAAAATTGTAATATTGTCTAACACCTGTCATACGTGTAACAAATTGCAACATAAAGGGAACCGGAAAAGGGTCTTGAGTAAAATGTGAATTTTAATTAAACTGAAAAGTTAGGTATGTATATTGTAATACCTGAACCAAACTATAAAATATTTATGTAAAAGGTATAGTAAAGCTAATAAACAAAAGTTAACACTAGAAATATTTAAAAATTCATTTAAAAGCAGAAAAGGGATGACAGAGAGGCAAAGAAAAAACGCATAGAAAACAATTGAGTGTGGGCCTAAAGCCAGACAAATGAATAGTTTCATTAACTATAAATCCTCTATACACATCAATTAAAATAAAGGATTAAGGCCCAGGAGATAGCTCCATAGGCTGAGTACTTGTTTTGCAAGTGAAAAGTGAGGGTTTAACACCTCTACACCCCCTTAGCCTTCACTGCTTTTGGTCCCCCCAAGCGCCATCAAAAGTTACTCCTGAGCACAAAGCCAGGAGTAGCCTATCACTGCTAGGAGTGTCTCAAAAACCAAAACAGAACAAAAATTTTTTTCTGCATTATTTATGATATCCTGCCCACACGGCAGAGTCTGGAACACTCCCTGTGGCGTATTCAATGTGCCAAAAACCAGTAACAATCATGGGTCTCATTCTCTTGACCCTGAAAGAGCCTCAAATGTGGCACTTTTTATAATCCCAGGGCTAGGACGAAAGAGACATTACTGGGGTCTGCTCGAGGCAATCAACGAACAGCAGGATGACAGTGATACAGTGATATTTATGATAAATTGTCAATACTCTAGAAATAAAAACGAATGTCTTTTACATGATTTAAGGCATCTATAAACATCTGCAGCTAGTATCATACTTTTTATATCCAATAATTTATTTTATTGAGGCAATATGGTTTATAACAGTTTCCACATTATTGTTTTATAACAAACATCATACTTAATGAGAAAGACTGAATGTTTTCCCCTAAGTTAGAAATAAAGTGAGAATGTCTGGTAGTGCCCAACATTCAAAATGTAAGTCCTGGGCTGGAGAGATAGCACAGCGGGTAGGGCATTTGCCTTGCATGCGGCCGACCCGGGTTCGATTCCCAGCATCCCATATGGTCCCCCAAGCAACACCAGGAATAATTTCTGAGTGCAGAGCCAGGAGTAACCCCTATGCATTGCTGGGTGTGACCCTTCCCCCCCAATAAACAAAAACAAAATGTAAGTCCTAGTTACTGCAATGAGGCAAGAAAAAAAATAACATCAAATTGGAAAATCAACTTTCTAGATGACATTTTTCCTTACGTAAAATATCTCAAAGAATCTAGGCAAGGAATCCTGGAACGTAAAGGTGAATTTGGTAAGGTCTTAAGCTATGAGGTTAAGATACAAAAGTAATTATATTCCCATATAATAGCAATAAACATTGGAAGCAAAAATTGAAGCTTAGCACCATTTAGAACCGGAGAGATAGTATAGCAGGTAAGACACTTGCCTTGTACTGAGCAGACCCAGGTTTGATCCCCAATATATCCCCAGATGACCCTCCTTTCAACCCTATCAGTTCCTCCCTGCAAGAAAGAGAGGAAGAAAATTAGCACTGTTTATACTAGCCCAAAAATACTTAGGTACACTTGATCACTTGATATCCCATTACTCATCAATTAGCTTGAACAGGTGCCAGTAACGTCTCTTTTTGTCCCTGTTGTGTGCTAGTGTAGCCCAATGGCATCTGCTCACTACAGGAACAAAAAGAGCCTTAAACCATTCATTCGGGGTATTGATGAAGAAGTCTGACCATCTTGTAGGTGGGCAGTCACATGTTCTTTTTTTTTTTTCTTTTTGGGTCACACCCGTCAATGCACAGGGGTTACTCCTGGCTCTGAGCTCAGGAATTACCACTGGCGGTGCTCAGGGGACCATATGGGATGCTGGGAATCGAACCCAGGTTGGCTGCGTGCAAGGCAAACGCCCTACCCTCTGTGCTATTGCTCCAGCCCCCACATGTTCTTTTAACGTCCCGTAGAATCCAGTCAGTAACAGCTCTAGTCCAGCGGTCATCTTCAAATCCATTATGTGTCCAGCCCATCTGATTTTCGATGCCTTGGCAAACAAGACAGTGTCCCTTCTCAAAAAATTAGAAATTGAGCTCCCATTTGATCCAGCAATACCACTCCTGGGAATATATCCCAGAGAGGCAATAAAGTATAGTCGAAGTGACATCTGCAATTGTCTGTTTATTGCAGCACTCTTTACAATAGCCAGAATCTGGAAAAAACCTGAGTGCCTGAGAACAGATGACTAGTTAAAGAAACTTTTGTACATTTACACAATGGAGTACTATGTAGCTGTTAGAAAAGAGAAGTCATGAAATTTACATAAAAGTGGTACTACATGGAAAGTATCATGTTAAGCGAAATAACTCAGAAAGAAAGGGATAGACATAGAAAGATTGCATTCATCTGGGGAACATAAAGTAACAAAATAGGAGACTAACACCCAAGAATGGCTAAGATTAGTACCAGGAATTTTACTCCATGGCTTGGAGGCCAACCACACATACTAGGGGAAAAGGGAGCTCAGATAAAGAGGGGAACACCAAATAAAGGTGTTGGGAGGATCCTCCCAGGATGGGAGAAGCATGCAGAAAGTAGATTATAGACTAAACATGATTGTCACCCATTGCCTCTTTTGCAAACCACAGCACCCAATAAGAGAGAGAGAACAAAAGGGAATGCCCTGCCACAGAGGCAGGGTAGGATGGGGGGATGGGGGGTGGGAGGGATACTGGGATCCGTGGTGGTGGGAAATGGGCACTGGTGGAGGGATGGGTATTTGATCATTGTATAATTGAAACCCAAGCACAAAACTGTGTAAGTCTGCAACTGTACCTCATGATGCCTCACTATTAAAAAAATTTTTAATAAAAAAAAAGTGTCCCTGATTCTCGATCCTCAACAGAGGTCAGAACTCCAGATTCCTTCTCTCACTTGAGTGAAGTGTGACACTCCAAGTATAGCTCTTCTGATTCCTTTTTGGATGACCTGAATAGCGTTATCAGCCTCTTCTTGCTCATACTTCTTAATGCTGCCATATTGGGGGCTCTTTCAGGGTCAGGGAAATGAGGTCCATTGTTTTTACTGGTTTGGGCATATCAAATACGCCACGGGTAGCTTGCCAGGCTCTGCCGTGTCGGTAGGATATTCTTGGTAGCTTGCCAGGCTCTTTGAGAGGGTTGGAGGCTTTTAGGGCGGCCTCTAATCACCCTTATAGGTGTTCCCATGGATCACATCATATATGACCCTCATCAAATATGGTGTGGTAATCTTGAAAGGTGGGTATTAAATGTCTTATGATGTGTCCAGAAAGTGGCCTGGATCGTGGCAGCAGCTGGGTTAGTGGAGGTACAAATTTATCAAAAACTATAAAACACTGATTTAAATTCATAAGGTCAATTTCAAACTGCAGGGGGAAAAAAACCCCATTTGGATGAATTATACAAAAGCTCCTCCTAAAATCCACTGGCGCTTGCTCTCCAAGCTGCTGCAGTAGACGTTACCATTCAGGATCCAAAGCAGGCATTTCCTCAAGCGTTGCTGTCCAAGGCGGGTCGAGCAGAGATGAAAGCTCTGATGAAAGCTCTTCCCACCAGTCTGTCTCCCTCACTTCCCACTTTGCTGAGCCACCGCCAACAATAAGATAATCATAAGGCAGCCAAAAAATGGAGGCATTAAAATAAACCATCCTGGTTGGGGCCAGAGAGATGGCACAGGAGGTAAGAGACCTGCTTTGAAAAGTGAATCTGGTGACTGGTTAAAGAAACTTTGGTACGTCTACACAATGGAGTACTATGTAGCTGTTAGAAAAGATGAAGTCATGAAATTTACACACATGTGGTACTACATGGAAAGTATCATGCTAAGCGAAATGAGTCAGAAAGAAAGGGATAGACATAGAAAGATTGCATTCATCTGGGGGATATAAAGTAACAAAATAGGAGACTAACACGCAAGAGTGGACAAGATTAGTACCGGGAGTTTTGCTCCATGGCTTGGAGGCCAGCCACACACTCTAGGGGAAAAGGGAGCTCAGATAGAGAAGGGAGCACCAAATAAAGAGTGTTGGGAGGATCCTCCCAGGATGGGAGAAGCATGCCGAAAATAGACTATACACCAAACATGATTGCCACTCAATGTCTCTTTTGCTAACCACAACACCCAAAAGGAGAGAGAGAACAAAAGGGAATACCCTGCCACAGAGGCAGGGTGGGGTGGGGGATGGGAGGTAGGAGGGATACTGGGACCCGGGTTGGTGAAAAATGGGCACCGGTGGAGGAATGGGTGTTTGATCATTGTGCAATTGAAACCCAAGCACAAAAATTTGTAATTCTACAACTACTTCATGGTGTTTCACTAACAAAATTTTTTTTAAAAATGTAAATGATGGAGAATGGGCACTGGTGGAGGGATGGGTACTGGATCATTGTATAACTGAAACCCAAGCACAAAAATTTGTAAGTCTACAACTGTACCTCATGGTGCTTCACTAATAAAAATTTTTAAAAAAAAGTGAATCTGGGCATTGTCACAGGAAAGCCTTGCACTGTTGATGGTCTTCTCATAATCTCATCCCTTGCACTGTGGATAGCATCTTCATAATCTCACAGGTTCTTCTGTAGCTTCTCCTTTTCTGAAAGGCCCACCCTTCCCTTCTCTGGGTAGAGCCTTGGATTTCTGCATCTGGATGTTGCCTCAGCTTCTCCTCTCCAAAGAGATTAGGATTTGTATGTCAAAGTGATGTGGCCTTCAGGCCTTTGGGCTACTTCACTGTCACTCTCACTGTCACTGTCCTCCCATTGTTCATCGATGAGTGGGCCCAGTAACGTCTCCATTGTGACAACTGCTACTGTGTTTGGCATATCGAATACATCACGGGGAGTTTGCCAGGCTTTCCCATGTGGGTGAGATACTCTCGGTAGTTTGCCAGGCTCTCCGAGAAGGGCAGAGGAATCGAACTCAGGTCAGCCATGTTGGCTGCTTGCAAGGCAAACACCCTACCCACTATGCTATCACTACTTCAGGACAAGGAAATTTCTTTGTAAGTTTCATTGTTATTTTCCAAAAGTACATGAGCAGATTCCCTTATCTGCCTGCAACTCATTCTCTCTCTCTCTTGCAACTTATTCTCTCTCTCTCTCTCTCCACACACACACACACACACACACACACACACACACACACACAGGCTCTCTGAACCCTCTCCTTTCTTCCCCATATGGCCCATCCAGCTCTGCCAGAAGTAATCCCTGAGCATTACTGAGTATGGCCCCCAAAACGAAACAAACATAAACCCAAAAATGAACCTACAACATAAAACATTCTTTTTGACTTCCAGGTTGATGAATGCCGTGAATAATGTTTCGGTTTAGTTTAGTTCTTCCCATGCAGTTCACAAAACAGACCTGGATAATTTGGCTTCTAGGAATGCAAAGACCCTTAGAGGTCCTGCACTAACATCCTCCCAGATCTCTCCAATTAAGTGGACTCTTATCGGGTTTGTCCTGATAAGTCTTGGGAAGACTAAGCTTGCCAAAGGCCATGTGATGTACTGGCCAATGCCAGGTTCCAAAAGTCAACACAGTAACCTTGAGAGGCGATACAATGTGTTTCTATGAAGTGTGTACAAACTCAGGCTTAAAACTTGTTCTTCAAAGACATGCTCACTAGTATCAATGCAGACATACCCATATACAAGATATGCAAAACCACATTTACTAGTTTGTCTTACACACATAAAAAATTGAAAACCATTAACCCTCGTGATGCTAGAATATATTAAAGAACTAATTGCATCAAAAAGAGTCTAGAAACTAAAGATTTGTTCTTTGGCGCAATCTGCTTCAAAGTGCAGGCATAGCTTATTTGCATGCATGCTACAGACACTTTTGAAAGAGTGCGCATGAAAGCATACACGGCATATAGGGCATTTTAAAGTGAATAAATGCCATGTCGTTAATTTTTGTGGTAAAAGACTATTTCCATGTTTTTGCAACATTTGACAATTCCTGCCTCTCTGGAATCTCATCTAAATGAGCATTTTTTAAGAATCACATATAGTATTTAACGGCAAAGGCCTAAGTGTAGCAAAAGAGATGGGAGGCAAATTAAGTTTCCTTTTGTCCAACTTTGTGTCACTTCCTGCCTCCATAAATAGGAAAAGCAAAATATCTGTGCTTCTTATTCATGTACATCTGCCAAACCAATTAACACCTCCTGAATGTTATCTTAATTGCATTTATTAACATAACATTAACATAGCAGGGAGATAACATTCAGGAGGTATTAATTGGTTTGGCAGGCAATCTTGAATGGAGAATGCAGTCAAGGGCCCTTCTCAGTAACTTGTGGTTCCTTTTGGGGGGTGGTGGAGGTGGAGGACAGAAAATAAGATTACATTGAAAGAAAGAAAGTATATCCTCACCAAAGTTGCCACCACTGCGTCAGTCATTTGTTTCTCTTTTCTAAAGTTGCAAAATATCTGCTCTAAAGTCAAACTCTTAGTTTACACAGAAACCTTCTCTGTGCTGGAGCCATAGCACAGTGGGTAGGGCGTTTGCCTTGCACACGGCCGACCCGGATTCGATTCCTCCTTCCCTCTCCAAGAGCTCGGCAAGCTACCTAGGGTATCCCACCCGCACGGCAGAGCCTGGCAAGCTCCCCGTGACATATTCAATATGCCAAAAACAATAACAACAAATCTCACAATAGAGATGTTACTGGTGCCCGCTCGAGCAAATAGATGAACAATGGGAGGACAGTGTTACAGTGCTACCCTACCTTCTCTTCACCCTTTCCCGTACTTTGGAAATGTGGAGGTACAAATCTCAAGGATGTATTCATCTACAGCACATCAGCAGTGCTCAGCAGCAGTGCTCAAGGCTTACTCTTGCGGGGTTCAGGGACCACATTGGGTGCTGGAGATTGAACCATGTGCAAGGCCAACACCCTACCCACTGTACTATCACTCTGGCCCTTACAGTTTTTCTTTTATAAATACTTCAACTTGGCGATTTACTTATGTATTTATTTATTTATTTAAGTCACACTGGTAAATGCTCAAGAAGTTACTCCTGGCTCTGCACTCAAGAATCACTCCTGGCTGGGCTCAGGGATCACATTGGATGCTGGGGATCGAACATGGGTCGGCCACATGCAAGGCAAATGCCCTACTCCTACACTTGGTACCCTATAGTTGTAAATGCTTCATCCCCAACAGTTGTAAACTTAAAAAAAAATACTATTATTATTACTATTATTTTTAGAGCATTACAAAGTCATTCAAAATTAAATTTTAGTCATACAGTAAGTTTTCCAACATGCATCCCTCCACCAGTGTACATTTCCCAGCACCAGTATTCCCAGGTTCCCACCCATCACCTCCCACCCTCCACCCATTGCCTGCCTCTTTGACTTTCTCTCTCTCTCTCTCTCTCTCTCTCTCTCTCTCATTCTCTCTCACTCTCTCTCTCCCTAGCTCGCTTGCTTGCTCACTCTCCTTTCAGGTATTGTAGTTTGCAACGGTGATACTGAAAGGTTATCAAGAATATCCCTTACCTACTTTTAATCCTCGGATCTTGTCAAACGTGATCTTTCCCAGCTATTATTGTTTTGTAAACGTTTAGAATATCTTTATTCCTTGCTTTGGTTGGGAAGCCACACCTGGCAGTGTTGAGTGCTTACTCCTGGTCTGGCACTCAAGCATCACCCTTGACAGTGCCCAGGGACTGCATGGCTCTAAAAATAATCTAGGAGTCAATGACGCAGGTTGGTGTTAAAACATATGCTTTTCTTTTATAAAACTCTGGGTTTGATTTTCAGTCTTAATCAATAAAAGGTGGAGCTTTTATCTTGCATTCTGCTGTGGCAGCTGTGATCCTGGTTCAAATTCCCAGCACCACTGGGACCACTCAATCCCAGCACAGGGGCCACTCCTGAGTGTAGTGCCAGGAATAGCCCAGAGCATCTCCACGTATTGCCCCAAACCCAAAAATACATACAGTATGTTCCTCTAATGAGAATCTAATGGGGCTCATATTCTTATAGATCATAGAATTTAAGAAAGCTATACTTATATAACACAGGGGGTAGGATGTTTGTCTTGCACGCGGCCAACATGACCAATGGAGTTCAATTCCTCCGCCCCTCTTGGAGAGCCAGGCAAACTACGAAGAGTATCTTACCCGCACAGCAGAGCCTGGCAAGCTCCCCGTGATGTATTCGATATGCCAAACACAGTAACAATTGTCACAATGGAGATGTTACTGGGCCCGCTCGAGCAAATCAATGAACAATGGGAGGACAGTATTTGTTTTTTGTTTTTTTGTTTTTTTGCTTGTTGGTCACACCTGGCAATGCACAGGGGTTACTCCTGGCTCATGCACTCAGGAATTACTCCTGGTGGTGTTCAGGGGACCATATAGGATGCTGGGACTCGAACCCAGGTCAGCCGCATGCAAGACAAAAGCCCTACCCACTGTGCTATCGCTCCAGCCCCTGCATTATTTTTAACTTTACTTTAACATCATATTTTTCAAAGTTGTTCATAATACCATTATAGGCATTCAATATTCCAACACCAGTCTCACCACCAGAGTGACCTTCCCTTCATCATTGTTCCAAGTTTTCCAACAACTTCTAAGTCTTCCTCTTTAGCAGGCACAAAATTATTTTATCTTTCTCATTACAACCAAGTGTCTGACGGAATTATAAAAAAAAACTTTAGTAAAAGAAAATTTGTGAAAATTGTTATGTCTCACCATGGGGTCAATTAAGTTCTTGTATGAGTCCTTTTACTGAGCTGTTTGCTGCTAGTTGAGCCTTTTGTGGGTTTTGTTGTTGTTTATTGTGCTCGGTTGGCTTATATGTTACTCTCTCTTCTAATTTGTGTGCTCCTACTGGCATGTCAGTCTTGTAAAATTTGGAGGCGTCGTGGGCACATATGCAGTCATGCACTTCAGAAACTCCAAGATCTGTAGAGCTGGGCTGATGATGGGAGGTGGACATGACTGTCAGGGCTTCTGAAAGCCTGGGCTGGGGCCAGGGGCAGAAGCTGATTGCCCCCGCTCTGAGAAGACCAGAATTCTAAGCCTGCAAATCAAAGTACCTGGATTTTTTGTCAGTTTGGAGTCTCTGCAGAGATTAGCTGTGGAGCAGTGAAGTTGGGCTGTTGGCTTGAAGCACCTCGAGATACACGGTTACAAAGTTGTTCACGACTAGTTTCCAGTCAATGTTCCAATACTTGTCCCTTCACCAGTGTACATTTCCCAAGTTTAACCTCCAGCTACCCCTCCTTGAATTTCTGCCTACTGGTTTTTTTTTTTTCTTTTTGGCTCACATCCAGCGATGCTCAGGGATTACTCCTGGCTCTGCACTCAGGAATTACTCCTGGTAGTGCTCAGGGGACCGTGTGGGATGCTGGGAATTGAACCCAGGTTGGCCATGTGCAAGGCAAATGCCCTACCCACTGTACTACCACTCCAGCACACACCCTCCCCCACTGGTTTCTTGTTACTACTTTATTTCCACACATATTTATTTCAGGGATATTTCTTTTAAATATTATGAACATGAAATAGGTTCTAAGAGATAACTCAAAGGGCTGAATACATGCTTTGCACGTGGGAGGCCCGAGTTTGGTCCCTGACACAGCATGGTCTCTTGTGCACTGCAAGGTAGGAGTGACCCCCAAAGCCAGAAAGTCTTTTAGCACTGCCAGGTATGGCTCAGCACCCTCCAAAGCTCCCTCATACCCCCTCTCCTGCAAAAAGATGAGTCTTCTTTCTGAAAATCTTAATAACGAAGCAGAACATTCTCTTGAGCTCGCTAGGCTTAAAGAGCAGAAAAAGAATCTATAGTTCAAGGGAAAACTTGTAGAAAACCTAGGACAACAGATCCACTAATGATTTTTTTTCCCCACTGAGTTGGGAAATGTTTCATTACAGAGGTAGTAGTGAAACCCCTGAATATGCCAGTGCCACCTGTGATTTGACAGTCACATCAAATATCTCCCCTAAATATCTCTTCACCGTATCTCTTTGACACAGCAACATCTTGGCTCCTTTTCTGGGAGTAACAGGGGAGCACACCTGGGGTACTCAGGACTCAATCCTGACAGGGCTTGGCGGGAAATCATATGTGGTGCTAGACCTAAAACAGGGCTTGTCGGTGGGCAGGACAAGCCCCTGGACTTCTGTGCTAGCTCTCCAGCCTAAACATCAACATTTTTCATTCAGCGTAGCCATTACTTGTCTTGGTTTAAGGAATAAGCAAGTATCTTGTCTCCACTTTTTTAAAAAAATTCATTTAGGAATGCTTTAATGGTTTTCATAGCTCGCCATCACCCTAAGCTAACTCCTTAACTAAAAAACCCTTTCTGATTGGCTTTCTCCTTGTTTCTAAACTTATCCTGGCATGTCCTAATAAATCCCCCCCCTCTCTTTCAAAACGGCCTTCTTTGTTTTCATTTTGCCAACATTTCCAAACTGTCCATGCTAGAGTATTAGCCTGTTGCCAAGTGCATTGTCTTTTGAGATTCTACCTTTGAATTTTGCCATCACTTCCTCTTTCTAATGCTAGGGAGAGAAATAGGTAATGGTGGTGGGGTGGAGTCGTGAGGGTATGAGAAAAGAGGAAAAGAAGAATCAGATCCCAAGTGTCTAACACAAATGTCTGGCAGAGTGACTCCAGAGAGAAGAAGAGAAGAAAATTTATATTAATTAAGAAAATTTATATCGCTGGAGCGATAGCACAGCGGGTAGGGCGTTCGCCTTGCACGCGGCCATGTTCGACCCAAGTTCGATTCCTCCGCCCCTCTCGGAGAGCCCGGCAAGCTACCGAGAGTATTCGATATGCCAGACACAGTAACAACAAAGTCTCCTATGGAGACGTTACTGGGCCCGCTCGAGCAAATCGACGATCAACAGGAGGGCCTTTACCTTTTACCTTTAAGAAGAAAATTTCATCCAGTTTCATGTTTGTTTGTGAGGTCTCTCCCTCTGTTACAACCGAAGGGAACAAACAAGTCAATAGTTCAGGACATGTCCACTGGATAAACTGTAGCTTATTTTGCCATCATGACCATGCTTGAACACGTCAAAATCTTGCCCTCTGGCACTGTGACAGTTTTAGACTCTTGTATCAGTGTATCACTGTATCACTGTCATCCCGTTGATCATCGAATTACTCGAGCGGGCACCAATAAAGTCTCTATTCCTCCTAGCCCTGAGATTTTAGCAGCTTCTTCTTACTCGTCTTTTCCCAACAATTGGAGGCTCTTTCATGGTCAGGGGAATGAGACCTGTTGTCGTTACTGTATTTGGCATATAGAACACGCCACAGGGAGCTAGACAGGTTCTCTGCCCGTGCGGGCGGGATATTCTTGGTAGTTTGCCGGGCTCTCTGAGAGGCATATATTTATATGTTTATCTTTATGATTTGTTGCCTACTGTCTGAACCCCATCAGATATGGTGTAGTAATTGTGGAAAATGGGTAGGAAGTGTCTTATAATGTGTCTCATGGCCGCAAAGTGGCCGGAAAGCGGCCTGGAGTATGGCGGTGGTTGGGTAGTGGAGGTTGGCTGCCAGGGCTGGGTCCCTTGGGATGGGGAGGGCTCTCATCCACCCCACAGCCTGGCACGGAGTCTGGTGGCATAGTTCTATAGTTCTGGGAGCCTCATTTTATACTCTCGTTTAGACCCATGAGAGCAGCCAAATATGTCTAGAGCCTCTGAGCCCAGATCTTCCTACCCAATTGGAGAGGAGAGTAGGAGGAAAGGGCAAAGTTGGAAGCTTGAAATCAGAAAAAGGTAAAACAAAGGTAATGTTGGTGATGTGATTTACAGCGGTAGGGCGTTTGCCTTGCACGCAGCCAACATGGCCGACCCGAGTTTGATTCCTCCGCCCATCTCAGAGAGCCCGGCAAGCTACCAAGAGTATCTCACCCGCACGGCAGAGCCTGGCAAGCTCCCCGTGACGTATTCGATATGCCAGACACAGTAACAACAAAGTCTCCAATGGAGACATTACTGGGCCCGCTCGAGCAAATCGATGATCAACGGGAGGGCCTTTACTTTATTTATTTATTGAATCACTGTGGGAAAAGTTACAGAGCTTTCAGGTTTAGGTCTCAGTCATGTAAATATCAAACACATTTCCCTTTAACAATACTTATTTTTTACCACGAACCCCAATAGAACCCCACCTCCCACCCCTCTCAATTCCTGTGAGGCAGATGAGTTCTAGTTAACACTCTATCTACTTTGACTAGATTCATTGTTTCGATAAAAGATGCACCATTATTATTTAGAGTTTACCACCCCATCTCCCCAAATCAGACATGCTGAAAAAGCGTTGTGAAATGATTTGCTTTCTACAGCTGGGTTCAAGAATTAAATGTTGTCGCATGGCCGTGATAGCGGCCGCGCGGTTTTGGATTTCTGCTATTTTACTTATTAACCCTGGAAGTATTTCTACTAAAAGTTAGATAATTAAGAGATTGGTTTCTGTGCTCTGGAGTCGTGGCCGTGCCGGAGAGCCGCTCGTGGGGGGCAACTGGTGACTTCGGTAGGGCGTGAAGGATGGGCCGGAATGCCCCCCTTCCCATGAGGTTTTTGTCGCCCCCGACCACCGGCTCATACCTGCTGTCCACAAGGCTCCCATGTGGCCGCCATCTTTTTTTCCAGAGTGGTAATGTGATTTGAACCACTTTGCTCCCCAACTCCCAGAGCTTTTCCTAATCTCTCTTTGCCTTAAATATGCTGCTTTAATCTCAATGGATATTTTTCTCCTCTACTGTTCCCCTACTCTGACTTTAGCTAAACACCATGGTTTACAAAGTTGTTTATGATAGATTAGTTGCAGACACTCAATATTCCAACAACAACCCCAACACCTGTCACCTTCCCTCTACCACTGTCTCCACTTCCCCAACCACCCCTCAAACCTTCCGCCATAGCAAGCCCATAGTAACTTATTTCATATTACTTGTTACTACTAAATAGCTAATGAAATGATAAAATATTTCTGTAGAAGGAGATTTGTGAAAATTATTGTATCTCACCATGGGACATTAAATCCTTGTCGGAGGGTTTACTAGGCTGTTGTTGCAAGTTCAGCCTTCTGTGTTAATGTTTTTGGTAGTTGAGATTGATTGACTTCTACATTACATCCCATCTAACCTGTGTGCTGCTACTGGGATGCTAGTGTTGTTGAGGTTGGAGATGTCACTCCAGAAATTTCAGAATATTTAACTGGGCAGTCCACCTGGAGGCATGGCGGTGACTTCAGGAAGGGCAGGAACTGGCCTGCTCCCTTCCCAAGAATGCCCTGGAATGTCAGCCAGGAACTGTATCTGAGACATCTTTGTGTCTTGTGGATCTCTTTTGAGATTTGTTTATGAGTCTCTAGAACTAGGCTGATAGATGAGCTTACATAGCAGCGATGGGATGGGGGTTTCTCCTCTACCTTTTTAAACAAATGCTTGCATTAAAATTTTTCATACTTACATGACATCCTTTTGGGGGAGACTTGGGAATCAGAGAGAGAGTGGAGAAGGAGTTTTGTATACCTGTACCCTGGCACCCCTCATGCTTATCACTGGTCTCAGCTAAAAGCAAAGCCAGGCACTCAGTTCTGCCATCTGCCTGACTCTTGTTTGCATGTAGGCCTTTGCACGGATTCTTCCCTCTTTCTGATATGTTCTCTGACCACTCAACTCCCTAGCCTTTAATTTCTTCTACTTCTGCCTAAGATGCATTCAGTGACTTTCCAGAAATATCTTATGCTTGAGTTTTTGGATAACAGTTGCACCATTTGTAACTGTTCCAAATTTGATTGTCTTATTCCTTCACTTCTAATTCATTGCAGTTATCACAATGAAGTAGCAGAGTGCCTCTCAAACAGAAAGTACTTGGAAAACATTTGTTTATGAAGAAATGAGGTTTCAAGGAAACTGTAACAAGGCAAACAGTGTTGGTCACAATTTTAGAGATATGGAAACTGAGGTTGATTTAGTCAAAATTATGTGGCATTTGTCTAACCAAAATTAGAAGCGCTTGGATCTTCTTGACTGCAAATCTAATGTTACTTATAAGAAATGCCTTAGTTCACTCATTCCACATGATCACTCATTACACAAATATTATAAAGACTGTTCTGTGTTGGCCTTGATCTTGCTGCTGGATTGGCGTAATCACCTGTCCTTGTTGATTGAAAAAGAATTTTTGACAATGAGCAATCAGTATTGAACATGGGTACATTTTGTTTCATGAGTGGTGCTTTATAAGAGAAAGCAGTTGCCTAGAAATGTGAGTTGGGAGCAACCATTAGAGTAGGTGAATTTGAAGTGAGTTCTGAACGGTAAGAAGGAGCCAGGCAGAAGGTAAGTCAAGGAAGAAACTTCCTAACAAAGGAAAGAACATGTGCAAAGCCTTGAAATGGGAAAGAACTGAATGTTCAAGGATCAAAAAGACAAGGGTGCTGAAATCCTAATAAGAGGAAAATGCTGTTTGAAAAAGTATCAGTGTGGATCATGTGAGACCAGGAGATTTTCTTTCAGGTTTGCATTTTGTTGTAAGTGAAACAGAAAGCCAGTGGTGGATTTAAAGCAGGGATAGGTAGTTGTCTAATCCAGACTATGACAGAGACTCCACAAATGACACAAGAGAATTGAATTTCTGGAAATCACAATCACAATCATCCTGTTGTTCGTTGATTGCCTTAAGTAGGCACCAGTAATGTCTCCTTTGTCCTAACCCTGAGATTTTTTTAAATTTTATTTATTTTTATTTATTTTTTTTATTAAATTTTTTTTTAATAGTGAGACATCATGAGGTACAGTTGCAGACTTACACAGTTTTGTGCTTGGGTTTCAATTATACAATGATCAAACACCCATCCCTCCACCAGTGCCTATTTCCCACCACCACGGATCCCAGTATCCCTCCCACCCCCCAAACCCCCCATTCCACCCTGCCTCTGTGGCAGGGCATTCCCCTCTGTTCTCTCTCTCCTTTTGAAGCCCTGAGATTTATTTATTTATTTATTTATTTATTTATTTATTGAATCACTGTGGGAAAGGTTACAAAGCTTTCAGGTTTATGTCTCAGTCATGCAAATATCAAACACATTTCCCTTTACCAATACTTATTTTTTACCATGAAGAACCCCAATAAAACCCCACCCCCCACCCCTCCCCGTCCCTGTGAGGCAGATGAATTCTAGTTAACACTCTATCTGCTTTGATTAGATTCATTGTTTCAATAAAAGATTCACCACTATTATTTAGAGTTTAACCCCCCCCCCCCCCCAAATCAGACATGCTGAAAAAGCATTGTGAAGTGATTTGCTTTCTACAGCTGGGTTCAAGAATTAAATGTTGGTTTTGGATTTCTGCTATTTTACCTATTGACCCTGGAAGTATTTCTACTGAAAGTCAGATAGTTAAGAAATTGGCTTCTGTGTTCTGGAGTCGTGGCCGTGCTGGAGAGCCGCTCGCGGGGGGCAACCGGTGGCCTCGGTAGGGCGTGAAGGGCGGAGCGAAATGCCCCCCTTCCCATGAGGTTTTAGTCGCCCCCACACTCCCGGAAGCCCTGAGATTTTAAAGTGCCATATTCAAGGCTCTTTCAGGATCTTTTTGATCCATCCATCCTGGTCTTTTTGATCCATCATTGTTACTGGTATTTGGCATATTGGATATGCCACAGGGAGTTTGCCAGACTCTGCCGTGTGGGCAGGTTACATTCGGTAGCCTGCCAGGTTGTCCAAAAGTAAGAATGAGATAATAAGATGTCACTTCCGGGAGCTGGGTTTTATAGTCTCTGGGTCTTGGCCATTGATGGGATTACATGGCGCCAGGGGGCCAGTTGGTGGGTGTGACCCCTGCCTACTGGAAGATGGAGGATCTGGATGGAGGATACTCAGCCCTGATCTGAGCAGGCTTGGAGATCTCAGTCCCGGGACTCGCATGCCTTTGTTCCTCTGCCGGTACCTTCATGCGTGTGGAGAGTGATCTCAGCATGGTTGTGGCTGGTTCTGGAGGTCTTCGGCTGCCGGAGCTCTGCTCGGGGAGGGGAGGGAAACTCAACCCGCCCCCCTCCAAGGGGCCCCAGTGAGGACAGCCAGGCGCAGGGGCAGAAGACTCTGGAAATAAAATCCCTTTAATTTGGAAAATGTTGTCTAGTGGAATGAGAGATTTAGAAACAGAGTGGTCCTAGGGCTCATTACCCCTTTCATTCTTATAATTCCAAGTCTTAATATCCAGTCTTTTATTTTCAATTGCTTGCAAGACCATGGTGATCTGATATTTATTTCTAAAGGTAGATCTGTTGTCTTGCCCAGGTGCATTGAGAGGTATCTTCTGTTGTCTTGTCCCTACCATTGAGAGGTATCTTACTTCTTAAAATTAATGATACACTATTTACTTCAATTCTAGGAATCCAACATGATAACCCAGTTACAAAAATTCAATGGATCATTGAGTCCTGCCATTTCTACTCCAATAATTTTCAGAATTGGTTTTGTCATCTTTGTCTCTTCCAAGTCTTATCACCAAGGCTTTTGCACAACCTTCAAATTCCTGCCAGATACAATCTTTTTGGTTCAAAATAAAAACACTATTATATTTTATCTCCATTAAAAAAGTAACACTTTCTTCTTCTTAAGCCAATTGCTATTAGTGAATAAAAACACTATGTATCTTAGACTTGCTTCTATGATTATATCCACATAGACACAAATTAGATTGCAATATAATTTTGTTAGGCAATCTGCCTTTTTATTTGCTAGTCTCTGAGTATTTTTCGAAATAATTTTAGTGCTACATAATTTTAGTGATAATATTAGTTTATCATATGGCCATGCTGTAATTTACTTAAATAATTTGTTCTTGAAAGTCATTCAGATCATTTTGCCTTTGTGATGATATTCAACAGAATATCTTTCAATATCTGCTCATATCTCTATCATTCTCATTTTTTAGGAAAAAATGTAAGGAAATGGAACACTTTATTACTGTAATTTATTTTCAATATTTTTGTGAGCTCATAAGTTATAATTTTTTTGAGTCACACAAGCTGTGTTTAAGGGCTTCTTCTGGCATGATATTTAGGGGGCATGCAGTTCTGGGGGACAAACTTGAGCTCCTGAATGCAAAATATCTGCCCCATCACTTAAGCTATCTCCATCCTCTCTGTAATTGCTTTTAGTTTAAAATACTTTGGCCTGAGATGTGAGACAATGATCTGATGTTTTTTCTGAAATGGCCTGCTAGGTTTCCAAAATTATTCATAGATTAATCTAGCCTTTATTCAATAATTTGAAGTGTCAATTATGTCACATAATTACATTATTATATATACTTTTGATCTATTTTTGGATTTTCTATTATAGTCCATCAATCTGGCTACAATTCTATCAAAATTGCCCTGTTAGCTTTAAAACTAGTAGCTTTCTATTTGGTTTCAATGTTTTGTGGACCAGAGTATTCCTATTTATACCTGACTTTATTTCTCACTCCCCACTTTGTCTGGGCAAAAAATCACTCTCCCTCTTGAGGCCGGAGCAATGGTACAGTGGGTAGGGCACTTGCCATGCAACGAGCCAACTTGGGTCATATCCCCAGCATCCTATAGGGTCGTGAGCAGTGCCAGGAGTGATCCCTGAATATAGAGTCACTCAGTGTATGTGGTTCAAACCCCCATCCCTAAAACATTTACTCCTTCTATTTTATTTTTTAAATAAAATTTTGTATAATTTTTATCGTTTCAGAGCTTCTGAACATATAAAAACCACCTGTTCTAGGGTTCTCTTATTTGGAGTCGTGTTCCTTGGCATGTCTGACACTTTACATTTTTGACCCCTACATACCTATTTTTAAGTTCTCTTTTTTGTCCTTCCTTCCTTCCTTCCTTTCTTCCTTCCTTCCTTCCTTCCTTCCTTCCTTCCTTCCTTCCGTTATTTCTTTTCTTTTCTTCTCTCATTCTTCCTTTCATTCTTTCTCTCATTCCTTCTTTCTCTCCTCCTTCCTTTTGTTCTCTCTCTAATTGTTTCCCTTCCTTCCTTCCTTCCTTCCTTCCTTCCTTCCTTCCTTCCTTCCTTCCTTCCTTCCTCTCCCCCTTCCTTCCTCTCCCCCTTCCTTCTCTCTCTTCCTTCTCTCTCTTCTTTCTTTCTTTCTTTCTTTCTTTCTTTCTTTCTTTCTTTCTTTCTTTCTTTCTTTCTCTTTCTTTCATTATTTCTTTCTCTCATTCTTTTTTCTCCTTCCTTTCTCCCTTTCTTCATTCTTCCCTTCCTCCCTCCCTCCCTCCCTCCCTTCCTTCCTTCCTTCCTTCCTTCCGTTATTTCTTTTCTTTTCTTCTCTCATTCTTCCTTTCATTCTTTCTCTCATTCCTTCTTTCTCTCCTCCTTCCTTTTGTTCTCTCTCTAATTGTTTCCCTTCCTTCCTTCCCTCCTTCCTTCCTTCCTTCCTTCCTTCCTTCCTTCCTTCCTTCCTTCCTTTCTTCCTCTCCCCCTTCCTTCCTCTCCCCCTTCCTTCTCCCCCTTCCTTCTCTCTCTTCCTTCTCTCTTTTCTTTCTTTCTTTCTTTCTTTCTTTCTTTCTTTCTTTCTTTCTTTTTCTTTCATTATTTCTTTCTCTCATTCTTTTTTCTCCTTCCTTTCTCCCTTTCTTCATTCTTTCCTTCCTCCCTCCCTCCCTCCCTCCCTCCCTTCCTTCCTTCCTTCCTTCTGTTATTTCTTTTCTTCTCTCATTCTTCCTTTCATTCTTTCTCTCATTCCTTCTTTCTCTCCTCCTTCCTTTTTTTCTCTCTCTAATTGTTTCCCTTCCTTCCTTCCTTCCTTCCTTCCTTCCTTCCTTCCTTCCTTCCTCTCTATTTATTTCTCTCTTCTTTCTTTCTTTCTTTCTTTCTTTCTTTTCTTTCTTTCTTTTTCTTTCTTTCATTATTTCTTTCTCTCATTCTTTTTTCTCCTTCCTTTCTCCCTTTCTTCATTCTTCCCTCCCTCCCTCCTCCCTCCCTTCCTTCCTTCCTTCCTTCCTTCCTTCCTTCCTTCCTTCCTTCCTTCCTTTATTTCTTTTCTTCTCTCATTCTTCCTTTCATTCTTTCTCTCATTCCTTCTTTCTCTCCTCCTTCCTTTTTTCTCTCTCTAATTATTTCCCTTCCTTCCTTCCTTCCTTCCTTCCTTCCTTCCTTCCTTCCTTCCTTCCTCTCTTTATTTCTCTCTTCTTTCTTTCTTTCTTTCTTTCTTTCTTTCTTTCTTTCTTTCTTTCTTTCTCTCTCTCTTTCTGTTTTAGAAACCGAGTTCCTTTCAATACATTCTCTCAGAGGACATGGGAACAGTCATTTGAATCTCAGCAGTGGGACAGCAGGGGTCGTGGGTAGAAGGGAATGTATTGGCAGGTTGAAGATATAATTTGGAAATCTGTACTTAGCTCATTTCCAGTTGTAGTCAGAGCCAGGAGCTCCTAAGCTTGATTGCACTTTGGCTTGCAGATACATCCAGTGGAAGAACATCAGTTCTAACCTACCAACATTCCAAGAATATGTGCATAATCAAGGCTGTCTTTCCCTTACGTCTTGGGAAAACCGTGACTTTCTAAAGTTTGGCTCCTGCCTCTTGACACTGAAGAAGAAAATTCCACTAACTGCAAAATAAATAGTTTGGCTGCTTTGTGTTTAGCCTGGGGCATAATCTTCAAACCCCGGCCACAGTAAAAGTTTCTGTTGGCTCTTTTCATTCCTCCTCACCCTTTCTCCTTCTCTGTGCTTCCCCATTCTCTGCCATGTACAAATCTCCTGGTGGAGATCAGGGTCAGTGATACGAGACGAGTGAGAAGGAAATGAAAAGGAGCAGGAAGAAGCGTTAAGAAAATGAACTAAGCAGCGTTAAAAAATGTGTTGAGAGGAGAATTAACTATTTTTAGCAAGTAATTTTTATCTTTTGAGTGTTTTTAACTGCTTTTTGAGGTACATTATAACACAGAGGAATTCAAATGCAAACGCTCTTGTGGGATGTAGACTATAATTTTTCAGACTTTCAACGAGGTTTCTGGATCCTCACAGTGTTCTTGTTTATATAAACCATGTTAGCTGGAAAATGTTATAAAAATTCGGTCACAGTACTTGAGAATTGGATTTTGTGGTTATCATGCTACAGTTGGGATATAAAAGCAACTCCCTTGTTGCTTTTTATCATTGGGGCAAGAATGATTGCGTGGGTTTTCAAACTCCAGAGCTATCATTCTGGTCAATGGTTTCCAGCTTCCCTCCAAATATTTTCATTGGAGAAATGCTAAGATGGGAACAACAGATTAGCCTGCAGCTTGTGCTATCTTGACTTCTTTGACACTACTAAAGGCAGTGATGAATAAAACGTAGTGAAAAGATGAACTGAAAAAACAGCTATAAAAGGAGACTTAAATTTCTTTTTTTTTTCAACTTTTAATTTTTTCTTTTTGGGTCACACATGGCGTTGCACAGGGGTTACTCCTGGCTCATGCACTCAGGATTTATTCAGGGCAGTGCTTGGGGGGGACAAAATAGGATGCTGGGAATGGAACCAGGTCAGCTGCATGCAAGGAAAATGCCCTAACTGCTGTTCTATTGCTCCAATCCCAGGAGACTTACATTTCACAGCTGGAAAATCATCATATGTAATCAAATCCTTGGTATCATGATTTAATGTCTGTTGAAAGGACTGTAAGAGAAAAGAATGGTAAAAAGTTAAATGACCTTCATTTTCAAATGTTTTATGAATAGCCAACATATATTTCTGCAGAAAATATACCTATTCCTATTTTATGATCATAAAATATCACTGTCCCTGTCACTGTCCTCCCATTGTTCATCCATTTGCTCTAGCAGGTCCAGCAACATTGTGAGACTTGTTACTGTGTTTGGCATATCGAATACGTCATGGGTAGCTTGCCAGGCTTTGCTGTGCAGGCGAGATACTCTCGGTAGCTTGCTGGGCTCTCTGAGAGGGGCGGAGGAATTGAATCTGGGTCGGCCTGGTCGGCCGTGTGCAAGGCAAACGCCTTAGCCTCTTATCCTATTCCTGTTTTACCTATTCCTTTCTGTGGGAGAGGTGGACCCAGGGAGCACTCAGCAGTATTTAGCCAATGGGACCAGTGTTTTAATCCTTGGGTCTGCATTGTCTTTATGGGTCCCAGGGGTGCTGAGGGTCACAGGGTATTTCTGGACGTATTTGTGGAAGGGAGTTCTAGGGGATACACTGGCAGTATTCACAGGGTCCAGGAAGTGCCCTGGATCAAATGCAAGAGATGCACTCCAGCTCTTTGGTTCTCTTCATGATCACTTTTTACAGAAAGCTGTAAATTGCTTTCATCAGTTGTTACAGGTGTTGAAAATGGTTAAGAATGATATTTAAATGTTCAGAATAGGGGCCAGAGCAATAGGACAGCAGATGAGGTGTGACTAACCCAGGTTCTATTCAGGGCATCCCATATGATCTCCCGAGTGCCACAAGGCATGATCTCTGAGTGCAGAGCCTGGAGTACGTCCTGAACACTGGTGCTGGCTGTGCCCTTCCCCGCCCCAAAGTAAAGCCCAGAACAGACTCAAGTCTGTGTTTTCCCTTGAAAACTTATCTGGTTTGCTTGTCACTGTATATCTTTGCTTGCTTCTCCCTTTCTGGAGAAGCACATATCGTCTCCTAGAGATGTATTTCCTCTCTTTCTCTCCCCCCATCCTTTTCTCTCCCCCCATCCTTTTCTCTCCCCCATCCTTTTCTAAGCAAGTTTTATTCCATAAAAACTATTTTGCTTCACACTGTAGCACTGTAGCACTGTCCTCCCATTGTTCATCGATTTGCTCGAGCAGACAACAGTAACGTGTCCATTGTGAGACTTGTTGTTACTGTTTTTGGCATGTTGAATATGCCACGGGGAGCATGCCAGGCTTTGCCGTGTAGGAGCGATACTCTGGGTAGCTTGCCAGGCTCTCCGAGAGGGGCAAAGGAATCGAACCCAGGTCGACCACGTGCAAGGCAAATGCCCTACCCGCTGTGCTATCGCTCCAGCCCTTTGCTTCACACACACAATTTAAATTTAAATTAAAAAGTAAGAGAAGAATATCTTTTCAAATATTCAGATAAAAATTGAAAAAAATTGAAAAATATTTCAAGTATTTCAAATGGAAACTACATTTGCATATTATTAAACATCAAAAATAAGGGAAGAGAGACAGAGAGAGAGCAGGTGTAATAAAGCGTTTACTTTTCAGATGTTGTATAAATGTTCCGCTTTTGAATACAGAAGTTTTTGTCACATAAGCAGGAGTTAAAAAGATGAAAGTGTTAAGGGCTAAAAGACACACTTTTAGTCTCCCAAGACCATGAACTATAAAGGGGGGGGGGGGTTCAAGGATACTGCCCACACAAGTCTACAGGGAATTAAACTGAGCTTGCTTTGGGGGTCACTAGGGAATAGCAGAGGATAGAAGGCAATGAAATGTCTGGGCAGAAGGGCATTAGTTCATCAGCTGCTCATCTTAGCAAGCCTGGTGAATGGAGGCGACATATATGACTCATCGATCCAACCTGAAGCAGGAAGAATGATGAATAACAACTGAACCCAAGAATCACTCAACATGGGGGCAGTTAGCCAAGATAAAAAGCAGCCTTTACAAGGACCATTACCCAGTTAGGGTCAAGGCTAGAAAAGCAAATTTATCTGCTATCTGTCCTCTTATTTGAAGGAAATTTTGGCCTTGCGTACATAACAGAACCAGCATATGGACAAGCAAAACCTTAATAAGTTGTTAACAAAGCTACCAACACTCTAGGTATTCAAATGTAGAGACTTGGGGCTGGAGAGATAGCACAGCGGGTAGGGCATGTGCCTTGCATGCGGCCGACCTGGGTTCGATTCCCAGCATCCCATATGGTCCCCTGAGCACTGCCAGGAGTAACTCCTGAGTGCAGAGCCAGGAGTAACCCCTGTGCATCGCCGGGTGTGACCCAAAAAAGCAAAAAATAAATAAACAAATGTAAAGACTTTTTAAAAAATAATTATTATGATTATAAAGGACTGTTTCAAACACATACAAAGGTAGAGAGAAAAAATATTTTGAACCTTGGTTACCTATTGTCCAGTCTTAACATCTGTCAGCATTTTACCTATCTTGCATAAAATAGTTGTTGAGAAAGGGAGTTGGCATAGACGCTATGTGAGAGGTGAAACTCACTCAAAAGAGGGGGGTAGCAAAGGCCCACGTATCAGCAGGGCTCCCTGAATCTCTTCTGTATGACATTATTATAGCATTACCATGTTACTTGTTAAATGAAAGGTATTAGCTCTATGAATAATCAGGTAATCAAAAAATAGTTACTGCTTTGACTTTTTATTACAGGTTCTTCAGCCACTTACATTTAAAATTTTTTAATATATCATTATTTTAAACACACATCATTATTTTAATTATATCCAATTAAATATACCTGTACCTCCTCAGCATGCCTCATTATGTACTTTACTAAAAAGCACTTTGAGTCAAATTGCATTCCAACGTTCTTTATTATAATTTATGTGCACATGTCTACAGCATATTTATACATTTTGGAGATTAATTATCAAGAAGTTTGTTTAGAGTCTCAGTAAATGTGAAACTTAACTTGAGCTTCAATAGGCATTGGCATTTATAATTTAATATATTCTTTCACTGTTCCATAAATCAGTATTTTTTTTCCATCTGGAATATGGGTATATGAAGTCCTTTGAATTTCCAGAACCATTTGAGTACAGGTTCTCAAGTATTTTGTGGGGAGAGTCACAGCCAAAGTTGCACACAGGCTACTCCTGACTCTCTGCTGAGACATCACTTTTGGCAGTGCTTGGGGACCATCTGGTGCTGGGGATTGATCCCAAGGTTCCAGTATGCAAAATATATGCTCAACCCTTTGAACTATCTACCAATTCCTTAAGTTTCTAAAAAATTTCTTGTAGATCACTCAAACACAGTGTCTCAGAAATCTGTCAACAGTGAACTGAAAGATTTCCCCAGACTCATCTCTCATCACATTTTAGAGGAGAACAAGAAAACACAACCACTACAAACTTGACTTCTGAAGGATCTGATGCCTTTTAGTTCTTAAGCTTGTTCCTGGCTCTGCACTGAGGAATCAGGGAACCCATATGGAGTACTGGGAATTGAACCCGGTTTGACTTCATGTAAGGCAAACACCCTACCTAGTATATTGTAGGCCCGGTTTATAACTTTTATATCAGATTTTGCATCTCTCATGGCTAGACACAAAGCATTCTATTACTATTTGACATGATAAAACAGTGCAGAGATCTTTAACCTAGAATATTTTATTTTGAAAATAAGAAAAGAATTTTTGTTGGGTGGAGTTGAGCCTAAACATAGTGGTGGTCAGGGACTAATCATGGGTGTGTGGTCAGCAGTGACCCCTGGCATTGCTTGGAGGACTATATATGGAATGAGGATTTGAACTGGGGTCAGTAAATGCAAGACAAGCACCCAAACTCCTGTACTATCTCCCCGGCCCTTAACCTAGAATTCAACCTACAATATTGCCATTTAGCTGGCTCTCTGCCATAAGCTGCCACCACACATACCTGTAAGTTTGTTACTAATAAATTGATCTTCTAAATAAACTCTGAAAGGAAGGACACAGTCTCTAGAGTTTTGGGGGTAGCCCAGTTGGTTCACTTTGATGTTGATGCTTTGGCAAGCTGTAGAGTAGATGCCAAGCACTTGGATTGACTCCGTGCCGTGAATACCTATTTTCCCTCAATTCACATTTATTGGTACTGCATATTTTCTGAGTGAAGCATTCTCCGAAATCTCATACATTCTTACAGGAGAATGACCAGAGTCAGAGTAGCCCTGTGAGCTTTCTACCCTCCGAAACCAAATGTCAGAGTTAGAAATTGTGTTACCCGGTGATATGATGGATATCAGTTACTCTGTGGTCTGGAAGGTATCAGTTACATCTCTACTTTCAGTTTCATCCCAGTCAAGGGATTAGGTGGTAGCTCATTTATTCGTTCTTTCAGTGTTAATATTCTGTTAGTTTTCTTCATTTCATTTCATCATCCTGTTATTCGTCGATTGCCTCGAGCAGGCCCCAGTAACGTCTCTTTCATCCTAGCCCTGAGATTATATTCAAGGCTCTTTAGGAGAATGAGACCCATCATTGTTACTGGTATTTAGCATATTGGGTACGCCACGGGGAGTTTGCCAGACTCTGCCCTGTGGGCAGGCTACATTTGATAGCCTCCAAGTTTGTCCAAAGTAGGAATGAGACAATAAGATGTCATAAAAAAAAAAAGTTCTAATAAGATGTCGCGCGGCCGCAAATGCGGCCGCGGGGTTCCAGAATCTGGATTTTATAGTCTCTGAGTCTTGGCCGCTGATGGGATTACACGGCGCCAGGGGGCCAGGTGGTGGGTGTGACCCCCGCCTACTGGAATTTGAAGGATCTGGGTGGAAGATGCTCGACTCCAATTCGAGTAGGCTTGGAGGTCTCGGCCCCGGAACCCATGTGGCTTTGTCCCTCTGCCAGTACCTTCATGTGTGCGGAGCCAGCTGCCACCATGCTGAGACCACTCTCTGCACACATTCTGTTAGTTTGATTATGATTTTTGCTTTCTTCTAAAATATTACACTGGGCCAGTAGGTAAGACAGGGTATGTGTCAGGGATCAAGCCAGGTTGTCTGTGTGCAAGGCAAAATGCCCTACTTGCTGTACTATCTCTCGGGTCAGCCCAATGAATGGAGACTTTTTATTCAAGCTTTGTGACTTCTGTGACTAAGTTTGCCATTGATTAGATTCACCAAAGATATAGATTGTGATAAAAGACTATGTAAGCAGATAATTCTAGTAAAAAATGGTGTCTATGCAAATGATAAAGTTTCACCATTTCTAGTGTCAAATTATTGTATTAAAAGAGTAGAGTAAAATTTCAAGTAATACAAACGGATTGGTCTGACAGAGTTCCTTTGTTACTACTATTTCTTATTATACACAACTAATGATTTGTATCATGAGACCACCATAGAAAACACATTTCACCTCACTCTAAATCAGACCCTCTCTAAAGTGACTACAGTTTTATAAGTCTTCAGAGTGGCATATGAAGCTCTTGCAGTTTCTTTTCTATTGTTAATTTCTTCACTTTAGCAGATGGTACTTAGAATTCATTTTACATAAGAGTTTATAAGAATGAATCCCATTTTCAGTTTCATTGCTTCGATGCAAATTAGAGGGGGGGGCAGGAAGAAAGCAATTCCTATATGTATTAAACATCAACCTTCGTGAATTTTTTCCCAAGCAGAATATTTAATAGTTATTTCCTTTTATTAAAACAAATGTGACTACCACATAATGTTAAATTACTAAATAGTTTTCATTACTGGAAGCAATTTCATGCCTCAAATTCCCTACCAAACCAAATTTATGTTTCAGTGAGAAAACAAAATAAAAACAGTTTTGGACATGACTACATACTATTGAAAATAGTCTTCAAGATTACTGTGAGTGTGTTTGTTAGGGGTACCCTTGGCGATTGAACGTTGGGCTTCACACATGCAAGGCAACTGCTCTCCACTGTGCTACATCCCCAGACCAAGATGAATTACTAAAAAAAGATAAGAGAATACAGTAATAAGAAAAATATGGAACAAAAAAATTAAGATAGATGAGTAGAAGAGTTGATACATAGTAGAAATAATTTCTATTAATATGGAAATGAAATTTCAGTCTATCAGTAGTAGCTGCAGGACTTAGATATTAAGAAACAGAGATAGAGCCAGACCTAAAGATATATATATATTTTTTTGGTCATACCAAGCAGTTCTCAGGAGTGATTTTTTGGCTCAGTGCTCGGGACATCACTCCTCACAGTGTGGGTACTGAACCTAGGACCCATGCTTACAAAGCCTACTCACCAGCCTATGGAGTTCTCCATCTGACCTAAGAACTGGAAGTGGCATAAGATTCTTTGCCTTGACCGGGATAATAATGTTTCTTTCTAGACCACTGGTTATTTCTAGACATTGATAAGATATATAAATCTGTAAATACTAAAATGTTAAGACAATCCTTTAGAAGAAGAACAGGGGATATAAGTATCTTTTCGAATATTAAAAAAAAATGGAACAACTTATTTAACCCAACAAGACAAGACTAAATGCAAAAGAACAATAAATAGAAAAGATAAAAATAGGTAAAGTAAAGTAAAGTAAAGTAAAGGCCTTCCCGTTGATCATCGATTTGCTCGAGCGGGCCCAGTAACGTCTCCATTGGAGACTTTGTTGTTACTGTGTTTGGTACATCGAATACGTCACGGGGAGCTTGCCGGGCTCTGCCGTGTGGGCGAGATACTCTCGGTAGCTTGCCGGGCTCTCCGAGAGGGGCGGAGGAATCGAACTTGGGTCAGCCATGTTGGCTGCGTGCAAGGCAAACGCCCTACCGCTGTGCTATTGCTCCAGCCCAAAAATAGGTAGCCAGAAATATATAAATATCATCACACTAAATGTGAACGGCTAAATTCTTCCTTTATTTTTATTTATTGTTTTGGGGATGTGTGATGCTCGGGGGTTACTCTGACACTCAGTAATTACTCCTGGCAGTGCTTAGGGAGCCATATGGGATATCAGGGATCAAATTCAGGTCCTCAGGGTGCAAGACAAGCACCCTACCCAATGTACTATCTTTCCTCTTCTTAAAATTCCCACTTTAGAGACCATGACTCTGCCTGAGAAATAGCACAGGGTGCCTGGCACTTGCCTTGTACACAGCCACCCCCGGTGCAGCACCTCATACTGTGTATGGTCCCATGATCCTGTTGTTGCTGAGGCCCCTTAGGTACTAGGGATCATTGTGGTGTTGGCCATATGCAAGGCAAGTCCTGTAAGCCCTGTACTGTCGTGTGGGTCCCAAGTTAAATATTTACGTGCTTTAAACATCAAATGCTTAAGAATGAATAATTCTAGGGGCTGGAGCAATAGCACAGTGGGTAGGGCGTTTGCCTTGCACAGGGCCCAACCCGAGTTCGATTCCCAGCATCCCATATGGTCCCCCGAGCACCATCAGCAGTAATTCCTGAGTGCATGAACCAGGAGTAACTCCTGTGCATCGCCAGATATGATCCAAAAAGCAAAAAAAAAAAAAAAACCCAAAAAACAAAAAAAAAACCAAGAATGAATAATTCTAGGGAGGGAGAGATAATTCAAGGGCTGAAGCACATGCCCTGAATGCAGGAGCCCCAGGTTCAATGTCAGCACAGCAAAGTCATTTGAGCATTGCTGGGGAGAGTCCCCAAGCACTAAAGTAGAAGGAGTTCCTGAGCACTGCCAGATGAGTCCATCTCTCCAACCACCCCCCAAAAAAGAATGGTTAATGCCTCTTGTAAAAAACAATAGAAGGAAATTATCCCAACTCAGCTATCATTTTGTGTAGGTGAGACACAAAAAACACTCAGTAATCATTCAGGCCCGTCTGCACTATGAACATCAGTATGGAGCTCCAAGTAAAATACCATTGCACTGAATTAGTTATTACCAAGTAGTTTTTTTTGTTTTTTTTTTCTTTTTGGTTCACACCCAGTGATGGACAGGGGTTACTCCTGGCTTTGCACTCAGGAATTACTCCTGGCGGTGCTTGGGGTGACCATATAGGATGCTGGGAATCAAACCCGGGTGGGCTGCATGCAAGGCAAACACCCTACCAGCTGTGCTATCGCTCCAGCCCCTCCAAGTAGTTTTAATATCAGGAATGCAATGATGGTTAAGAATGAAGAAATCTAATAATATATTTTACTCCACTAAATATTAGAGGAAAAAAATTGTTAGTCTAACCCCAATAGAGCCCAAGACACACTTGATCAAGGCCAGCACCTACTTGTGATTTGAGATAAAAAAATAAAAAGTCTATTACAGCATTAGAAACCAGAAAATTTGTCTTGGTAGGGAAAGCTGAGACAGTCGAGAATGGTCCCATGACTTTTTCCCTCTTAAACTTAAGAAGACAGAGCCCTTAATCTGAAATCTTTATTTGTAGTCACGTTGGAAGTGGGCCTCACAGGATCAGCCTCAGAGTGAATTTATTGATTTTCCTGGTGTCCACTAGCCTTTAACAAGCTTTTCCTGAAAAGGTGCTTCCCTGTTTTCTTTCTCTGAAAGAACTTCTTGGGGCTGGAGAGGTAATACAAGGGTTAAGGCCTTTGCTTTATAGGACACTAACATGCGTTCATTTCCCAGCACTTCCAGGTTTGGCCTTTGAGCCAGGAGGAAGCCCTGAGAGCAGCCAGGTGTGGCCACAAACCAAAGCAAGGAACAGAATATCCTTCTTAGAATTTGGTTCATACAATTGCTTCGAGACAAGAGTTTGCCATCATCCAACCTGCCAAAATGCTGCCAACAAAGATAAAAGTACATCTCTCCTTTGATGGGTCTTCCAAGTGGCAATAGAACTCAACCTTCAAGGTTACATTATTTATTGTATTCCTTGTACTGAAGAAACGTTTCTGGGCTGGAGGCAGGCTCAAAGCAATTGAGCACATGTCCTGTATGGAAGACCTCGTGTTTGATTCCCAGTGACATGGTTTCTTGAACATTGAAGGGTAGGGTGGGGTGGGGTAATCTGCACAGTTTATGTCTGCTATATTCTGTAAGATGACTTGCCATTACTAAAGAGAAATGGACTAGTACATTTTAATTATAAATTGTGAGTATATATCTATATCTATATCTTATATTCAATATCTTTTGGGTAGTATGCCTGGCATACTTAATCCTCAGGCACAGGGACTGAGAGCTAATGTGTCCTTACTCCAGAAATACACTAATCTTCCTGGAAGACCATTTGGCAAAGTAGAGGAAGAAATACAGAGTATCTTGCCGGAGTAATTTGGGATTCCCTAATCTACAGAACAGAAATTCCATTGCACCACATTGTGCCTGTGTGTGTGTGTGTGTGTGTGTGTGTGTGTGTGTGTGCGTGTAAAACAAAAAAGTTACTGAAACTCAGAGCTTCTCTGATTTTCACATGTAGAGAATTATGTCTCTTTGTCCCTTAATTCTTGTAAGATGTGTCGCTTAGGGAAAGAAATCAGAGCATCGGGAATTATCAGCTCCTCAGTAGTGCTGCTGTTTTGTTTTATTCCCTGGGACAGTCACCTGCTTTAATTGCTTTTCAAACCAATTCCTCCTACCATTTCCTATTTTAAGTTATACCCAGTTTCATCTGTGAGCTTTAGGCTAAGAGTAATTTAGGGCCAGAGAGAAAGTATAGCAAAGAAGGTGTGTGCCTTGCATGCAGCTAATCCAAGCATCACCAGCAGTGATTCCCCGAGCACAGATGCAGGAGTAAACCAGAAGTAAAAGGGGAGGGCAAAGAATGCAGGTAACAGGGACTGGAGCGATAGCACAGCGGGTAGGGCGTTTGCCTTGCATGCAGTCAACATGGCCAACACAGGTTCGATTCTTAGCATCTCATATGGTTCCCTGAGCACCGCCAGGAGCAATTCCTGAATGCATGAGCCAGGAGTAACCCCTGAGCATCGCTGGGTGTGACCCAAAAAGTAAAAAAAAAAAAAAAAAAAAAAAAAGAATGCAGGTAACAAAGGAGAAAGGGCTCTGGGCATTGAGCACAGCCAACTCAGAGACTCCCTCCCCCCCCCCCCCCCAGTTCTTTAAAGAGTAATTTGGGGGCTGGAGTGATAGTACAGCAGGGAAGACATTTGCCTTGCATGTGGCTGACCTGGGTTCAATCCCTGGCATCCCATATGGTTCCCTGAACACTGCCAGGACTGATTCCTAATGTAAAATCTGGGTGCGGTAACCCCTGAGCATCGCCTAGTGTGACCCAAAAAACAAAAACAAACAAACAAAAAAAGAGCATTTTGATTCCCAGTTTATTTTTCCTGGACCTCCCATGTAGTACTCTTAGTAACTGGGCCTGAAAATGTGGTGCTGCTTGATCCTGAGACTCTGGGTACTATAAAACCTGGCCCAGTGGTACATGTGGTCCTCTATGGCTCTACGCACGCACTGGTGCCAGGGTTCAGTCTCAGGGTTTTGCATGTACAAGAATTACATGCCTGCCTCTGAGCTGTCTCCCTGGCCCAAATTTGTTCAACTGAATCACTATCACTATCACTATCACTATCATCCCATTGGTTGTCGAATTACTTGAGTGGGTGCCAGTAACATCTCTATTCCTCCTAGCCCTGAGATTTTAGCAGCCTCTTCTTAATCATCTTTTCCCAACGATTGGGGGGATCTTTCAGGGTCAGGGGAATGAGACCTATTGTCGTTACTGTATTTGGCATATCGAAATATGAGGAGCTTGCTAGGCTCTGCCTGTGCGGGCAGAATACTCTCGGTAGCTTGCCGGGCTCTCCAAGAGGCATAAATGGGTAGGAAGTGTCTTTCTTATAAGGTCGCTTTGTGACCACGTGGTCCAGAAAGCGACCTGGAGCATGGCGGTGGTTGGGCAGTGGAGGTTGGCTCCCGGGGCTGGATCCCTTTGAGTCGGGAGGGCTCTCACCTGAATCATGCAATTAAAAATGAATTTAAAAAAAAGTTCTTTGTCATCCTTCCCTTCCCAGAGCAACCTATGTTAGACTCCAGGAGGTCAAGAGAACAGGAACTGCATCGGAAATCACAACGCTTGAACTTGAGGCGACTTCTGGGTTTCTTCCAAGTCTATTTCTCAGACACCTCACTCTGTGCCAGCTATGAAAGGAAGAGATTAGGGGAAACAGGTGGGGCGAGAAGGGAGGGGCAAAGAATGCAGGTAACGAAGAAGAAAGGGCTCTGGGTATAGAGCAACAGAGCAGCATGAGACTTTAGACCAGCTTCTTTATACAACCCCCTGGCTCTGTTCCACACATGCGCACACGCACTTGCCACAGACGCACTAATGCACACATTCTTTGGGTTTCTTCTCTTTCCTTTACGTGCCATTCGAAGTAGGCATCTGAATTCCTCCTAATATGCTCCAAACCATCCTGCTGTCTTCTGTCGCATGTGCCCACTTAGCTCACTGCCACCTGAGGCCTTGGGTTTGCGGAATTCTCTCTCCCAAACGTGCATGAGGTTTGTTGTGAAAGCACAGTGTGTTCTCATTCTGTGAACTTAACCTCTGTGCTGTTTTCTGAAAATCAGATGGGAAAGAACAAGGACCCTAAAAAAGCCCGCGATATGTAAATATTTAGCCAGGCAGATAGAGGTAGTAAGCATTTTCCCTCTTAATACAAAACATGACTTTATTTGCTGAAGCAGTAATCTTGTTTGATAATCTAGCAGTTTGCTATGGGCTATGTGGTGAGACATAATGCCAGGGGAAGATAATCATAAACACTTACCTGATATGACCAGACTGGATTGCAGAGACTGAAGGGGGGTCTCGTGGAGGGGATTAGGCTAAATAAACTATTTACAGTTCACTTACTCAAAGCCTAGGTAACTAGGTCCTCTGAAAATCTTCCATGGGTCTTTGAGGTGTAGAGCAACTGGACACATCTTGTCTCATTTACCAGGTCCCGTTAAGTCCTTGTTTTATGCTCAGTGTTGTTTTGACTCCAAGGAAGAAAAAATAAAAGATTAAAATGATGGTATTTCATCATAAACAATGTCTTTAATTTTTTAAAATTGTGGGCTGGAGCGATAGCACAGCAGTAGGGCGTTCGCCTTACAAGCGGCCAACATGGCCGACCCGAGTTCGATTCCTCCGCCCCTCTCGGAGAGCCCGGCAAGCTACCGAGAGTATTCGATATGCCAAACACAGTAACAACAAAGTCTCCAATGGAGACATTACTGGGCCCGCTCGAGCAAATCGACAATCACCGGGAGGGCCTTTACCTTTTACCTTTTTAAATTGTATTTTCTTTATTTTTATTCTTTCTCTCTTTCTTTCTTTCTTTCTTTCTTTCTTTCTTTCTTTCTTTCTTCTTTCTGAATCACCATGAGATGTAGTTACAAAGCTTTCATGATTGAGTTTCAGTCATACAATAATTGAATACCCATCCCTCCACCAGTGCACATTTTCCACCACCATTGTCCCCACCATCCTCCCACCACCCTCACTCCATCCCACCCCCTGCCTCTGTGGTAGACAGTGTCCTTCTTGCTCTCTCTCTATTTTGGGTCATTACAGTTTGCAGTACAGATACTGAGAGGCCATTATGTTTGGCCCTTTATCTACTTTCAGCAAACATTGCCATCCTGAGTGAACCCTCCAACCTTCATTAATTTAGTGATCCCTTCTCTATCCCAGATGCCTTCTTCCCCAGCTCATGAGGCAGGCTTCCAACCGTGTAATGATCTTCCTGGCCCTTGTTTCTATTGTCATTGCATATTAGTCTCATAGTGATAGCACAGTGGTAGGGCATTTGCCTTGCGCGCAGCCAGCCTGGCAGAGCCAGGTTCGATTCCTCCACCCCTCTCAGACAGCCTGGCAAGCTACCGAGAGTATTCAATATGCCAAACACAGTAACAAGGAGTCTCATAATGGAGACGTTACTGGGCCTGCTCGAGCAAATCGATGAACAACGGGAGGACAGATTCACCTTATATTCCATCAACAAATTTTTTAATACAAAATAAAACCTGGAGCGATAGCACAGCGGGTAGGATGTTTGCCTTGCACGTGGCCAACCCACGGTCGACCCGGGTTCGATTTCTCCGTCCCTCTGGATAGCCAGGCAAGCTACCGAGAGTATCCCGCCTGCATGGTAGAGCCTTTCAAGCTCCCCGTGGCATATTCGATATGCCAAAAACAGTAACAACAAGTCTCATAATGGAGACATTACTGGTGCCCACTTGAGCAAATCAATGAACAATGGGATGACAGTGCTACAACAGTGTTTCAGTGCTACAAAATAAAACCACAGGTACAGAGAGATACTCTAAGTATTTGTCTTTCATGTGACTGATCCTGGTTTGATCCCTGATAATGAATATGGTCCTCTGAGCACTGCCAGGGGTCACATCTGAGCATAGAGATAGCTGTTGCACTGAGCACTACCTGGTGTGTCCCTCAACCACACACATACACACACACACACACACACACACTTCCTAAATAATCACAAAGACAACAATCCTCTACCTCCCCAAAAGTCTAGACTAAAAAGGGAACAGGAAATCCTACTATAGGTATAATACCAGAACGATGATCCTAAATATTAGATCCCATAAAGAGATTACAGAATTTTAATATGATTGTGATTTGCAGAATGTGTGATTTCTGATAACACCATGGGAGGTATCCTCAGAACCCTCCATCCAGGGAGTGGGAATGTGCTAATAATTGCAAGAGGGAGACATTCAAGAATGGTGGCCCTGGGGCCAGATATCTAGCATAGTGAGTAGGTGCTTGCCTTGCGTGACTGACCTGAACTGGATCCCCATGAGCACCCCATATGGTCCTCTGAGTTCCACTAAGAGTGACGCCTTTGAGCTCAGAGCCAGGAGTAAACCACGAGCACTTCTGGGTGTGCCCCAAAGATCACAAAAGAATGAATGATGGCTACAGAAAGACCCTAGTGGGGGACAAAGAAAAAGTCCTTCCACGCCCTCTCCAGTTCTCCCTGTTTCTTGCCCTTCCTGTTATTTTCTTCCTCACCTTTATCCACTATGAAAAATTTCTCCAGTTTATGAGTCCAAGGTCTAGAGGGTTACTTGATTGCTTTTTGGCTACCAAAAATAGAGGCTGTAATACCACTCCTGGGTATATATCCCAGAGAGGCAAAAAAGTATAGTTGAAGTGACATCTGTACTTGTTTGTTCATTGCAGCACTGTTTACAATAGCCAGAATCTGGAAAAAACCTTAGTGCCCGAGAACAGATGACTGGTTAAAGAAACTTTGGTACATCTACACAATGGAGTACTATGTAGCTGTTAGAAAAGATGAAGTCTTGAAATTTACATACAAGTGGTACTACATGGAAAGTATCATGCTAAGTGAAATGAGTCATAAAGAGAGGGACAGACATAGAAAGATTGCATTCATCTGGGGAACATAAAGTAATAAAATTGGAGACTAACACCCAAGAATAGCCGAGATAAGTACCAGGAGGTTTACTCCATGGCTTGGAGGTCAGCTGCACATGCTAGGGGAAAAGGCAGCTCAGATAGAGAAGGGAGCACCAAATAAAGGGTGTTGGGAGGATCCTCCCAGGATGGGAGATGCATGCTGAAAGTAGACTATAGACTGAATATTATTAGCACTCAATGACTCTTTCACAAACCACAGCATCCAAAAGGAGAGAGAGAACAAAAGGGAATGTCCTTCCACAGAGGCAGGGTGGGATGGGGAGGATGGGGGGTGGGAGGGATACTGGGATCCATGGTGGTGGAAAATGGGCATTGGTGGAGGGATGGGTACTTGATCATTGTATAATTGAATCCCAAGCACAAAAATTTAAGTCTACAACTGTACCTCATGGTGTTTCACTACTAAAAATTAAAAAAAAAATAGAGGCTGTGTAGTTTATGACAAGGGCCTGGTATCCACTCTGCTTATCTTATCTGAACCTATTCTGAGATAAGCAGATGAGGAAACTTGATTTAAAAGTATTTATATCTCCTGCCCAAGTCCATATAATTGGTGATTTCCTGCATCTTTTTATGCTCTTCCTGTATTGTGTTTTTTTCTCCTTGGATAACACATTTCTTAAGAATTTAGATTCTGGGGTCAGGAGCGATAGCACAGCGGATAGGGTGTTTGACTTGCATGTGGCCTACCAGGGTTCGATTTCCAGCATCCTATATGGTCCCCCGAGTACTGCCAGGAGTAATTTCTGAGCGCATGAGTAAGGAGTAACCCCTGTGCAATCCCGGGTGTGACCCAAAAAGCAAAAAAAAAAAAAAAGTATAGATTCTCAGACTGGAGGGAAAGTTCAGTGGATAGGGCATTTGCCTTGCACATGGCTGAACAGGGTTCTATGCCCAGCATCCTACATGGTCCCCTGAGCACTGCCAGGAGTGATTCCTGAGTGCACATCCAGGAATAACCCCTGAGCACACCCAGGTGTGACCCCTCCCCCCAAAAAGGGAATATAAATTCTGAAGCCACATACTTTAAAAAGAATGATTTTACTGCTTTATTTAGTTTTGAATTTTGGGGGGATGTGTGGGAGGTGATTTGAGCCAAACACAATGGTGCTCAGGGCTGACTCCTAGCTCTGTCTTAGGGATCTCTCCTGGCAGGGCTCAAAGGACTGTCATGGCGTGCGAGGGACCAAAACTTGACCAGCCACGGAAAGGCAAGCACTCTGCCCTTTGTGCTATGGCTTTATTCCTTTGATTTAGTTTTTTTTTTTTTTTATAAATAAAGTGTTTGGGTATTTTTGGTTTTAAATTTACCACTGTTTTACAACATCACATAAATTTTGGGAGTACAGCTTCATACCTCAATATGTGAATATACTTCACTCACTCAGTACCAAAGTTTTAGTCCCATCATACCATCAGAGTGACCACTGTGCCCCTTCCTTCAATCCTCCCTTCCCATCCAACTACCCAGTATCAGTGCCCTAATTTGTCATGACCACAGGTAGTTACTTATTTTGGTATGTCTTGATGTTCATCCATAAAACAAGGGTAGTAATTTTACTTCTATAGTTACTGTGAAGGGTGAGACGCACGTGATAACCGCTACACTACGGAAACTGCCGCTGGAGCGATAGCACAGTGGTAGGGCATTTGCCTTGCGCACAGCCAGTCCGGCCGAGCCAGGTTCGATTCCTCCGCCCCTCTCAGAGAGCCCGGCAAGCTACCGAAAGTATCTCGCCCACACAGCAAAGCCTGGCAAACTACCCGTGACATATTCGATATGCCAAACACAGTAACAACAAGTCTCAAAATGGAGAGGTTACTGGGCCCGCTCGAGCAAATTGATGAACAACGGGAGGACAGTGCAGAGCAGTGCAGTTACTGGAATGATATAATTGGTTAATACTAGTAGTAATGCCACAAACCTTCAGTAACTTTTAGTTTATGTTGTCCTTTGTACCCTCCTTTTGTCCTCTTACCAGACTTCAAGAGTCTCTTCACTGAGGCACACTGTCCTGGGTTGGGAGATGAAGCAGCGGGGCTCCCTTTCCATGGCGTCCAGTAAGTGAAAGGAGCTGGGTCCTCAGCTAAGCCTGAGGGATGAGCACTAACAGCAGTCAGCCTGTGTACTCAATCAAAGGTGAGCTGGGAAGGGCTGGTGGAGGACAAATGGCATTTGAATTCAACATTGGAGATGTACAGGTGTCCACTAGGTCAACAGCCAAGGGACAGCAATTGCAGCCAGAGGGGCCACATGCAAGAATCCCTGGCTCTGTGAGCAGCCACAGGACAGATTTGGGATGAGGCGATAAACAGTTTCCCTGTACGTCAGTGACAAACCATCACCAATGTTTTGGCTTAAAAGTAGGGGGCACTGGAGCAATAGAACAGCGGGTAGGGCATTTGCCTTGCACGTGGCCAACCAGGGTTCAAGTCCCAGCATCCCATATGGTTCCCTGAGCACCGCCAGGAGTAATTCCTGAATGCAGAGCCAGGAGTAACCCTTGTGCCATCACCTGGTGTGACCCAAAAAAAAGCAAAAATAAGTAAATAAATAAATAAAATGAAAAAAAAAACAGATATTTGGGGTTGGAGCAATTGTACAGCAGGTAGGGCTTCTGCCTTGCCGGCTGCTGACCTGGGTTCAGCATCCCTGGCATCTCATATGGTCTCTTGAGCACTGCCAGGAATAATTCCTGAGCACCAAAAAGGAGTATTCCCTAAGCATTTCTGGGTGTGACCTCCCCCCAAAAAACAAACAAAAAAGGAAAAAGTAAACATTTGTTTTCTCATGTTCTATAGACCAGGAGCATAAATTTTAGAAATGGGAGACTAGGAATGTTAGGAGTGTCAGGAGGGCTAATAGTGCCAGGAATACTACGTTTACTAGAAGTATGAGGAGTAGTAGGGATACAAGGGTTACTAGGAGTACTAGAAGTAGTAGAAATACAAAGGTTACTAGGAGTACTAGAAGTAGTAGGGATACAAGGGTTACTAGGAGTACTAGGAGAAGTAGGGATACAAGGGTTACTAGGAGTACTAGAAGTAATAGGGATACAAGGGTTACTAGGAGTACTAGAAGTAGCAGGGATACAAGGGTTACTAGGAGTACTAGAAGTAGCAGGGATACAAGGGTTACTAGGAGTACTAGAAGTAGCAGGGATACAGGGGTTACTAGGAGTACTAGAAGTAGCAGGGATACAAGGGTTACTAGGAGTACTAGGAGAAGTAGGGATACAAGGGTTACTAGGAGTACTAGAAGTAATAGGGATACAAAGGTTACTAGGAGTACTAGAAGTAGCAGGGATACAAGGGTTACTAGGAGTACTAGGAGAAGTAGGGATACAAGGGTTACTAGGAGTACTAGAAGTAATAGGGATACAAGGGTTACTAGGAGTACTAGAAGTAGCAGGGATACAAGGGTTACTAGGAGTACTAGAAGTAGGAGGGATACAAGGGTTACTAGGAGTACTAGGAGAAGTAGGGCTGCCAGGCATACTAGGGGTCAGCAGGTTTTGTTTCTTCTGAGGCTTCTCCCCTTGACTGTAGACAACAAACTTTCCCAATGTCTTTTCTTTTAATTAATTAAATGAATTAAAAGATTAAATAATTAATTTATTAATAATTTAAATAATTAAATTAGTCTCCCACCTCCACCCCATCACTCTCCTTTCTTCCCTTGCCCCTCATCCCTTCTCTCATCTTCTTTGTTGCTTTCTTTCCTTCCCTCCCTCCCTCTCTCAATGGGGGCTACTCTTGGCAGTGCTGGTGTTTCGAGGGGTCATTCAGTTTGGGAATTGAACTCAGGGCCTTACCCATGCAAGGAATGAGCTTTTCCCTTTGATCCACATTCTTACCCTGCCTTTAATCTCTTCTTACATGGAGTCGCTTGTTTTGGGTTAGGGCCGTTACAGAGTACTTCATGTTACCATAATTATCTCTTTTAAGATGCAATATCCCAATATATTTCTATCTTCAGAGATTTCGGGTCGGGGCTTCCACGTATGAGATTTGGAGCAGGGTACAGCTTAGCCTATAACAGAAATTACTGTTACGTTTGACTGGAGCCAGGCTTGTCCAGATGAGTTTCAGAGGACAGTACCAAGCCCCAAGCAGTGCCCATGTTTTGAAAGGCTCAGCCTCTCCTCTGACTCAGGCTGATTTGGGTGAATGGGAGTGGACAGCACCACCCAATTTTAGATTCCACTTTCACCTTCATTCTGCAGTTGGCAGGAGCCCTGCTGTCCTGTCTCAGGTGTGGGATTGACTTAAATTCCGGTTCTTGAGGCTGGGAGAGGGCACAGGACTGAAGGTGTTGTTGCCTTCATCCTAACAGCTCTGGCTTGAGTCCCTAGAATCACACATGGTTCTCTGAGCACCACTAGGGTAACTTACTGAGCACAGAACCAGGACTACTCCTGAGCACTGCCTGGGTGTGGTCCCCAAACAAACATTCCAGTTTATGCCACACCCCAAAGCTTATGTGGCAGTTAGAGGAAAGCAGTAATTTTCCAGCATCAAGAAGTTCTATGACAAAAGGGAATGCCCTGCCACAGAGGCAGGGTGGGATGTGGGGGATGGGGGGGTCGAAGGGATACTGGGACCCGTGGTGGTGGAAAATGGGCACTGGTGTAGGGATGGGTTCTTGGTCTTTGTATACCTGAAACCCAAGCACAAAAATTTGTAAGTCTACAACTGTACCTCATGGTGTTTCACTAATAAAAATTAAAAATAAATAAATAAATACATAATCTAGCGTCTGCCCCTGGAAGGCAGGTTTAAATGGTGGCGGGAAAATCTGAGCAAAACATATGCCCAAAAGTAGACAGAGTATTGGGGAAATTGCCACAGAGGTAGGGTGAGGACTGGAGCGAGGTGTGGGAGGAATGCTGGGGACATTGGTGGTGGAAAGTTTGCACTGGTGGAGGGATGGGTGTTCGATCATTGTATGACTGAATTTCAAACATAAAAGCTTAGTCACTGTATCTCACTGTGGTTCAATAAAATAGATAAATTAAAAAAAAAGAAGTTCTGTGAAAACAAGGATGCATGTAGGTGGGGACAGGAACGCAGAGACAGTTGCAGCTAAGTTTACCTGTGGGAACAGCAGCTAGAGGGTTCTGTCAGCCTCAGCGTGGGAGCTGGCCAGATTCCTACAAGTAAAGAAACATCCCCAAATGGATGAAGTATTCTCGATTTCTCTTTTCAATCCCTCCATTAGTCACCTCGAATATCCTTCACATCATCACACATCTTAGCACCGTATTTTGTAAATGGTAAGACAAGAGCCTCCCTTTCATCCTCCTCCAGGTAGAAGAATATGCAGCAGCTCACTCACTGCTGTAGACAGAGAATGAGATCATTATCCCTTTTCCCTCTCCCTTCTTAGAATTTTGTTAAAACTCAAGAATTTTGGTGCCAAAAAAAAAAAAATGCTTTGGGGCCCAGCATGGCTTTCCGTGGTTCCCGTCTCTCTCAGAGGCCTGAATTTACCTGTTCTGGGTAGTACATCTGGGGCTCCTCCATCACTCCTTCTCACGGAGACTTGGGCTCTGCAGTTGTAAAATGGGGATGATGAGAAATAAATGACTGCGACAAGGAGTCAGTGAGAAAATATATCTAAGAGCCCTTGGTGGCTCTAAAAAGCTTTATGCAAATGTCAGTACTTAAGAGTAAAGAAAAAAGATTTACGGTATTTGCACTGCATTATGTAAATTTTTGGGGAAAATTGGTAGTGCATTTGACTCCTGTCTGGCCCTGTGCATCCCTCGAGTGGAGGTGGTCCTTCCCTGCTTCTACTGCTCTTCTTTCAGATGCTGGAAGGACTAACGGAGTGATGCCCATTCTGACTGCCAGCAAAACAGAAAGTGTGAAGTGTCATCTGGATGGGTTTGGGGTAAGCATTAGATTCTCTTTTCCTTGCTTTTGACAAACAGAGTGACAGCACATCACCATGTTTAAACAAGTTAATATGTATGTTCCTTGACACAGGAAGCTCTCTAATCATGAAATACAGCCTGCATGTCATTTGGTTTTGAGATTTTTACTGAGTCCTACTAATCTTGACATATTTTGGTTGGCACAACATTCTTGGTATAGTGGGCTAGTGGTTAAATAGTTTGCAGACTTTGTGAAACAAAAATCCTCATTTAATGGTTTAATTTGGCTACATTTAGAAAACAGACCAAAACATAATGCACTTTGATTTTTTAGGGATTTTTTTTTTTTTTAACTTGAGGCTCTCTCTCTTCCCTCTCCAACTCTTTTCCTCCAGTACCCTTTCTGTGTTCTCTCTGTGTCTCTGTCTCTGTCTCTCTCTCTGTCTCTCTCTCTCTCTCTCTCTCTCTCTCATGGCCTAATGCAACAGCCCAAAAAAGAAAGCTCCTAAGAAAGTCCAGTTTGTGAAAGGACTGAATTGCCTCTAGAAGAATCCTCTTCGTATTGCTCCATGTCAAGAATGTGTTTACACCACGGCCTACTGCGCTCAACTTTTCCATGTGCGTGCAGGGATTCAGAACATCTGAAGGCCACCCCGCAGTGTGGTGACAGGCCCAGAGCTCCCCAGCAGAAGCACCTGGACTAAATGTGCAACAAGACTTCAGTCAACACCAGCCACAAAGTCACTGAACCCCATGACATCATGGCCAAGTGGGAAAAGTCAACAAGAGTCTGGCATGGCTCCCCTGCCCTGCCTTTCCTTTCCCTGCCTCTCCAAGTTCCCAGCCCAGGGACAATATTTAGAAAGCAGAGCTGGGTTCAGGCAGCCCTCTCAATTACTTTGGCTGGAACCTTCCTGAGTACATTTTGCTATCTCTTTGTGATGTAAACAGGGGCACTCACAATTGGCAAAGCCTGTTCTTTCTGCTTTAATTACGCGGGGCATCATTATAGTCCCAGGGTCTGGGAGCAGTAGAGGGTTCTTTGGAGAACTTCACAGGGATTTTTCTGTCATGACATAGTTTATGGGGGGGGGGGGGGTTGGGGGAGATGTAAGGCAAAAGGCATTTCCAAAGAGGAAATAATAACACTATTCAGACAAATGTTCCATTCCATATTGAGTAGATCACAAAATCAGAGTAGACTTTTTTTTTTTTCAGTGTTGGGGGTGGGGAGATTAGATAAATTTAGATAAATCCTGATGACTGGGTGGAGGAGGATATTAAAAAGAAATGTTTTTACTTAGGGAAACAATAATGAAGCAGTGAGCAGTATCTGAATGAATTTGCAAGTGCCCTGGGCCTCGGCGATATTACTTGGGAAAAAGATTTCACCCTAGTCATAGTAATCTGGCTTGAACCTGACTCATAAAATTTCCCCTGCCCCCAGATGTTCAGTTCAGGGCACTTGGTTACTCTGTTGATGTAGTGAGAAATCACAGAACTGCAGCGGTAATGGAGAGAGCAGTGACCGCCATGGAGGGAAGGGGCTGTTTCTCTGTTATGAAACATGCTTTTATAGGTAATTCTGATGTACAGTAGGTATTAAATAGAGCAACGAAAAGATGTTTTATTTTAGATTAGTGCCGGAGTGATATTTTCCCCATGGCACTAATAACCCCGGCAGTTTTCACAAGCTTATTTCCCCTCCCAGTTTTTCATAGACTCCCAGTTCTGTCTCTTCTGACTTAGGATGATGCATTTCAATGGAACCTTTGCCTTAGAAAAGGAAAGGATCGCGTTTAGTAACCATGCTTGCGTGATTTGGGAAACTACAGGGTCTAATGCCCCCTCGGCCCCCGGAAGTTCTGCACCGCAATTTAAACACAGGGATTTAGAGAGTCTCTGTCTATACAGCATCTTGAATGGCGTTTTGTAATTGAGTGATGGTTTAGCACAGTCTTTATGCACGAATGTGAGTCTGAAATCCAGGGGCCACTCAGTTTCAGGCTAACCTCTCTCCCGTCTGCAGGGAGCTCGCACAATCCTTGTTTAATTGTGGGCTGCTTACATACTTCAAGAGCTGTCTAGGGAACACAACGAGAGGCTTGTTGTTGAAGCCACATCCTTTCCATCACAGCAGGGGTAGGGGAGCTAGAATAAGGTCACCTCGGGAGCTGGGAGCATTGTTAAATTTCAGTTTGCCCAAATTATCTCATTCATGTTAAAATTTAAGGAGGGGACAAACATATTGCATGAGAAGATCAAGCCATTACATCTGCCCCTTCCCCCACTCCTATATTTGCAAGACTTCTCACCCAGTCCCTGCCACCCCCCCTCCGCCCCCTAACCTACCCTCCCTCTCTCCCTCTCAGCCCACTCCACTGACTGCGGTTGTTGGTTTTTTTTTTTTTCCCAATTTGTTAAGATGCTAAAATCTGCTTTGTGTGATTTACGGAGGAACTTGAAGCGATTAGTTTCACAGTGCATGAAAATTCCTTCGGTTCAGAGGGGGACCGCCAATCTGTTACACTGTTTGCCGTGGACAGGATGAGAACCTGAGCAGCTCCCAGCCATAAGGAGATTGTGTTGAGTTATTAAACACTTGTGGTAAAGCTGCTTATTGTTAATTCCCTGATGTCCTGCTGGAGCGATCGGATGAAATCAGATCGGATTAGATCAAAGAGCCTGGGAGCCAGCCTTTGGAGCAGATTCATTTAATCAATAAAGAGAGCTCCTGAGAAGGGAGGAGAGAAAACTCCCCTCCCCTGCCTGGGCTCACAGGAGATTAAGATGCGGAGTTGGGAGTTGGGGAAGGACAAGGGAAGTGATGGGAAAGGAACAACAATTGTGTGGATTTATTTCCCCCCCTTTTTGAGAGGTGTAATTCTGCTCTTAAACGTTTAAACCAGGTGCTCCGAAAAGTGTAAACGTGTCTAAGATTTCATTACTCCACCACATCCACAACTCTCCAGTAATGCTCAATCGTGAGGAGGTTGTTTCTTTAAAGCAACAAATAAACAACTACAACACAAACTCAACTTTTGTTCCATAAAAGATAATTCAACAGGAACAATTTAGGCTTAAACGATCCCCCCTCCCCCGCCCCAGAAACTTTAATCCCTTTAATCCAAAGAAACTTTAAAGAGTTAATCTGCAAAATTTCCTATTGTCCCTTTGTGAGGCAAAAAAGAGAAACACGCAAAGGCCAAAGTCTGGTCCTCTCCCCTCCTCTGTCTTTGTGCTGGCTTCCTGCCCCTTCCCGACACTCTAATGACAAGGCATTGTGTATTAAGAGGTCTGCTGTGGTGTCCTTCATCCATGATTAATATTTAAAACGATGCATATTCATCCATTCATTTTTTAGCCCCCACAGGCTCTCAATAAAATGAGGATTTGCCGAGAAGGAAGTGACATCCATTAGAACCTTAACCACAGAAAATGAGAGAAAAAATGAAGGATGGAGCAAATTAAGGATGCGAATCCCTCAATGGTTATTGGCCTTAATGGTGTTATAAAAATGATGTCGACTTTTACCAGGAATAATTTATATTCTGAATTAAATAAGGATATGTATCTATAAATCCATTCTATAAAACTTAATTTTCCATCCAGATATGCTGATTACTTCAGGCCTGGCATACCTTTACTGGTTGTTAATTACCACGGGATGGTTTAACACTATTTTCCAAATCAGCATGCATGCATAAAATGACTGCAATCCAATTTGACACATTATTAGTGATGATTATTGTCATAGATAAATTAGATTGAACAGAAAATAACCTTCATCCTTAGCATGTTTTAGCTCTCAGAATTAATGTGATTTGGTGAACACATATAAATAAAAATCTGATGAGTCCCTGCTGACTACAGGGCCCGCTGGTGCTGAAGTGTATCAATTTCATGCAGATGATGAATTCCTTAAGCATTCAATGATAATCATGCTTGATTTGACAAGACTTTCTCATGCTATTTTAGGGCCTTAATTTTCTGTGAAGTTCTGTCAAGTGCTCATCAAGCATCCACTTATCTCCGTATCTTAACCTGGCAGCCAATCACAAGGTTGCCTAACAGTATAGCTGCCGAGTGCCAGCCCATTAATATTCTGGTCACGTGACTGTCCAAGGAGAGAAACCAATCAATGGCTGATTAACATTCAGGTCACATGACTCCCGAGGAGAGTAAATGAGTTACACAGTAAGACATCAAACAAATTTTCATCTTGAAAGAGTGATTGCTTTTTCTGCTGCTGTGATGTTTGTCAAATTCGCTCTAGCCTTGTCCAATTAAGCTCCATGAGCTGAATTAATAATGAAGAGATGTAAGCACCGTGCCAGCATGAGAGCTGTGAGTTGGTGCCATGAAATAAGAACTGCTGAAAAAAAATCCTAGAATGATTGAAAAATCACATCTGGATAACTAGAATAATTGCTTTTGCAATCTTGATGCTGTTTTGTACTCTCCAGTGCAAAGTGTGAATTCAAGTACTCTGGGAGGTGGTATTTATTTTGTCGTACTTTAAAGATGAATGTACCTTTGGATTTAGAATGATTTTAAAGGCATTACACAAATATATGTTAATTTGATTACTATTTGCGACTCTGGTAAAAAATCTCATTTGCACTATATTCTATATTCACTCTATATTCTAGAGATATGATCTCTCAAGATTTATAAACTGTATAGTTTATATATATACATTTAAACTATATATGGGAAACATGATTATTTCCCATATACGTGCATTTTTCTATATCGAATAGAAGATAGGACTAAACCAAGTACTTTACAGAGAATGTGTGTGTGTGTGTGAATATGTGTGTGTGGGTGTGGGTGTGTGTATTATTCATTTTTTGAACATTCACAGGTCAGTCAAGTAAGTTCAATGAGCTATCTCAAGATGCAGGTGAGCCTAATGAGAATTTTCTTGAAAAGGCAGATGTTCTCCTACAGTTGACAGCCAATGATAGCTTTCTTATAGTTTCAGGGAAAGTCCTATTCAATCATAAAGTCAATTGCATTTTAGCACAGATGCACTACTAAATTCAGGTGACATGTTTAGAATAGATACCCTATGACTAATGAAGCTTTCATTTCTTCCCTGAAGGAGAGAGACTTGACTAATGGTTTATTGGAATTATCAAAGAGTGTCAAATCCCACTTAATAAGTTCAGCATGAAATTAGCTAAATTCTCAAAGGCCGTTCTAAAAACAATGCAGTCAAATAAAAGGTGTTGGGCATGCTGAAAAGAGTGTTAAAACCAGTTCCTTGGAAGTGAGGAGAAATAAATCTAACTGTAGGCAGGAGGCAATGTTTATGTATACAGTTAATAACCTTCTTAATGGGACTTCTTGGCTTGGTGATTCCCGTACAGGGAGGAAAGTGAGATGTGGAACACAGGGCAGGCAAGGGGCCATAAGTCAATTCCCAGCACTGTTAGTCAAGGATGAAAATTGCAGAGAGAAAGGCAATGAATTTAAAAACCCCAGCAAACAAGGAGAGTGGAAAGACAGATGAGTTGCTCCAGCGCAGAAGTAGAAGAGGAATGGAGAGTCCGAGCTGGAACATCTGAATGGAATGAAATCCTACGTAGTAGAGAGGACAAGGAGCTCACCGATCTCCCAAATCTGATCTCTCTCTGACAGTTCCGAACGATTTAGCAAATAGCATTGTTAATAACTTTGCTATAGTGTTTTTGATGATGAGTGAGGCTCCAAATGGGTGCATACTCATTTGATTTACTTTTTATTCAAACTGGGGCAGATTCATTATATTTACCTATTTTTGTTTTCTGAGCCACACCCTAGCAGTGCTAAGGGGCTACTGCTGGTTGGGTGTTTGGGGGGACATGCATTGCTGGGGCGTAAACCTGGGTTTCCTGCATGCAAAGCAGGTATACTTTCAGCTTTCTCTAGGCTCCTGAATTTTTTTTTTGGTTTTGGTGGCTACATCTGCGGTGTTCAGGGATCACTCCTGGCGGGGTTCAGGGTACCATACAGAGATGCGGATGGAACCTGAGTTGATCCTGTGTACTCCCCTTCATCCCCACCTCCTCCCCACACCGTGGTTGTTTTTTTTATTAAGCAAAAGTAGATAGAAATCTCACCTCCCGCAGGGCTCAAAGTGAATTCAGATAATTGCAGAAACATAGTTTCTATGAAAAGACCTGAGGCATCCAAAGTAATGTAATTTTGTTTTGTTTAGGGACCACCTTCAGTGGTGCTCACATCTTATTTCTGGCTCTGTACTCAGGGATCACTTCTGGCAGGCTTGGGGGACCACTGGGGATACTAGGGGTCAAACCAGTCAGCTGTGTGAAAGGCAAGTGCTTTACCCACTGTGCTGTGGCTTCAGGTCTAGTAAAAGTAATTTTTTGGTTTGTTTTGTGGGCTGTTCCTGGTTGTGCTCAGGGCTTGCTTGTAGCTCTGTGCTCAAGAATCACTCCTGGTGGAGCTCAGGGGAATATATGTGGTGCCAGGGATGAAACCTGGGTTGGCCTCATGCAAGGCAAATGCCTTTACTCCTGTACTATCTGTCCCTCTTTCCCCCCCCCCCCCCCCCCCCCCCCGCCACCTTTGTATTGTGATTTTAATTTATTGTAAATTTCACCCGTGACTCTTTCCCCAGCAAACTGGCAGGACAAACTCTGCTAACCTTGAACCCATAGGCAAGGAGATGGCTTCTGATCGGTCTCCCACTCTTGAGCCCCTGAAAGTGAAGGACTGGTAGAAAACTCTGACTTAGAAGGTTTGCATGAAAGAGTGTGCCACTTTCAGCATACCTTTCCATAATTAATAGTTTTCCATGCAAACTATTGTTTGCCTTCATTCTTGTTCCTACAGCTGTTTTCATTAAATGGCAAAGCCCACTGTGTCTAATTCTTTGAGCCTCACTATTGATAACAAGAACAGCTCTGAAACTTGTTCTGGAGGAAGAGTTAGACGCCTGCCAAGAGGAAAAACCGTAGTGAAGTTACTTGAAAAATAAGGCCTACAGTGGGACTGGTTGTGTAGCTAATCCATTAGGCTTTTCAAAAGACCCAGGCTCTGTCCCCTTATGGCTAAATTGACCCAACATCCAATCAATGCCTTTATTAGTTGAGTGGCTGCCCCTGAAGGGTCTTACAGTTGGGTCCAAGTTGTAATCAAAGGCTCCATCAGTCCTGGGGCCCTCATGACATAAATGGCCAAACTTTTCAACAGCAACTGGCCCAGGGCCAGTCACACCATTTTGAAGATACAAAGAGGCTGTGTTGCACCGTGGAATTCATTTTCTTGTTTACTTCCTCCAGAAACAAGAGCATCATCAGCACGCTCAGTGCATCGGATCAGACCGTGGAGTTGTTGACAGAAGCTTGGCGAGGCCTGCCAGCTTTCCACATGAAGCCAGGCTTTCTTCTCATACACCCCCTACCGTTTGTGTCTCTGCCAATTGTAGCACATCAGAGCGGCCATTGAGATAATGACCGTGAAGTCTCATGATACACTTTGATGAAGTGTAACATTTTTTAAAGGATTTTTGTCTGGGCCAAAATGATCGAGGCAGCTGACTAAAAATCGTCCCATCAAAATCAAGGCTGATGAACAGCAGGTGGAGGCAGTGGGCCCCCCAGAAAAGACTGGGGAGGGGGAGAGGCGGTTTTTACAGCCAAAGTATCTTTCTTACTGTGTCTATGTACACGATAGATTTCTTTTTTAAAAATTGCCTTTGTTTCAGATGAATATATGTCACTAGCTGTTTCAGCCTCCAACATTTTTTTTTCCCTTTTTCAATCAACTCCCCACAAATAAGATGCCGGGAGATTCCTCTGTGACAGCTTTTCAGTAATGACTTGGACTTTGTTGGGACAAGGACTGTAGGAGTTTCTGAGGCTAAACTTGGACTCATTTTCAGGTCGATTTGAGTTTCTCCACTTGGACTCAGATAGAGAGTTTGCTGCACACAAGTGATTCAGAGCTAATCCAAATCCAAGTCAAGCTGGTAAGAACATAACCAGGAAAGTGGGCACACTGGTGATTGGTGTGGTGTTGGAATTACGTCCCTGAGAAACCGCTAGTAATAGTATTGTACAACCAAAAATAAAGATCTAGGCCAAAGATAATGAGCTTCTCTTCATTCGGTTGTGCATGCGTTGCATGTTGGCCTGGGTTCAATTCCTGGCACCTCATAGTCCCCTAAGCACCACTGGAGTGACCCTAGCAACCAGGTATGACCCAAATACTCAAAAGAAAAAAAATAATTACCACTTATTGAGCACCAACTCTTTCCTAGTTCCCAAGGGAGAAGTTGGGTGTTTTAGGTGTTCACTTAGTCTGTGATCTTCACACCTTCATTTCAGCTCTCTCTCAAGTGAAATCGAGCCCCATTGAGAAAAATCAGCTCAGTCCTGAACATGTTAAATGACTTTTCCAGAGACCTGGGTAAGGCAGGCCACACGGCCTTGCCTGCTTTTTCTTGGGGCTGTGGTTCACTGCTTCCATTGCAGACCTGATCCAACTCATTACGCTGTGCTTGGTGGGAGAAGAGGAAGCAATTTGCGGTTGGATTGGTAAAGGCAATGAATATGATGGATTTACAAGTTGCCATTCTTACCTCTGAGCTGTTCATAGAAACTGTAACAATGTGGCAAGCTCTCCTGCAGATGACAAATGGAATGCTCCAAAACCAGCCTGAGGGCCTAGGCTCACCTCCCTCCAGCTGTATTTGACCTTGTTCTGGCAGATTCAAGCTGAAGAGAGAAGAGGTCCTGATCCTGCTCAGAGGAATATGGACTGTGGGACTCTCAAATTGCAAGGCACAGGCTGCAACCCCTGCACAATCAGCCTGGCCCTAAAGTGACACCCGTTTTCAGAGACCACAGTGGAAAGATACCTACAGTTCAGAGTATTTTTTGATTTTGAAGTAAGAATGTAAATATATATATATATATATATATATATATATATATATATGAATAGGGTGGAGAGGGATGAAGCAATAGTATAGCGGAGAGGAAGTTTGCACCCCAAAACAGGAAGGAAAGAAGGAAGGAAGGAAGGAAAGAAGGAAGGAAGGAAGGAAGGAAGGAAGGAAGGAAGGAAGGGAGGGAAGGAGGAAGGGAGGGAGGGCGGGAGGAAGAAGGGAGGGAGGGAAAGAGAGAAAGAGAAAAAGAGAAAGAAAAGAGAGGAAGGAAGGAAGGAAGGAAGAAAGGAAGGAAGGAAGGAAGGAAGGGGAAAGAAAGAAAGACAGACAGACAGACAGAAGGACAGAAAGAAAGAAAGAAAGAAAGAAAGAAAGAAAGAAAGAAAGAAAGAAAGAAAGAAAGAAGAATTGGGTGGGAGAGAGAGTAAGGCAGGGATTAGAAAATCCTTATATTTGAATGTGCAAATGAGATTCTTCTTGGGCTTCTTTTAAATACCCTCATACTGTTTCCTTAGGCAGTGTCAAAATAAAAGGGGACAAAAGATTAGACAGCAGAACAAAGGCACCAGCTAACTTTGTGCCCACACTTCAAGGAAGAAAGGCAGAGTTTCACTAAACTTTTTGGAAGGAAAACATGCTTAGGGAATCAAGGTATATTTCATCCCAGACTTGTACTTGATTACTGTCACTGTCACTGTCCTCCCGTTGTTCATTGATTTTCTCGAGCGGGCCCAGTAACGTCTCCACCGTGAGACTTTGTTGTTACTGTGTTTGGTGTATCAACTACGTCACGGGTAGCTTGCCAGGCTCTGCCACAAGGGCGAGATACTCTTGGCAGCTTGCTGGGCTCTCCAAGAGGGGCGGAGGAATCGAACTCGGGTTGGCCATGTTGGCTGCATGCAAGGCAAACGCCTTACCCACTGTGCTATCGCTCCAGCCCACTTGGTCACGGTCACGGTCACGGTCCTCCCGTTGTTCATCGATTTGCTTGAGCGGGCCCAGTAACGTCTCCAACGTGAGACTTGTTGTTACTGTGTTTGGCATATTGAATACATCATGGGTAGCTTTCCAGGCTTTGCTGCACGGGCGAGATACTCTCGGTAGCTTGCTGGGCTCTCCGAGAGGGGCAGAGGAATCGAACCTGGCTCTGCCAAGCCGGCTGCACGCAAGGCAAACGCCCAGGTAGGGCATTTTGCCTTGCGTGCAGCCAGCCCACTTGATTACTAATTATTTCAATTTAAGAAAAGAAAACCAACTACAGGGATTGGAGTGATAATACAATAGACAGCACGCTTGCCTTGCATACAGTTAACCTGAGTTTGCTCCTCAGCACTGCATGTGATCCCTGAGCTCAGCCAGGTGTAGCCCTAGCCCCTCTCCCCAATAAAATAAAAGAAGAAACTGAACCACAAACCCAGGTTTCCCATCCTCTTTCCCCTCCCTTTGTTGTTGTCATCATTGGTGTTTGACTGGGGCTTGAGGCTGGGGGCGGGATCACCCACTTCCTGGCAGTGGAGCTCTCTGGGGGTCACATTCATTGTGCTGCAAGTGTGAGGCTGAGCCAGGGTTCAAACTCTGTACCTCACACATGCAAGGCTGGCCCCTAATTGTTGCAGAGAAGTGCTGCAGAGAGTGTTGCCGAGAAGTTAGGCGTTGAAATACGACCATGTAAACAAAACCATTATGAAGGATGAACGTGGTTAAGAGCCAAGAGAAGTTGGGAAAGATATGTGGCTTCCCATTATGGAGAAGTTCCACAAGAGGCATCTATATCCATTTGCACCAAGAAACTTGTGTAATGGGCCCAGAGGTGTTCAGTGAGTATTTTTCAGACCCAAGTATGAGCTTATGTATTTTGCAGAAGGCTAGTATTCTCTTGGGAAAGTCCATCACAAACTCTTTAGCTCACTGCAAATGGAAAGCACTCAGAGGCGGAAAGGAAGCCCTGTAGTGAGGTGGTCACAGATGCCCATCTGATTTTAAAGGAAACTCTCTCTGTGGGAGCTCCCCTCCCCTGCACTCCATATGTTTACTTGGAAAATGCTCGAAGGAGTGGCTATGTATTTCTCTAAGCAGTAAAAGCAGATAATTTGGGGATTTCTTTAAGTATAGACTGATGCTATTAATTTTCATATGTTCGAAGAGGGCTTTGTTTTTTTGGGGGGCGGGGAGACACACCAGGCAGTGCTTAGGGGCTACTCCTGATTCAGTGCTCAGGGATTGTTCCCAGTAGTGTTTAGGGTCCATGTGGTGCCAGGGATTGAACCCAGGGTTCCAAGCATACAAAACAGGTGCTCCAGTCTTTGGCTTACTACTCCCTTAGTCTCTGTGAAGACCTTGAAACTTATGTAGTCAGTCTCGATTGATAAAGAAAAATAAAAGGTTTAGTTGTAGTCTTTGCTCAAGCCAATGCTTTTCTTTTTTGTTTTTTAAAAATCATTTAATTAATTAATTTTTTGTGTGTGTGTGCTTTTTGGATCACACTCTGCGATGCTCAGGGGTTACTCCTGGCTCTGCACTCCGGAATCTCTCCTGATGGTGCACTCCTGAGGGACCATATGGGATGTCAGGAATTGAACCTGGGTCAGCCGTGTGCAAAGCAAACACCCTGCCACGGTACTATCACTCCAGCCCCAAGCCAATGCTTTTCAAGGTATAGTCAAGGGCCTCAAGCAATTCCCCCAATGCAAATCAACTTTCAACACCTAGTTGCTCCCAACACTGAGTGGGGAAGCTCTGGGATCAAGGTGTGTGACTCCTGTAGCATGTATATTAGTACCAAAACAAAAGCTTTTAACTCCTGGTGTGTACTCAGGGCTGAGCATGTGAGCTCTGCAGTCAGTTGGCGTATGATTCCTGATCATCACAGAAGCGGAAACAACAGAGCGAAGGAAGCAAGAATTCAAAACAATTTTCAACCCTTCTCCGGCCAACATGGCCTACCCGAGTTCGATTCCTCCGCCCCTCTCGGAGAGCCCGGCAAGCTACTGAGGGTATCTCGCCTGCACGGCAGAGCCTGGCAAGCTCCCCGTGACATATTCGAGATGCCAAAAACACAGTAACAACAAGTCTCATGATGGAGATGTTACTGGGCCTGCTCGAACAAATCGATGAACAACGGGAGGACTATGACGGTGACCGTGACTCTTCCTCAAACCCTCACACCTACTGAATTAGAGAGTCTGGATGTGGGGTCCAACAAGCCATCTGCAGTTTATCAAAACCTCCAGGTTATTTGCTTTGGGTACTTGTTGAGGTCCTAAATCTCTTGCTCACACTAGTCTGGCCGCCTGAAATATATTTTAGGAGGTCTCTTTGAGACCTAGCTCAAATTGTTCTCTTTTCAAGAAACTTTCTCAGTTTCTTCATAATGAAATTAAGGTTTCTTTTCGTCCCACTGTCTTTGATCACTCTTCTATCATTGTTGAACTTGGTGGAATTTTGTTGGATCTACTGTGCTGTCTGTATATGTCAGTCTTTGTCCAAGGTGTGGAACCTGCTGATTTACTGGAGGAAGTTTCTAAAATATTCCCTGATGAGCTGCGTTCCTTGGTTTTCACAGTCTGCATATTGCCCTTCCCTGAGTGCGGGTCAGTCTTACTACCTCCTAGAGCAGAAGTCATGGAATGTAAATATCAAGATGATTTTAAAAACATTTGTCCTCTCTCTCTTTCTAGTATGCCAGGCATATATTCCACCGGCTTAATCTAAAAAAAAAAAAATTAAACCCAACGACCCAAATAAATGTCTGCAATGCAACAAGGAAAGCCAGTCCAGCATCCCCAAAGGTCAGCCAGAGATTCCCCATCTGAGGACCAAGTGCAACACTGGTGTTGAGTTTGGAATGATCTCAGTATCCAAATGTTCCTTCGTTATGCTATTTTTTCACTATTATATGCCTATTAACATTCCAGCACTCCAATTGTTGCTTTCTCACTTTGCCTTGAAACCAGTCTCTGGAAGGAAGACTAATGATCACGTGGGATTTGGGCAATAGCAAGGTATAAGTCTTCCTTCTTTTGTGCAAAGCATAGCTGTCACCTGGTTCAGAGTGTTTTCTAGTTTCTTTTCACTTTATTCTCTGAAAGAGGCTAAAAGTATCCCAGAAGAAACATAGTGTCACAGGAGTTAGTAGCTTTCCTGCTTACACCGCAGAAGCTTGTCTGCAGCCAAGATGAACTCATGAAGCCTGCTAGGAACAGTTTAATGCTCCTGTTGGGCCTCTCCACCACACTCCCTAGACAGACACCACCACACACACACACCCCACACATGAAAATACACACATCAAAGTGTAATGCACTCTTTAAAAAAAAATAATCTGGGAGAGAAAACAGGCAGCTGGAAGCAAAAGTGGAACATCCTTTTTCTGGTGCTTCTGTGCAACGTGAAAACTGACCTGGGAGCTTGCTGACTGAGGAATGAAGACTTGAATTTCGGATGAACTTGTTTGCAATTTCCTTGAGGAGAAACCTGGGCTTAAATGATTCACAACATTCAATAAAGTTTATTTGGTGTAAGTCGAAGACTTTTTCTTTTAAGTTGTTGCTGTTATTGATGCTTTTGGGGTCACCCCTGGCAGAGCTTGGGGCTTGCTTACTCTAAGCTGGGTAGTCAGAGATTGTCGCTGGCAGCCTTTTTTGGTAGGGTTGGTGGGGCCGGGATAGGATGTTGCACAGTTCTGATGCTGGGGACTAAACCAAACCTTGGTCTCCGCATGTGATCAGCCTGCAAAAGCCCTTTTCTTTTCATTTAAATGGTCTCATTTCTTGAGCACAGGGCATGTGTGTGTGTGTGTGTGTGTGTGTGCGTGTGTGTGTGTGTGGTAGGTAATATATTTTTCTTTCCACTGTTGTTGTGTTTGACAAGCATGTCATGTTTGAATTTTTTGTTTTGTTTTATTTTTAGGAACCTCACCAGCAACTTTATTTTATTTATTTTTTTTAATTAAAAATTTCTTTTATTATTATTATTTTTATATTTTGCATTTTGGGTCACACCTGGTGATGCACAGGGTTACTCCTGGCTCTACACTCAGGAATTACCCTTGGTGGTGCTCAGAGGACCATATGGGATGCTTGGAATTGAACCCATGTCAGCTGTGTTCAAGGCAAATGCTCTACCCGCTGTGCTATTGCTCCAATCTAACCTCCCCCCCCCCATTTTTTTTGCTTATAAAAGGCCTTTTTTTTCTTTTTGGGTCACACCCACCAATGCTCAGGGGTTACTCCTGGTTCCGTACTCAGAAATTACTCCTGGCGGTGCTTAGAGGACCATATGAGATGCCAGGGATCGAACCCAGGTTGGCCGCGTGCAAGCCCTGTGCTATTGCTCCACCCCAATTATTTATTTATTTATTTATTTTTAAATTTTTTAATGAATCACCATGAGGTGCAGTTACAGACTTACAAACTTTTGTGCGTAAGTTTCAGTCATAAAATGATCAAGAACCCATCCTTCCACCAGTGCCCATTCTCCACCACCAATGTTCCCAGAACACCCCCCTCCCCGCCTCTGTGGCAGGCATATTCCCTTTACTCTCTCTCTCTCTCTCTCTCTCTTCTTTTGGGTGTTATGGTTTGTGATACAGGTATTAAGTGGTCATCATGTTCTATTTATAGTCTACTTTCAGCACATATCTCCCATCCCATGCGAGCCCTCCAAGCATCCTTTATGTGGTGGTTCCTTCTCTATCTGAGCTGCCTTTTTCACCAGCATGTGAGGCCAGCTTCCATGCTGTGGAGCAAACCTCCTGGTACTTATCTCTACTATCCTTGGGTATTAGTCTCTCGTTCTGTTACTTTATATTCCACAAATGAGTGCAGTCATTCTATGTTTGTCTCTCTCTATGACTCACTTCACTTAGCATGATACTCTCCATGTCGATCACTTATATGTAAATTTCATGACTTCATCTTTTCTAACAGCTGCATAGTATTCCATTGTGTAGATGTACCAAAGTTTCTTTAACCAGTCATCTCTTCTCTGGAACTCTAATTTTTTCCAGATTCTTGCTATTGTAAACAGTGCTGCAATAAACACACTAGTGCAGATGCCATTTCTATTATACTGTCTTGCATGTCCGAGATATATTCCCAGGAGTGGTATTGCTGGTTCAAATGGGAGCTCAATTTATAATTTTTTGAGAAATGTTCATTCCATTTTCCAAAAGGTTGAACCAGTCAGCATTCCCACCAGCAGTGAAGGAGTCTTTTTTCTTCCTTCCTGAGAAATGCTTGCGGAGCTGTAAATTTTCCCCTTAACATGGCTTTAGCTGCATCCCGCAGATTCTGGTAGCTCGTGTCTTTATTCTCATTTGTTTCCAAGTATCTTTTGATTTCTTCCTTGATTTCCTCCCTGACTACTCGTGGTTCAACATTGAGTTGTTTAATTTCCAGGTGTTTGATTTGGTTCTCTGTGTCTGTGCATGATTAAGCTCTATCTTCAATGAATTGTGGTCTGAAAAGATTGATGATACAATTTCTATTTTCCTGATTCGGTTGAGGTATGTTTTGTGACCCAGCTCATGGTCTATTACGGAAAATGTTCCATGTGCACTGGAAAAGAATATGTATTCTTGTTTTTTGGGATGTAAAGCCCTGTATAGATCTATTTGCCCTCTCTCTTTTATTTCTTCCTTCAAAGCCTGTGTTTCCTTGCTGAGATTATTGTTGATTTATGGAGAAGTGATAAGGAGGTGTTGAAGTCTCCAATTACTGTTGTGTTGCTACCAATGTCCTCCTTAAAATCTAATAGCAGTCGGTTTAAGTATTTTGCTGGTGCCTCACTGGGTGTGTATACATTTAGCAGTGTGATTTCTTCCTGTTGTACACATCCCTTGATTAATAAAAAATGGCTCTCGCTGTCCCTTCTAATCATTTTTCAACCTGAAATCTATGTTGTCAGATACTTGTATCTGACCACCCCGGCTTTTTAGAGGGAGTGGTTTGCTTGCAGGATTGTTTTCCATCCTATGTCTGAGTTTGTTTTTGCTCTGACTGCTTTGATGTGTTTCTTATAGGCAGCAGAATGTTGGGTTCAGTTTCTGAATCCATTTTGCCACTCTGTGTCTCTTAATTGGTGCATTTAGACCATTGATATTGAGAGAGATTATTGTCATGAGGTTTTGTGCCATCTTTCTGTAGAGGTTTTTTGTGCTTGTAAGGGTTTTTCTTATCTTACAGTAGCCCCTTTCATCTTTTTTTTTAAGTTTGGTTTTGAGTCTATGAAGTTCCTGAGCTGTTGTTTATCCATGAAATTGTGTATCATTCCTTTGAATTTGAGTAAGATTTTTGCCGGATTAAGTATTCTTGGTGAGGCATTCATTTCATTGAGTATTTTCACTAAATCCCACCATTGTCTTTGGGTTCAGACGGTTTCCTCTGATAAGTCTGCTGTAAATCTAAGGGGTGCTCCTTTATATGTGATTTCCTTCTTTTACCTTGCTGCTTGCAGAATTGTATCTCTAACCGTGGCATCCATCATTCTGACTATGATATGTCTTCAAGTCTTTTTTATTAGGGTCATTTTTAGCTGGCGCCCTTCAGGCTTCTTGGATCTGGATGCTGCATTTTCCAACTCTGGAAACTTTTTCAGCCATGATATCTTTAACTGTGGCTTTTTCACTGGGGTTGCCTCCCTGTCCTTCTGGTACTCTGATGATTCTTATGTTTTTCCTCTTGGATTCATTCCCTAGGTCTCTTATTCTCCCTAGAACTATTTTGCTATCTTGTCCCATTGTTTGTTGTTGCCTGCAAACTTTCTGCAGCTCATCTTCAAGCTCTCTGATTCTGTCTTCGGCTATAGTCATTCTACTGTCGGGTACCCACTGAGTTTTTTTATTTTATCTACCGAATCCTTTACTAGTGACACTTCTGTTTGTAGCTTTGTTATTTCTGCTCTCATTTCTTCCTGTATTTTCTTGGCTGTCTGTTCTACTGTTTCTTTCATGTCCACCTTTAATTTACTGGATGCCTATTCCACCGTTTCTTTGAGTCCATTGAACAGCTTCATTTCATCTCACAATTGGAGAGATCGTATTTTGAGTAACGCCTGTTGAGGCTTCTGGACTCTTTTCTTTATCCTTTCCTCGTGGTGGGAATTTTTGCTGTTTCTTCATGTTGTTGTGGGAGTATGGAGGTGGGACCTTCCAGTTCACTATCAGTATTCCCCTTTCACTATGAGAAAGTATTCTGGATTACCTTGGTTGATGGTGGTTGCCTTTTTTCCTTTCTGGAATACTACCTTCCTCTTAGGTTCTCCTCTGTGCCTTAAGTGAGGCCTCTAGTGAAGCTTCAGAGGATGTGTTCTTTTATATTGGGCTTGTATCTTGTGTCTACTGGTATTTTGGTTAGACTGGAATAGCCTAATGGACTATTGACCTATTGTGTTTAAATAGCCAGGATGTTCTCCACAGAATTAGATAACGGAGATTGAGAGCTGGGAAAGGGAAAAATAACTGCGGCTGCCCACAGAGGTCACGACCCCGCCACGCTGTAGATCCCGAGGGATGTTGGAACGTGTTGCCATCCAGTTTCCAGGTTGGGATGTGTTCGGGGAATGGGTCACTGGTCTGCACACCTGGTGGAGGGAGCAGGTGGCACTCCACGTTTGAATTTGAAGAGTACAAAGTAACTGAAGTGAAATGCTCAGTTAAGTTTCTTATATTAGGTTGGCAAGTGCTTGTATTCCTCAACTAAAGAAAAGCCATGTCATACTATCATTTAAGTCACAGTACATTAAAGAAGTGTTGAAAAAAAATTGTATCTTTTTTCTTTTTGGTCACACCCAGTGATGCTCAGGGGTTACTTCTGGCTCTGCACTCAGAATTACTCCTGGCAGTGCTCCAGGGACCACATGGGATGCTGGGGATAGAACCTGGGTTGGCCACATACAAGGCAGACTCCCTACCCACTGTACTATCACGCTAACCCCCAAAACTGTGTCTTAGGCACATCCACACCTTAGCAAGCATGACTTGAGTGTGGGTGGAAGAGTTCTGAAGATGTTGTTGAATCGAGATTATGATACTGTCGAAGGGAAACTCTGGGCTTTATGTATTGCCTCACTTTACTTGGCCCTTTCTCTACAGATACCTGCCTTCTTCTTCTCAGGAAACTTTCCTCTCTAGGTGTATTGGGTGGAAATGAACATCTCTCAACTTTATCACGGGCTCAACCATTAAAAAGGAAAGTGTGAGATGATAAAAATATTACATATACTTGTTGCTCAGCTGAGTTAGGGAGTTTATAAAGTTCCTCTCACGTATGATAAGTTCCTATGGGTCCAAGTCATGTCACATTTCAGTAAATATGACTTAGGTTAGAATACTGGTATTCTAATAAATTTTTGCAATACTATTACTAGAGGGCTGGAGCGATAGCACAGTGGTAGGGTGTTTGCCTTGCACGCAGCCAGCCCCACCAAACCGGTTTCGATTCCTCCGTCCCTCTCGGAGAGCCCAGCAAGCTACCGAGAATATCTTGCCCTCACGGCAACGCCTGGCAGGTTACCCATGATGTATTCAATAAGCCAAACACAGTAACAACAAGTCTCATGATGGATACATTACTAGGCCCACTCCAGCAAATCCATGAACAATGGGAGGACAGTGACAGGACAGTGACTATTACTAGTAGTTTATGAGCATATCGATCCAACACCACATCACCCACCATAGTGCTGTCTTCCGTCCACCAGTGCCCCAAGGATGCCTCCCAGCCACATCTCTCCGGGTCCAGGTGAGCTCATTTCTGTAATCCAACCCACCAATACTGTTGCCATTAGTCATTGGTTGCTCTCTTACTCTTTCTTTGTGTCTCACACATGAGAGATCATGCTGTATCTTTCCCTCTCCTCCTGACTTCTTCAGCATGATGCCCTGAAGTTCCATCCACATAGTGGCAAATTGCATGATTTCATCTTTTCTTATAGTTGGGTAGTATTCTATTGTGTATATATACCATAGTTTCTTTATTCAGTCATCTGTGTTTGGGTTGTTTCCAAATATTAATTATTATGAGTACTGTTGCAATGAACATAAGGGCTCAAATGTCTTTTTAAAGAGCTAATTCTGTACTTGATCTTTTGTTAGGGGCATGGGGGTGGAAGGGACACAACCAGAGATGCTCAGAGGTTACTCCTGGCTCTGCAGTCAGAAATTACTCCTTTCAGTACTCAGGGGGACCATAAAGGATCCTGGGATCAAACCCGGTGAGTTAAGTGCAAGGCAAGCACCCTACCCATTGCATTATGGCTTTGGCCCTGACTCAATTCTTTAAAGAAAAATATATAAGACCATATTAATCTCTGTCCAATCAGTTATTTTCATTATTTAAATTTAAAAAAATTTAGACACTGACTTGCAAGGTTGTTAACAGTGTTCCCAACTCCAGTCCCATTACCAGTGACTTCTCCCTCCTCCCACATCCCTCCCCTCACACCAAAGACTTCAAAGTTCCCTCCCAACCTCCACAATGACTCCTCAGCAGATACATTTTAAAACTGAATTACTGTAGTTTGGGCTCCATGCTACCAGTAGAGTTGATTGTAGTGGCTTTGTATACAGACACTTCACCTCTACAAAAATATGGACTACATCAGGAATTTGCATGTCATTTTTATGCAGGGACCTTGCTAATCTCAGTAGTGTTTCAATTTTAGTATATGTGCAGCTGAAATGAGCACCAGCTAATTATTTTCAATTCATATTTTCAGATATTAAAATATGTATATGCATATATATCACAAGCGTCCTGTTGTTCGTCGATTTCCTCGAGCAGGCACCAGTAACGTCTCCTTCTTCCTAGCCCTGAGATTTTAAAAGAGCCATTTCAATGCTCTTTCACGATGAAGAGAATGAGACCCATCATTGTTACTGGTATTTGGCATATTGAGTACTACACGGGAAGTTTGCCAGACTCTGCCGATGCATATATATATATATACACATATATATGTATGTATATATATATATATATTTTTTTGATGGTGTTAGGGATTGAATTCAGGACTTCACACAGCAAGGCAAGTAATCCACCACTGAGCTCCATCCCTGGTCCTAAAACTAATGTTCTGAACTCCTTCCACTTGTGTTTGTGTTTAGTTAGTCTGTAAAGCAATCAAAACTACACCCAACACCCTCTTCAGCCACTCCACTTCTGAGGGCCTGTTCTAAGTTTTCATCTGCTCATTCTAACCTGATTCCACGGGACCTTCCTTTTTCATTTGGTTCTGGAAAAGCTGAAACTCTTTCCCTTCCTATCTCCCCCTTAATTCTTTGGAGGAAGACAGTGAGCACAGGCAGAGGCCAAACAAGGGTGGCTCAGAGAGACAGCAGCGGGGGAGTAAGCGCTGTGCAATCTTTGCTTCCCACTCCGTTTATCCTTTTGTCAACTTGGAAGACGCTTGGGAGGGTAGAAAAGCCACACATTCCTGGTATAATTTATAGGACGCTGCTAAGCAGATGGCATAAGTGGTTTATTTTTAAGGAGGTTATTACTGGTCACAGAACTTCAAGTCAGCTATTTGCAGGGAACACTTATGAAGGAAGAGCCTGTCTGGGACCTGACGCTCAAGAGCGCCAGACAGAGAGCTGACTGTCCTTCTGCACCCAGCCACATTTAATCTGTTTATAAGGCTCCTTTGTAAGAGACGCTTTACCAGAGAAAATTAATGTAGGATATTGCAAACAGCTTTTAAGAATGTCTCTTCTACAGAGAAACTGTAGTTCTAAGAACCAAGTGGGTTTCTTTGCTGACCGCACCCCCCTCCACCCCCCAACTGTGTTATGATTTGGTACTGCTGATATGGAAGGTTTCCAGTCAGTTTTGATAAGAAAAAGCCAGACTTTTCACGTTCATGGAAACCACAGCAGCAGAAAGTTGTCATGCTATCTAGCCACTTAAGCTCCTTCTGTAAATATAATTACACTTAAGAACCGGGTCCAAGTTTGGAGAAGGTAGGTAGTGGCGATTAAAATTGGGCAATGGAACAATGGAAAGGTAAAGTGACAGTGGCCAGCCATGTGCACGGCAGGAGATAACCATGTGCCTTGCAGGGAGGAAGATACTGAGATTTTGTTTCTGGGGATGAAAAGCAAAAATTTTGAATTAAATAAAACTGACATCAGATTTAATTTTGAGACATATTGTGAAGAAAGCTGTACTATTTTCTACCTCACATCTCATAAAAGACAATACAATACGTGTATGTGTGCAAATATATGACTGTATCACTGTCATCTCTTTTTTCATCTATTTACTTGAGCAGGCACCAGTAATGTCTCCATTCGTCCCAGCCCTGAGATTTTAGCAGCCTCTCCTTACTCATCTTTCTCAGCGCTGCCATAGTGAAGGCTCTTTCAGGGTCAGGAGAATGAGACCCATCATTGTTACTGTTTTTGGCTTATTGAATACACCAATGCGTAGCTTGCCAGGCTCTGCCATGTGGAGTGCATGTATATATATACATATATATATATACACACACACACATAAATATATATTCTATTTTTCTCCCTTCTTTCCATTCTTGTAATGGCTGGGGGTCATCCACAAACTTAGCTCTGGTGCTTGCATAGTGCAGCTGTGATGCTCACACACATCTGGCTGGACAGTGCTTGCAGCAAAGGTATTAAAGATATCAAAATAACCAGGAAAGCACCTAATGCATGTGGAAGCACCGGGGTTTGACTCTTGACCGTTGGCTTGAGAGGGTTTCTCTAAGCTAAGGCACTATCTCACCAAGTGGTTTTTAAAAATAAGACAGATTCCAAGAATAAGTGGTCATTAATAATTCTATTTCTATGTTAAACATTACTATGTTGGCCTTTGTTGTCATTTTTTTCCTTTCACAATGTATCAAGAAATATGTCTATTCTGCCTGGCTCTGGTTCAGGATTTGGTGTGGGAAATGACTACTGCAGTCATTGTTTTTGTGTAAATGTTATGCTCGTAGATTTGATCAGATGTGTGTGAGCACCACAGCTAAAACTATGCAAACACCAGAGCTGAGTTTGTGGACTACCCTTTTCGCCGCCCCCCCCCACCCCCCCCCCCCCCCCGTCATCAGCCCTTTTGGAAAACAGTATGGACGATTCTCAAAAAATTAGAAAATGAGCTCCCATTTGACCCAGCAATACCACTCCTGGATATATATCCCGGATAGGCAAAAAAGTATAGTCCAAGTGACATCTGCACTTGTTTGTTCATTGCAGCACTCTTTACAATAGCCAGAATCTGGAAAAAACCTGAGTGCCCGAGAACAGATGACTGGTTGAAGAAACTCTGGCACATTTACACAATGGAGTACTATGTAGCTGTTAGAAAAGATGAAGTCATGAAATTTACATACAAGTGGTACTACATGGAAAGTATCATGCTAAGCAAAATGAGTCAGAAAGAGAGGGATAGACACAGAAAGATTGCATTCATCTGGGGAACATAAAGTAACAAAATAGGAGACTAACACCCAAGAATAGCCGAGATAAGTACCAGAAGGATTACTCCATGGCTTTGAGGACAGACGCACACGCTAGAGGAAAAGGCAGTTCAGATAAAGAGGGGAGCACCAAATAAAGGGTGTTGGGAGGTTCCTCTCAGGATGGGAAATGTGTGATGAGAGTAGACTATATTCCGGAAAAGATTGTCTCTCAATGTCTCTTTTGCAAGCCACAGCACTCAAAAGGAGAGACATAATGGAGGGGAATGCCCTGCCACAGTGTTCGGGTGGGATGGGGGATGGGGGGTGGGAGGGATACTGGGACTGGTGGTGGTGGAGAATGGGCATTGGTGGAGGGATGGATATTTGATCATTGTATTACTGAAACCCAAGCACAAAAATTTGTAAGTCTACAGCTGTACCTCATGGTGTCTCACTAATAAAAATTAAAAAAAAAAGAATGGAAAGAAAGGAGAAAAATAGAATATACATTTATGTGCTATATATTTGCACACATACATGTATTGTATTGTATTTTATGAGATGTGAGGTAGGAAATAGTACAGCTTTCTTCACAATATGTCCCAAAATTAAATCTGATGTCAGTTTTATTTGATTCAAATCCACAAGTGTAAGTAAACCCCTTAGCAAATGAAGAGTTTAAGCTTGAAAGAAAAGAAACACTATGCTATAATAGAGCACTTGATCCACAAACAGATGGAGTCCATAGAGAAGTGGGTGCTTTGTCGGCCGAGGTGGTGGGTACACTCTGGGTGATTCTCTCGGGGCCAACTGGAGTTAGCTTAGTGCCCCCATCCCAGTTCCTAGGTGCAAGAATGCTCCCACCACTGTTTCTTTTCTTTCCTTTCCTTTGTATTGTCTTTGTGATCATTTGTCAATTTAAAATTGATAGCTGAGTTTTGCTGATGCTGTTGATTTCTTTTTACACAGAAATTTATAATTTTCAAAAATCATGTTTTTTTTTGGGGGGGGGACAAAATTCCGAATGGGATCGGATCACCGTCTGCTTCGTGCAAAATTCTACTTCACACAGCAGGGAGAAAGGGCTGCAAAGTTTAAAAAGAGAACTCCCAGAACGACCACCAACTGGGAGCTCTTTGGCACTATTGCGGCAACATGGGAAGATACCAGTGTTGACAACATTGATGAGGAATACGATCGACTGGTACAGCACCTCCATGAATGTGCGAGGAATGCCAAGAGAGAGATAGCCACAAAAAAAGACTGTCTTCGAAAACTTTTGAGCTTATTCGCCAGCGTGGTTTGGCGCATGCCTCAGGCAACTGCAAGCTAACGTCCGAGCTCACAAAGCAGTGCAGGATGCGATCAAGGAAGACCTCAAAGAGAGAAGAGCAGACGTGCTGGTAGATGTGGCAGAAGCTGGGAAAAGTATTCGTAACGCCCGCCTGTCCTTTGCCAACTACAAGACCAAGATGACTGCCCTCAGACGTCCTGATGGATCCATCACATCCTCCAGAATGGCAATGGAGAAGATTATCCATGACTTCTACTCAAATCTCTTCGATAGCCATGTCCACTTGCTGACATACCAAATTCCACAGGATGGATATGTCGTTCCCAACGTTCTCCCTTCCGAAATCCGACACGCCATTTCGTTGGTAAAGAAACGAACAGCACCCGGCCCAGACAAAGTCAGACCTGAACACCTGAAGAACCTGCTGTCAGTACTCATCAATACACTGGCTCAGCTCTTCACTCGCTACCTGTCTGAATGCAAGGTTCCGTCCCAATGGAAAACCAGCAGGACCGTACTACTGTTCAAGAAGGGAGACATCCATGACATTGGCAACTATCACCTGATCTGCCTATTGTCTGTCATCTACAAGTTGTTCACTCCAGTCATCCTAAATAGGATTGGCAGAACACTAGATGAAGGACAACCATGCGAGCAAGCCGAGTTCCGCAAAGGATTCAGCACCTTCGACCACATCCACACGAAAACCAAGCTCATTGAGGTTTCTTGGGAGTTCAAGATGCCGCTCTGTTTAACGTTGATTGATTTAAAGAAGGCCTTTGATTCTGTTGAGACAGAAGCGGTCATTGAAGCCCTAGCCAATCAGGGCATTCAAGCCCAATACATCAAGATCCTCCGTGAGCTGTATTGCGGATTCACTACCAGTATCTCACCATTCTACAAAGAAGTAATCATTGATGTCAAGAGAGGGGTTTGGCAGGGTGATACCATTTCACCGAAACTCTTCAGTGCCACCCCCGAGAACATCATGCGATGACTGGAATGGGAAGGAATGGGAGTGAAGATAGATGGTCGGCAACTACACCACCTCCGCTTTGCTGATGACACTGTTTTAATAACACCAAACATTAGCCAAGCGGCACAAATGCTGGCTGACTTTGACCATGAGTGTGGAAAGGTAGGATCTTACGAAGACAATGTTTATGAGAAACAGCCTCGTTCCTGACGCCCCATTCACTCTCAAGGGAACGACCATCTCCGAATGCAACAGCGATGTGTACCTAGGTCGAGAAGTCAACATGACAAATGACCTGGCACCCGAGCTGCACAGGAGGAAGAGAGCGGCTTGGAACGCCTTCAAGAGCATCGAAGAAATAACTAAGAGGACGAAGAACCTCCGGCTCCGGGCACATCTCTTTGATTCCACTGTTCTTCCTGCATTAACATATGCCTCAGAGACCTGGGCCCTATGTAAACAGGATGAGAATGCTATTCGGGTCTCCCAAAGAGGAATTGAAAGAGCTATGCTTGGAATATCACGTTTCACTCAAATGAGAGAAAGAATCTGGAGTTCCGGCCTCCGTTGACGATCAAGAATCAGGGACGCTGTCTCGTTTGCCAAGATGTCAAAAATCAGATGGGCTGGTCACGTAATGAGATTTAAAGACGACCACTGGACTAGAGCTGTTACCAACTGGATTCCACGGGATGTCAAAAGACCGCGTGGCCGCCCACCTACCAGATGGTCAGACTTCTTCATCAAGATCATGAATGATCGGTTTGAGGCTCTTCATGTTCCCAGAGCGAACAGATGCCATTGGGCTACACTGGCACGCGACAGGGACGAATGGAGACGTTGCTGGCACCCGCTCAAGCAAATCGACGACTAACGGGAAGTTAAGTGATTAAGTGATTTTTTGCGGGTAGGGCGTCTGCCTTGCACGCAGCCAACATGGCTGACCCGAGTTCGATTCCTTCACCCCTCTCGGAGAGCCTGGCAAGTTACCGAGAATATTCGATATGCCAGACACAGTAACAACAAAGTCTCCAATGGAGACGTTACTGGGCCCGCTCGAGCAAATCGATGATCAACGGGAGGGCCTTTACTTTACTTTACTTACAAATTGAGAGAATCTTGAGATGCAGGAATGACATTCTCTCTCTCCCTCCCCCCCTCTCTTTTTTTTCTTTTTGGGTCATACCCAGTGATATACAGGGGTTACTCCTGGCTCATGCACTCAGGAATGACTCCTGATGGTGCTCCGATGACCATATGGGATGCTGGGAACAGAACTTGGGTTGGCCACGTGCACGGCAAATGCTCTACCCGCTGTGCTATAGCTCCAGCCCCTGACATATTTTCTTTTCTTTCTTTTTATTATTAGTGAAACACCATGAGGCATAGTTGTAGATTTACAAACTTTTGTGCTTGGGTTTCGATTATACAATGATCAAATACCCATCCCCCCACTAGTGCCCATTTTCCACCACCATGGATCCCAGTATCCCTCCCACACCCACCCCCCCCATCCCACCCTGCCTCTGTGGCAGGGCACTCCCTTTTGTTCTATCTCTCCTTTTGGGTGCTGTGATCTGCAGAAGAGACCTTGGGTGGCAATCATGTTCAGTCCATAGTCTACTTTCAACATGCATCTCCCCTCCTGGGAGGATCCTCCAAACACCCTGTATTTGGTGCTCCCTTCTCTATCTGAGTTGCCCTTTCCCCTAGAATGCCTGGCTAGCCTCTAAGCTATGGAGTAATCCTTCTGGTACTGATCTCGGCTATTCTTGGGTATTAATCTCCTTGACATATTTTCTTACTAGACGACTTTTCTTCTCAGGTACCTCATACCGTACAAAGTAAGCACTGTCTACTAGCAGTAATATGGGTGGACCACTTGTGGGGAGAAATAGTGATGTACTTTTTGTTTTTTTATTTGATTTTTGGAACACACCTGGTGATGCTCAGTGGTTACTCCTGGTTCTTTACTTAGGAATCACTCCCAGTGGAGCTCAGGGGACCTTTTGGGGTGCTGGGGATCGCATGCAAGTCAAGCACATACCTCCTATGGTATCTCTCTGGCTTCCTAGAGATTTACTTTTCAACTGTTTTGAAAAGAGGCTTTTCTTTCTTTTCATGGTTCTGGGAATTTAACCTAGGGTTTCACATATGTGAGACTAGCACTCTACCCCTGAACTCCATTCCCAGACCTAAAAAGGACTTTTTTTTCCTTAGAGGGTAAAAGTTACTTAAAAGCCAGCAACCAGAAAAATTACAAATCACAATCACTGAGAGTTTACTATAGCCAACTTTCATCAATGCGGTTTTCGTGATTTGTTAGAGCTATTTTAAATTTTTACAAATAAGGGTCTTGGCAGTCTAATTTATAGATGAGAAAGCAGAGGCTTGGCAGTTTTGAGTAAGATCTCCTGAGTATAGATCATCCGCATGCTTACTATTAAGTAGAGGAAGAACTTGAACTCTGACTTGATTTCACAGGTTGTATGTATTCTACCATATTGCCAAATGACAACCCCATAACCCCCCGGCCCCCTGCCATGGTTCCCACAGAGTAGCTGAGATCAAGACAGAATTCAAACATTCTCTGAGGCATGTTTTCACAAAAGCATCACACTTTGAAGGAACATGAATTCAGAAGTCCTTGGCAATATTATAGCCAGAGGCATTCTGGGAGTTTACTGTTGGATAAAATGATGTATTTGAGAACTTGTAAAGATTTCAGATGTGATAAAATTAATTTTATAGAAGGGAATAGCTGAGTGAAAACAAACAGACCTGGGATATGTGGAACATGCAAAACCCAAACAAACAAACAAACAAACACCCAAAACAACCAAGCAAACAGGAAAGTTCAAGGAAAACTGTGAAATATAAAGCCTGAAACATTTCGAGTTAATCTGTACAGGAAGATCCCAACTCCTCGATGACTCTTCATTTATGGCAAGAGAGTGAATGCTCAGTTGCAGAGATGCTAAATTGCCAGCATTATCTCTCTCTCTCTCTCTCTCTCTCTCTCTCTCTCGCTCTCTCTCTCTCTTGTTCTCCTTTTCACCCTCTCCTCTCAAGCAGTGTTCAGGGAACCCAGAGCCACTGCATGAATCAGCTGTTTCAGAGCTTGTGACCAAGGGTCCAGAGCTGCTTGGGTCCTGCTGTGCCCGGACCATGAGGATCACCTTATTGGTGCCTGGAGCATCTTGAGGTATTGGGATTGAACTCAGATCACTAGATCACTGAGCTATTAATTGTCCTGTCCCCCTTTGAAAAAAATAGTTAATGAATATTTTCCTCTTCCAATTCATTCTTGGGAGAGCTAGGGGCTCCTCCTCAGAGTTCTTGGCTCACCAGGCTGGTGGTCCAATGCCAGAGGATGAGGTGCTCTGGATCCTGCAATGTCAGGGATTACTTGGGCCAAGCCTGGGGTGTTCAGGAGGCCCCCAGTGGAGTAGGGTAAAGATCTCCAGGGCAGCAGGATGCCAGGGTGCTGGGATGGAGTCAGGTCTGCTGCATTCTGTACTATTCAGAAAATGGACTAAATTGTCGATTTTGGGGGGGCCCTATGGTGCTCAAGGCTTACTCCTAGCTCCATGCTCAGGGATCACTCCTGGTGAAGCTCAAGGAACAATATGTGATGCTAGTGATTGATTGAGCCTGGGTTGGCCACATGTGAGGCAGGAGCCTATACCTGTTGTACTTTCTCTTTACCCCCTCATTATAGTTTTATAAGGATGTAAGGTCTAACTCACATATACATATAAATGTTCATATACAAATTATACTTACATATGCATATATAATTATGTATTTTCCTCACTAAAATATTAACGAGATTTTAAGCATTTTTATTAGTTTAAATAAATTGCTTATTACCCCACTGATTACAATATTTCAACAATTCCAAAATCTAGGAAGCACTTAATGGCTAGAGAAATCAGCATTAATTGGGAAATCAGGCACAAAGGATCCTGGAAGAAGAAAAGTGCTTTATCAGAAAAAAATTTGATCTCTTTTCCTTAATATTTTCTAACTTTTGTAGAGACTGGGTTTGTGTTGACTGTTGCTTTCATGTTATCTGCAGTTTCTGGTAGTGGCTTAACCGGACTGAAGTCTCATCTTCTTGGGATTGCTCCAAATACTGGTTTCCTTTGAAGTTGGTTTTAACTGTGCTGCTGGAATAGTGGTGGAAGATCAGGGCTATTCTGATTTTCTTGACTGTAATTGTTCATGTAACACCTCTCTCTTTGGTTTTACAGTCACTCCAATGAGATAAGAGCCTGACTAGTTTGAACAGAGAAAGACAAATGTTCTCTGATATCTCTTATATGTGGAATCTCAAGAAGTTAAACTTGTTAAAACTTAGTATAGGGCTGGAGAGATAGTACAGTAGATAAGATACTTACCTTGCGCTTAGCTAATCTGGGTTCAATCCTTAGCACCACATATTATTTTCTGAGCCAGGAGTGATCCCTGAGCACAGAGCCGGGGTAAGCCCTGAGCACAGCCAGAATTTTTGGACCCACTTCAGAATAACTCTACCTCCCCAATTGCCCCCCCCCCCCCCGAAATACATAAAACCCCAAGCAACAGAAAGGTAGATCAATTCCAGGGTCGGAGGGCTGCGGAAAATGAAGGATGTTGTTTAAAGTGACAAGCTTGCAATTAGTTGATTCTGGAGAGGGCTGTAATTACAATCAATAGAATTAGAATCTTGTTATTCTAGTTTAGGTAGTATTTGAGATCATAGCATTGATATGTGAAGTTACTGTACTATACCAGCACCAAAATGCCCATGATCATTCACTGCTGCCTTTATGTCACTTTTGGTCTGCTCTTCATCCTCCCTACCACTCTCCCAACTCTTTGTCAGTTTTGTATTCCAAGACCAAGAGTTTGTCACTGTTTGATATGGTGCATTCCCTTGTTCTTTCTTTTTATATTCAATAGATGACCAAATCATCCAGTAGTTGATCTCCTCTGACTTTCTTTGCTTAACATAATACACTCCCCTTCTAAACAGTTGCAGTGAACTGCATGCTTTCACTTTTTTTGCAGCTGCATAATATTCCATGTGCACACTGAATGATGAACTTGAAAGTTACTAAGAGACTAGAACCTAAAGCTCCCTACCATAAAAGTGAAATGGCAATTATGTGATGTAATGGAGGTTTTAGCTAACAGTTCAGTAGTAATTGTACTGCAACACTGAAAATATACCAAATTAATACACCATAAAAATAAGCCACTTAAAATTAATCAAACATTAAAAAAGGTCTGACTTGTTTGAAATCTGCTTGTGACATAGCAAAATACGATTTTAGCCTTTAAAGAGAAAATAATACCTTGTATTCTCTATAGTCCTAATTTCTCCTGGGAAAAGATTAATTAGTAGCAAGAATTGTGTTGGCTGTAAGCATGTAGGAGATATTAGAAAGACTGGGTCAATTGCATGACAACATATCTTTTAGAAAGTCAGATATGACTAGTGGATTAAAAATGACACCAGGGATCAAATCAGGGAAAGAAGTCAATCAATCATAATAAGTTGTCATCACACCTTATTATGAATGTAATAATAGCAAAAATAACTTGCAAAAAATGTTCAGAGTTTTACAGTCTGATAACCTACATATATAAAAACCTACACTTATTCTCCCTTCAGCTCACTATTCCTTCCAGATTGGACATTAGAAAAACTTAGGTTGAAATAAAGAAAATGTTGAGAATGAGAATGTACCAGCAAAATCCTTCATTTAGGAACCAGAAAAGGAAAGGATAAGAAGACTTTTTTTTAAAGACTTTTTTTTTCTTTTCTTTTTGGGTCACACCCAGCGATGCACAGGGATTACTCCTGGCTCTGCACTCAGGAATTACTCCTGGTGGTGCTCAAGGGACCATATGGGATGCTGGGAATCGAACCTGGGTTGGCTGCATGCAAGACAAATGCCCTACCTGCTGTGCTATAGCTCCAGCCTCAGAGAATCAAATTATTAAAAAGAGAAGAAAAGGAAAGAAAAATCTTAAAAGGCGACAGCATTACCACATCAATTATGACTAGATATAACTCTGACTTCTTTCACAGAATTGGGTAAATATTTGATCTCCAGTGTCATGTTTAATGTATGTTGTAGATCTCAGAGGACACAGGGATGAAAGCTTTGCTTTGTGATTGGCTCCCATTAGCCTTTGCTTTCTTGGGAAAGACTGATAATATGCTGTGGCCTTAACTGAGTACAGTTCATCTCTTAGCCGTTCAATAGATAAAACCAATAATTATCTCATCCTTTGATGGATTAGGTTCATGTGATCTGTAAATCAACATATAATAGTAATTTCTGAGTTAATTATTAACTCTTGCAAGATGTTCTTACTGATGGCCTTGAGGGCCAAACTCACTATTCCTTTACTTAATTCTGAAAAGATTGATGTACTTGGTGCAAATACACAAGCGTCCTATATACTAAAAGTTGAATCCACTGATACTAATATTTCTAAAATTTGAGTATCTCTTTCAATTCCCTACATGAAGGCAACAAACTCCCTTATGTTAAATTACTCATGTCAATAACTATGTGAGAAGAAGATGCACAGATGGCATTTCTGAGAATGGCATCAAAGCTCATCAAAATGCTCATCGGAAACATTCCACATATTGACATGTGAGTGGAAAGTCATCTTTTGGTTATATTAATGCTGTAAAAATAAACACACTTTGGTCTCTGATGCAAAGTCTAAAGTTTTCACAGCAATATCTGTTTCTTCCCTTTTGCTTTGTGGCTACAATAAAATAATCAACATTCTCTCAGTCAACTGATTTATCCAACACCCACTGTGTGTTTATTAGGCAATGAGGTGTCTTAGAGAGAAAGACATTCAAGGACTCTGTAGTTTAATGGGGGAGAAGGAAAAACACAAATAGGCACGTGTAAGCAAGCAGAGCTGGAGTTGTACGAACTGATGCAGAGCCCTGTGCATCTTTACAAAGATAGAGGCAGAAACTGGAAGGAAAAAGGTGGGTGGGTGGAAGGAGTGGAGCAGTCAGAATGAGGGGGAGGCTGTGTTTATCAAATGTTTGTTGGGATTTCAGTGGAATTTGCTTTTTCGCTTTGGAGTCACATGTGTGATGCTCAGGGTCTCCTGGTCCTCAGAGATCATGGGTCACTCCTGGTGCTGCTTGGGAAACAGTCAGTTGTGGGAATTAAACACATGCAAACTATATACTCCAGCCCTTCCAGCTAGTTCTTCCTATGTTTTTAAATAAATTAAGGAGCAATACATGAACAGAGTTTTTTTTAATCCCTTGCTTGATGTGTGGGTGGCTGGATACAGCTGATCTATGAGATTTGGGGAGGAGAAAGTGAGCTTGAAGGGGTGAGAAAGTGTCCTGATTCTGGTTTGCAAAGTGTGGTCCCTGATTATAATCTTCAGTCTCACTGGGATACTGGTCATACAGAAATGACCAGCTCCCCCTCAACTCTACTGACCAGGAACTCTGTGGGCAGACCTGGCAGTCTCTTCGTCCATGGACTCAAGGACCTTTCATGTTCGCTCAAGACTCTATGGCATGGTTCTGAGACTGGCTCAGGCATCAGCTAGTGTCCATCTTGTTACTGAAGCCATGTGTGATAAAGGGAAGTTCTGGGGCCTCACAGCTCATGCACAGAGAACTTCGACAGCAGTATTTGTCAGAGCCATGATTCTGAGTATTGTCAGAGAGCACTGATGGTTGCATTGCTTGACTTTCAGGAGAATGTGGAGGGTTGTAATTCCATGTGGTTATTGAATGTAATTTGCCTTGCTTTCAAGGACAGTAGGAGGTAGTGGAGATGGAGTTTGTAGGGGCTAGGCAACTGACAGTGAGATGATAAAAACATTTTTTTCTTTTTCTTTTTTTTTTTTGTTTCTTGGTCCATGCCTGGCAATGCTCAGGGATTACAAACCTGGCTCTGCAATCGTGGGCTCAGGGGACCATATGGGATCCTGGGGATTGAACTTGGATCAGCTGCATTCAGGGTAAGAGCCCTACCCATTGTACTATCACTCTGACCCCAGAAAACCATTTTTTTTATAAACGAACAAAGCATCATCAGCAGTTATTCTGTCACCAGAACTTTAGTATTAGAGGCAGACTGACCAAGTAAAAAAATAAATATAATAAAAAGTAAATTTATTTGGCTCCTATGTTATAAATTCTAAATTATTTTCATATATTTTACATCATTTATTAAACCTCTGAGATAGAACTTTTATTGGTCCCTGGTACAAATTAGACAATTGTAGCTCAGAGAGGTTAAAAAAACCTACTCAAGGTTCAACTTTTTGGGAAAACAATATGAATATTTCTCACAAAAACCTCAGAATTGAGTTTTCATATCATCTGGCAATTCTACTTCTTGTTATATACCTCATGGGGACAAAATACTTTATCCTGAAAAGACATCCTATGCTCATTGCTGCACTATTCACAACAGACAAATCCTGGAAGCAACACAAGTGTCCAAGAACAGATGCGTGGATAAGATGATATGGTGCAGATGCCCAGTAGCATACTACTTGACTGTAAGAAAAATGAAGTCATGCAATGTGTTATGTGGATGTACCTGGAAAGAATCATGCTGAATGAAGTTAGTCAGAAGGAGTGGTTCAGAGAGAATGATCTCTCTCCTATGTAAAATATAAAGGAGAAAAGTCAGGGACAAACAGATGCTCAAAGGCAACAGAGCCTGTGCACTTCAGCTTACCATGGTAAGAGGCATTACCAAGGATAGAGGCATAGGTTGAGGTGGCACCTCTCTGGAGGTACTGTGGTGTTGGATTCTCATGTGCACAAAACCTATCATTGATAGTATTGTAAGTTATGGTGACTTGAAGAAAAAGAAGAAAAGAAGAAGAGGACCTCTTTAGAGCCTGGGAGGGTAGCTCAAGGGGTCAGAGCATGTGCCCTGCATGTTCTGAGTTCTGAGTTGATCCTTGGCACTGCATGGTCTTTGGAACACTGCTGGCTGTGCCCCTGGTGACCTCCAAGTACCTATATGTGTGATCCTTAGAAGCCCAGAAGTTCTGGACCCAGGCAGCACTGAATCACCTGCATGAATGCTGATATGTCTGGGTTATACAACAGGGCAGAGGATGAGCACTGTTTGGAAGGAAACTCCATCCCTCCCTCAAAGAAGCTTGTTGTCTGCTGAACAACTGCCCCAGGACTAAGTGTCACAGAGAACATAATCTGCCCCAAAGTTCAGATACCCAGGTCTTTTTGGCTGAAAAGTCCAGCCTTCTCAGAGTCAGGATGGACAACCTACCCCACATCCCTGTACTTCTGGAAACCCTGGCAGTCACCCCCCTAGACCACTTCTGCTGTCTAATAAGCTCTTCTACGGACCTTGTTCCAGAGACTTATCAATAAATCTTGAAAGAGATCAACTAGATCAAAATTTTCTCAGACACCCATTTTTGGCTGAGACCCCAGGGTGATCTCAGAGTGGGTGGCACCAGCTCCTGCACTTGCAAAGCCCTGGCAGCCCCAACCACACCCCAAAGCCACCGCCATGCCTCTGGCCAGGTTGCTCAGTAAAATATTTTGGGTTTTCTGGAGCATGTGTCTGCATTAGTGGCTGCACAACATCTCCAAACTCTTCACACTCACATCCCAGCTCACCAGACTGAATTGGATTTAACAAGCCAACCAACTTTTTACCCCATTCTTGACTAACAATAACCTCAACACAAAAGTCTTAACTTGCAACAACAGCTTAGTAAACCCTCAGAGAAGGCCTGAAATTATGTCCCCATGGTGAGATACAACAATTTTCGCAAATTTTCTTTTACAGAAATAATTTTTGATCATTTCATTAGCCATTTAGTGGTAACAAGCTATATAAAATAAACATGTGGGCCTGCTATATAGGCAGGCTTGAAGGGTGGTTGGAGAAAATGGAGACAATGGTGGAGGGAAGATGATGGTGGTGGTGGGATTGGAATATTGGAATATTGAATGCCTGTAACAAATAATCATGTAACTTTGTAAACCAGTGTTTAAATAAAGTGTGTGTGTGTGCGTGTGCAGGGGGGGACCCAGTTTGTTGAGAATCACAGGATAGTGCTGGTATTAGAAATTTGAACTGCTTCTGTTATTCTATGTGATGCTGTTAAATTTTAAACACTGGAAGACACTGTTTCTATTTGGAAAGAGTGACACTTTATTCTAAATTGCTTGGCATTTGAGACTAAGACTCCAGGGCCTGATGAGTTTCTTATTTAATTTTCTGGTTGGCCAGCAGAGTATTACGTAAGTCTACCTACTTCTCACAGAAGGTCGCTGAAGCAGACTTCTGGGTAGAGTAAATCAGTTACAAAATAATGATCAGGCTCAGTGCCCAGAGCAAAGCTTGAGAATACTTTGGAATGATTTACTCTGTGTCCAGAACAGTTTAGCTCAATCTCAGCAATTCCTTTCTGGTTTTGGAGTTTTCCAGAAGCTTAGGCTCCACCTCTAAGTACATAGAAAGTGGATCTATGAGGTAGAGTGAATCAGAGGAAAGAGACATTGGGGCTATCTTTGCGTGTTGCCATGACTTATTGATAGTTGGTATGTGCGAGAACTGGATGAACTAGGATCTCAAATGTGGGGTGCAGAGAAAATAAGTTTTGCAGTTTTTTGGTTAGGGGTTTAAGAGGTATTCTGGATGATCAGAAGAGGGGTGATGCTAGGGGTCCACACACCTGATGGAGGGAGCAGGACTGGTGCTGATGGAAGAATTTGGTGTGGCACTGGAGGAGTAGCGATTGGGAGCGGGGTACAGGTCTCCTGAGATATTGGGCGGGAGTTGGCGTTGGGGTTCTAGGATGGGATGTAGGCACGGGGGGCAGGTCACCAGCCAGTGTGGTCCACACACCTGATGGAGGGAGCAGGATAGGTGCTGTTGGAGGAGTCTGTGATTTTCTTGTATACTTTCCCCCCATATAAGTGATTAATGGGTGGTTTTACTCACCAAGGGACCCCTCATGAAGGGAGCATCTGTACACTTAGCAGCCACATTCCCTGATCCTTCTCTTCGTTGCACTGTCATTAACACACTGATACCTACACTGGGTCATCTCTGTTCCCTGTGTGCATGTAAAAGGCTAGCCAGTCCAGATCATGAAAGAAGGCCTGTGTGTCAGAAACCTTGCTGCTCTCTGCCCTCTTTGTAAGCCTCAGTTGCTGGCAACGCTGTTCCCACGTGCAAGATTCATGTTCTTACAAATTTGACACCCAAAACAGGGAAATTTGGGAAATTCATGAAGGTGCTCTAAGGGTGTTGTAAGAGACAGAAATTCAAGGATCATGTTTGTGGGTCATTAGCTGTATGTGTTTCACTGATTTACACAGTAAAATCTGTTGACTTTATAATATCTATTTTAAAGTGAACCATATGGTAAGAAAACAAAGGCATTTCATAGGAGCCATGGCTTTCCATGCCTAGCAATGGATTATACGGATTGTATTTGCTTTTTTCTTCTTCTTGTTTTGGGGCCTAGTCCAGTAGTGCCCCGGGGCCACCCCCAGTTCAGAGATCAAAGGTCATACTCCTGGTGGGGCTTGGGGACCATGTGACCAGGGATATTACCCCTGGCATTCTGTATGCAAAGCTTGTTCTTTGTGGTATCTTTTTGGTCATAGAAACTACATATAAAATTGACAATATTTAATATTTTTGACCCCCTAGAACAGAATGCCCCCGGGGAATATTGGAAAAACTGTTCCCCATTCTCCATATGTTGTCAAGAGAAGTCATAGATAAATAGAGGAAACTTAGCTAGAAAAACTTACAGTTCTTTGGGGGATATCTTTATATTCAGGAAAGATTTATAAAATGAGATATCAGAAAAAAATATTAGGGGCCACAACAACCCATTGAGTCTTAGATTTTTCATCTGTTACAAATGGAGGGGTATTATATTAGATGATTTCCTAAAATCTCTGGGAAGAATCTAGAACTTGCCAATCTAAAGAATCTGGGAATCCCCCCAGGATACAAAAAAATTCATTCAAAATGACATGTGCACAGCATTATTCATAGCACTTAGTACAATAACTAAGATATGAAATAAATCTAGGGGTCCAATGATAGATCAGTGGTTCATGGAAATATGGTGTATAGACACAATAGAATACATACATCTTTCAGCAATGATGAAATCATGCAATTTGCTACAACATGGATGGAACAGGAAGATATCATGCTAAATGAAGTAAGCCAGAAAAAGAAAAACACAGGATGATCTCACTGATAAGTGCTACACAAAATAACTGGACAAGGGATGCAGTGTTCAAAAGGGAGGATACCTAGATAACCCTTGACCCAGAGAAGTAAAGGAATTGAGGAGTAAGAAGAGATTGATGAGAAACAATGTGGAGTAGGGGTCAAGCATATTGGTGGTATGGAGAAGTAATATTGAGAAACACCCAAACCACAGTCAACAGCATTGCAAGAAGAGATTTATACTACAACAACCAAACTTAAAAATGTGCCTGTCAAGGTGGCAACCTCGGGGAGGAAGTGGGAGGGAATCTGGGAACCCTGATGAAGGGAAGAAGACTGGTGGTGGGATTGGTGCTGGAACATCGTAGGTCTAAAAGCTAACTCTGAATAACTCTGTAGAACATAGTGCCTAAAAAAAAGAATATCTGAATTGAAACAAACATGAGGTTTAGATATCAACTCTTCTCAAACAGGATGTTCCACTCTAGGTAAGAGAAACCCAATTGGATGTGGGCCTGTCTCTGTGGTGTGAAATGATATGTCATTGTGGTTTTGATCTGCATCTCTCTGATGATTAATGATGTGGAGCATTTTCTCATGTGCCTTTTTGCCATTCGGATTTCTTTTTTTTTTTTGCCATTCGGATTTCTTCTTTGAGAAAGTTTCTGTTCATTTCATCGCTCCATTTTTTGATGGGGTTGGATGTTTTCTTCTTGTGGAGTACAACTGGTACTTTGTATATCCTTGTTATCAACCCCTTGTCGGATGCGTATTTGGCAAATATCCCTTCTATTTCTGTAGACTGTCTTTGTATTTTGGGATTGTCTCTTTTGAGGTGCAGAAGCTTCTTAGTTTAAGGTAGTCCCATTTGTCTATCTCTGTTTTCACTTGCTTGGCCAGAGGTGTGACATCTTTGAAGATACCATTAGCTTCAATGTCATGGAGAGTTTTGCCAACTTTTTCTTTAATGTACCTTATAAATTCCGGTCTGATGTTGAGGTCTTTAATCCACTTTGACCTTACTTTTGTACATAGAGTTAGGCAGAGATCTGAGCCCACTTTTTTGCATGTAGCCATCCAGTTTTGCCAGCACAATTTGTTAAAGAGGCATTCCTTGCTCCACTTCACTTTTCTTGCCCCCTTTTCAAAGATTAGATGATCATATGCTGGGGGGAGATGTGAGTATTTTCAACCCTTTTCTATTGGTCTACAGCTCTGCCTTTGTTCCAGTACCATGCTGTTTTAATTATTACTGCTTTGTAGTAGAGTTTGAAGTTAGGGAGGTTGATTCCTCCCATTTTCTTTTTCCCAAGAACTGCTTTAGCTATTCGTGGGGGCTTATTGTTCCATATGAATTTCAGGAGTATTTGCTCCATTTCTTTGAAGAATGTCATGGGTATCATAATAGGGATCACGTTGAATTTGCAGTGTTTTTGGAAGTATTGCCATTTTGACAATGTTAATTCTCCCGATTCATAAACAGGGGATATCTTTCCATTTTCTTGTGTCCTCTTTTATTTCCTGAAGTGGCATTTTGTAGTTTTCTTTGTACAGGTCCTTTACTTCCTTAGTTAAGTTGATTCCTAGGTACTTGATTTTCTGGGGCACAAAAGCAACCGGTGCTGGCGTGGATGTGGCGAGAAAGAGACCCTCCTTCATCGCTTGTGGGAATGCCGACTGGTTCAGTCCTTTTGGAAAACAGTATGGGAGATTCTCAAAAAAACTAGAAATTGAGCTCCCATTTGATCCAGCAATACCACTCCTGGGAATATATCCCAGAGAGGCAAAAAAGTATAGTCCAAGTGACATCTGCACTTGTTTGTTCATTGCAGCACTGTTTACAATAGCCAGAATCTGGAAAAAACCTGAGTGCCCGAGAACATATGACTGGTTAAAGAAACTTTGGTACATTTACACAATAGAGTACTATGTAGCTGTTAGAAAAGATGAAGTCATGAAATTTACATACAAGTGGTACTATATGGAAACTTTCATGTTAAGCGAAATGAGTCAGAAAGAGAGGGATAGACATAGAAAGATTGCATTAATCTGGGGAACATAAAGTAATAAAATAGGAGACTAACACCCAAAAATGGCCGAGATTAGTACCAGGAATTTTGCTCCATGGCTTGGAGGCCAGCCACACATGATAGGGGAAAAGGCAGTTCAGATAGACAAGGGAACACCAAATAAAGGGTGTTGGGAGGATCCTCCCAGGATGGGTGAAGCATGCTGAAAGTAGATATAGACCAAACACGATTGCCACTCAATGCCTCTTTTGCAAACCACAGCACCCAAAAGGAGAGATAGAACAAAGGGAAATGCCCTGCCTCAGAGGCAGGGTGGGATATGGGGGCTTGGGGTGGGAGGGATACTGGGATCTGTGGTAGTGGGAAATGGGCACTGGTGGAGGGATGGGTATTTGATCATTGTATAATTGAAACCAAGCACAAAATTTGTAAGTCTACAACTGTACCTCCTGGTGTCTCACTAATAAAAAATAAAAAAAAAGAAACCCAAGTGGGATATGTGTCTTTAGATAAGTCTGTAAAACCTATTAAGCTTAACACTAAACAGAAATATTACTGAGATACTGCAACCCACAGCGGATAGGGCAGTTTGCCTTGCACACAGCTGACATGGCCTATCCGATTTCGAGTCCTCAGCCCCTCTCGGAGAGCCCAGCAAGCTACTGAGAGTATCTCACTTACATGGCAAAGCTTGGCAAGCTACCCATGACGTATTTGATATGCCAAAAACAGTATCAATAAGTCTCACAATTTGTTGTGAGACGTTACTGGTGCCTGTTTGAGCAAATCGATGAACAATTGGAGGACAGTGACAGTGACTGCTACCCAAATAATTTTAGTGCATGTGCACAAAATAAAAAAGATGAAAATCCACCCATGATTAAAAACAAAACAAAACAAAACAAAACAAAATAAAACAAAAAACAAAAACAACAAACCAAATTTGCACGCAGCCAACATGGCCAACCGGAGTTCAATTCCTCCGCCCCTCTCAGAGTGCCCGGCAAGCTACCGAGAGTATCTCGCCCGCACTGCAGAGCCTGGCAAACTCCCTGTGACGTACCCGAAATGCCAAACACAGTAACAACAAAGTCTCATGATGGAGACGTTACTGGGCCTGCTCGAGAAAATCGATGAACAACGGGAGGACAGTGATCAGTGAAACTAAAAAAGGCAGTAACTCTAGTACATAAACCTTGAAGACTCCCAGTGGGAGTGTGGTTTGTGGCATAGAGCTCACTGTCGCCCCCGTCAGGAATGCGACGGCAATACAGGGGTTATTCTTATATTTGGGAATAAAAAGAATGTTTCTGTCTATGCTAATTCTACTATGATTCGTTAGAAGAATGATATAACACAAGCAATGATGTTTATTTATTTATTTATTTATTTATTTATGGCCTTTGGGCCATACCCTGCGATGCTCAGGGATTACTACTGGCTTGCACTCAGGAATTGCTACTGGTGTTACTCAGGGAACTGTATGGAATGCTGAGGATTGAGCCCAGGTTAGCCATGTGGAAGGCCTACCCACTGTACTCTCTCTCCAGCCCCAGTCATTTAATCTTTTAAAAAAATCTATTATTATGCTTAAAAAATTTTGTTACACTGATGGCTCTCAGAGGTTATTCCTGACTTTACGCTCAGAATGGACACCTCCTAGTGGTGCTGAGGAGGACTACAATGGATGCCAAGGATCGATCTAGCTTGGCTGCTTGCAATGCAATGCAATGCAATCTTACTTGCAGCTTGCAATGCAATGCACTCTTGCTTGCAGCTCGCAATGCAGCTTGCATTGTTGCTTGCAATCCTTACCTCCTGTACTGTCTCTCCAGCCCAGTGATATAGGTTATTTTATTATACCACAGACAAGCAACTTTCATTCACAGTTTCTCTGCTGTTTTAATAAATTTGAATAAATCTGATAATAAGAAGTCTTTGCAGTTACTGCTAGATACATGTACAGATGCAATATGAAGGTCACATTTGGTGTCAAGCAATGTGGGTTAGAAACCCTACTCCGGTACTCATCCAGCTGTGTGACCCAGGCCATTTGCCTGACGTTACCCATAAATTAAGACAGGTTTAACAATGCGTGCTTCACAGAGCTTCTGGGGAGTTTAAGCGAGATCATAGATAAGGTAGTTAGCACAGTTCCTAGCACATAGTAAAGGCTTTGGAAATAAGAGCATGTCTCCCTTCTGGCTGAAGGGTGACTGTTTCTTTGAAGCTTCTCATGAGCCAAAATGGTAAAATGTGAAGAAGCAATTACTATAATTTATATGGAAAAAATTTTGAGCATTCTCAGGTTCCAAAAATAACCTACCTAATCCTGCCATATAACATATAAAATAACACCCACATATAGCAAAATCAGGAACGAGAAGGTCGAAATGCAGTGTTGAGAGGAGATCTCAGAGAAGTAGTTTGGAGGTGCCACTCTTGCTGTTAAGTGTATGTGCTGCTTCTTGTGTAACTGCAATTAAGTGACACCAGATGTCATTTTTGCTCTTTGTCTTTTGTTACCAAAGCAACTTTGGGCTCCTTTGTGTCAGCAAAAACAGGTGACCAGCACAGGACTTCTGTAAAGGGGAAATAGCCTAATCAGAACTCTGAAAATGGGGGAGTCCCATAGAGTCTGGAGCCAAACCATAGAGTTCGTTTTAACGTAATACATTAAACCAATTCTTTTCCACATGCTTATGTTTTTCCACGTTGAATTGGGTTGTGATACTTAATCATCTTGCTATTCAAGGTACTGCAGTGGACCCAACAGTTAGATATGTATTTAAAGTCATGAACTTGTTCATGATATTGCCAACTTTATGGATCCATCAAACAAAATCTACATTAATCGTGGGAGTAAAGTAATGTTATGCTCCAAGTTTGGGGGAGCAGCTCTTACCATCAGGTGCCTCTACTTGATTTCCTTTTGCCCTATTTGCTTTTTCTACTTTGTGCATGTAACTGGGGCTTTCATTCCCAGTGTTCTCATATGTTGATTTCTTTTCACCCACTAAAATGTAGTGAGCTTAAGAAAAGTTCAATTAAAATGAAATATAAATATTGTTCTTTCTTACTGTGTCATTAAAATCTCTTCCCCCACTCTACAAAGTTACTTGGCACCCTCCCAAAGGAAACATTTCCCTCTATTGGCCCCCAGTGTTTAAAGCACAGAGGAAACAGATTGGCTTGGTCCCACTCAACAGGGTCTCGACATGGGGAGAGGAGCCAGGATTTCATAGGACTAGAAATTAGAGTAGAAAGTATAAAAAGCAATCAAAGGGAAAAAGGGGGAGAAGAAAAGAGCTAGAGAAGAAAATGATCTCATAGAACAAACTGCGAATGGACAATTTTTTGAAGAGAAAACTCACGATAAAATGTGAATAAAAGAAAACTCACATTTCGTCGTGAGTTTCTGCATCTGACTGGGCAAGCTCTCTGTGAACTACTGATGGTTCATAGTCTGGTAGAACATCATTCCTGGTCATTTCCTGTTAGCTCCAACATTATTATTTAAAATAGCTGATGTTCAGGTTTTCACTCTGAATTTTATACATGGTCTTTACCACCAGCAGCAGGATTATATATATGGGCTTTCCCGACAGTGTTAGGAGAACTGAGGGTCTCTCTTGCTGATAGTTGGCTCAGCAGTGCAGTCTGGATGGTTCTATGCTAGGGCCCAGCTGGGGCTCTCAGGACTATCCCTGGCTGTGCTCAGGGGACTATGTATTGTCAGGGAGCAAGGCATGCACTCCATTTCATTGAGTTATCCTTCTAGCCCCAATATGTATTTTTTTTTAAAAAATCTTTTTATGTAGGAATACTGCTATTTATTCAGCCACTGATTAGCTGATTGAATTGGGCATGAACTCCACCTTACTTTTTTTTCCATAATTTATTTATTTACTTTTTTTCTTCTTATATTTATTTATTGAATAACTGTGGGAAAAGTTACAAAGTTTTCAGATTTAAGTTTCGGTCATACATGATCAAACACCTTTCCCTTCACCAGTACTCATTTTTCACCACCAAGAACCCCAATATACCCTTCTCCCACCTCTCCCAATGCCTCTGAGGCAGATGATTTCTACTTAACTTTTCTCTACATTGATTACATTCATTATTTTGACAAAAGATGCACCATTATTGTTTAGAATTTCTCCCCCAACAATCAGAATTGCTGAAAAGGCATTGCGAAATACTTTGTTTTCTATAGCTGATCATGAGAATCATATAATGATTTTAGATTTATGCAAAGAGCCAGATAGTTACAAGATTGGTTTCTGTGCGTCTGGTGTTATGGCTGTGTCGTAGAGCCACTTGTGGGGGGCAACTCGTGACCTTGGTAGGGTGTGAAGGATGAGCCAGTACCACCCCCCTTCCCATGAGACTGCAGTTGCCCTGTCACCGCCGGCTCATACCTGGCCTTCCTAAAAGCTCTGAGGTGGTGATCACCTAGCTACTGGGGTGGGGGGAAGGTGGAAGGGAGCAACACCCTTTCCCTCCTGGGGAGGCATGGCACCATAGTTTAATGCATGGCCCATTCACTTTTCTGCTGCAAGCTGCTGGGCTCTGGATTAAGTCCTTTTGCCTCTGGAGCCATGGCTGAGCCAGAGAGCCGTTCGTGGGGGAAACTCATGATCTTGGTAGGGCATGAAGGACGAGCTGATACTGTCCCCCCTTCCCAGGAGACTGCAGTTGCCCTGTCACCGCTGGCTTATACATGGCTTTTCTATAAGCTCTGAGGCAGTGGCCACCTTCTATGCAGTCCAGATGCATTTCTGACAAAAGCCGCTGGGTTTAGAGATTTGTTTCCGAGTCTCTGGGATCATGGTTGTTAAGCACCTTGATCAGGAGCCAGAGAGGCCGTTTGTAGGCGGCGACTCGGTCTCGTTGGGATGGTGAGGAAGGGCCGGTTCCACCCCCATCTGATGAGGCCCCACATGTCTAGTCACTGGAGGCCCAAATATGACTGTCCAGTGGCCTCTGGATGGCGGTCACTGGACCACCAGGGTGAACAAGGCATGAAACCTATTCCCACCTGGAGTGGCCCAGCGCCAGTAACCTATTGCAGGAGCAAGACGCATTTCTGCCAAAAGCCTTTGGGTTCCGAGATTCGTTTCTTAGTCTCTGGGACCATGGCCATTAAGCAGTTTGATCAGGAACCAGAGAGGCCATCACTTGATCACTTGATCAATTGACTTCTCATTAATCGTCGATTTGCTCGAGTGGGTGCCAGTAACGTCTCCATTTGTCCCTGTTCCGTGCTAGTGTACCCTAATGGCGTCTGTTCATTCTAGGAACACGAAGAGCTTCAAACCAATTGTTCATGATCTTGATGAAGAAGTCTGACTATCTGGTAGGTGGGTGACCACGCGGTCTTTTGACGTCCTGTGGAATCCAGTCGGTAACAGCTCTAGTCCAGCGGTTGTCCCTAAATCTCATTATGTGTCCAGCCCATCTGACTTTTGACGCCTTGGCAAATGAGACAGCATCCCTGATTCTTGATCGTTGATGGAGGTCGGAACTCCGGATTCTTTCTTTCATTTGAGTGAAACAATGCCAGTGTATGTGCATTGAAAGTACAGACAGTCATTTTTGTCCTTCTTCATTTTGGCAGCCTAGTTAGGCCCTGAGATTTTATCAGCCTCTCCTTCCTCATCCTTCTTAATGCTGCTGTATTGGTAGCTCTTTCAGGGAGAGGGGAATGAGACCCATTGTATTTACTGGTTTTGGCATATCGAATACACCACGAATAGCTTGCCAGGCTCTGCCGTGTGGGCGGGACACTCTCAGTAGCTTGCCAGGCTCTCTGAGAGGGATAGAGGCTTTTAGAGCGGCCTCTAATCATCCTTGCAGGTGTTCCCATGGTTTAAACCATATTTGAACCCCCATAAAATTTGGTGCAGTAATCTTGTATTAAGTGTTTTATGATGTGTCCGTAAAGCGTCCTGGAGTGTGGCTGCGGCTGGGTAGTGGAGATCTGCTGGGCTGCTGGGAGCAGGCAGAGGATCTTGTTCCTGGGTCCATTAAGCCTGGAGTCCAAGGTCACAGAGTTCTGCTTCCCTGGTTCTGTAGGGCTTCACTCATGCGTAAGTCTCGGCCTGAGTGTCTGGAAAGCTTCCTGGAGTGTGGTGGCGGCTGGGTAGTGGAGGTCTGCTGGGCTGCTGGGAGCAGGCAAAGGATCTCTGTTCCCAGGTCCATTGAGCCTGGAGTCCAAAGTCACAAAGTTCTGCTTCCCTGGTTCTGTGGGACTTCACTCATGCATGACTCTTGGTCAGTGTCCAGAAAGCATCTTGGAGCGTGGTGGTGGCTGGGTAGTGGAGGTAATGGAGGTAGTGGAGGTTTGTCGGGCTTCTAGGAGCAGGCAGAGGTTCTCTCTTCCTGGGTCTGTTGTGCCTGGAGTCCAAGGTCAAGGAGTTTCACTTCTCTGGTTCTGTGGGGCTTACCTGACCGATGTCGCTGTTGTCCCAAAATTTCCAACGGGATTGGACCACTGTCTCCTTTGTGCAAAATTCTACTTCTCAAAGCAGGGAGAAAGGGCTGCAAAGTCTAAGAAGCAAACTCCCAGAACGACCACCAACTAAGAGCTCTTTTTCACTATTGTGACAACATGGGAAGATGCCATCATTGACAACGTTGACGAGGAATACAATCGACTGGTTCAGCACCTCCATGATTGTGTGAAGAACACTGAGAGAGATAGCCACAAAAAGATGCCTGTCTTTGAAAACTCTCAAGTTCATTCGACAATGTGGCTTGGCGCAAGCCTCAGGCAAATGCAAGCAAACGTCTGAGCTTGCAAAGCAGTGCAGAGAAGCGATAAAGGAATACCTCAAAAAGAGAAAAGCAGCAGCGCGAGCAGATGTGGAAGAAGCTGGGAAAAGCATTCACAATGCCCGCCTGTCCTTTGCCAACTAAAAGACCAAGATGACTGCCCTCAAGATGACGTACTGATGGATCTATCACATCTTCCAGAAGGGCAATGGAGAAGATTATCCATGACTTCTACTTGGATATCTTCGATAGCCACATCCACCTGCCCACATAACAGATTCCGCAGGATGGATATGTTGTTCCCAACGTTCTCCCTTCCGAAATCTGACAGACCATTTCATCAGTAAAGAAGTGAACAGCACCCGGTCCAAACAAGGTCAGACTGGAACACCTGAAGACCTTGCCGTCAGTACTCATCAGTACATTGGCTTGGCTCTTCATACACTGTCTGTCTGAATGCAAGGTTCTGTCCCAATGGAAAACCAGCAGGACTGTACTACTGTACAAGAAAGGAGACATCCACAGCATTGGCAACTATCGCCCGATCTGCCTGTTGTCTGTCGTCTACAAGCTATTCACTCGAATCATCCTGAATAGGATTGGCAGAACACTAGATGAAGGAAAACCATGTGAGCAAGCTGGTTTCCGAAAAGGACTCAGCACAATTGACCATATCCACACGATAACCAAGCTCATTGAGGTTTCTCAGGAGTTCAAGATGCTGCTCTGTCTAACACTCATTGATTTAAAGAAGGCCTTTGATTCTGTTGAGACTGAAGCAGTCATCGAAGCCCTAGCCAAACAGGGCGTTCAAAATCAATACATCAGGATCCTCCGTGAGTTGTATTGCAGATTAACTACCAGGATTTCACCATTCTACAGGGAGGTGATCACTGACTTCAAGAGAGGAGTTAGGCAGGGTGATACCATTTCACTGAAACTCTTCAGTGCCACCCTTGAGAATGTCATGAGACGACTGGAATAGGAAGGAATGGGAGTGAAGATAGACAGTCGGCAACTACACTACCTCTGCTTTACTGATGACATTGTTCTAATAACACCAAACATTAGCCAAGTGGCATAAATGTTGGCCAACTTCGACTGTGAGTGTGGAAAGGTCAGACTGCAGCTGAATCTCATGAAGACAATGTTTATGAGAAACAGTCTCGTTCCTGATGTTCCATTCGCTCTCAACAGGATGAACATCTCTGAGTGCAACAGTTATGTGTACCTAGGTTGAGAAGTCAACATGACTAATGCTCTGGCACCTGAGTTGCGCAGGAGGAAGAGAGCGGCATGGAAGGCCTTCAAGAGTGTTAAAGAAATGCTAAGAGGACAAAGAACCTCTGACTCTGGGCACATCTCTTCAATTCCACTGTTCTTTCTGCATTAACATACGCCTCAGAGACCTGGGCCCTATGAAAACAGGATGAGAATGCTATTCAGGTCTCCCAAAGAGGAATCAAAAGAGCTATGCTTGGAGTATCACGCTTCACTCAAATGAGAGAAAGAATTCACAGTTCCCACCTCCATTAAGGTTCCAGAATTAGGGACACTTTCTCATTTGCCAAGACTTCGAAAATCAGATGGGCTGGACACATAATGAGATTTGGAGACGACCGCTGGCCTAGAGCCATTACCGACTGGATTCCACGGGATGTCAAAAGATCGCGTGGCCACCCACCTATAAGATTGTCAAACTTCTTCATCAAGACCCTGAATGATTGGTTTGAGGCTGTTTGTGTTCCTAGAATGAGCAGATGCCATTGGACTACATTAGCATGTGACAGTAATGAATGGAGACGTTACTGGCACCCACTCGAGCAAATTGATGAGTAAAGGGATGTCAATTGATCAAGTGATTTTTTGTTAAATTTATTTATTGAATCACCGTGAGAAAAGTTACAAGGCTTTCAGGTTTAAGTTTCAGTCATACAATGATAAAATACCCTTCCCTTTACCAGTAATTATTTTTAACCACCAAGAACTCCAAAATAACCCCCCCCCCCCAGCCCTCCTGATGCCTGTGAGGAAGATTATTTCTATTTAATTCTCTCTCTACTTTGATTACATTCATTATTTCTACAAAAGATGCACCATTATTGTTTGGAATTTCCCCCTAAGTATCAGAACTGCTGAAAAGGCATTGTGTAATAAATTGTTTTCTATTGCTGGTTATGAAAACCATATGATGTCTCATGGCCGCGATAGCGGCTGTGCGATTTGGATTTCTGATATTTTACTAATTAAGTCTGTAGGGATTTCTGCTGAAAGCAGGATAATTATGAGATTAGTTTCTGTGCGTCTGGTGCCATGGCCATGCCACAGAGTCACTCCTGAGGGGCAACTCATGGCCTTGGTAGGGCGTGAAGGATGAGCCAGTTCCACCCCCCATCCCATGAGGCTGCAGTTGCCCCATCACCGCTGGCTCATACCTGGCTTTCCAATAAGCTCTGAGGCTGCGGCTACCATGACGCCGGGGGGGGGGGGGGGTTGGGGGTTGGAAAGGCGAAAGAGAATAGACACCCTTTCCCTCCCAGGGGGGCGTGGCACTGTAGTTTAACACATAGTCCAGTCACATTTCTGCCGCAAGCTGCCGGGCTCTGGATTAGGTCCATGTGCCTGTGGTGCCATGGCTGTGCTGGAGTGCTGCTCGTGGGGGGCAATTCGTGGCCTTGGAAGGGCGTGAAGCTGTTTGTTCTTATTTTCTTTCTTTTTTTGGGGGGGTGACACACAGGGGTTACTCCTTGCTCAGTGCTTGTGGTCTCCCTAGCAATGCTTGGGAGACCATGTGGTAAGGGGATCAAACATGGGTCTCCTGCATGCAAAGAAGGTGCACTAACCAATTGAACTGTCTTCCCTGTTTCCTGCTAACAATATTTCTACCCATCATCTTTCCAACAGTCACTGAAACAACATCAGTCTCCACAGAAAATTCAAATAGGGAGAATTGTTCCATCTAGCAAATAAGTTATTTGTTATTTCCCTGTGGTGTTCTTCCTTTCTCTCCTTTCTTTTCCAGAAACTTTTTGCCTTGTCTAGCATTAGGCTTTCTCGTTCATATTAGGATGAAAATAAGTTGATACATGATAGCATGTATGGCAAATTGCTTACTGTAGATATTTGCAGGGCAGCAATTCTTTCTTCTTCTTTTTTTTAAAAAATTCTATTGCGTTACTTAATTAAAACTGTTCATGATTAGGTTTCAGTCATACATTGTTCCAACATCCATCCCTCCACCAGTGTACATTTTCTAACACCAGTGTCCCCAGGAAATCTCCCATCACATCATCACACCACCAGTCTGCGTCTATGGCAGATGTTTTCTCTCTCTCTCTCTCTCTCTCTCGCTCTCTCTCTCTCTCATCCATTTTGGACAGTAATTCTTTCCATCCCCCTTTCCTTAAAAAGGTATCAAAACTGGACAGCTACATGCAAAAAAGTGGGCTCAGATCTCTGCCTAACGTCATGCACAAAAATAAGATCAAAGTGAATTTATGACCTCAACATCATACCGGAATCCATAAAGTTCATTGAAGACAAAGTTGGCAAAACCCTCCATGATATTGAAGCTAGTGGTATCTTCAAAAACGTCACGCCACTGGCCAAGCAAGTGAAAACAGAGATAGACAAATGGGACTATCTTAAACTAAGAAGCTTCTGCACCTCAAAAGAAACAGTGACCAAAATACAAAAAGTCTACAGAATGGGAAAGGATATTAGCCAAATACACATCCGACAAGGAGTTGATATCAAGGAAATACAAGGTACTGGTTGAACTCCACAAGAAGAAAGCACCCAATCCCATCAAAAAATGGGGCGAGGAAATGAACAGAAACTTTCGCAAAGAAGAAATCCGAATGGCAAAAAAGGCACATGAGAAAATGCTCTACATCACTAATCATCAGAGAGATGCAAATCAAAACAACAATGAGATATCATTTCACACCACAGAGACTGGCCCACATCCACAAGAATAAAAGAAACCGGTGCTGGAGGGGATGTGGCGAGAAAGGGACCCTCCTTCATTGCTGGTGGGAATGTCGACTGGTCCAACCCTTTTGGAAAACAGTATGGAAGATTCTCAAAAAATTAGAATTTGATCTCCCATTTGACCCAGCAATACCACTCCTGGGAATATACCCCAGAGAGGCAAAAAAGTATAGTTGAAGTGACATCTGCAATTGTTTGTTCATTGCAGCACTCTTTACAATAGCTAGAATCTGGAAAAAACCTGAGTGCCCGAGAAGAGATAACTGGTTAAAGAAACTTTGGTACATTTACACAATGGAGTACCATGTAGCTGTTAGAAAAGATGAAGTCATGAAATTTACATACAAGTGGTACTACATGGAAAGTATCATGTTAAGCAAAATGAGTCAGAAAGAGCAGGATAGACACAGAAAGATTGCATCCATCTGGGGAACATAAAGCAACAAAATGGGAGACTAACACCCAGGAGTGGTTGAGATTAGTACCAGGAATTTTGCTCCATGACTTGGAGGCCAGCCACACATGCTAGGGGAAAAGGGAGCTCAGATAGAGAAGGGAACACCAAATAAAGGGTGTTGGGAGGATCCTCCCAGGATGGGAGAAGCATGCTGAAAGTAGATATAGACCAAACATGATTGCCACCCAATGCCTCTCTTGCAAAACACAGGACCCAAAAGAAGAGAGAGAGAACGAGGGGGAATGCCCTGCCACAGAGGCGGGGTAGGATGGGGAGAATGGGGAGTGGGAGGGATGCTGGGACTTATGGTGTTGGAGGATGGGCGCTGGTGGAGGGATGGGTACTTGATCATTGTATAACTAAAACCCAAGCACAAAAATGTATAAGTCTATAACTGTACCTCAGGGTGTTTCACTAATAAAAAAAATTAAAAAAAAAACTTGAGCCACTGACACTACAAAAAAAATGTATTATTATTATAATTTTATTTTGGACCATATCCAGTGATTTTCACAGAACTTCTTCCTGGTTCTACAGTAAGGGGTCTCTCTGAAAGAGTTTGAGGTTGTATACATAGTGCTGAGGATCAAAACTTAGCGGCATGCAAAGTAAGCACTCTATCCTCTGTACTATCTCTCTAACCCCTTATATTTTTTTCTAAACAAATATTTCTTTGTTCTATTACTTTTTTTAAATTTTTATGTAGGAGTACTGCTATTTCTCTGTTTTATTACTTTTTCCTTTTTTTATTTTTATGTAGGAGTACTGCTATTTATTCAGCCACTGATTAGCTGATTGAATAGGGCATGAACTCCACCTTACTTTTTTTTCATTTTTCATAATTTTATTTAAGTTTTATTATTTTTTCTTAAGGAATTCTTTTAACTGTGAACCCTTTCATTCTGTTTCATCTAGTCTTGTAGCATCTTCAGTTTCTATTCTGCTCACTTTAAAACTATAGTCAAAACTGATGGGGCTGGAGCAATAGCACAGCATTTGCCTTGCACGCAGCTGACCCGGGTTCAATTCCCAGCATCCCATATGGTACCCTGAGCACCGCCAGGAGTAATTTCTGAGTGCAGACCCAGGAGCCTGTGCATCACCGGGTATGACCCTCCCCCCTCAAAAAGCCCCCCAAACCCCCGAAAACTATAGTCAAAACTGAGGTGAGATTGAGGTGAGATTGGGCTACTGGTTTTCCTTTTGCTTATTTTAATCAGCTCAGTCTTATATCCATGCAAATGCGTTTTATCCTAAAAAATGACACAGAAGCAGCTGAATTCCAGATAAGAAGTTCTCAGATCTTCACCTATTGAAGAGGTCAAACGCATTTGTAAAGAGGACACAGAGATTTGATTTTATATTTCACCCTCTGAGCCCCATTACCAAATGGGTCTTGACCTTTAAAAAGAGAGATTGCTGAATCTCTTAAAAGTGGATCAAGAGAAAGCTTTCCTGTGAAGATTGGCTTCTTAGTTATTTAATGATCATAATATTACTTTAGTTCTGAGGTATATTACATTTGCTAGCTGCAAATTTTGAGTAGTTAATCTTTATATACCTCTGATTCCTCACCTATAAAATGAATAATATGAATACAATAAAATAGCCATCTCATGGGCTTGTCATGAGGAATAAATTATATATATGTACATATGTAAATTTATATGTACAATTATATATGTACATATATGTTATATGTACATATATGCATTTATAATATTGGAACTTAAATGGGTTATCTGTTACTACCATTTGTTCAAAATGATAGACTTAATCCTTATTTTATTTTATTTTATTTTTTTTTTTTTTAGTGCAAAACATATTTTATTTTATTATTTTTTTTTTATATAATTTATTTATTTATTGAATCACTGTGGGAAAAGTTACAGAGCTTTTGGGTTTAGGTCTCAGTCATGTAGATACCGAACACATTTCCCTTTACCAATACTCATTTTTAACCCCGAACCCCAATAGACCCCCACCTCCCACCCCTCCCAATTATTGTGAGGCAGATGAGTTCTAGTTAATACTCTATCTACTTTGACTAGATAGATTATTTCGATAGAAGATGCACAACTATTGTTTAGAGCTTACGACCCCCCCCCCCCCCCCAATCACACATGCTGAAACAGCGTTGTGAAATGATTTGCTTTCTACAACTTGGTTTAAGAATAAAATGAGGTCGCGCGGCCGCGATAGCGGCCGCGCGGTTTTGAATTTCTGCTATTTTACTTATTGACCCTGGAAGAATTTCTATTAAAAGTTAGCTAGTTAAGAGATTGGTTTCTGTGCCCTGGAGTCGTGGCCGTGCCGGAGAGCCGCTCGTGGGGGGCAGCTGGCGACCTTGGTGGGGCGTGGGGGACGGCCCACAAAGCCCCCCTTCCCATGAGGTCCCCGCCGCTCCCCCGAGCCCGGCTCAAACCCGCTTTCCACAAGGCTCCCGTGCGGCCGCCATCTTTCTTTCCAGAGAGGAGCAGGCGGGCTGGTCAACGCCCTTCCCCCTCCGGGCAGGCTTGGTGGCGCGGATCAACACAAGTCCATTTGCTTTTCTGCTCCAAGCGGCTGGTTCTCTGTGCTAAGTCCTTGTGCCTCCGGGGCCGTGGCTGTGCCGGAGAGCCGCTCGTGGGGGGCAGCTGGCGACCTTGGTGGGGCGTGGGGGACGGCCCACAAAGCCCCCCTTCCCATGAGGTCCCCGCCGCTCCCCCGAGCCCGGCTCAAACCCGCTTTCCACAAGGCTCCCGTGCGGCCGCCATCTTTCTTTCCAGAGAGGAGCAGGCGGGCTGGTCAACGCCCTTCCCCCTCCGGGCAGGCTTGGTGGCGCGGATCAACACAAGTCCATTTGCTTTTCTGCTCCAAGCGGCTGGTTCTCTGTGCTAAGTCCTTGTGCCTCCGGGGCCGTGGCTGTGCCGGAGAGCCGCTCGTGGGGGGCAGCTGGCGACCTTGGTGGGGCGTGGGGGACGGCCCACAAAGCCCCCCTTCCCATGAGCTCCCCGCCGCTCCCCCGAGCCCGGCTCAAACCCGCTTTCCACAAGGCTCCCGTGCGGCCGCCATCTTTCTTTCCAGAGAGGAGCAGGCGGGCTGGTCAACGCCCTTCCCCCTCCGGGCAGGCTTGGTGGCGCGGATCAACACAAGTCCACCTGCTTTTCTGCTCCAAGCAGCTGGTTCTCTGTGCTAAGTCCTTGTGCCTCCGGGGCCGTGGCTGTGCCGGAGAGCCGCTCGTGGGGGGCAGCTGGCGACCTTGGTGGGGCGTGGGGGACGGCCCACAAAGCCCCCCTTCCCATGAGCTCCCCGCCGCTCCCCCGAGCCCGGCTCAAACCCGCTTTCTACAAGGCTCCCGTGCGGCCGCCATCTTTCTTTCCAGAGAGGAGCAGGCGGGCTGGTCAACGCCCTTCCCCCTCCGGGCAGGCTTGGTGGCGCGGATCAACACAAGTCCACCTGCTTTTCTGCTCCAAGCGGCTGGTTCTCTGTGCTAAGTCCTTGTGCCTCCGGGGCCGTGGCTGTGCCGGAGAGCCGCTCGTGGGGGGCAGCTGGCGACCTTGGTGGGGCATGGGGGACGGCCCACAAAGCCCCCCTTCCCATGAGCTCCCCGCCGCTCCCCCGAGCCCGGCTCAAACCCGCTTTCCACAAGGCTCCCGTGCGGCCGCCATCTTTCTTTCCAGAGAGCTTAATCCTTATTTTAGTGGTAACAATGTACAACCATACATTATTCTTATTTTCCTTCCTCCTTTCCTCATTTCAAAATGAATTTGTTTGTTTATTTTTTGGTTTTGGGAGGTCATATCTTATGGTGCACATGGTTTACTCCTGGTTCTGTCTTCAGGAGCTCAGGGGACCATATTGGGGTACCGGAATCAAACCTTGATCAGCCATGTGCAAGATAAGCCCCCTACCCTCTGTACTATTGCTCCATCCCGTACAAAATCATTCCATAAGTAATACATGTTAGACATTGTGCTATACTTTGAAGTATAATCTTACAGTCTATGATAACGACTAGCTGAAATAAAATGATGTCACAAGATTTTGTTACTGTCCCAGTATGTGTTCTATGAAGGATTCTTGAGTAGGTCAAGGTGCCATGAGCATTTATGCCAAGAAGACTGGGTCTACGGTGAGTGGTATACCCATCTATACAAAACACAGATTCAACAACCCTGGAAACATGAGATTTAAACTGCAACCACTGACACTTCCTAATGTGCCTGTCAAGGTGACAGGTTGGGGAGGGGTGGGGGCTGGAGTGGGAGTGGAATAAGGAAGCACTGGAACACTGGTGGAGGGAAGTTGACGCTGGTGGTGGGATGAGAGTTGAAATATTACTGCCTAAAACTCAAGTATCAATAACTTTGTAAATCAGAGTCCTTTATTTAAAAAAATATCTGGTCTAACTAGGGCAAGGGGAGGGGATCTTCCTCAAGCATTTATTGGGGATTGATAGAGGTTCAGAATTCAAAACTGAGGGGGCAACAACTCAACACAGTGGGGAAGAAAAAGTGTCCCAGGTATTCTGTGTTCTGAGGCCAGAAGGACTAAGAAGGTAAGACTTTGATGCTATGAGAAAAGGAAAAGAATCTGGAGGCAGATTGGTCAGAGCACTCTGGGTCAAATCAGTAGCTAAGTTTAGAGTAATGGGAAGCTACAGAAAACAAAGTTAGGTTATATTGTATGTGTGGGATATTCAGCTTTGGGCAATGCCATTGGAGTTCAAAACACTATTGTGAACAAATAATGTAAAGTAATGAATTAGTGTGAAGAAATGGCTTGGAGGGGGCTAAACAGAGCATGAGTGATCAGTGAGAAGTGATTGCAAAGATGATGTCCACATAGAGAATATTGGTGGTGACCACAATAGAGTGATGCATTTGGACCTGGGTGACATTTGCCTAACCATTTGGAGCTGGGTGATACTGGGCCGGGGCATGGAGGGCTGGGTATCATAGTTAACTGCATTAATTCTAATGAAACTGAACATTCTTGATTCTGTTTCCCCCTAGTGTCTTAGAGGTACAGTATGTTGTCTTTCATAGATCTTTAATAATCGGTAGACCTGAACCCTTTGAGAAAGGCTATAAGGACTTGCTGATTCACTAAGTAAAAGAGGAAGCTGACCTTCAACCCCTGTCTTTGTTTTGTCCCAGCTGCAGAAATCATTTTTGGTTGCTCTCTGACTTGGGTAAACAACACTCTCTGTCACCTCACCCCTTTGAGGGCTGGTTTCACTTCTCTATTTTCACCAGGACATGATTCTCACTGACAGTAGAAAGTTCAGCATCAAGACCTGCAGCTGTGAAAATACTTGCTTTTCCTCAGAACGATTAGTATTTCTGGGGAAATATGTCACAGTGCCAACCACTCACCAGACATGAAGTGATCCTGTTATTTTGGGAGATATTAAAGGAAATTATATTTTTCACAAACACCAAAAAAAAAAAACAAGTGGCACAATCTCTTTGGGCATTGAAAGATGTAAGTGGTAAAACGCTCACTGTGATTAAAGACAGTGGAAGGTGCTAGGTACTCCCAGACTCTTTGTGTTCACAAAATAGATCTGAGCTCAGTGAAATATACAGGACCAATATATTCTCTTTGGCTCTATAATTAGCAACAGAGGGAAAAGCTATCTTCCACTGTTTTTGCTTCAGAATTCTTATTACAAACTAAACAGAATCCTTGGGCAGAGTTGAATATAGGAAGACATAGATTCTGAGCTGCAGTTAGAGGAGTCCATGCTTTACTTATCTTTGCATCCAAGAACACTCAGGGTGCCTGCCACATGGTAGCCACTCAGTGAACATGGGTTGGCAAAATAATTCATCTGTTTTCATGGGGGTATTTATTTGGCTGGCTGGAGCAATAGCACAGCTGGTAGGGCATTTGCCTTTCACGTGTCTGACCCGGGTTCAATTCCTCCGTCCCTCTCGGAAAGCCCGACAAGCTACTGAGAGTATCCTGCCTGCATGGCAGAGCCTGGCAAGCTCCCTGTGGCATATTTGGTGTGCCAAAAACAATAACAACAAGTCTCACAATGGAGATGTTACTGGTGCCCAATCGAGATAATTGATGAACAAAGGGAGGATAGTGTGCTACTGGACAGTATGCTTGAAATTTATTTGGCATGGTGAATTAACTACCTTTGCCTCACTCAGTAGAGATGAATGCTTTCTGTGTTCCATGTCTATTTTGAACCCTGTTTAGCTACAAGATATTTTAAATGAGAACAATGGGAAAATAGCTTCTAGTACAATTTTGCATACACAAGTAGAAGTACCTGCTGATAAGGGGCAGCTATGGCTAATCTCATGGAAGATACTTTTGCAACCTAAGTTGTAGCAGAAAGGGGTATTATGGATGGAAGGGAAAGTAAGATAAAATATGCACAGCCTAGCTTCTAGATAAGATTAACGTCTTCAAATTGATTTTCAAATGCGTCTGTGTACCTGGCCTGGACTTTGGATGTTAACTGTTGATTCACAGTCAAGGTCCTCCAGTTATTCATCGATTCGCTCGAGCGGGCCTAGTAACATCTCCATCATGTGTAGGATAACACTCTTTTGTCCTTCCTCAGATAGCTTAGGTTTGTCAGGTCACATCCATCTAAGGACATTGAACTTGTATTGCAAGCAATGTCCTTCCTGTGTGGATGCAGGAAGACAGTTAATATTATGCTTTGTAACTTGGGAGTTGATTGACTCCGAATATTTACTCCTGGGCATCCAATTTCTTGACTCAGTTGCCCTTAGTTCCTAGCACCCCAAAAGCAGGGTCTCGACAGGGGACTGAATGGACCCAGGGCGAGATAAGATATTACAATCATGAGACTTGTTGTTACTGTGTTTGGCATATCGAATACTTCACGGGTAGCTTGCCAGGCTCTGCCATGTGGGCGAGATACTCTCGGTAGCTTGCCGGGCTCTCTGAGAGTGGTGGAGGAATCGAACTCGGGTCGGCCATATTGGTCGTTTGCAAGGCAAATGCCTTACCCGCTGCGCTATTGCTCCAGCTATTTTAAAATGATCTACATCCAGAAGACACAGCTGGGTTCTATTGTTGAAGCCCTAGTCTCATGAGTATCATCAGCTCCCTAGCAGAGCTCCTGCTGGCACAGTTACTTGACCTCAGTCTCATGCTTTCAGTCCCAACTTCTCCTAGGAGCTAGATTAATCTGTTACTACTTTATAAACTTTGGTTCCAGGCCAACAGCATTAGTGTGGTGTAGGAACTTACTTGAAATGCAAATTCTTGGGTATACCTAGGACCTACTCCAGAATAAATTTTGGCCATGGAGCTGTCATGGAACTTTGTTTCAGAGAGCAGGAGATTCTGAGGTGCACAAATATGAGGACCCCTGCCATAGGTAAAACTCAGTGGGAGCATTGTCACCACTTTGCTCAATGCCTTTTATAACCTTCCTTGCTACCAAATATGGAAGCACCATTTGTATTCTGCTTCGTGCGTTTCTTCTCAAGGTGTCTCTAACAGAGAGTCTTCCACACTGTAATCCAAGCTTGCTCTCGTCTCTGTTCTCTTGCTCTTTTTCCATTAATATTGGTTCCTCCATTAGTAATACACCCTGTCTTTGTATAAACTTTACTCCTTATTTGAGGCACATAAAAATTAAGACTTGTAACTTCCTGGTTATTATCTCACTACATTATTTACTTTGTTATGTTACGTAGTTGAGTAGCTAAAACTATGTATGTAAAGTTAGGCTATCTTGTCTTCATTCTTTCTTTTTTTTTGTGGTCATATATCTTTATTGGCTGTTGCCTTAAATCATTGTTGAAAATTGTTGAAACTTGCGGAAAACATTTTTTAAAAAATTTTTTATTAGTGAGACACCATGAGGTACAGTTGTAGACTTACAAATTTTGTGCTTCTGTTTCAATTATACAATGATCAAGTACCCATCCCTCCACCAGTGCCCATTTCCCACCACCACGGATCCCAGTATCCCTCCCACCTCCCATCCCCCCCATCCCACCCTGCCTCCGTGACAGGACATTCCCCTCTGTTCTCTCTCTCCTTTTGGGTATTGTGGTTTGCGAAGGAGGCATTGAGTGGCAATCATGTTTGCTCTATAGTCTACTTTCAGCTTGCTTCTCCCATCCTGGGAGGATCCTCCCAACACCCTTTATTTGGTGCTCTCTTCTCTATCTGAGCTGCCTTTTCCCCTAGCATGTGTGGCTGGCCTCCAAGCCAAAATTCCTGGAGCAAAATTCCTGGTACTAATCTCGGCCATTCCTGGGTGGTAGTCTCCTATTTTATTACTTTCTATTCCCCAGATGAATGCAATCTTTCTATGTCTGTCCCTCTCTTTCTGACTCATTTCACTTAACATGATACTTTCCATGTAGTACCACTTGTATGTAAATTTCATGACTTCATCTTTTCCAACCGCTATCTTGTCTTTATTCTTACTAATAGAGCAGGTTCTCTAATTACTCGTTTCATTATAACTTGATCCAAAGAAAAATTTGCGGCAATATTATGTTATTGGTGGTTTGCTTATTCATCTTTTCACTTAAACTTGCAATTTTTTTATCTTTTTGTTGTTTTAGGTTATTTACTTAGCTTTTATGGTTTGATTGTGCAAGATTACTTAGGTAAGGCCTAACCAATTAGGCTAAAATTAACAATATCCCTATAATTAACTTTCAATTTTAACTTTGAAAATAGCTAAACCTGAACAGTAATCATCCTTCTTCCCTACCCATAGGGCTAATCCTAACTCTAGTGCTGGACTAACCCTTTCTAGAGATAGGCCTAAACCTACCTATTAGCCTAAACTGAAAAATATAACTGAAATACCTAACTTTCAATGTCAACTTTAAACATAACCCAAAGTATACCCTGATTCTCACACGAATCCTAACTCTAACCCCAAACTTAATCCTCACACCAAAACTAACCCTTATACCAACATTACCCTAAGCTGAGGCCTAAACTTAACAATTAGCCTAAGTTTAGCAATCACCCTATAACTGACTTTCCTTTTCAACTTTGAAAATAACCAAACCTAAACAGTAATCTTATTCCAACTCTAACCCTAATGCTAATCCTAATCCAAGCCCTAAACCTAGACTAACATTACCAGAGCCACTAGACCTAAACCTACCAACTAGTCTACATTCAACCAGTCCATCTCCCTATATCTTTCACTCTCAACTTTATACATAGTGAAATTTATACCCTAACTCTCACAAAAACCCTAATCTTAAATCTAACTCTAACCTCAACCCTAACCTTATACTCTAGCTGAGGTCTAAACTTAACAATTTAGTTAAATTTGACAATGACCATAAAGTATTTTTCATTTTCAACTTTGGAAATAGTGAACCTGCAATGCAATACTCACCCAAACCTAATCTACCCCTAACCCAAATACCACACTGTTTTAATTATTATAGTTTTGCAATGTATTTTATCTTTTTATTTTTTTAGGTATTTGGGTCACACCCGGGGATGCTCAGGGGTTACTCCTGGCTCTTCAGTCAGGAATTACTCCTGTCGGTACTTGGGGTTCCATATGGGATGCTGGAAATCAAACCCGGGTCAGCCACGTGCAAGGCCAATGCCCAACCTGCTGTGCTATCGCTCCAGCCCCATTGCAATGTATTTTAAAGTGAAGAAATATGATGCCTCCAATTCTTTTCTTTCCCCCAGAAGTGCTTAATTTTTTTTGAGATCTTTTAAGTTTTCATAGAAATTATAGTCATGTTTGTTCACGTTCCTTGAAGAAGTGCCACTGGAATTTTGATGGGAATTGCATTGAATATATATGTTGCTTTGGGAATGTTGGCCATTTGAGCAAAATTAAACCTGCCAATCTATTAGCACAGGGGCCTTTTTATGATTTAATTTGTTATGGGGCCATTCCTACTGGTGCTTGGGGGTTACACCCTGCTAGTGCCTAGGGAAACATACTGTGCAGGCACCAAACCTGAACCTCCTGCATATTAAGCACATGCTCTAACTCTTTGGACACTGTCCTAGGCCCCATTTCTTTCTTTTTATTTTTTATTATTGATTCACCATGAGATACAGTTACAAAGCTTTTATGTTTGAGTTTCTGTCATACAATGATCAAACATCCACCCCTCCAACAATGCACAGTATTCACCACCAGTGTCCCCAGTCCCCCACCCCCATTCAACCATTCCCCTACCCCTATGGAAGACAACTTACCCCATACTCTCTCTACTTTTGAGCATTATGGTCTGCAATACAGATACTGAGAGGTCATATTATTCCTCCTTTTTTCCTTCCTTCCTTCCTTCCTTCCTTCCTTCCTTCCTTCCTTCCTTCCTTCCTCCTTACATCCTTCCTCCTTCCTTCCTTCCTACTTCTTTCCTACCCTTCCTTCCTTCCTTCCTTCCTTCCTTCCTTCCTTCCTTCCTACTTCTTTCCTCCTTCCCTTCCTTCCTTCCTTCCTTCCTTCCTTCCTTCCTTCCTTCCTTCCTTCCTTCCTACTTCTTTCCTTCCCTTCCTTCCCTTCCTTCCTTCCTTCCTTCCTTCCTTCCTTCCTTCCTTCCTTCCTTCCTTCCTCCTTCTGTCCTCTCCTTCCTTCCTCCCTCCCTTCCTCCTCCTCCTCCTCCTTCTTCTTTATTTCTTTCTTTCTTTTTCTTCATTTTTTATAATTTTATTTATTGAATCACCATGAGAACAGTTATAAAGCTTTCGGGTTTAAGTCTCACTCATAAAATGAAACACCCATACCTTCACCAGTTTCACCAGTACCCATTCTCCACCACCAAAAACACCAGTATACCCCCATCTAACACTTCCCCCTACCTGTGGGGCAGAGGATTTCCACATTACTCTCTCTCTACTTGGATCACATACAATATTTTGACACAAGACCCACCATTATTATTTGTGATTTTACCTCAACCTCAGATCTGCTGAAAAGGCAATACTAGACAATTTGTTTTCTACTGCTGGTTAAGAAGAACATATGATGTCGCATGGCTGCGTGATTTTGAAATTTCGAAATTTTAACACTGAAATCTGGAGGGATTTCTGCCAAAACTTGCTGGGTTCCAAGATTTGTTCCTGAGTCTCTGGGATCATGGCTGTTAAGCAGCTTGATCAGGAGCCAGAAAAGCTGTTCATGGGTGGCGACTCAGGGTCTCATTGGGACGGGGAGGAAAGGGCCGGCTCCACCCCCGTCCTGTTAGGCGTGTCTCGTCACTGAGGGCCCAAACCTGACTGTCCAGTGGCCTCTGGAGGATGATGGCCACCGAGCCACCTAGGGGGAGCAGGCAGAGGGACAACACGCTTTTCCCCCTGGAGTGGCCAGGCGACAGTAACCTACTGCAGGGTACGGACGCGTTTCTGCCAAAAGCCATTGGTTTCGAGATTTGTTTCTGCGTCTCTGGGCTCATGGTTGTTAAGCAGCTTGATCAGGAACCAGAGAGGCCATTCATGGACTGCGATTCAGGGGTCTCGTTGGGGTGAGGAGGAAAGGGCCGGCTCCACCCCTATCCCGTGAGGCCCTGTGTATCTTGTCACTGTGGGCCCAGACTGTCCAGTGGCCTTTGGAGGATGGTAGCCACTGGGCCACCAGGTTGAATAGGCCAAGGCACAAAACCTATTCCCATCTGCATTGGCCCAGTGCCGGTAACCTACTGCAGGAACCAGACGCATTTCTACCAAAAGCCACTGGATTTCGAGATTTGTTTCTGAGTCTCCGGTATCATGGCCATTAAATGGCTTGATCAGGAGCCAGAGAGTCTGTTCATGGGCAGTCACTCGGGGTGTTGTTGGGATGGGGAGGAAAGGGCCGGATCCACTCCCATCCATGAGGCCCCGTGTGTATCGTTACTGAGAGCCCAAACTTGACTGTCCAGTGGCCTCTGGAGAATGGTGGCCACTGGGCCACCAGGGGGAACAGGCCAAGGCATGAAACCTATTCCCACCTGGGTTGGCCTAGCACCAGTAACCTACTGCAGGGACCGGATGCATTTCTGCCAAAAGCCGTTGGTTTCGAGATTTGTTTCTGAGTCTCTGGGATCATGGCCATTAAGCAGTTGGATCAGGAACCAGAGAACCATGCCTCCAATTATATAGCTGAGCCTGAGGTGGTTTGTGAGTGTGTCTCCCACATACCTAACTTTTGGCCATTAACTTTCTTGGTAAACTTTGTCCCAAGTTTTTGGGGTCTGACCAAAGGCACAGCAGCAATTTGGGGGTATCTGGAAGTCTGAAGGCGCCATCAGGCTGCTGATGCACTTGCCTCACAGGTACAGATTGACCTGCTGGCGGCACCATACTTTCTTTCTTTCTTTCTTTCTTTCTTTCTTTCTTTCTTTCTTTCTTTCTTTCTTTCTTTCTTTCTTTCTTTCTTTCTTTCTCTCCTTCCTTCCTTCCTTCCTTCCTCCCTCCCTCCCTCCCTCCCTCCCTCCCTCCCTTCCTTCCTTCCTTCCTTCCTTCCTTCCTTCCTTCCTTCCTTCCTTCCTTCCTTCTCTCTCTCTCTCTTTCTCTCTCTCTCCCTCCCTCCCTCCCTCCCTCCCTCCCTTTCTTCCTTCCTTTCTTTCCTTCTTTCTTTTTAAGTCTGTCTTACCTGATATTAATGTGGTTGTTGTGCTTTTTCAGACTGTTCTTTGCCTTAATGAACGGTTTTCAGTTTGTGTCCCATCTTTATTAGTGGTGCTTAGATGTATTCCCTGGCACAGCTGAAAATTGTATTTTATGATCTATCCTTTCACAAGGATTTTTTTTTGCAGTTTTTATATATTTTGTTTTCATAAAAGTCTTTCACAATAATTTATTATAAGTAATATTCAAACACCAATCCCATCACCGAGCACCTTCCCACTACAATAAGAGGGAAGTGTGTGAAGGTTGTTGTATTTCATTCTGGAGCCATTTAAGCCCATACATAAGAAAATACAAGCAAGTATGTTAAAACCAAACAAATGTGTCCTACTTTTGGTATGTAAGTGGGCTAGAGGTCGCAGAGTCTCTTGCTCATGCTGTTTTGAGGAATCTTTTCTTTGCTTTTTTTTTTTGCTGTTAAAAAAATCGTAGTATGTACTAGTATGCATCTGTTTGAAGTCACTGTTTGGAACTTTTTGATCTCCCTGGACATGGATGTCTGTTTACTCCCCCAGTTTGTGGAAGTTTTTGGCTACTATTTACTCAAATAAAATTTTTACCTCTCTCTCGCTTTCTTCTCCCTCTAGAATTCCTATAATGTGAATGCTATTCCTTTTGAATAATGGTCCATACACATATTATATTTATGCCTCATCAAAATTATCATTAGTAATTTGCTGATCCTTTGAATGATTTACATTAATGTGTCCTTGAGGTGTATTTGAGCTCTGACTTTTTCCACTATTCTATGGAATGCCTCTATTGTTATGTAGTTCATCGACAATGCTTTTCCAGATTTTTGTTTTTCTATACCTGGCAGTGTTTGGAGGTTTCACTTAGAAGTGAACATAGTCCCACCTCAGAGGACCATGAGGTGCCAGGGATCAAACCCAAACTTCTGTCTGCAAACAATGTACTCTGGCCCATTGAGACATCCTTTCAGCCCACATATGCAGAATTTTTTCTAATCCTATTATTTCTCTTTTGATTTTTCTTATTAAAGTTACAATTTCCAATAGCCTATTGAAGAGGGAAATGAGAACTTACTCTATGTCCCCAGGGAAATATTGGTAACTTCTCCCATATGGCTTTGTATCTTAGAGTTTTCCAGTGAGTGAGTGTCATGCCTTACTCCCTTGAAATATGGTAAATATTTATACATGCTTAAAAATCATTTCAACTAGGTTGTAAGAACTAGGAAAGTCTAATATATCTTTTACATTTTTCTTTGTCCTCCCAGAGTAGTGCATAGAACTTGGTATGTAGTACATACTGAGTAAATATAGTCAACTAAAGTACATTGAAAAGTTTGCCCAACTTTTGAAACTTACTGGTGTGATGGTTACAGTCTTCCTTTTCCAGTGTTGCTTTCTAACAGTCCTGTGAGTTGTACTAATCTGGAATCATGAGACCAGAGCCAGGCCAGTCTTGTGATTTATAACATCTTGGATAAGGCATATGATGACATTTTCTATTTTTCTTATTTATAGGGTGGGAATAATACCATTTATGGACAGGACTTTAATGAGTACTGTAAGTGCATGTTATATAAGGTACAGTAGCCACCCTTATACACAGAATAAACATGTTATGAGATACTTAATGGACACCCAAAACTGTGGATATTACTAGATCTTATATAGGTTGTGCATTTTCCTAAACTTACATATCTACTACAGTTTAATCTATAAATTAGGAATAGTGATAGGTGACAATACACTGTCACTGTCCTCCCGTTGTTCATTGATTTACCCAAGTGGGCCCAGTAATGTCTCCATCATGAGACTTGCTGTTACTGCATTTGGCACGTCATGGGTAGCTTGCCAGGCTTTGCCGTGCAGGTGAGATACTCTCGGTAGCTTGCCAGGCTCTCCTAGAGGGGCAGAGGAATTGTACTTGGGTCGGCTGGGTCAGCTGCATGCAAGGCAAATGCCCTACCCGTTGTGCTATTGCTCCAGTCCATAGGTAACAATAACTAATAATAAAAGCACAGGTATGATAAGATGCTGTATTAGAGGTTATATTAATGTGAGTTTTCAAAACAACAGCATTTTTTGGGTTGATCTCCTGATGCAGCTCTCAGGGACTACTCCTGGTAGTTCTTGAAAAAACACGTGGTATAGAAGATTGAACCTGGAGATTCCTCATTTAAGTATACACAGCTTCAACCATTTATTTATTTATTTGTTCACAATAATTTATTGCATTCAATATTCCAACACCAGTCCCACCACCGTTAAACCTTCCCACCACCACCCAAGCTTGCCCCAAAGGCAGATGCTAAAGAGTTTATTCTGTATTGCTTATTATAACTAGTCAACTGACAATTATCCAAAAAGGTTTCCTTAGAAGAGTGTGAAAATTATTTTATATCACTGGGAGCCGTTAAGTTCCTGTACAAGAGATAACTAACTTTTTGTTATATGTTTAGCCTTGTATGCTAATATATATCTATATCTATATATGTATGTGTATGCATATATATATGCATATGTATATGTATCTCAAGATCGGTTGCCCTCTACCTTATACTCCACTAAAATAAATGTGGTGAGCTACTCTTGGTATATCAGTAGCACAAAGTATAAGATATTGCTCCCAGAATTCTAAAATTTTAAATAGGGTGCTAGAGCTGGAGTTAGATTTTTAACTGGATGGTGCTTTGGGGGTCTGGAGGCTTCTCTGTAGTGTGTTGCTTTCTGAGATTGCTTCTCTATAGTGTGTTGCTCTCTGAGATTGTTCTGAGATTTATTTGTGCGTCTCTGGATCATGCCATTAATGAGCTTACATGGCACCCAGAGGCTGACTTCCCGGAACTCAGAAGCACAGGGAGATGCGAGGAGGGCGCCCATTCCTGACTCCATGCAAACCTGGATATTTCAGTCACAAAACCCACACACCTGGATTTTTCAGAGTATTCATTCTCATGCGTGGGTGGGAGAGTCCCAAGAACCCGTGAAGATCGGACATGAACATGGCAGTGATTGCGTTCTGAAGATTTGAGGCTGTCCGGGTGCTTCATCAGTTTATCTCTCCAGCCCCTCTCAAGATATCTTGATGTATGTAATACTTTGTAACTTAATTTGATTATGGATAATGGAAAACGTGAGAAGTGAAGTCTTGGAGAAGAGGGAGTGTTATATGGCATTATATTTCATATTTATGATAATATTATTTTTGTTTTTGTGGGGCCTTACTCAGCGGTGTTCAGGGGTTATTCCCACTCCGGTGCTGAGGAGTCAATTTTGATGATGCTTGAGATTGCAGTGCTTGGGATTGAACTCAGAACTCCCACATGCAAGGCACGTTCCAGCTCTTTGGGCTATTTCCATGACCCAGCGTAGGTTTATATTTAAAACAAAAAGGCAAACAATTTTTTGTTGCACATATGTCTATAAGGAACATTAAAAACAACCTCTAAATATAAAACCTCATTTTTAGATTATCTATGCAGTCTTTTCTCCAAAACCAGGTTATGATTTTTTTCCAGTGGAAATTGTGTTCTCATCTTAAATTTGAAGCAAGGATACTCAAACATTTAGTTCCATTTGCCTATTCTTCCCTGTTAATGAGAAATCAGTATTACTGCCAACCGTTCAGGCTTTGAAGGGATTTCAAGCTTTATCTTGATTTGATAGATGAAAAAAATGAACCAAAGGCACGTTTCCTAAGCCCTTGTCTGTCCCTACCCATTAGAAAGTGTGAGCTAGTATTCTATCAAAACTAATTAAACCTTAAATGTATAACCAACTCTCAATTACCAAGGTTAATGGGACTACATGCATACATAATTATACCTTACATTTATTCAGTGCTTTTAACTTCTTCAAAGCACTTTTCACTGTACTGCACATATAAAACACATGGATTTTTTGAAATCCACAAATACGGTTAAAAAGAAACCTTAAAATTAATAATTTCAACTTCGTGCCTTTCCAAAGCGATTAGAACCTGTAAAATTGTCTAATCGGACTTTCATCACTTTATTCTCTTCTTGACCCCTCTCCAGAACAAAGGGCATGATATCACTGAGAGATCTAGAGGGATCTCCGGAGGAAAGAGAGCCAAGGCCCGGGCCATCCGTGCGCCAGATCATTAACTCCTGGGTAATTAAGAATAATTGACTGTATGTATGACTATAACCTCAAAGGCCAAAAAGGAGATGAAAAGGCATAAGAAATGATGTGTGAGTAACAGCTTTTACAGGGCTCTTATCACTCAACAAGCGTTCTTGAGCAGCTACTTTATGCCTAATACTTTTAACAAAGAGGATGGACACAGCACTGAACCACCGTGGCAAGACTGTGACTGCCATGGAGCTACTTTTAAAGAAATTGTATATATATATATTTTTTATTTGAAAGACTGTGATCTGCAATACTGCTAAAGATGGCGTTACATCCCAATACCATGCCTTCCACCAGAGGGTCCATTTTCCTCCACCATTGTCTCAGGTCCCTCCCCATCCATCTCTGGTTGCCTGGCTGTGATAAACTCAGTTCTGCAGACCAGTTATTAGGTTCTGTTAGTTTTGACCATTTTTTGTTCCCTTACTATGTTTATTTGTATCCCACCAATGAGAAGCCATTCTCCATCCATCCCTACTTTCATTGCACGGCGAAGATGAAGAAGGAAAAGGAACATAAATCCTCGAACAAGATTCCCCCAGCAATCACTAAGCACTGTGTAATCTATAACCTATAGGGATGTGATGGTGAGGGGATGTTTTAGGTAGGGGAGCTAGGTAAAAATCTTCTAGGAGGTTTCAACAGTAACCTATGGGAGGAAAATTTTCTGAACCAGATTGATGGAATGAATGAACACACCAAGTATGCCAGGAGAGAGAGAGAGTTCAAAGTATAACCCCAGTTCTGTGGATATTCATTTTGTTTCCCTTTGTAGATATTTATGAAACCTCTATTGAAACCCTGATTTATTACCTCTCTAACGGGGGTTGCTAAAACTGATCACCTTGACAGGGATGCTCTGAGGAATAATGGGTAAACAATTGTGAAGAGCTATATAAATGCTAAATAATGATCACAGTAATAACCTTTTATTATAGTCAGCACCAAGATAGGCAGCTCACACTTGGATGCCTTGGCAAATGTGGAAATCAATATGGCTGCTCCCTGCACACACTAGCACCATCTTTTAAAATAGAAAAAATAAATGAGCCGATGATCATGATATTCAAAGTGGTTAGTGATCAAATAACTGTCTTGAGAGAAAGCTGGTGTGTGAAGTGTAAAATGGGAATAGCAAGATAATAGCACATCACAGCCCAAAGCAGGTAGAGGCAAACTTGTGAAAGCAGTGGATGCTTGTGGTACACATGCTGCCTGTTAAGTAATTCTAACCTCATCAGGATCAGGCACTGTCACAACCCCAAACCCTGGCAGAAGGAAAGGGGGATGAGAGAGAGAGACATATCAAGAGCATCTCTGCCAGCAGCCCCATCTGGTTCTTTTGGCCCTGGTAAGCTTCCCCTGGGGGGAGAAGTGAGAATCCACTACCCAGGGGCCCTTCTTTGGAAGGGCACCAAGGAAGTGGGGAAGAAAGGAGAAAGGGAATGAGTATTGCATTTTCTTCCCTCTCTAGAACAAAACATTACATTGCCTAGAAATATTCACTGATCATCAAACTTGAGTCTCCTGTACACTTAGAAGTTTGATTCCTTTCTGTTAGCTGCTCCTCTTCCTTTTCCCTAAGTTTTTCTCCAAATTATAGCATCCTATTGGCTTTTTGGCATAAATAATCATGCCCTTGACATTATTTCCTGTATACTACCCACTATCTATATTAACACTGTATAAATTGCATTTGTGTGTGCATGTACACACATGTGTGTGTACTTGTGTGCACACAGGCATGCACGAAGGCATATACACTCACACATACCCAAAGCCCATTTTTGTTAATCCCTGGCTCAGTTATTATGGCATACTTGTAGAGTGATTGCACACAGCAGGAAAGTTTAAGTTATAGTTGCTTCTCCATCAGGTATATTCCTGAAGGCCCCCACCATCACCCTACCACCATTGGATATGTCCCTGGTGGCCCTGAGCAGCCCCTGATCTGAAACTACCACATTGCTGGTTGGACATTGAACCATTGGCACAGTTGGCTGAATATTCCTGGGAGTGATATCTGGGATCCCAAAAAAAACTAAACAAAAAAAAAAGATACCCAACAGGAATATAAAACAATTTGCTCTGTATTGGCTGAGCAAGTCCTTTTTTATCACAGTACAACATGTCAATCAAGATCATTACTGAGAGTCATAAAGGCTTGTTTTTCACTTCCTTTGGGGATAAGTTAAAACTGGAGAGGAGGTTAAAATAATGACATAGTAATTTCTTTAGGACAATGTGGTTCACGTTAGAGTGATGGTGAATCAAGATACTCAAAGAATCTAGATGATTTTAACTGAATGGAGTAATTTTAAATTGTTTATAAAGTTTTCACATTTAAACATGTTAAATGTTAACTACGATATAGGATACTTATTGTTCTGTTGGTGAACTATTTATACAGGAAATAATAAATGATGAATAAATTTTCTGCTAACAAGTAAAGCTTTTAATCTACCTGTGTCTCAAACTGCTTTTAACTGATGTCTCAAGACGTTGGTACCTGAACTCATTTACTTACACATATACTGTTTTAAGTGTTTCCTCAACCCCAGTTCTGCCCTCAAATAGTAAACGGAGTTATCTGGGAAGAACTGTTCTTAGGATGTTATCACCTTCATGTCCAGACTGGTCTCGACTAAGTCAATTCATTAGCTGAAATGTCTTAATGGCTTCCAAATTTTGTTCAGTAAGTGTCATATATGTTTTGAATGGTCGCTAAGTTGACAGAGACATAAGGAAAGAAATGATCTGTTCAAATCCTGTGCTTTTAATCAAGCTAATTCTTAACCAACAAACTCCAGTATCAATCAACCCCCAAGGAATGGTTTGAAGTATTGTCCTTGTTCCTTTATTTCCTCTTTATTTCCCCCATTTTCCCAGTATCTGGTTTTGTTTTTGCCTCCCATTTGGCCTTTGTTTCTCTGCTCTCTTCTTCAGGATCTGTATTCTCCTGATTTAAATATCTCTGTGCTCTTTGCTCGAGCGGGCCCAGTAACGTCTCCATTGGAGACTTTGTTGTTACTGTGTCTGGCATATCGAATACTCTCGGTAGCTTGCTGGGCTCTCCGAGAGGGGCGGAGGAATCGAACTCGGGTCGGCCATGTTGGCCGCGTGTAAGGCGAACGCTCTACCCGCTGTGCTATCGCTCCAGCCCTTTCTACTTTTTTTCTAAATTTTGCTCTTTCTACTTTTCATCTTTGGCATTCCTTGAAGCATGGGTTATGCTTACCTTCTGGTTCTATTAACTTCTGGAAGACTACTGAGAATTTTTGACTCTCAGTCAAGTTCTGATCCCAGGACCTGACTTTGATGAATCTCATTGACTTTTTACAAAGTCAATTTAACAAAGTTTAGTTTTTTTTTTTAAATGGGGGACAACATCTTACTGTGTTTAGGGTTTATTCCTAGCTCTGTGGTTAAGAATCAGTCCTGTCTGGTTTGGAGACAATATGTGGGGTGGAACTCAAACTCTAGTCAGCCACATGCAACTAAAACCCTTACCTGGTATACTATTTTCTGGTCTCAGTAGAGTTTAATTTCATTTGTTTTTGAAACTAAAATAGATTAAAAACAACAATCACAGGTACCTTCAATACTGTACCTGAAGAAGAAAATGGTTTTACTTAAAATGACAAAGTTTGGGGGGCTACAGAGATAACACAAGGAGTAGGGCAACTTGTTTTGCTTTTGCTTGCTTTGTCTGATGCTCATTCGAGTTCATACTGGGTAGGAAGGACCTCATTGAACACCACCAGGTTCAGTCCTGGGCACCAAGTCAGAAATAGTCCCTGAACACTTCTGAGTGTGAATTAACCCTCCCACCCATTGCCAAGAAAAAAACAAATAGCTGAATGGCTGGAGAACATGCTTTTTTTTTTTTTGCTTTTTGGGTCACACCCGGCAATTCAGAGGGGCGACTCCTGGCTCTGCACTCAGGAATTACTCCTGGTGGTGCTCAGGGTGCCACATGGGATGCTGGGAGTCGAACCCGGGTTGGCTGTGTGCAAGGCAAATGCCCTACTCACTGTGCTATCACTCCAGCCTCTGGAGAACATGCTTTGCATGCAAGAAACTCTGGTTTGATTCCCAGCACCATATCTTGAGCACTCCTGAGAGTGATCTCTGAGCACTGAGCCAAGCAATCCTTGAGTGCTGTTGGATGTCAACCCCAAATCAGAAAGCAATCAAAATAAAAAACATTTTGAAATGTACAGCTTCAAATGGTGACCCAGGGGCCAGAGTGATAATACAGCCGGTAGGGCGTTTGCCTTGCATGCGGCCGACCCAGGTTTGATTCCCAGCACACCATATGGTCCCCTGAGCACTGCCAGGACTAATTGTTGAGTGCAAAGCCAGGAGTAACCCCTGTGAATCGCCGGGTGTGACCCCAAAAGCAAAAACAAACAAACAAGCAAAAAAACAAATGGTGACCCAGACATTTGCCATTTAGCCCATGTTTCTTTGTTTATTGCCCATTGCTCACTCTGCTATGTGAAATATATTTTTTACGAAACTATCTTTTGTTTTATACTAGTATTCTGCTGCAATCAATGAAATTTCAAAGGGCACTGAGTGTATTATGATAAAATGGGATTGAAAGTCCAGAATCATCATTAATTATTCCTTTTTTTTTGCTTCAAAAGTTTCTCCCCCTGCCAACTATAGTTTTCAAATTGCTATATGTAGCTTTAATTACACCTGACAATGAACTTCTCATCACAAAATTTGATTATCGACTATATTCTTCATTATCTTTAGTCAATTAGAAATGTCCCCTGTTTCCAAAGAGTATCTATAATGTTTAGCAATAGTGTTTTAAACATGCCCATAATCATGTCATGCTAATTTTCTAGTCATGGTGTTACCGTAAATATTGTTTGTAATTATTTAAGTTAAAGTTGAACAAATAATTAGCTGCTATTAAATGACTTAGCAAAGAGGGACAAAGCAATCCTTTAACAATTGCATATTGAGCAAATCGCTAGGGTGCAAACTGAAGTGGAACTTGGATAAACTGGTTTCCATAGAAGAATAAATCAAATGCTATAGTGTTAAAAAGGTTTCTGAAGTTCAGAGTCATCTTGCTAATCACAATATTTCCCAGTTAATCAGTAATGTGTTTCCACAGAATTGCGATCTTCATGTATATCATTGTTGGAAGGAGTTTGGGAAGCTGGGGAGCAGCAGGGAATGTAACTGGTGATAGAATCAAGTTGTATTTTTTTTTAATGTAGGAGTACTGCTATTTATTCAGCCACTGATTAGCTGATTGAATTGGGCATGGACTCCATCTTACTTTTTTTTTCATTTTTTATAAATTTTCCCCTTAACACGGCTTTTGCTGCTTCCCATCGGTTCTGATAGCTTGTGTCTTTATTCTCACTTGTTTCCAGGTATCTTTTGATTTCGTCCTTGACTTCATTCCTGACCAACGCATTGTTCAACATTGAGTTGTTTAATTTCCAGATGTTTGATTTGATTCTCCGTGTCTGTGTGTGATTCACTTCTATTCTCAGTGCATCATGGTCTGAAAAGATTGTTGATATGATTTATATCTTCCTGATTCTATTGAGGTATGTTTTGTGTCCTAGCACATAGTCTATTTTGAAAAATGTTCTGTGTGCACTGGAGAAGAATGTGTATTTCTTTTTTGGGGTGTAAAACCCTGTATAGGTCTATAAACTCTCTCTCTTCTGTTTCTTCCTTCAAAGCCAATGTTTCCTTGCTGAGTTTTGTTCTTGTGGATCTATCCAGAGGTGATAAGGCGATGTTGAAGTCTCCAGCTACTATTGTGTTGCAAGCAATGTCTTCCTTAAAATCTGTTAGCAGTTGTTTTAAATATTTGCTGTTCCCTCATTAGGTGCGTATGCATTTAAATGTGATTTCATCCTTTTGTACGTATCTCTTGATGAATAGGAAATTTCCTTTGCTGGCCCTTCTAATCTTTTCAAACTAAAATTTATGTTGTCGGATACAAGTATGGCCACCCCAACTATTTTTAGGGATTTGTTTGCTTGCAGGATTGTTTTCCATCCTTTAACTTTGAGACTGTGTTTGCTTTGACTGTTCAGATGAGTTTCTTGTAGGCAGCAGAATGTTGGGTTCTGTCTCTGAATCTATTTTGCCACTCTGTGTCTCTTAATTGGTGAATTTAGACCACTGACTTTGAGAGAGATTATTGTTATGGGGTTTTGTGTCATCTTTCTGTAAGGGTCTGTTGTGCTTGTAGGGTTTGTCTTGTCTTATAGTAGCCCCTTTAGCCCTTCTTTTAGGTTTGATTTTGAGTCTAAAAAGTTCCTGAGCTGCTATTTATTCAGAAAACAGTGTACCGTTCCTTTGAGTTTGAGTGAGTTTAGCCCGATAGAGTATTCTTGGTGAAATGTTCATTTCAGTGAGTTTTTCACTATATCCCACCATTGCCTTTGGGCTTGGAGGGTTTCCTCTGATAGGTCTTCTGTGAATCTAAGGGGTGCTCCTTTGTATGTGATTTCCTTCTTTGAACTTACTGCTTGAAGTTGTGTCTCTATCCGTCGCATCCATGATTCTAACTATGATATGTCTTGGAGTGTTTTTTGTTAGTGTCTCTTTTAGCTGGCATCCTTCGGGCTCCCTGAATCTGAATGGCTGCATTGTTCAGGTCTGGGAACTTTTCAGCAATGAATTGTTTAACCATGGCTTTTTCATTAGGATTGTTTCCCTGACCTTCTGTTACTCCAGTGATTCTAATGTTGTTCCTCTTGGAATAATCTCCTAGCACTCTGATTCGCTCTAGAGCTATTTTGAGGTCTCTTGTCATTGTTTGTTGTTTTCTGTTGGCTTCCTGTAGCTGATCTTCCAGCTCACTGATTCTGTCTTCAGCTGTGGTTATTCTACTGTTGCGGGTAGAGACTGAGTTTTTTATTTCATCTACGGAATCTTTTACTAGTGACATTTCTGTGAGTAGCTTTTCAATTTCTGCTTTCATTTCTTCCTGTAATTTCTTGATTTTTCTCTCATGTTACTGGACATTTGTCTGTGTCATTGACTTCATTGAACATTTTCATGACTTCATATCTGAATTCCCAGAGAGATCTTTTAGGTGAGTAGCACCTACTGAGGCTTCTGGACTCTTCATCGTTCTCCCCATGTGGTGGGGATTTGCATTGCTTCTTCATGTTGGTGTGGAGATATGGGGACTGAGATGTTATACTAGATTTCTTGGTGTTACTAAACTACCTGCAGCCCCAAATTAGGCCATGCTCACTTCTACAGAAGCCACGCCCACTTCTGAAGACGCCATGCCCCCACTTGCAGTGGCAAGCTGAATGCGCTCCATCTGTCCTTTGCTCATCTGAGGAAGTTAGCCTTCAGCAGAAACCACAAAGATCCCTGGCTACAGAGATACTCCTACAGCTTAACCCAACACAGAACCCAGAAGCCTCGTGGATTTCAGAGGAAGGGTTAGGTGTTTGGGGTCCAGCAAGCTCCTTAACAAAAGAAAGAATCCATGGGGTCACCTGAGGCTGAGTGTTAGCAGACAGAACATGGCATGCAGAAGTCCGTCCCTCTTGCCTTTACGGCAAATTGTTTCCAGGACTTCGCAGACAGGTGAGTTACAGGAATCCAAGGAGCGCCCTCAGATAAGAGAGAAAAATTTATACAGCTTTTAAATATCTGAGTGCTGAGTTATCTATTTATCCCCTGTATTTGTATCAGAAAGAGAATGGTAGGCGGGTCCTCCTTCCAAAGGAAAGCCAGGAAAGTCTCTCTAGAGTAAGTCACTAATGCAGCAGATACATTTAGCTGGACTTGGGAGTAGGGATGTACCATGATGTTCAGTTCAGGCAGAATGTGTGATCACAAGTGAAAAAGTGACAATGACTTACTTTATACAAAGACTGATTCTCCTAAAGAGTGATTAACAGATAGAGAAACCAGAGCACAGAGAAGTTAAAGATGAATACTGAGGAAATGGAAGTGCTTTGGGAGCATTGTGATGGGTATAACCCAACAAACCTAAGCTCCTTGTGGCAGAGGAGAAAGCACAAACCAATGTTATCCTACAAACACCAATAGTTAACATACTTACTAATCACCTTAAGAGTGATTGGTCAGAATTCACCAACAGAAAGACAAAGTGTCTTGTGTCTCTCTGAAGAGATAGAAAAGCAGTGTCTATTTGTACCAGAATTTTTCAAACATTTTATACCTGCGGTACAGGTCTGGTCTATGGGCTGGTGCTTGAAAACCACAGAACTGCACTATGTTGAAAAGAGTCTCATCTCAGATTTAAAGACAAACAGGTTTGGAGTGAAAAATGTTCTTTTTTCTTTGGGGGATGGGGTTGTGCCATACCCACTGGTGCTCAGGGGTCACTCCTGGTGGCATTTAGGGGACAATATGAAGTATTTGAGATAGATCCAGCGTCTACTATATACAAGGCAAATGCTTTAACTCATGTACCATCTCTACTATCCCTGAAGAAAGATGTTTTAGGACAAAAATAGGAAAAAAAAATAGAAACTTATATCCCTGTACTTAATGATGTAGACTTTCAACCAAAAAAGGAAATAAGAGACAAAGGTGGATATGAAAATATATAAAAATGTCAGTCTGTCAAGAATATATAATAGTTATCAGCATTTACGCAGCCATCCCGGAGGTCTTCAAATACATAAAACAATTATTAAGAAACCTTAAGGGAAACATTGAAAGTAACATAGTAATTGCAGGGCATATCAATATACCACTTATTTCAGTGAGCATTATTATTCAGAGGAAAAAAATAACAAGGAGGGGACTGAGAATATGGCTCAATGGTAGAGCACTTGTGATGTATATATAAGGACCTAGATATGATTCTTAGCATTGCCAAAAAAAGATAGTAGAGATTAACAAGGAAGATTATATTAAATGAAGTAATTGATGAGATGGACTTAACAGATAAAGAAATATTTTTGTCCTCGTTTCTCCATATATCTCCTCTTTTTTCTTTTCTTTTTTATTTATTTTTTATTTTCATTAAAAAAAGTTATAGTTTTTTAAAGTTTTTTACATTGAATCATGGTGAGATAGACCATTACAAAGCTTTTCATGATTAGGTTTCATTCATACCATGTTCCAACACCCACCCCTCCACCAGTGTACACATCACAGCACCAGTGTCCCCAGTTTCCCTCCCATTACTCCTCCACCTTCCACCCCCATCCTGCCTCTATGGCAGGTACTTTTCCTCTCTCTCTCTCTCTCTCTCTCTCTCTCTCACTCACTCTCTCTCAATTAACTAATTAATTTTTAAATTTTATTTTAATGAATCACCGTGATATACAGTTACAGACTTATACACTTTCGTGATTACATTTCTGTCATACAATGTTCAAGTTCACATCTCCCCACCAGTGCCCATTTTCCACCATCAATGTTCCCAGTAACCCTCTGTGGCAGGCACATTTCCTCTCATGCCTTTTGTGTGTTATAGTTTGTAATACAGATACCGAGTGGCCATCATGCTTGGTCCATAGTCTACTTTCAGCATGCATCTACCCATTCTGAGAGAGCCCTCCACCATTATTTACTTAATGGTCCCTTCTGTATCCCAGCTGCCTTTTCTCCCAGCATGTGAGACTGGCTTCTAAGCCACAGAGTGATCCTCTTGACTTTATCTCTACTGTCCTTATGTTTTAGTCTCTTTATTATGTTACTTTATAATCCACAAATGAGTGCAGCCCTCTTATCTCTGTCCTTCTCTTTCTGACTCATTTCACTTACCATGATACTCTCCATGTTGATCCACTTACATGAAAATTTCATTATTTCATCTTTTCTAACAGCTGCATAGTATTCAATTGTGTATATATACCAGAATTTCTTAAATCAGTCATCTGTTCTCGAGCACTAGGTTTTCCCCCAGATTCTGGCTATTGCCAGATTCTGGCTATTGGGCTGGAGCAATAGCACAGAGGTAGGGCGTTTGCCTTGCACACAGCCAACATGGCCGACCCGAGTTCGATTCCTCCGCCCCTCTCGGAGAGCCCGGCAAGCTACCGAGAGTATCTCGCCCGCAAGGCAGAGCCTGGCAAGCTCCCCGTGACGTATTCGATATGCCAGACACAGTAACAACAAAATCTCCAATGGAGACGTTACTGGGCCCGCTCGAGAAAATCAACAAACAACGGGAGGGCTTTACCTTTTTGCCTTTACCTGGCTATTGTAAATAGTGCTGTAATAAGTATACAAGTGCAGATGTCATTTCTACTGTACATTTTGCATCTCCAGGATATATTTACAGGAGTGGTATTTCTGGGCAAAATCACTTGATCACTTGACTTCCCATTAATCGTCGATTTGCTTGAGTGGGCACCAGTAATGTCTCCATTTGTCCCTGTCACGTGCTAGTGTAGCCCAATGGCGTCTGATCGCTCTAGGAACACGAAGAGCCTCAAACCAATCATTCATGATCTTGATGAAGAAGTCTGACCATCTGGTAGGTGGGCGGCCACGCGGTCTTTTGACATCCGGTGGAATCCAGTTGGTAACAGCTCTAGTCCAGCAGTCGTCTCTAAATCTCATTACGTGACCAGCCCATCTGATTTTTGACACCTTAGCAAACGAGACAGCGTCCCTGATTCTTGATCGTCGACGGAGGTCGGAACTCCGAATGCTTTCTCTCATTTGAGTGAAACGTGATATTCCAAGCATTGCTCTTTCAATTCCTCTTTGGGCGACCTGAATAGCGTTCTCATCCTGTTTGCGTAGGGCCCAGGTCTCTGAGGCATATGTTAATGCAGGAAGAACAGTGGAATCAAAGAGATGTGCCCGGAGCCGGAGGTTCTTCGTCCTCTTAGCTATTTCTTCGATGTTCTTGAAGGCGTTCCAAGCCGCTCTCTTCCTCCTGTGCAGCTCGGGTGCCAGGTCATTTGTCATGTTGACTTCTCGACCTAGGTACACATAGCTGTTGCATTCGGAGATGGTTGTTTCATTGAGAGTGAATGGGGCGTCAGAAACGAGGCTGTTTCTCATAAACATTGTCTTCGTAAGATTCAGCTGCAGTCTGACCTTTCCACACTCACGGTCGAAGTCGGCCAGCATTTGAGCCACTTGACTAATGTTTGGTGTTATTAAAACAATGTCATCAGCAAAGTGGAGGTGGTGTAGTTGCCAACCATCTATCTTCACTTCCATTCCTTCCCATTCCAGTTGTTACATGATGTTCTCCAGGGTGGCACTGAAGAGTTTTGGTGAAATGGTATCACCCTGCCGAACCCCTCTCTTGACATCAATGATTACTTTTTTGTAGAATGGTGAGATCCTGGTAGTGAATCCATAATACAGCTCACGGAGGATCTTGATGTATTGAGTTTGAATGCCCTGATTGGCTAGGGCTTCAGTGACCGCTTCCATCTCAACAGAATCAAAGGCCTTCTTTAAATCAATGAACGTTAGACAGAGCGGCATCTTGAACTCCCGAGAAACCTCAATGAGCTTGGTTATCATGTGGATATGGTTGATGGTGCTGTATCCTTTGTGGAACCTGGCTTGCTCGCATGGTTGTCCTCTGGGTGAAATGGGAGATCAATTTCTAGTTTTTTGAGAACAGTCCATATTGTTTTCCATAAAGGTTGAACCAGTCGGCATTCCCACCAGCAGTGAAGGAGAGTCTCTTTCTCCCCACATTCACGCCAACACCAGTTGCATTTGTCCTTTTGGATGTGGGCCAGTCTGTGTGGTGTGAGATGATATCTCATTGTTGTTTTGATCTGCATCTCCCTGATGATTAGTGATGAAGAGCATTTTTTTTTATGTGCCTTTTGGTCATTTGGATTTCTCTGAGAAAGCTTCAGTTCATTTCATCGCCCCATTTTCTGATGGGATTGGGTTTTATTCTTGTAGAGTTCAACCAGTGCCTTGTATATCCTTGATATTAACCCCTTATGAGAAGGTTGTTGGATGAATATTTTTTCTCATTCCATAAACTGTCTTTGTATTATGGTCACTGCTGCTTTTGAGGTGCAGAAACTTTTTAGTTTAAGATAGTCCCATTTGTTTATCTCTCCTTCCACTTGCTTGGTCAGTAACATTTTGTCCTTGAAGATACCTTTAGATTCAACATGGTAGAGGGGGTTGCCACCCTTTTCTTTGATGTACCTGATGGATTCTGGTCTGATATTGAGGTATTTAATCAATTTTGATCCAACTTATGTGCATGGTGTTAGGTAGAGGTCTGAGCCCATTTCATTTTTGCAAGTAGCTGTCCAGTTTTGTCAGTACCATTTGTTAAAGAGGTTTTTCTTGCTCCATTTTACATTTCTTGCTTCCTTATCACATATTAGATGGTCATATATTTGAGGGTGTGTGTAAGAATGTTCAACCCTATTCCACTTGTCTATGGATCTTTGTTTCAATACCATGCTGTTTTAATTATTACCGCCTTGTAGTACAGTTTGAGCTTAGGGAAGGTGATGCTTCCCATTCTTTTCCCTCCAAGAATTGCTTTAGCTGTTTGAGGATGCTGTTATTCAATATGAGTTTAAGGAGTGTTTGATCAAATTCTTTGAAGAATGTCATGGGTATCCCTATAGGGATTGCATTGAATCTGTATAATGCTTTGGGGAATATTGCCATTTTGACAGTGTTAATTCTTCCAATCCATGAGCAGAGGATATGTTTTCATTTCCTCATGTCCTCTTTTATTTCTTTCTTTTTATTTCCTCCTTTATTTCTTGAAGTAGTGTTTTATATTTTTACCTCCTTAGTTAAGCTGATTTCGAGATTTTTGATTTTTTGAGGCATGAGTGTGAAAGGAATTGTTTTTTTTCATATCCCTTTCTTCTCTTTCATTATTTGCATATAAGAAAGCCATGGACTTTTGGGTATTGATTTTATAGCATACAACTTTACTGTATAAGTCTATTGTTCCTAGGAGTTTCTTGGTATTTAGGGTTCTCTAAATATAGTATCATGTCATCTGAAAATAGTAAGAGCTTGATTTCTTCCTTTCCTGTCTGGATGCCCTTAATATCTTTTTTGTTGCCTAACCGCTATTGCAAGTACTTCCAGTACTGTATTGAGTAGAAGTGGTGAGAGTGGGCATCCTTGTCTTGTCCCTGAACTTAGAGGAAAGGCTCTTAGTTTTTCCCCATTGAGGATAATGCTTGCCATGGGTTTGTGATAGATGTCTTTGACTATATTGTGGAAAGTTCCTTCAATGCCCATTTTGGTGAGAGTTTTTGTCATAAATGGATGCTGGGTCTTTTCAAATGTTTTCTCTACATCTATTGATATGATAATATGGTTTTTATCTTTTCTTTTATTGATATTATGAGTTATGTTGATGGAATTGTGAATGTTAAACCATCCTTGCATCCCTGGGATGAATCCCACTTGGTCGTGGTGTATGAAGTTTTTGATGAATTGTTGGATTCTATTAGCTAATATTTTGTTGAGGATCTTCGCATCATGTTCATCGGTGATATCAGCCTTTAATTTTCTTTTTTTTTTTTTTTCTGGTGTCTCTGTCTGCTTTTGGTATTAGGGTGATATGTGCCTCATAGAAACTGGGACAGTTTCTGTTTCTTCAATTTCCTGGGAAAACTTGGAAAGAACTGGAAATCGGTCCTCTTTAAATGTTTGGAAGAATTAACTAGTGAACCTATCTGGACCTGGGCTTTTGTTTTGGGGAAGACTTTTAATTACTGTTTCAGTTTCCTTGATAGTGATAGGTCTATTCAGTTATTCTGAGTCTTCTTGGTTCAGCCTTGGGAGGTTATAGGAATCCAGGAATTTATCCATTTCTTCCAGATTCTCTTGTTTTGTGTCAGACAGACTTTCAAAGTAATCTCTGAAGATCTTTAGAATTTCTTTGGTTTCTGTTTTGATATCCCCTATTCATTTTTGATTCACTTTATTAGGGTTCTCTCTCTCTCTCTCTCTCTCTCTATTTCCTTGTGAATCTTGCTAGTGGTTTATCAATCTTGTTTATTTTCTCAAAGAACCAGCTCTTGGTTTCATTGATCTTTCAGATTGTTTTTTGGGTTTCCACATCATTAATTTTTGCTCTAAGTTTTATTTTTTCTTTCCTCCTGTCTGGTTTGGGCCGCTTTGTTGATTCTTTTCTAAGTTTTTGAGCTGTGGAGTCCATTTACTTATGTAAGCCCTTCCTTGCTTCCTGAGAAATGCTTGCAGAGCTGTGAATTTCCCCCTTAACACTGCTTTAGCGGTGTCCCACAAGTTCTGGTAGCTCATGTCTTCCTTCTGATTGGTTTCCAGGTATCTTTTGGTTTATTCCTTGATTTTTCTCCCTGACCCACTTCTTGTTAATAATTGAGTTGTAAAATTTCCAGGTGTTTGATTTGATTGACCGTTTCTGTATGTGATTAAGTTCTATCTTCAGTGCATTGTGGTCTGAAAAGATAGTTGATACAATTTCTATCTTCCTGATTCTCTTGAGGTATGTTTTGTGACCCAGCACATGATCTATCTTGGAAAATGTTCCACATGCACTGGAAAAGAATGTGTATTCAGTTTTGGGGGGATGGAAAATTCTGTATAGATATATTAGCTCTCTTGCTTCCATTTCTTCCTTCAAAGCCGGTTCTTCCTTGCTGAATTTTAGTCTTATTGATCTAAGAGGTGATAAGGCAGCGTTGAACTCTTTAACTACTATTGTATTGCTACCAGTGTCCTCCTAGAAGTCTATTAGCAGTGATTTTAAGTATTTTGCTGATCCCTCATTGGGTGCGTATATGCTTAGGAGTGTGATTTCTTCCTTCTGTACTTATTCCTTTATTATTTAAAAAATGACTTTCACTGTCCCTTCTGATCTTTTCAACCTGGAATCTATGTTGTCTGATACTAGTATGGCCACCTGGCTCTTTTGAAGTAGTTGTTTGCTTGAAAGATTGTTTTCCATCATTTGACTTTGAGTCTGTGTTTGCTCTGGCTGTTCAGATGTGTTTCTTTTATTCAGCAGAATGTTGGGTTCAGTTTTCTTAATTACTTTAAATACTATGTGTCTCTTAATTGGTGCATTTAGACCAGTGACATTGAGAGATTATTGCCATGGAGTTTTGTGCCATCTTTCTGTAGAGGTTTGTTGTACTTGTAGGGTTTTTTTTGTCTTACAGCCACTTTGGTCCCTCTTTTAAGGTTGGTTTTGAGTCTATGAAGTTCCTGAGATGTTGTTTATCTATGAAATTTTGTATCACTTAAATTTAAGTGAGAGTTTAGCCAGATAAAGTATTCTTGGTGAGGTGTTCATTTCATTGAGTTTTTTCACTATATCCCACCATTGTCTTCGGGCTCAGATGGTTTCCTCTGATAAGTCTGCTGTAAATCTAACGGATGCTCCTTTGTATGTAATTTCCTTCTTCGACCTTGATGCTTGCAGTATTGTGTCTCTGTCTGTGGTATTTGTCATTCTGATTATGATAAATCTTAGTCTTTTTTTTTAGGGTCTCTTTTTGCTGGTATCCTCGGACTCTTTGGATCTGGATGCCTGTATTCTCCAACTCTGGGAATTTCTCAGCAATGATATCTTTAACTGTTACTACTTCATTGGGGTTGCCTCCCTGTCCTTCTGGGACTCCAATGCTTCATATGTTGTTTCTCTTGAATTTATCCCTTAGGTCTCTGTTTTGTCCTAGGGCTGTTTTAAGGTCTTTTCCCATTGTATATTGTTGCCTGTACTCTCTGCAGCTTTTCTTCAATCTCACTGATTCCGTCTTTGGCTGTTGTCATTCTACTTTTGAGGGCACACACTGAGTTTTTAATTTCAATAGTTTTAATTTCATTACCAAATCCTTTATTAGTGACATTTATGTTTGTAGCTTTCTTATTTCTGCTCTCATTTCTTCCTGTATTTTGTTGGCTGTCGGGTCCACTGTTTTTTTTTTTTTTCACGTCCTCCTTTAATTTACTGAACTCCTGTTCCACCATTTCTTTAATCATCCTCAACATTTCATCTCTGAATTCTTTATTGGAGAGACTGTATTAGTGGGTATTCCCTATTGAGACTTCAGTGCTCTTTTCTTTATCCACTCCTCTCGTGGGGACCTGTACTGTTTCTTCACGTTGCTGTGGTAGTCCTTCTATGGGGGTCGGTCCTTCTAGTTCACTATCAGTGATACCCCCCTCTTGCTGCAAAGAAGAATTCTAGCTGGGCTCAGTCAATGGTGGTCTCCTTTTTCCTCTTTAAGAATGCTACCTTTTTGGTGCTCCTCCATGCCTTAAGTGAAGCGAGTAGTGCAGCTTCAGGGGATATGTTTTTTAATGTTAAGCTTGTTCACTTTCTTATGTTCACCATTATTTTGGTGAGTTTTGGGAGTATTTTGATTGGAATAGGCTAGTGAACTATTATTCTAATGTGGTTGGGATAGCCAGGATGTCCTCCTCATAATTAAGTAATGGAGGTAGAGCTGTGAGTCCAAAGCACTGGGAAAGGGAAAAATATTTGTGACTGCATGAGAGGCTGCAGCCCTGGAGGTCAGACCCACCACGGCACTGTTCCTGTGGGGCGAGAGGCCACTTCGGTGCCTGGGCAGGGCCAGCAGTTCCCTTCTGGTGCACTTCTAAGGCTTGCGCTGGTCCCCTTTGGCCAGGTTCTTGGAGGACACTTCGGCTGAGAAGGGGGCTCTTCTGGTTCTCAGGGTTAGGTGATATATCTTCTTAAGTGCACATAGAGTATTTCCCCAAATACATCATATGTGGAATAAAAAAAAAAGCCTTGAAATAGACATGAACATAAAAGTCATAGCAAGTATCTTTCTAGCTTTATGCCATGATATAAAGCTATAAATCAACTACACACTTTTGCATACATATATACAAATGAAAAAAGTCCATATATATCACTTAATCACTTAACTTAACTTCCCGTTAGTCGTCGATTTGCTCGAGCGGGCGCCAGTAACGTCTCCATTTGTCCCTGTCGCGTGCTAGTGTAGCCCAATGGCATCTCTTCGCTCCGGGAACATGGAGGGCCTCAAACCGATCGTTCATGATCTTGACAAAGAAGTCTGACCATCTGGTAGGTGGGCGGCCACGCGGTCTCTTGACATCCCGTGGAATCCAATCAGTAACAGCTCTAGTCCAACGGTCGTCTTTAAATCTCATTACGTGACCAGCCCATCTGATTTTCGACACCTTGGCAAATGAGACAGCGTCCCTGATCCTTGATCGTCGACGGATGTCAGAACTCCGGATTCGTTCTCTCATTTGAGTGAAACGTGATATTCCAAGCATAGCTCTTTCTATTCTTCTTTGGGAGACCTGAATGGCGTTCTCATCTTGTTTGCGTAGGGCCCAGGTCTCTGAGGCATATGTTAATGCAGGAAGAACAGTGGAATCAAAGAGATGTGCCCAGAGCCGGAGGTTCTTCGTCCTCTTAGCTATTTCTTCGACGTTCTTGAAGGCGTTCCAAGCCGCTCTCTTCCTCCTGCACAGCTCGGGTGCCAGGTCATTTCTCATGTTGACCTCTCGACCTAGGTACACATAGCTGTTGCATTCGGAGATGGTCGTTCCATTGAGAGCGAATGGGGCGTCAGGAACAAGGCTGTTTCTCATAAACATTGTCTTCGTAAGATTCAGCTGTAGTCCTACCTTTCCACACTCACGGTCAAAGTCGGCCAGCATTTGTGCCGCTTGGCTGATGTTTGGTGTTATTAAAACAATGTCATCAGCAAAGCGGAGGTGGTGTAGTTGCCGACCATCTATCTTCACTCCCATTCCTTCCCATTCCAGTCGTCGCATGATGTTCTCGAGGGTGGCACTGAAGAGTTTTGGTGAAATGGTATCACCCTGCCGCACCCCTCTCTTGACATCAACGATCACTTCTTTGTAGAATGGTGAGATCCTGGTAGTGAATCCGCAATACAGCTCACGGAGGATCCTGATGTATTGGGCTTGAATGCCCTGATTGGCTAGGGCTTCAATGACCGCTTCAGTCTCAACAGAATCAAAGGCCTTCTTTAAATCAATGAACGTTAAGCAGAGCGGCATCTTGAACTCCCGAGAAACCTCAATGAGCTTGGTTATCGTGTGGATATGGTCGATGGTGCTGAATCCTTTGCGGAACCCTGCTTGCTCACATGGTTGTCCTTCATCTAGTGTTCTGCCAATCCTATTCAGGATGACTCGAGTGAACAACTTGTAGATGACAGACAATAGGCAGATCGGGCGATAGTTGCCAATGTCATGGATGTCTCCCTTCTTGAACAGTAGTACGGTCCTGCTGGTTTTCCATTGAGATGGAACCTTGCATTCAGACAGGTAGCGAGTGAAGAGCCGAGCCAGTGTATTGATGAGTACTGACGGCAGGTTCTTCAGGTGTTCAGGTCTGACCTTGTCTGGGCCGGGTGCTGTTTGCTTCTTTACTGACGAAATGGCGTGTCGGATTTCGGAAGGGAGAACGTTGGGAACGACATACCCATCCTGTGGAATTTGGTATGTCGGCAAGTGGACATGGCTATCGAAGAGATTTGAGTAGAAGTCATGGATAATCTTCTCCATTGCCGTTCTGGAGGATGTGATGGATCCATCAGGACGTCGGAGGGCAGTCATCTTGGTCTTATAGTTGGCGAAGGACAGGCGGGCGTTACGAATACCAGTAACTACAACTGGTCTCATTCACCTGACCCTGAAGGCTTCACCGACATGGCAGCACTGAGAAGGATGAGAAAGGAGAGGCCGACAAAATCTCAAGGCCGACCTAGGCTGCCACAACGAAGGAAGACAAAAATGATCGTCTGTACTTTCAATGCACGTACGCTAGCATCAGATGCATCCATCGAGGACCTGATGGTACAAGCGCGAATGATCAAGTACGACATCATTGGTCTGACCGAGACAAGAAGGCACGAATCTCACCATGCCGTTTTCGACACTGGAGAAGAATTGTTCCTCGGAACATGCGATAAAAGAGGTGTTGGAGGCGTTGGTGTCCTTGTCAACACAAACTTGGCCAAGAGCATTGATTCATTCGAATGCCTAACAACCCGAATCGGACGTTTACATTTGAATAGATGTGGCTCACTGCCTGTAGTTTCTATCTTCGTTGTCTACGCACCAACATCTCATTATGATGAAAGAGAAATCGAGAAGTTCTACATGGAGCTAGAGAAGTTCTATAAAGAAGACCACACCTTCTACAAGATCATTGTGGGTGATTTTAATGCCAAGATAGGACCGAGAAGATCAGCTGAAGAACTTCACATCGGAACCCATGGCCTAGAATGGAACGAACAGGGTGAGAGACTGTCTGAGTTCATCATGTCGACCAAGACCATTCATGGTAACTCACAGTTCCAGAAGGCAGAATCTAAACGATGGACATGGGAGTCTCCCGGTGGACGATTCCACAACGAAATAGACCACATCATATTCAATCGACGGTTTTGCCTGACTGATGTCGCTGTTGTCCCAAAATTTCGAACGGGATCGGACCACCGTCTCCTTCGTGCAAAATTCTACTTCACAGAGCGGGGAGAAAGGGCTGCAAAGTTCAAAAAGAGAACTCCCAGAACGACCACCAACTGGGAACTCTTTGGTACTATTGCGGCAACATGGGAAGATGCCATTGTTGACAACATTGACGAGGAATACGATCGACTGGTTCAGCACCTCCATGAATGTGCGAGGAACACCAAGAGAGAGATAGCCACAAAAAGTCGCCTATCTTCGAAAACTCTTGAGCTAATTCGCCAGCGTGGTTTGGCGCATGCCTCAGGCAACCGCAAGCTAACGTCCGAGCTCGCAAAGCAGTGCAGAGATGCGATCAAGGAAGACCTCAAAGAGAGAAGAGCAGAAGTACTGGTAGATGCGGCAGAAGCTGGGAAAAGTATATATATGAAGACTAAATAATATGCATCTTAATTCTTGGATAAAAGAAGAAATAAAAGGAGAAAATAAAAACATATCTAGAGATGAATGGAAATAAAGAGATGAACTATCAGATCTTATGGAATGCAGAAAAACTGGTATTAAGAGGGAAGTTCTTAGCTATATGGCTTACATCAATAAAGAAATGTGTACAGTAAGTTCATATCAAAGAGAACTATAAAAATAACAAACAAAAAGTGAAATAAGGGAAATGATAAAAATTATCAGACTTGGCATGGTAGAGGGCATGCCTGACATGTGTAGAGCCCTACACATGACGTCTTACCTGAGAACCACTACGTGTAGCAATGTTGACCTGGAACATGACCACCTTGACCTTGGAAGCCTCTGAACACAGCCAGGACTGAGCAGCATTGCTGGGAATGGCCCTATTAAGAAAATTAAGTTGAAAATAAATGAAACAGAAATATAAAATATTTGGAACAGGAGAGGTAGTATAGTGGGCTAGGCACTTGCCTTGGATGTGTTGGTCAACCTGAGATCAAATCCTGACACCATACTTTTTCCCCTGAACACCACCAGGAGTGATTTCTGAGTGTAGACTCAGGGAGCTAAGCCTGAGCACAACCAAGTGTAGTCCCAAAACAAAGCAATCAATCAACCAAATGGAGAAATAAGAAATATAATGCAAAAGATCATTGAAAGTAAGAACTAGTTTCTCAAAAGAATAAACAACAGTGGTAAACACTAGGAATAATAGAAAGGTAATCAGAAATGAGAGATATCAGAAAAATGCAAGTGTAAGATATGACAAATGAGTATCTATATTCAAGCAATTTAGACAAACTAGAAAAAATGAATGCAAAAAGAAAAATGGAAACCATACAAACCAGTTATTATAAACTTTTAATAGTAAACCAGGAAGAATAAGATAGCTTCAGAGGACCAAATATGAGTTAAAAAAATAAAAATAATAATCATAAAGTCTTCTTATGTCACAAGACCTGACTGTTTTACTAATGAATTCCATCAGTTTTTCAAAGAAGATATAATGTTGTATTTATTTAATTATTATAGTTTAGGTAACATGCTTATGATAGTGTTAAAGCTTATGGTACTGATGTACAAAAAGATGCACAAAGTTACTGCTCTCCACCACCACATTCAAAGTGCCCAAGATCTTCCCTACTCTCCCCATTTCACCTCTAGTGTGCCTCTTCATGTCTCACCCTTTCCTCTCACTCTTTGGTAGTTTTATTTTTGTAATCCATGGTCAATGGTTCATCATCATTCAATGCTGTAGATTCCTTTGTTTTGTGTTACTTATAGCACAGGTGAGTGAAATCATCTGGTTTCTCTCTCTATCTCTCTCTTTCTCATTTATTCAGTTTAACATGTTACCTTCCCGTTCTATCCAAGTTGAAGTGAACTGAAAGATTTCATTTTTTGTTGTTGTTTGTTTTGGGTGAGAGTCTGGCAAACTCCCTGTGGCATACCCAATATGCCAAACACCAGTAACAATGATGGGTCTCATTCTCCTAAAGAGCCTTGAATATAATCTCAGGGCTAGGATGAAGGAGACATTACTGGGGCCTGCTTGAGGCAATTGACGAATAATAGGATGATTTGTGATTTGTGATTTGTGATTGTTTTGGGTCAAAACACAGTGATAAAACCCAAAGATATAATTTCAGGGGTTACTCCTGGCTCTGCACTCAGGAATTACTCCTGGCAGTTCTCAGAGGACCATATGGGGTGGCATAGATTGAACCTGGGTCAGCAAATGCTCTCCCAACTGTAATACCGCTCCAGTTCCAAATTTCATTTTTTCTTAGAGTTGTGTAACATTTAACTGTGTATTTATGCTATATTTTCCTCATCTGTTTCTCTGTCATTGGGCATTTGGATTTCTACAAAGAACATAAGTGTGCATGCACATATCTTTTTGAATTAAAGTTTTTGTGGTTTGCTGGAGGTGGGGGATGGGGAAATTTGCAGAAGTCAAGAAGTGGAATCACCTGGTAACAAGTGATAGAGAACACTGTATCCCTCCCCCTCAACCTCCACTTCCCATATACCTACAAGGCCATCCATAAATCTTTGGGGAGGTATCTGCCAAAGAAGACATAATTTCTATCCTTCTAAACTGTTCCAGTAAAGCATACAGGGAGAATGTACATAAACACATTTCATGAGACTACCATTACCCTAATCCCTAAATCAAATGATAGCACAGAAAGAGAAAATCATAGACCTATATTTCTGAAAAATATAGATGCAAATATCCTTAACAATATATTAGTGAATCAAATTCACACATCAAAAGAATCATGCACTATAATGAAGTGGAATTCATTCCAGGCATAAAAGTATGGCACAATATATGCAAATAAAATAATGTAATGCAGCTTATTACCAACAATAAACACAAACCACATGACTGTATAACAGATGCTAGAAAAACATTTGACAAATTCCAGTGCCCATTTTAAATAAAAGTTTAATAAATTGGAATTAGAAGGGAAATAGCTCTACATAATAAGCCTTAAAGATTTCATATAACAAACCATAGTTAATATTTTCAAGGATGAGAAAATGAAAGCTTTTGCACTAAAATCAAGCATAAGACCAGGATATGTATTCTTTCCACTAATTTTCAGCATAGATTGGAAGTTCTAGCCTTAACAATCAGACAACAAAACTATATAACAGCGGAGGTATGGTGCCGCCAGCAGATCAATCTGTACCTGTGAGGCTAGTGCATCAATAGCCTCACGGTGCCTTCAGACTTCCAGATACCCCAAAATTGCTGCTCTGCCTCTGGCCAGACCCCAAAAACTTGGGGCAAAGTTTACCAAGAAAGTAAATGGCCAAAAGTTAGGTATGTGGGAGACACACCCACAAACCACCTCTGGCTCAACTATATAATTGGAGGCATGATCTCTCTGGTTCCTGATTGAACTGCTTAATGGCCATGATCCCAGAGACTCAGAAACAAATCTCAAAACCCAGTGGCTTTTGGCAGAAATGCGTCCGGTCCCTACAGTAGGTTACCGGCACTGGGCCAACCCAGGTGGGAATAGGTTTTTTGCCTTGGCCTGTTCCCCCTGATGGTCCGGTGGCCGCCATCCTCCAGAGGCCACTGGACAGTCAGGTTTGGGCCTGCAGTGATGAGACACACGGGACCTCACGGGATGGGAGTGGAGCCAGCCCTTTCCTCCCCACCCCAACAAGACCCCGAGACTCCTCCCATGAATGGCCTTTTTGGCTCCTGATCAAGCTGCTTAATGGTCATGATCCCAGAGACTCTCATACCTGCCAAAAATGCAATGCTAAACAATGTGTTTTGTATTTCTTGTTATGGATATAATATAATGTCACACAGCCGCGAGAGTGGTCGAGTGCTCTAGGAATTCTAAGATTTTAATAATAAGGGTCTGAGGAAATCACTATAGCATGTTGCTTCATCCAAGATTTCTTTGTGTGTCTCTGAATCATGGCCACATGGGAGCTTAAGTAGATGGTGGCGGATGTGGCATCATCTCCGTGTCCCTTCAGGGTGGGGGGAAGGAGAAGGGCCCACTCCTCCTCTGTCCCAGGAGACTTGGGATTTGTTGTCACCATGACTCTTACCTGGAGCTTGTTGCTGACTTCTAGGAAATGGTGACTGCTGGAACTTTTAATGGCAAGCAGAGGGACAATACCTGCCTCCGTCTGGAGCAGGCCAGTGGAGAAGGCCTATTACAAAGTCCTGGGCCATCTCTGCTGCAAGTTGCTCGGGCTTGAGATTCCTTTGTGTGTCTCTGGATCATGGCCACGTGGGAGCTTAAGTAGACAGTGGGCGGATGTGGATCCATTTCAGTGATCCCTCGGGGCTGGGTGGGGGGGAAGGAATTCTAAAACTATTATGGAAACATTAAAGATCATAAGTAGCCATAGCAATTCTGGGATAAAGAAGAAAAACAGGAGTGTTATACTTCTTAATGATTATTATATAGCAGTTGTAATCGATAGTATGCTATTGCAATGTAGAACAATGGGATATAATAAAGAGCCTAAAATATGTCCATTTAACACATGCTATTTGATTTATTACAAGAATCAGGTCTGCATAATAAAGGGGAAAAAATCATCAACGATGTAGGAAAACTAGACCATCGCATGCAAAAGACATGAAATTAGATCACTATTTCATACCATACATAGAAATGAACTCAGAGTGGATCACAGTCTCACACCTAAAACTTGAGACTATAAAATATATTAACACACACAATGCAGTTTATATGTATCTATACTTCAACCTCAAAAATACATTTGGAGATTCAACTCTAATGCAAGGGAAATGAAGATAAACACTGATGAAATTGCATCAAATTAAAAGGCTGGAGCGATAGCACAGCGGGTAGGGTGTTCGCCTTACAAGCGGCCAACATGGCCGACCCGAGTTCGATTCCTCCGCCCCTCTCGGAGAGCCCGGCAAGCTACCGAGAGTATTCGATACGCCAGACACAGTAACAACAAAGTCTCCAATGGAGACGCTACTGGGCCCGCGATCAACAGGAGGGCCTTTACCTTATATAAATACAAAAACAAAAATAGAAAAAAACTGAAAGGCAACCTGTTTATTGGTAGAAGATATTTGCATATTATTCATTTGACAAGAGATTGATATTCAAAATACACTCACTAACTTACACAGCTAAGCAAACAACATATAAAAAATGGGCAAAAACATCCAAACAAAAACTTCCTCAGAGAAGGCACACAGATGGATGGGGTGCTTGCCTTGCACCTGGCAGACCTGGGTTTGATCTGTTGCACTACAGATGATCCCCTGAGCCCTGCCAGGAGTGATCCTTGAGTATAGAGCCAGTAGTAAGGCCTGGACACTGCCAGTGTCCCAAAACAAACAAACAAACAGACCTACAAAAGATGGTTACAGGTTACAGGTCCATGAAAAAAATGTTCAATGTAATTTATTATTAGGAAAATAGAAATGAAAGCCATGATGAGAATCACCACAGTCCTAGGAGAATGACCTATATAGAAATGATTAGAAAAACCAACCGCTGGTTAGGATGTGGGACTTAAAAAAAACTAATGTACACCTTTTTTGTAGGGATATAGACAAGTCTATCCTTTAATGGAAAACAGTATTGACATTCTTTTAAAAAACAGCTGTAACTGCTCTCACGGTGATTCAATAAATAAAATTATATACATAAAAAAGTAAAAAAAAACAACTAAAAATGGAAAGATCGCATAATACAGCAACATATTCTTAGCAATTTATCCAAAGGATATGGAAATATAAATTTGAGAGTTGGAATGTAATGTAATAGTAACAAATGCTAAATACCTCGCGTACATGAGTACTGGTACTGCCAAAAATCAAAGAAACAAACAAAAAAAAGAACAAACCAAAACACCAAAAATACCCACCCCCTAAACCCTCAAAACCAACCCCAAACAAAACTCCCAATCATCTTAAAGTGAATTTGCCCTGCTATATCTATATCAGTTCTATTAATAATATTCAAAACATGGAATTGACCTAAAAGCTCAACAATGTGTGACTGGATAATGAATCTGATATCGTTTTTTGAGGGGAGTGGATGAAGTGGTCTCACAAGCTGTGCTCGGTTTGCATAGGTGATTCTAATTTTTTGAGAGAAACACATCAGGTGATGCTCAGGGGTTACTCATGGCTCTGTGCTCAGGGTGCACAGAGGTGATTTTTAAAAAAAAATTTTAATAGTGAGACATCATGAGGTACAGTTGCAGACTTACACATTTTTGTGCTTGGGTTTCAGTTATATAATGATCAAATACCATCCCTTCACCAGTGCCCATTTCCCACCACCACTGATCCCAGTATCCCTCATCCCCTCCGTCCCCCCCATCCCACCCTGTCTCTGTGGCAGGGCATTCCCCTCTGTTCTCTCTCTCCTTTTGGGTGTTGTGGTTTGCAAAAGAAACATTGAGTGGCAATTATGTTTGGTCTATAGTCTACTTTCAGCATGCTTCTCCCATCCTGGGAAGATCCTCCCAACACCTTTATTTGGTGTTCCCCTCTTTATCTGAGCTCCCTTTTCCCCTAGTATGTGTGGTTGGCCTCCAAGTCATGGAGTAAAATTCCTGGTACTAATATTGGCCATTCTTGGGTGTTAGTTTCCTCTTTTGTTACTTTCTGTTCCCCAGATGAATGCAATCTTTCTATGTCTATCCCTTTCTTTCTGAGTCATTTCACTTAACATGATACTTTCCATGTTGTACCACTTTTATGTAAATTTCATGACTTCCTCTTTTCTAATAGCTACATAGTACTCCATTGTGTAAATGTACAAAAGTTTCTTTAACCAGTCATCTGTTACAGACTTGATTTTTAAGGCCACACCTGAAGATGTTCAGGAGTTGTTCCTGGCTCTGCACTCAGGAATTTCTCCTAGTAGTGCATGGGGGACCATTTGGGATGCCAGGGATCGAACCTGAGTCAGCTATATGCAAGGAAAGTGTCCACCTGCTATACTAGCTCTCTGACTCTGAATCTCATATCTCTGTCTTTCTCCTATCTATTCAGTGGAATAATATTCAGCTAGTCACTGTCACTGTCACTGTCCTCCTGTTGTTCATCGATTTGCTTGAGCGGGCCCAGTAATGTCTCCATCTTGAGACTTGTTGTTGCGGTGTTTGGCGTATCGAATACGTCACGGGTAGCTTGCCAGGCTTTGCCGTGTGGGCGAGATACTCTCAGTAGCTTGCCGGGCTCTCCAAGAGAGGCGGAGGAATCGAACCCGGCTCAGCTGGGCTGGCTGTGAGCAAGGCAAACGCCCTACCCAATGTGCTATTGCTCCAGGCCACTCAGCTAGTAAAAATAATGAAATCATATTGATTTTGTGATATGTGGCTTGAACTTGACATGATTTTGCTAGTTAAAGTCAGGTTGGAGCAGGCAATCACTAGAAGTTTTCCCTGATAGATTATATATATATATATATATATATATATATATATATATATATATATATATCCAAAGCAAATGAAGTGGCAAAAACATCCAAGATATCGATCAGACTGCAAAAGACTTAAAATTGCTACTAGATAGGAAGGGAAAGGTGGTGGGAAGAATGGATTGAGGGATCAATTAGGTCCTATTCTAGCACTAGAACTAAGGAATCTGGGTCTTTGGAAACATTATTCTTGGGATGTTCCCATTTGAAATATTCTAGTTACCAGTCTGAAAGAAGCACAAGTCACTAGCAAAAGTTACATGTTGCTTAGTCAACTGATAGTCTGAGAAAAGAAATAACCATCATTTCCATCTAGTTTGAGACCAAATCATCTTTCCCAATTGATCCATTAGGTAACTGCTGTCCCAGCCGACATCTGATTGCATTGTCGAAAAGACCTGATCCCACTCAATTTGCAGAACAATGAAAGATAGAAAGTGTGGTATGAAGATACTACACTAGGTGTGTTTAGATTGCTCATTTCATCCTTACATGAAGCATTGTTAAAGAACATTAATCATATGTTTGAAAGAGTAGTGGTGCCACTCAAAATGCTTATATATGTTTTTTTCTTATTGGCTTTTGAGGCCACACCTGGAAATGCTCAGGAGATGCTCCTGACTCTGCACTCAGGAATTTCTCCTAGCAGTGCAGGGGACCATTTGGGATGCCAGGGATCGAACCTGGGTTGGCTGCTCTGTGCAATGCAAGTGTCCCACCTGCTCTACTATCTCTCTAGCGCCCGCGTGTGCATTTTAAAGCATTTTCCCCCTAAGGATAGTTCTATTACTTAAGTAAAAGTAAAAAGTAAAGGCCCTCCCATTGATCATCGATTTGCTCCAGCGGGCCCAGTAACGTCTCCATTGGAGACTTTGTTGTTACTGTGTTTGGCATATCCAATCCAATACGTCACGGGGAGCTTGCCAGGCTCTGCCGTGCGGGTGAGATACTCTCGGTAGCTTGCCGGGCTCTCCGAGAGGGGCGGAGGAATCGAACTCGGGTCGGCCATGTTGGCTGTGTGCAAGGCAAACAGCCCTACCGCTGTGCCATGGCTCAACCTGTTATTGAGCAATAACAGGTCTGTGATGCCCTTAGATGTCCAGGGCTGCACGCGCGCTACACTGACTGGCTCAGCGTGTGCCTACCCTACGCCGGCAGGCGCGGGTAACCCGTTGAACCCCATTTGCGATGGGGATCGGGGATTGCAATTATTCCCCATGAACGAGGAATTCCCAGTAAGTGCGGGTCATAAACTTGCGTTGATTAAGTCCCTGCCCTTCGTACACACCGTCTGTCCCTACTACCGATTGGATAGTTTAGTGAGGCCCTCAGATCGGCCCCACCGGGTTCGGCCCACGGCCCTGGCAGAGCACTGAGAAGACGGTTGAACTTGACTATCTAGAGGAAATAAAACTCATAAAAGTTCTATTACTTATGGTATTGAAATTAAAATCTGAATTTACCTTGACCAGATATTGTAGGAACTATTTAAGCAAGTATTTGAAACACTATTTTATATTCGGTGCTGATTCAGGATTAATCAATATAGAGATCAAAAGATAGATGTACAATAAAAAGCTGAAATTTAAATACTAATTCTGTCATTTTTTCATTGTGACCTAGTCAAGTTAATTAACATTCTTTGGTTCCTACTTCCTATGGTATGACATCTTTCAAAATATTTATTAATGCCTGGAAAAGCATAGATATTCAATAATTTTCCACTTCCTTTATATGAATGTTCCATGTTCATAAATGCACGCTGAAAATTTGAACATTGTCACATACTCAATGATATTAAATGTTTTTGTTGTTTATAAAATATTTCCTTTAATATTTTTATTTATTTATTTATTTTATTTTATTTTTTTGGCTTTTTGGGTCACACCCGGTGATGCTCAGGGGTTACTCCTGGCTCATGCACTCAGGAATTGCTCCTGGCAGTGCTCAGGGGACCATATGGGGTGTTGGGAATCAAACCTGTGTTGGCCATGTTGGCTTCGTGCAAGGCAAACGCCCTGCCCGCTGTGCTATCGCTCCAGCCCCTCATTTAATATTTTTAAAGTTTCCCACTTTAAAAATGGGAAACTTTTCCTTCATCCATGTGACTTCCTTTACTTTTCCTGTAAGATAATTTGTTTAATGAATTTGAGGAACACACTCTAATGCTATATTCTAACAAAGACATTTTTCTGGCAATCTTCTTTGGTTTTCAAGGACATGACCCTACTTCTCTTTTTGCATGTGATTCCTTACCCTACCACAAATGTTAATAAGTTAAGTGCATATCAAATAAGAATTTTAATTTAGTTCATCAAATGTTTATGTATTTAAATTTAAGAATCAAATTGATATAATTGGTAACATTACCCATTTGCTTTGATTTGAGATGCCAAGTGATTAAAAAATTTAATTTACAAGTGAATTACCTTGCTTATTTAAATTTATCATTTTTGTATAATTAGGATGAACTAATTCAATTTGCAGTTACCCTTGTAAGTGACGTAAGTGATGTCTGCTGCGATACTTAGGCCATATGATTAGTGGAATAATCTTGAATACTGCTCATTTTCCTGGGATAGGAAATTGCCAATGTGATCTTGCAGTTAGAAGTTGACAGCCCAGTCTTTTCTCCATTAATGTTCTTCCCTGTTTTTCTCTTTACTGCTTTCTAAACCTCACATTTTATGTTTTCCAGGGGCTACTTATTGCAGTTGCTCACAACCCTTTGGACTTTGCATCATTTTCCCTTGCTTTCTGGTTCTCATCGTCTTTCTGCAAAGAGAGGGTTGGTTGTTTATTTGGTGAGTTATGGCAGGAACCACCAAAGCAATGCTCTTTATGGAGACTGAGTTTCTTTCAGCAAATACTGATTTTTGATGACAATAATGAATCATAATGAGACTTATAAAATATCTGAATGCCAGATTACTGGCTAGAGTTGCTTGAATTGTTACATAGTGCTTTTCAAACTGCAGATAATAACTAATTAGCAAATTATTAAATAGTTTGGGGTGTGAGTAGCACAATAAAACAAAATGAAACAGATCATATTAAGATGTATTATAGTTAATGAGACAAGTAAAGTTTTTTTTTTTCTGTGTGTGTCATACTGTACAGTGCTAAGAGCTTAGTCCTGGTTCTCTGCTCTGTGCTTGGCAGGACGTGGGGGATCATCTGAACGTGTCTCAAACTGAACCCGGGTCAGCTGTGTGCAAGGTAAATGCCCTACACACTACACTATCTCTGTTCCTAAGTTCATGAAATTTTTGTCTTAGTGTTTCTATATGTGCACATTACAGGTGTATGATAAAAACATAGTTTCCACCTTGAGTTTAAAGCTTCTAAGGCAATGTTATAATATAGGCATTTGAAGTGAAACTCCTTTATATATTTAAAATGCATTTAAAATAAAAATGTATAAATAGCTTTTGGAAGCCTTTCTTTCCTCCTTCTTCTTCTTCTTCTTCTTCTTCTTCTTCTTCTTCTTCTTCTTCTTCTTCTTCTTCTTCTTCTTCTTCTTCTTCTTCTTCTTCTTCTTCTTCCTCTTCCTCTTCCTCTTCTTCTTCCTCTTCTTCTTCTTCTTCTTCTTCTTCTTCTTCTTCTTCTTCCTCTTCCTCTTCCTCTTCTTCTTCTTCTTCTTCTTCTTCTTCTTCTTCTTCTTCTTCTTCTTCTTCTTCTTCTTCTTCCTCCTCCTCCTCCTCTTCCTCCTCCTCCTCCTCCTCCTCCTCCTCCTCCTCTTCTTCTTCTTCTTCTTCTTCGGGAGATTATCACCAAGTATTGCCATTCCATCTATTCTTGCTCAATGACCAGTTTTTCAACATGAGGGCATGAGGCTGTGGTGCTGTTTGGGCCATGTGGTGTCAGGGATTACCCGGGCTACCACAGCAGTGTTTGCCGGGGGTCTCCAGGGACACAAATAGTGTTTTGAAGCCTATAGGGCTACATCTGGTGACAATCAAGCAACCAGATGATGCTGGGTACTGTACTGGGGTCAGTCATGAGAACACAAATGGCAGTTAACCATGTGTTAACTGCTTTAATCCCTGTGCTATCTCTAACCACCACTGATGTGTTCCTTGGGCCACATCGAGCAGTTTTGAGGGCTCCCCCAGTTCTGTGCTCATAGGGATGACTTGTGGTGGTAATCAGAGGATCATGCAGTGCAGGGAATTTAACCTGCCCTCCCCCACCCCAATACCCCATGCAAAGCATATACTTAACCCATTGAGCTATCTCTCTATGTCCTAGTTACCTATTATAAAGGGATTGAGGATTATTATTGTTTGGGAAGTCTAACCAGGTATGATTACTTTTCAAATGACTGGACTGACTTACTCCAAATTCCTTCTCCCTGCATGGGTATTCAATAGTTTATTCATATATTCTATGATAACACTATTGCTTCATGCTTGGCTACCAGAAGTAGTGTTTCATTTCTCTGCTTATGATGGGAATACAACATAATATGTTGACAATATCCCACTAAAAATGTACTAATTTACTGAACTTTCCAAACATTATAGCTTAGACTAACCTACATTAAGTCTGCTCAGAAAACTTATCTGTAACTGAGTAAAATAATTTAACACAAAACGTATTTTATAATAAAGGTAAAGGTAAAGGCCCTCCCGTTGATCGTCGATTTTCTCGAGCGGGCCCAGTAACGTCTCCATTGGAGACTTTGTTGTTACTGTGTTTGGCATATCGAATACTCTCGGTAGCTTGCCGGGCTCTCCGAGAGGGGCGGAGGAATCGAACTCGGGTCGGCCATGTTGGCCGCTTGTAAGGCGAATGCCCTACCACTGTGCTATCGCTCTCAGACACAGTAGAGTGAAAAATATGATTGAATGAAAAAATACAAAACACAATGTCCAAAAATGTTGCAGAGTATCAGCCATAATTATGTGGATAATGGTGAGTGGTTATATTTATATATATTATATAATATATAAATATAATACAAACAATTATATATGAATCCATATAATTTTATAAATATAATAAATATATAAATATATAATATGAACATAGTATTTATATTTAATTTAATCAAAATTATATTTCATTTAATATAATTCCCGCATAAAGAATTATCACACATATAGTAGTACAAGAAAAGTTAAAAAGAAAACCTAAATCCAAACCCCAAAATAGAGTGTTTTTATTTAATATTTATTGCTCTTCCACCAGAAAACAGTAGAAAAATTGTGAGTGTAAAATATCTAAGTCAGGAGTCAGTTTCCCACAATCTGAGTTTTCTGGCTTTATGGTCTTGCAGCCAGTAGTAGATCTGTAGCTGACAGTGAACTGGAAAACTCTACCCTTAATTTCCCTCATTGCAGAAAACCTCTCTTTTCCATGTGCCTAGTTCTCGGGAAAGTAAAGTTTGTATTTTTGGGTGATGACATACTCATTTAGAAAGAATCCCTTTCCTGGAATTAGAATATTAATCTGTAATCAGCATAATGTTTTCAGCCTGCTAATGAACTTTGGGGGAGCAATAACGCCATCTTTCTCTAGTTAGTAGATGCTTCTTGTAGAGGATGTAGGAACATTCACCAGGTCTTTATTCAACTCTGTGCTGAGATACTTTGGAACCAGAAGAACCCTGAGGAAAGAAAGGGGCTCCTTCCTTACTTTTCTGGCTTACCTCTTTGAGTTTCCCTATTTCTCACTTCACAGGGTGTTTTATTTTTTTGTCTTATAGTAAAAAGCCTGTGTATGAAATTCATTAGTGAAAACTGCCATCTACTTGCCCAACATTTTGCCATCTGACTATGGTTTTCTATTTATTTATTGATGCAAGGTAGCATTTTTTTTTCTTGTTTGGATCACACCGGCGATGCACAGGGGTTATTCCTGGCTCTGCACTCAGGAATTACTCCTGGCTATGCTCAGGGGACCATATGGGATGTCGGGAATTGAACCCGGGTCTGCCACCTGCAAGGAAAACAACCTATCCGCTGTACTATTGCTCTAACCCCATGCAAGAAAGCTTTTATTGAGAAAAATGTATTTAGAAAGATGTGAGCAAAGAGAAAAAAAAGAAATGTGTTCAAGAGAACATGGGTTTCTCCATAGTGGAAAAAGCCTGTTTAAAGAGATAGAGAACAGCAAGTGAGATACATATTCAAGAAGAGCAAGCCAACTAAGTTGCTTTAAAATAGAAAACCCTGACCTAAATCTTTTACTTTTTTTGGTATTGATTTTATTATAGCCTCACTATTGCTGATAATCACAAAATTTTGTCATTAATGCCCCTTCTAATATTCTCCATAAACTATTTTTAGTATTCAGATTTCTTTCTTTCTTTCTTTCTTTCTTTCTTTCTTTCTTTCTTTCTTTCTTTCTTTCTTTCTCCTTCCTTCCCTCCCTCCCTCCCTCCCTCCCTCCCTCCCTCCCTCCCTCCCTCCTTCCTTCCTTCCTTCCTTCCTTCCTTCCTTCCTTCCTTCCTCCCTCCCTCCCTCCCTCCCTCCCTCCCTCCCTCCCTCCCTCCCTCCCTTCTTTCTTTCTTTCTTTCTTTCTTTCTTTCTTTCTTTCTTTCTTTCTTTCTTTCTCTTTCCTTCCTTTCCTTCCCTTCCTTCCTTTCTTTCTTTCTTTCTTTCTTTCTTTCTTTCTCCTTCCTTCCTTCCTTCCTTCCTTCCTTCCTTCCTTCCTTCCTTCCTTCCTTCCCCTCCCTCCCTCCCTTCTTTCTTTCTTTCTTTCTTTCTTTCTTTCTTTCTTTCTTTCTTTCTTTCTTTCTTCTTCCTTCCTTCCTTCCTTCCTTCCTTCCTTCCTTCCTTCTTTCCTTCCTTCCTTCCTTCCTTCCTTCCTTCCTTCCTTCCTTCCTTCTTTCCTTCCTCTCCTTCCTTTCCTTCCTTCTCTTTCTTTCTTTCTTTCTTTCTTTCTTTCTTTCTTTCTTTCTTTCTTTCTCCTTCCTTCCTTCCTTCCTTCCTTCCTTCCTTCCTTCCTTCCTTCCTTCCTCCCTCCCTCCCTCCCTCCCTCCCTCCCTCCCTCCTTTCTTTCCTTCCTTCCTTCCTTCCTTCCTTCCTTCCTTCCTTCCTTCCTTCCTTCCTTCCTCCCTCCCTCCCTCCCTCCCTCCCTTCTTTCCTTCCTTCCTTCCTTCCTTCCTTCCTTCCTTCCTTCCTTCCTTCCTCCCTCCCTCCCTCCCTCCCTCCCTCCCTCCTTTCTTTCTTTCTTTCTTTCTTTCTTTCTCCTCTCCTTCCTTCCTTCCTTCCTTCCTCCCTCCCTCCCTCCCTCCCTCCCTCCCTCCCTCCCTCCCTTCCTCTCTTTCTTTCTTTCTTTCTTTCTTTCTTTCTTTCTTTCTTTCTTTCTTTCTTTCTTTCTCCCTTCCTTCCTTCCTTCCTTCCTTCCTTCCTTCCTTCCTTCCTTCCTTCCTTCCTTTTTTCCTTTCTTTCTCTCTTTCTTTCTCTCTCTTTCTTTCTCTCTTTCTCTATTTCTTTTCCTTACTTCCTTTCTTTCTTCATTAGTTCCTTCCTTCCTTCCATCTTCTTTCTTCTTTTCTCTTTCTTTTTTGTCAGTGTTTTTATTTACTGCATGTATACTTATGGTATACAGAGTTGGTCTCTTCTTAGTGCCCTAAACTCTCTACCACTGTCCTGGTGTCACTTATAATTTGCCTTTTTCTCCCATCTCTCCCACTCACCATTCTTTTCCTTACTTTAAT